>NC_134943.1:8750000-9375000 GCF_051020765.1 Lasioglossum baleicum
CAAAAAATGTAGCTTCGAGGATTCTTGGCCCTTTTGGATGGCGTCCCGATCGGTCGTAGCTCGTCCGGACAGATCCAAAGGGATATACCTCTGTCTATGGTCAGCCTACACTACAGTATCTCCTAACGGTACAGTTCGACGGACCCTTGTTTCGTACAGGCTGCTCCGAATGGGCGTGGTTTCGTCCAGGGCCAGGCCAGTGCCCTATAGGGCAATCCCATGACCGGTTCATCCGGGTACCGGAAAAAGTATAGAGAGCCTGCCCGGTGAAGCTAGCCTGCCGCGTCCAACCGAAATGGATTGGGGCAGTCGAGACAGGCGCGGGCGAGAGATAGAGAATACGCGTGAAAGGTATCGACCGATCGCTGGTTTCTGTCGACCGACGGATTAATCGACTTTCCGGCTCCCGGGAGCGGATCGTTTTCGCGTATCATCGGCAATGCGGCGGCAATCTGCCCGTGACGTCGTGCCGCCGCGCCGCGTGGATGAAATCGTGACGACGACAGCGGATATGCATAAATGAATATGCATAGAGGCGGGAACATCTTTGAAAATTTAATTAACTGCGCACACGTGCTCAACAACACCGAACGAAACAGCGATGCTCTCGACGATGCCCCCCGACGTTCCCCGATCGCGACTCCGTCGAATCGACTTCCGTCCAGCTGGAAATAAAGCGAGCCATTTTTAACCACGAGCCTCGTTAAGGGGGTAGTCCCGTTTCCAGGATTGCACGGGTGCGGGATGCGCCTTCTCATTTCGCGATAATGCAAAGATGGGGTTTTTCAGTAGTCTAAAGCGCTAGATAAAAGATCAATCTCGACCGCAGTCGCCCTCGAAAGTCCTATCTTTACGTTTACCAGCCGTCATTTGCATTATTCGGAAGTATAAAGCTGCGGGAGTTACATGAATAAGTAAACGTAAAAATAGGACTTTTGAGGAAGACGGCAGTCCAGATTGGTCTTTCGCATTACCGAGAAACGAGCTGGAAACGAGTGTACCCCTTTAAATATCACGGACGAGCGGCACCGCGACTGAACGAAACACGAGATCGCCCGCGAAAAAAGGAAAACCGTTGTCGGCATCGGATTTTTTACGATACGCCGCGGTGCGGGCGGGGCGGGCGCGGTCGATCGCCTTTCAATTCATTTTCTCCGGCACTCGAAGCAGCCAAGAAGCTTCCGATTGCAGCCGCGATGCCGTCTAATTGCAATCTCCCCTGTTCCTGCCTCCTCTTTCTCTCCTCTCGGTCGCAGGCCAAACAATATTATTCCTAGTTGCGCTTTGTTTCCGGCTGCACTCGCCGATAAAGAGCGCTAACAACGCAAAGTCGATTGCGCTGGCAATTACAAAGAGAAAGCACGGATTCTTATCGCGGGTCGCAACGGCGACAAAAGTAGCTGCGTTTTCGCACCGTAGTATAACGCCGCACCGTTTACCCCGATCCCCTTTGGAAGCCTCGCTCGAGCAGCTACACGTCGGAATACGAACTTTGCAGAAAAGCACGAATAACCGTTGGCTCGACCGTTATTTTTAGCAACGAATCGTCGCATTACGCTGCACTCCGGCCACTCCGATCTTTCTCTGGCAATTAACCCTTGCGTTTCGTTTCCACCCGGAATTTTCCGCGTTGGCTACTACTCCCCGAAATATCGTTAGCCTAAATTCAAACACTCGCCGATGCATAAAGCACGCCGCGCCGTTCGCTCCTGCATTTCAAATGTAAAAATGTTCGCTGTTTATCTAAAGACTGGTCCGAAAGTCTTCGTGAACAATCCGAAAATTTCGAGAACAGCGAAGTTAACAGCTCGAAATGCGTCGAGATGTTTCCGATAAGAATGTAACGATTTGTAAAGAAAACACGAATACCTAGGTAGTCATCAGAGGGGTATTCAAGTGTTTCAGGTTACACGAGCTTTCCAGAGAGCAAATTTACCCATTTGCATCAACGTGTACGTGTATACGCTATTTGCCTGGTTACTACCAGCGGAGTATATTCTGTAAATTATCTACTAACCCAATTGGTGCATATCGCTATCTTTATTACCGGCAGTACGCTTGTGCCGTGCGAAACGATTCTACTTAAATGTGATAGAAACAAAATGGGCGTTAAAGGCATTACATTTCGTTCGTTCTTACGACGGCGCACGGGTTAAGACGAAGCGAATTTGTTTCGCCGCAAAGTCGAAAACGAATAGTACGCTGAGGGTCGAAGCAATCGATTTCGGAAAGACGTTGGCGTCTCGACCGCGCTCGTAAATTGTTCGGTTCGATCGAAACGGTTCCTCCTGCTCGCGATCGAATCTCGTGCTCGTCGCGCGACAATCGGAACGGCTCGAGAGCTTGCGGCGATCCTGTCCCGTATTGCGTTGGACCATTGGACGAGACCAAGATCCCGCATCGGTTCAAAATGTCTCCGCGGTGTTCGATCGTCCCGCTCGATAAATATCGATTCAAGATGGCTGGTCAATGAGAGGGGTCGCGCCGGAGCAGCGCCGAGGGCCGCGAGATTTCTTTTGGAGGACGAGAAAACTCGATTCGTCAGGCGTCGCGCCAATGACGTTCCGCGGAAGCGAGAGAGGGAGGGAACAAGAGGAACTATTTTCGTTTCGACTGCTTCGCGTAGTCGTTTTCGCGTTCGATTCGCTCCTCTTGTTCCCACCGTGTCCGGGCAACCTGGCTCTCGAGGAACCGACCAATATCGAGAATCGCGGGCGAACCTCGGTCTCGCGAGATCTAGAATCTACTAGCAGGGGGGCTGAGAGAGAGCTTTCGTTGGATCTCGACCCTGATCAAGGCTCGAGCGAAAAGGGTCCTCGGCCATCGATAAAGATAGACGCAACGGACCCGTCCGAAACTCGGGGTTATATCACTCATGGTCGCGTATCTGGCATTGAATCAAGTCGACTCACCGAGACGATGCACTCTGCCGTCTTGTCCGGGATCGTCGATCGCTGGTACCCGTTGTTTTCCTCCTCGACCAACTGACCCTCTCTCTCCGCTCTTCTTCTTCGGTCCACCAAACAGAGATACAAAATCGCACTGTCGGAGAGACACGGTGGTATTACCGATGAGGATCGAAGCACACGAGCAAACGACACGAAACAAATTCAAATATTTCTTCTATACACGTAACGCGATCTTATAGTCGCGAGGCACGAGAGAAAAAGTTGAAAGACGAAATCCGTTACCCGCACCCGAAACCGTACCCGTATATTCGTAACCCGTACCTGTACCCGTATCCTTACTCGTACCTGTACCTGTACCTGTACCTGTACCCGTACCCGTACCCGTAACCGTAACCGTAACCGTAACCGTGCGCGACAAGTTTCACACTGAGGGTTGTTTCGGCGCGACTCGCCGCGTCGCTACCGCACCGCCACCCCTCGACCATCCGGCGCGGCTGGCTTCTCCTTTCTCGTTTCTCGTTTCTCGTTTCTCGCTTCGAGCTTCTCGCTTCGAGCTTCTCGTTTCTCGCTCCTACCGACCAGCCTAACCGCCGGTCTTCCCTTCTCTCCATTGTTTTCAAAACCGATTGGCTCGACGCGCCCTTCCTACCCTTCCGTCGCGGCTTATCCCAACACTGAAATTCGAAACAATCCTGTCCACCACCGAGAAAACTTTATACCGCTTTTCTATCAACGATAAGCTCCAGTCCAATTTCTTCGACGACACTGACCCCTCGAATAATAGCTGTCCAATGATGTTTTCTCGACCAGCAACATGTTATTGTTGAAACTTAAATATCCGTGTAAACGGTTCCTCACCTCCAAATCGATTTTAAACGTCTCCCAATGTTCCCGTCGACGAATAATGAAGTTGTTACATTCGACTTTTCATAATTTTTAGTGTATTATATAACAACCTTATTTTATTGTACATATATTCACTTTCTACGTTTATATTATGTACAAGTGAATGTTCATTGCTAAAAACCTTGAGGCCTTACCATTTTGACCATCAGTTGTATTTATGACCTCCGAGATGGTTCTGTAACGCTTGCAGACTGTTATTGTACGCTTGGTACCGACGCACAGTGATTCGGATCGAGAAATTCAGTGACATTTTGTTATAACTAGACTGCAATTTTCGATATTTTTAGGCAAATTTTAAGAAAGTGGAATTAAATGAAATTTTATTTTCAGTGATAGTAGCCTTTACAGCTCTGAAATAAATAAAAATCGTATTAAATTTTGTGGAATTTTGTATTCCACAAATATACTAATTTCTTCATTTTCGAGGTCCATGGACATTTCGGAATCAATGTTCTATGATTAGATATCGATACGAGAAGGTTTATTGTAGGCAAAATGTCGCTGAATTTCTTGATCCGGACCACTGCGCGACGCCCAGCAGCGCACCGATATACACCGGGTTGCCGTTCGCGGGGCGCCTCGTAAAAAGCGCGACTTTGCCACTCTAGAATGAAATTAGGCCTGTTGGAATTCAACGATACCGTAGCATCTTACAATTAGTACGGGAATATAGTGGAGCAGCGAGGTGAGAGCGGTGCGGTGATTTTTGTTTCTATGTGCACCGCTATTTTCTCGTCACCGCTCCACTATAAACAGATTTTGCCGCGATGTTCAGCTCGCTGCTGTCCTAGATCTTCACCGCTCCACTATATCTGTACCCTTAGGTATAAGGGTTTAGGCGTAAGGGGCAGCTTTTCCCAAGGGCGGAAGAGCTCAGGCGGGGACATAAAGTCAAGACCGTCGCGTCGACAATCTGGTAGAAGCAGCTAGCCTGAACAGATCGCAACATTGTACAGCTTTCACTTTTACTATTTACACATAGATTAAATACTGTGTCGTTACTTAGAGCAACACCTTTATAACACTAATAAAGTATATACGTACCCACATAAAGATGTTTGCAACAACGCCCCTATATCGAAGAATGTTTTGATTCGATCATTATGCACAGTGTATCGAGAAGAAATACCGATCATCTCTGCAACCGTTTCGTCCCTCTGCTCTCCGACAGATTACTCGAACTATGCTTTCACGAAAAATTGATAGTCGCGGATCGCTCGAGGCCTCGGAGAATGTAGCCTCGAGGATAGAAGTGATAAGAACGGCCGTCCCCTCCCAACGATCTTCACCGTGAACGTTTATCGAGGAAACGGAAGCACCTCGACGTCTCGGAGCCGATGAATAACGAGTTCGTTTCGTAAAATGGACTGCACAACCTATTTGCATCGACGTAACACCGCGATAACGGTACGAATACGATTACACAGTTGGTACGGGACTCTCGCGTGTACACGTTGCGATCATTTCAGTTTCGGCTATCTTTTAGGAGACAGAGATCGCCGAGTATGCGAGCACGTTCGAGACGAACAATCCTAAGCGCGATCGTGCGCCGACTCGCCGAGATGCTTCTCCTGCTTCTCGGATGTAAGTATCCTCCATTTTTCTAAGCCACGTGTTAGGCCTGGCCGATCGTAACACCGTTCCATACTGTCTTACCCTTGATCGATTTGGACCATGCTTGCAATTAGCGTCGGCTCACGAATCGCATCGTACTTCCCCGGACCGAATCGTCGGCGGAGCAACGATCGACATCTCGGAGGTCCCGTTCATGGCAAGTAACCATTATTTCGTTTCCGCTCGATCTTCAGGGGTGCTGCGCTGGCAGTCCCACCTGTTTCAATGCGTTACCAGGCCGCACCTTAACGCTTTAAACTCAGCTTTCACGCTTTAACTATTTCCACTCCAGAATTTGGACGTTTTATCTACTCTAGAATATTTTTGTTCCGCATGACTAGACCACGGATTTTATGCACAAAAACGAGCAGGTGCGATTTAAAAGTGGGCCTACTACAATAATTTAAGAGTATCAATGTGTCAGAGGCTCGGCTTATTATATCTTATTATATCGTCACATTAACGGCACCGTGACTATGCTATTTTCCTACGATTCAATTCCTAAAGTTGCAGACAAATAATGTAATTGTGTACATGATAAAAGATTAGTGTGTATCTTCTATTTTTCCCAGCTCTCAAGACTTTGATACACGATCTACTTCTCTAAGCAATATGTTCTATAATCCCAGTCAGCCAGGCCTGCCTCGAGCAGACATCGAGCACAGCCTGCAATCGTACGATGCCAGCCGATGGCTAACATTATACTGTCAGAACGCGCTCGAAGTTGAGGATGCTCGGAATCTGCTCGATTTTGAACGGCACACCCTGCCAGCATAAAGCGATACTTATTCGGACACAGAAGTATGTTGTTCTGCTGGCAGAGCATACTGTCCAAAATTGAGCCTGGTTGCTTATTGGGATATTTAAAAAATCTTCGTCCGCAAAGAGTTAAAATCAACAAAGGCTGACAGATATTTTTATTTGACTTCTGTTTCTTGCACTTAATGCGGAGAATTTTCATTTTGCATAACGATCCACTGTCTACGTATGACCTCTCTCATTTCCCTTTTCACGCGCAGCTATCGTACAGGTTGAACGACCAGCACGTGTGCGGTGCCACCATCATCGGGGAGGAATGGGGATTGACGGCGGCTCATTGCGTCGCTCCGTGAGTAAACGATGATGCTGGGCCAGCCATGCCCCGTCGACAATCCTTTCACCGACAGATAATTGTCGGCAAGGGAAGGGTGAACCAACGACGGCTGTCTGATCCTAAACGGTACCCTGCAGAGTCCTTTTCTAAACTTTTACAGCTTCGTCGACATACCCGGCATCGAGGTGAGCGTCCGCAGCGGATCGAGCAAATACGACTACGGTGGGACCATTCACAACGTGACGTACATGGCCTACCATGAGAAATACAACGACGACGACAACGACTACGACGTCGCGGTGATCAAGGTGACACCGCCGTTCCGCTACAGCGACGTTACGAAACCGGCGAAACTACCAAATCTATCCAGAACGATTGACGCGTCGGTGGGACTGGTCTGCGGTTGGGGTTACTTCATCGTACGATTCGTTAACCGATTATCCGATTACAGTGTTCTCTCGATAATTGTCCAAAACACGGGTCCGGCCAGGGATACTTACTATTCTTTGACTTCTGTCGAACGAGAAGTGTAAACGTAACGAATCCGATCACAGAACTTCTTTATTTTACATTATTTTTCTATAAGATCTTGACCAACATATTCGTGACATTTTGCTAATGAAAACGATTCTAAATATGATAGAATTTCAATTATATTTACTTGTGTAATGAACGATGAAAGTTTTGGACGCGAAGAAGGACAGTGTATGAGAAAGAAAGAGACGCGGAGAGTCGCGTCACACCGGCAAAGTTCAAAGGATTTCGTATATACTGTTCTTCCTTGCGTCCGAAACTTTCTGCTGGCAGAAAGCGCTACTTATGCGCGTGCAGATACCTGTCCAAAATAGAGCATTTTACTTACTGGGTAGCTATCCCAGCTTTATGAGTAATGCAAATTACGCCTCGTAAACATAAAAATAGGACTTTCTAGGGCGACTGCGGCCGATATTGATCTTTTACCTAGCGCTTTAGACTACTGAAACCCCCCATCTTTGTATTATCGAGAAATGAGAAGGCGCATCCGCACCCTTCCTCCTGGAAACGAACAGACATTTGGGACATTTATCGAGGAAACACTGTATTATCCGTCTTCTCGTTTCAAAGGTTTCAATTACCGTGCTTGGATTTACAGGACGACGACCCAGTGCTGTCCGAGAACCTGCAATACGTGTTCGTCCCGAGAGTCTCCAAGGGAACGTGCCGGAGATATTACAAGTATCGGTACAGTGTCACGGACCATCAGCTCTGTTACGGGTTCGAGAACGGAGGGAAAGATTCGTGCAAGGTAGATCGTGATCCAGCCTCATGGTTATCTCAGACTGGAAAAAATATAACGAAGGGGTGAAATGTTTCCGCAGGGTGACTCCGGCGGACCACTGATAAAAAATTCGACCGTGATCGGTATCACCTCGTGGGGCGCCGAATGCGGCGAACCGGATTCGCCGGGCGTTTACACGGACGTCTTGAGCGTGTTGGATTGGATCAAGAATAAGACTAAACTGAACTAGCATCCAGCCGGCCAGACTCGAACGCGTCCAACCTCATAATTGTATTTGCTCTTCCAAAATAAAAATCGCTTCTGCGGAATGGCTTTTTATTCCTATCGTTGCTCGTTCGCTCTCCCGGTCGAATCAGTCGCGAATAACCAACTCGGCGGACTCCTCGTCCTCGGAGATTACGAGCTTCGCCGACCTGTACCGCAGGAGATTCTTCAGCCTGAGATCGGACCATTTGTCGTAGACGAGCTTATAGTACCATGGCAGGCGATCGAAGCCACCGGCGTCCGCCAACGAGTCGTTGTACTCCCACTGGTCGTCCTTCAGCCTATGTGCGTGCCGCTTCTTTGCGGACTTCGGCTTCGAGTCATCCAACATCGTCGATCTCGGAGGCAGACTCGTCGCTTTCTTCAGTAAAGCCAGAAAGTATTGTACCTGGGGAAATGTACGACAGTTTCTTAGTCTTTCATCTTCTCGGAAGTCACGTCGCGGAAGATGTATCACAAGCAATCCATAATTACTTGCGCGTGGAACATGGGGAACGGTATGACGATGGTGGGCACCCCGACGATGCACATCGTCGGATGTTCGATGTTGATCAAGTGCTTGTACAACGGTGTCACGTGATTGTCGTCCACGCGGATCCCAGAGGTCTCATCCAGGAATGGAAACGTGTACTTGTAACCGGTACAGAAGATGAACGTGTCCACGGTGACGGCCGACTGATCCTTCAAATGAAACCGCTCCCCGTCTATTCTGTCCAGGCCCACCACCTGCGACATGTTCGCTGGAAACGCGCTCTTCAACCTGCACGAACGCGTTAATGTTTCAAGGTTACGTTCACGTTAGAGCTGCGATACACACGACCGGACCATTGTTTTAGAATGGAGCTGTTTACCAGCTTTCTATCGTAGCTCCAACATCAACGCACACTTGATCCTGCGATCTAAGCTGATTCTCGGTTCTGTACTGTGACAGAAATCGTAAAGGGATACCATTTTTTGTGGCCACCTCGACCGCGCCGAAGGTAGAAAAGGACAGCAACAAAAGATAGCGTATCGGTGAGACAATACTGGTGCAATAATGAAACTCCTTTATTTTTTACTTATGTTTAATGAAATTTTACCGATATATGGAAGGGGTAGGCGAACTGGCTTAGATCGTTAAGCTCCGTCGCGCTTAGATTGCGGGATTACTGAATTTCGAATATGAAGAATTTTTCAATGGCTACGGCAATTTCATTCGTAAACTAGCAACTTGTCACGAGTACTACATAACTCGAGTAACTCGATCGCGAATACCTTTCGTTGTTGTGGCTCAGATACACCCGAGAGGCGTGATCGGCCAGCTCGATCGCTATGTCGATCCCCGAAGAGGCTGCTCCTAACACGAACACCGTCTTCCCGGCGAAATCTTCCGGTTTTCTGTAGGAGTGACTGTGCATCATCGTTCCCGAAAATGTTTCGACGCCCGGCACGCTCGGCACGAGCGGATCAAAGTAATGCCTGAATCGTTGAAATAAAAATCGTCGTTAAGACTCGTATCGCGAATCACGCGACCGTCTTAGCCGTCTTAATCCGTGTTAATCCGTCGCGAGTCACAACGCACCCGTTGCAGATCATGACAGCGTCGTAAACAATCTTCTCCTCCCGCTTCGATTTCAACCTTTCGACTCGGACGGTCCACTTCTCTTCGCCTCCGGGCCAAGATGCGTCCAACCGAACGGATTTTACCCGCGTGTCGAACTGCAAGACAATCTCCGCGCGTCAGCCGAACTAGAAGTCTCGTGTCAGATTCGCGGAAATATATTCTTCGCGTTGCAGACCGAACGATCTAAAACTTCTAAAACGTAGACGCAAGGAGACCTTTGCTTACTCTAATTGTTATAAAACTGCCTTGAGGAAAGGCTCACTGTTTCTCATTCGATTGAAATTGAGTAATTGATTTTTTCACACACACGGCAATATGAGCTCATAATTATGAAACTGGTCTAAGCGATGTATTTCTTGTTCCGAGATATTTAAAAATTACATTGAATTAATTTTTTGTTTAATCTTGACTTAGACCACTTTCATAATTATGGGTGAATCACGAAGTATATGATCCTACGAGAAAAATTCCTAAAGATCGGCAGACTTTCAGCGCGTTGCACGAGTCGTTTGAGTAGAACGCGCGACGTTTACCTGGATGTGTTTGAGCAGGTCGAAATGCTTCGCGTAATTCTCCAGGTAAGTTCGAACTTCCTGGTGTGTCACGCAACAAGGCTCCACTGCGTTCATTGTCGTATAATCGGGAAAGTTCATGATTCTCGCGGGCAGGTTGGTTCTGCGGGAGATCGCGGAGAATATAAAGTTTAGCGACGGGCTGAAAAAGCTAGAGGGACAAGCGTTCGGTTTGTCGAAGCGAACCTCAGATTCCGGTACATGCTCGAGTGTATAGGCAACCCGTTCCGATCTAGGCCGGTTCCCTCGGTGTAAACCCAGGTGCCTCCGACGGAGCCCGTTTGCTCGTAAACGTTCACCTCGAAATCGAAATCTCGCGCAATGTGCCTGGCAGCGCACAAACCGCCAGCGCCAGCTCCTATCACGCACACTTTTCTTTTCGCCGCTGGCTCGGCCATCTGTGTTCCGTCACGTAACCTATGCAAAGCAAAAATCATACGGCATTCGTTAAAAACGGACTAAAACACTTTTGGCTTTCGTATTCGATCGTTCGAACGAGCCATCCCCGAAAGATGGACGCGGTGCGACGATCGTCCGGCGATCGATTGGCAAGTACTGCGACGAACAACGCGGAACCGCGAACTTGCTGTCGTTTATCGTGCGATCTAGCTACGATCTCCGGCTGCAACGATATTTACATTAAAACGCGGATTATCGGGAAACCGACCAGCCTGGACATCCTCGACCGCAGCCGGTCTTTTCTCGCGAAGCGGAAACACGAAACTCCGCGCGTTTCTCGCCAATTACTTCGCCACTTACTTAGAATTAGACGTTCCAAAATTAAACGACAACGCGGACAACGCCCTGTTCGACCTCCGTGCGCGATTACCGTCGCTAGACTATTCTAATTTCACGATTTTTTGGTCGGCTTTATATCAGAGATAAGAGGGTGGAAGAGTCTTGGAGGAAGGTGGTAAACATCGAGAACGGAAAAAATAAGAAGACCGCAAGCATATTATCGCTGGAGAATTGCCACCGATCTTCTACACTAGAACACCGCCGCGTGACTGAGCAGTCTGATAAGCTTCCCACGATATAGGAACGATACATATATGTTTATTCCCGTATGCTCTCGCGCGAATAAACTATCGTGGATCAACGTGTAGAAGTAAAATATTTATTGCGTTATTTCTTAATAACATTATCGTGTAAATAATCGTAACATTAGTCTTATGGACTATATTAATGATCGTGTTGAATCCAGTTATAACCTAGTACTGAGCAATTAATTGTAAAGTGTCTATGTTACAGCGACATATATCTTTAAGTATAGATCTCAGTCGACGCGTCATACCACTCAAACCAGAGTTATCCTGTATAAAAAATTATCTCTTTCTCTCCCTCTCTCTCTCTCTCTCTTTTTCTTTCTCTCACTCTCTTTCTTCCCTACGTAACAATTCATTATAGCAAATCTATAAAAAACGCGAACGGCGAATATGTGGGTGATCGAATTCGATCGTAATTGATTTAGTTCCCGTGGAAGAGAAAAGACGCGCTTCCCTCGCCGAAAAAGTTTCATAAAACATTCATTATCTTCTCCTTCTTTTCTCCGTTTTAAAGAGACACTAATTTTCCGTTTGCTACGAAATCCTCTCTCCGTTCTATTCGAGCAAGCTTGAACGTCGAGGAAACGACGCGTCTCCGTGTTGCTCGAGGAACGGAGGAACGCGAACAATAATTTGCGGTTCGAGCGAACGATCCTCTCGCAACGTGAACAAGAATTTCTGTACAATACGCTCGCTCGGACACGCGTAGACACCTAACACGGCCGACGAACCGTTATTCCCGGCAACTTTTACTTCGATTTCTCCTCGACGAACCGATTCGATTCAATCGGCCGGTTCTCCTCGGGAGAGAAGAGGCAGGCGTTCGTTTGTTCGTTCGTTCGTCGGATGATCATGTATGCTCGAGAATGGATGGTCTCTCGACGATTCGAGTATTGGTCGTTTATATGAAAACGTTAGCGTCGAGCGAACGTCGATCCAAAGACAAAGACGGTGCTCTGCTCGTAAACTCCCTGCCAGAGAGAAGCGAGGAATGAAAATATTTCCCATCGACATCGAAATAAATATTATAAACAATCCGACCGATGCTCCTCCGGCCGTCGATTAAACGTTTCGCTCGAGAGGCCGACCCTAATGCCGCTTCGTCGACGAACACCATCGATCTAATGTATGAAAACTCAACGAAACAGTTTTATCAGCTGTAGACATTTAATCGCAACGAACAGATCAACAATAATCTCATCTCCCGATTCTCTCTATTCGTTCATTCGTTCTCAGTCTATTGATCCTCCGTATTTATTTATATGTATGCGCGCACGAGAGCGGACACGCGCCGCGCCTAAAACGAAATTCGTGCAACGGGTGTACAGGTATTAACAAAAAGAAAACAGAAAGAAAGAATGAAACAAAGAAAAGATAAAGGAAGAAAGATAGATAGACAGAAGGATAGAAAGAAAAAATTATAACAAAACCGTCTCGTATGCTTAAATACTGTACGTACAATAATTTGCAAGAAGGTTCAAAACAAAAAAGAAGGGGAATACTCGGCATAGCAAGAGACGAAAGGAAAGAAGTATCTCCTAACGTTGACTAAATCGAACGAATCGACACGTTCGGTTGGTTCGACGCGCCGATCCGTCGACGCGTATATCTTCTTTCGGTTCTATTGTATATTGCATTGCTTCGCACTCTAATTGCCGTCGAGTGTATAAATACTTTCGATCGTGCGCGAACAAGCCCGATCGATTCCCTAAACTCCGCGAGTAAGGCTGTCACGGAAATTTCACGGGAACGTTAACTTCCTTTTATCTCGTCCATTCCGTTCGCGTCGCTCGCAGCATTCGGCGATATCAACACTTATAAATCACGATTCGTTAAATCTACGCACGAAAATTCCATACAAGTTCGAACAAGCGCGAATCCTCGTTACCGCGACTCGATCCTGTCACTCCGAAAAAATCTACTCGCGCGCTCTCACACACTCTCTTTTTGTCTATCCCGGTAACTAGTATAAAAATCTGAAATCTCTCAACTTGTAATCGAAAAACCCGATCGTTACCATTCTCGATAATCCTCGTACTCCACGAATATACGTGCGTATATGTGTATGCTTTGGCAAATATCCTTTCTCTCTCTCTCTATCTCGCTCTCGCAAGCTCGTTCGACTCTTGACCCCCATACTCGTATTCCACGTTAACCCGAAGAAAACGTTCAACACGAAAGTAGAGTACCGCCGTACCGAGTGCCCTGTGGGGTTTCTCCGAAACGCAAACGGGTACCAGTTTCTTCGAGAAACGATCTCCGTGTTCCCGTCGATGACAGAAAGCTGCGTTTTGCGAGTAACCCGGAAAGCGAACTGCTCCTGCGGGCGACGGCGATCGTCGTAAAAGTCGTTCGCGCTAGATAATATTCAAAATACATTGAACGATTCGTCCCGATTCTCTATATATGTAAGTATGTACAAAAACTCCTTGCTGAGAGACAACACATGCACACAATTCTCTCTCTCACACTCTCTCTCAGACGGATCAACGCGAGAAACGAAGAAAACCTATTCAAGAACACAAGTGACAATGTACAATCGACGAGAGAAAAGATATGAAAATATATGATGAAGAAACGAAAAGAAAAGAAATATTTTATACAAATATACCTCTGCATCTACGGGGGGCCGCGTCAGCCGCTCATGCTCGTTTCGAACGTGCATCGGAAAAAAGAGACTGCTCTCTCTCTCTCTCTCTTTCTATATGTCTCTCTCTCTCTCTCTCAGTCTCTCTTTGTCTCTGTAACACGTCGTGACGAGCCACGTAGCCGCGCAACAAGCAACCATACATTTGTGTACATATTTGGCGTAAACCTTTGATTCGTAGTGTTTAAACGTGTTTATTATTATTCGCTAAAAAATAGATATTCGTGTAGCTCGTTCGGTGAACAGTATGTCGACGGAAAATTCGACAGTTTCTCTCTCGAAAGAAATACGTGCACGGGCTCTCGAACTACACGGATTCGAAATACACGGATCGCGCGCGCAACGGCGATTCGAAACCGTTCCGAAATCCCCTGGATCAGCGTTGCGCTCGAACGGCGCTCCGACCGTATCGGAGTCGCAGTTCGAACCAGCGAAAATATATTATCTCCGGGTGTGCTTTCACCTACGTAGAAAATTGGCTAGGCATCTTTCGAACACGCTAGACAATGGACGCCACCGCGCGTGTTCTCCTCGCATCGAATCGGACAGCAGAACTCCTATTCGAACGGACATTTTCATCGACGTATCGTGTAAACTAGCGTTCCCATCGTTTTACGAACACATTCGTTCGTTTACTGATTAATGTTCGGCAAAGTTGGAAGAAACGACGACGTCTCGATCGCTCAATTTTAACCAACAAGTCGATCGACGCGTATAAAACGTGCAAACCTTTTCTGCAAAATATAACAACCCGCGGGACCACCTGTTCAAGGTAGCTCAAACTTATTCCGACCGATCGGCGGTTTCTGTGATCCGATGCGATGATCTGTGCATCCGACGATCGTGATCGTCGCGGTAATGTTCCTTCTTTATTTTTCTGTGTTCTCCGACATCGGACGATGGAAGCTCGTGCTATTGGTGAACTCGAGGGCTCGAGGGTGCCACGCCGATAGGAATGGACCGTCAAGATTGCTCGGTGTCGCAACGCCAACTTCGAAACAGGCACCGTGCTCCCTATGAGAAAGTTTTCGAGATTTTTGGAAGATCCGTATTGTGTATTGGTTGAACGCTGTATCGACGATACGCTCGTTAGCCCTCGCTCACCGAGGAGAGCGAGCTGCGCGTCGAGCCGGCCGTGTGATGCGTCAAATCCGGAAGATCCGCTGGCAAGCACAACGGTATCGCGCTTGGCCCGTAAATCGCTTCCTGCTCCTCCAGCTGTAGAGCGAACTGCTCTTCCAATCTCTGTAACGTGAAATCGGCACAATTTAGAAACCGAACTGGCATCTCCGCTCGCGAACAACCGTGCGGCTCTCCGCTTTCGTCTCGCGGACCGTTTCTCCAACGAAACTGAATCAAATTTGCAAATTTCATGAGATTCGTTTACAAGCTGTAAAAAATATAATGGCCACCGCTTCGCGGAGTATACCCACGCCAACGGATTAAAACGATCGTTGTTAAAGCGTTCTATTTCGCACCGATGAAAAGAGAAACTTCGAGGTTGTTCTTTCCTCGTCGAGTAGAACGGGACGGCGTGGCGCGCGCAACAGAAAAGTTTTCCGCCGATAATTTGCTTCGCTATTAAATTATATTCAGATAGGCGAATTCACCGGTAGAACCGACGGCCATTATTTTTCTTCCACCCTGTGTACTCGACACTCGAGATATATCTATATAGCGTAATGGCATCAACGGATCTTTTATTCAACTGACCTTGTTCTCTTTACCTAGGTAGACCGTTCTCTGATATCCACTCGTGGAATCTCTTTTTTCCCGACTACTTTTCATCGACGTTTCGTCGTCGGTTAGGTTCTTATCAGGAGCGTGTAACGCAAGGGGTGGTTGCGACGTGATCGAACGTACACATTGGAGAACACTTATGCATACGAGAAACCCTGGACGTGTAAGCGTTCAACCCCGCGGACAAATCACTACGGTTTTCCCGATAAGTATACAACACAGAGCAATTACCACAAGTATCACCACCGCCGGCTCACCCCGTTGTGTTATCGTATAGTCGTACCCGGACCTCTCAACACTGTTACCGAGAATGAGTATCACAATCGACAAATGAGTATCCAAGGGAATTGCGTAACAAGGCTGGCAAAACTATACAAATAATCTGCGACAAGTACACGAGGTACACGACGTAAAGTACACGAAACAGCGACAAACAATTTCAACGACGAGTTAATCAATACGAACAACCACACCGCTCGCCTAGCGTCCCTCGACGCTAAACAGCGGATTCTCAACGAACAAGCTCCTGTTTCTCAAAGATACATATACACATACTCGCCGAGTGTCTCTTGCCCAAGATATACGGCCAAATGTACAATATTATAAATTAATGGACCGTCGATAATACCATTACTGATTGCACATGTTATTCGACCTCCGTGCGAACCCCCAAAACATATATATATGTCTTCAACAGTTTCCTTCTTCAACTACGTTTGGTTATTAAAAATATAGTAACAGTGTGTTTGCTGCGTGTTGTGTCTGTATATGTATATATGCTCTTGTATATACATATATATGTGTGCCTATATGTATATATATATATATATATATATATATATATATATATATATATATATATATATATATATATATATACACGTATGCGTGTATAATAGTAATGCGCATTAAATGCATATAACGAAGCAACGGTGAGTAAAGCAAACATGTTATCATCTAATGCTAACGCTTAAGACATAGAACGATACAAACGGAGAAGTTTCAAAGTAAAAGCTTCGCGAACTTCGCGAGTGAGAACAAGTTGAGAAACCAGGGTTTCAAACTTTTCTGGAAATCGGAACATTACAGTTCGATCGCGACGGAACTCGAATGAATCGTCCCGAGAAAAAGAAACGGATGAAACAACGATTTTACTTGGAAACTTCTGCAGCAGGAGAAAAAAGGGACAAAGATGAGAACGAACGATCGGTACAGGACCAGGAGGTGCACTATCTACGAGGCGAGGAAGATGGTACCAGGTCCGGTTTCGAATGACTTCGGGGAAGCATGCCATTTATGGAGCCGGTGTCCGAACTGCTGACTCTCAGCGACACCCTTGGAATCGTGAAGGGGGATGGGGACGCGGGGGTAGAGCGAGGCAAACGCGGCGACTTCTTCCAGCCTTCGAAATGAAAGATGTTAGAATAGTCTAAAGGTGGGACAGAGAGCCCACTAAGACCCGAAGGGAAATAGTCTCGGTAGCGAGCTTCCAACGCGTCCTTTTCAGCCGACAGCTCAGCCTCTAACTTCTATAACAAGTACATTAACACTTATTTCAGTATGGCCGGTTCTGCTGTACGCCGGGGTACCTTTACAATTTAACCAACGATCGATCATAGCGTTCCGTCTCTATCCGTTTCGTTGCGGACATTTGCAATTACCAGAAAATACTATAGCGCGTGAAAATCTAATCTCTACGGTAAAAGAGAGTGTAGCGGCAATCCGCGCAGTGAAATACAAAGAGAAAAATAAGAGAAAAGAAATAAAAGGGGGGATAGAAAGCAAAACCGTGCGAAAGATTGTGTATCGTTCGTAGAAGAAGGTAATCGTTTTGTTTACCTGTTTGCGAGGCTTCAACTGCGCCTTCCACTCGCGTAGTTCTTTACCGTACGCTTCCTCCAGCTCCTTCAGCTTCAAGGTTTCGTGCTCCATAAGCATTTTCCTCTTCTCGTTCTGAAGTTGCTCCAATTCCTTGATGGTGGCGTCGCTCTGCGCTCTCACCTCCTCGAGTTGCCTCGAGTGTTTCAGCTCGAACCGTTGTTGCTCTGCTCGATACCTCTTCTTCTCGTTCTCTTGGAACTTTTTCAACTTCTCTCGCTCGGCGTCCGGGTCCGGCGCGATCACCGCCGATATCGAGATCCTCATCGACTCTCGGAACATCATCTCGCGTGCCTTCATCTCGTTGCGGATCCGCTTCGGTAGATTCCTGCGCTCGACCGTCTGCCGCTTAACCAGCTCCTCCTCCTTCCTTTGGTTCATCCGCTTCATCTGCTCGAGCTCCTTCTCGTGACGGATCAGCATCTGATGCCTCTGCAGGAAGAAGATGTCCTTCAGCTGTTTCTTCAACAGCTGCTGTTTCTCGTGGATGTGTCGCTCCTCTTGTTCCCAGATCGCCGCCTCCCGAGCTCTCATCAGCTGTTGCTTCTGCTGCAAGAACTGCCTCTCCATCAGCGCGATCTTTTCCCGGTGGCTGTCGGACAGCCTCCTCAGAGAGAGCTCGTGACTCTCGTTCAACTTATCCAAAAAGTGTTTCTCTCTCTCCTCATGCTCGGCCTCGAGCTTCTCCTTTCGGATCTTGAACGCGCTCTTCCGCTTGTCCTTCGGCATCAGATCCACCTCTTGCTTCAACAGTCTCAGCTCCTGCTTGAGACCCTCCCGGAACTGTTTCAACTCCCTCTCCTGCTCGCTACGGATCTTCTTCGACGCGAGCCTGAGATCTGCCTCCTGCTGCGCCTCGGCACGCTCTATCTGCTGCCGCTGTTGCCGCCCGAGAGTCTCCAGATCGGTCTCGGCGTTTCGCTCGAGCAGTTGTCGTTCCTGCTCGAAACGCTTCTCCTGTTGGTCCTTGTTGAACTGCGCCTTCTGCGACAAATCCTGGAACTGCTTCTGCTCCATCTTCTGCAGCATCTTCAGCTCCCTGAGCTCCTGTTTCCTGAATATCTGATCGTCGTAGACCTTGCCGTTCTCGTCGTCACCGTAGATCACCTTGGACGTGGTCGTCGTAACCACAACACCGTCTATCTCGAACTTTCTGGTTCGCTTTCTCGTCTTTTTCTTCAAATTCATCATCTGTATATCCTCCTTGGTTCTAGTCGGCCGCTGTATATCGCGAGCGTAATCAGGCTTCCGCCGCAGCACTACTTCCTCTTCCGTTTCCGGCGTCTGTCCCTGTCCGATGTGGTTCTCCTTGTTCGACTCACGGCTGTCCTGGCTGATCGTAGTCGAGATCGACTCAGCGTCCGAGCGATCGATGCTCTTGCTCGGCGTATGCGATCTCGTCGAGCCGGACTCGCTCTGGGACCTGGATCCCTCGAAGCTGTCCGGTGATATCCTCTTCTCTTTGTATATTTTGCCCGCGTCCTTCTGTCGGATCGTTTTCAGAACCTTCTCGTCGATCCGACCACCTGCGACCGACTTATCGTTCTTGATCAGACCGTTCACCTTCTTCGAGTTCCTGTTCGTGTCGTCGATGTCCACGGGCTCGACGATCGTTCCAGCGACCATCATCTTTGTAATCTCGTCCCCGCTGTCGCTCTTCGTACTCGACCTCTCTAGCAAGCTCTGCGCGTCGCTCTGCGAGGAACTGGTTCGCGCCGCTCCCCGTTTGTTCAGCATCTGCGAAGAGTCTTTCACCTGCTCTTTGTCGTCGCCCACCGTCACTACGGAGACGTGACTAGTGTCCTGCAACTCGTCCACGATCGGGCTCACGATCAACACCTCAGACTCGTCCAACTTCTTGCCCACCCGTTTCGAAGCGTCCGTGAGAACGATCGGCTGCTCCTGCGGCGTGTACTCCAGACTGTCCAGGCTCGGGAATCCGTCATCGTCGGTCGAGCTTTCGTTCACCTGCGTCTTGTTCAATTCGTTCGCGACGATCACCACCTCCGACGTCGGAGACGGCCGGCAAGAAAGAGGCGTCGGCGACACGGCGTCGACCAATACCGGAGGATGAGTAGTCACCACTGTTACCTGGCTTATGTTGCTCGCTAGACTATTCGATAAGTCTGGACTGTCGGCTGTGATCCGGACGGTTGATGTGTTTGGACGTATTTCTTGGTCGGGTTTTCCTGCAAATTTGTTCAGATGCGCTAAATCAAGTCTATCGATAGGAAAAACAGAACTCTGCGCCAAGGCCTGTAGTCTATAATAGATTAAGAAATTAGAAGCTCCGAATTTCGAAGCGTCGATTTCTGAAACTTCGAAGATGACGAGAAGTTTCGAAGCTTCGAATCGAAGCTTTTTTAATTTTTATTTTAAACTCGTAAATTACAACTTCACACGATTCGAAGAAGTCGAATGTTCGTACACTTAAAAGTTCCCTTCGTTCCTTCGAATCTTCGAAGTGTCGAAGCTTCGGAAAAGTAACAGCCCTACTAAAAATAAAATAAAATAGATTGCACCATCTCTTACCGGTAATGACAACCACATTATCCCCGCTGCCTCTTCTCGACGACGCGCTTCTACTCCTAATAGGCGTCGACGTGATCACCGATACGTTTATAGAAGAACCTCTCTTCTCGCCGGTAGAAGCATCGTTCGCGACACTCTCGCGCGTCTGTTCCTTGTTCAACCATTTCTTCTTCTCTCGTTTCCCGTCGAACTCGTCCGAGAAGTTCTCCAACGAATCGTATCTGGACGATCCTTCGCTATGACTTTTAACGACCGATTCCACCTTGCCTATACCGTAATCCGTCTTGATGTCTTCGGTGGAGCAAGCCTTCATGATGTTCTTCTCGGACAAGATTGCGTTCGGAACTGCAGTTTCCCGACGCGTCAACGTCTCCAACGACGGGACGTTCGACCGCATTTCGGAATCCATCGAGAATCGTTTCTCTAGAACCGCGTTTAACTTCTCCTCGACAGACTTTCGTTTCTCTTGCAAGCTCTTCCGATTGTCTTCCGTTGAGGATTGTCGTTTCGATTGCGCGTCGATTGGTTTCTTCTCAACTCTGAAAACAAACGTAAACAATCAGCACCGAAAATATATAACGTAACACGAGAAAATCGATACAGTATATAACTATACAGCACCTGCTTCTCTCTTCTAGAGACGATTGTTTGTTGAACGCTGGCTTCGACCAATCCTCTGTCGACTCTGGTCGAACCGGAGCAGATTTCCTCTTCTCTTCCGAAGTTAATTCCATTCTCGATGGTTGGCTCGTTTTATTCTGTACTACCGATTTCTGTCTCGTGTCCTTCTCTTTCTCGTTGCCAGCTGTTAATTTCTCTAAACTATCTTTGACCGTTTGCTGCTTCTCGTTGAACTTATCCACGGTTGTTTGTTCCCTCTCGGCCGTGTCTTGATTCTCCGATAACGAGTGTTTCTCTCCTCTCTTACTGTCCTCGGTACTCTTACATTGGTCCAACATCTCAACGACGTTTTGCTTGTCGGTGCCCTTCAAATTACTTTCCTTATCCTCGTTTTTACTATCCTGGCGCATAGGAGGTGGAGGAGGAGCAGGACCTTTCTCCCGAGATATTCTACGTTCGTTTGCTTCGCTTGTACTAGGTGGTTTAGGTGCCTGGATAAAAGATATACAAGTGTTACTATTGCGGACTTAGTTTTAGGACCATGTTATGGCGTGGAATATAAAAACTCTAGCAGTCAGAATGTTCGGTGACTAATTGAGGTGACCACGAGTGAAGCGAGAGTGCACGTGGCTCAAATAGATTATTATTTAGTTCGATATTACATCTAATAGCTTGTTAAGATAAATTCCATTATTAAATACATATTTCCTATTAAATATAGCCATGTGTTATCGACCATCCAAAACTATTGATATTCAAATTTAACAAATTAAGCAGCAATTCGTGCACAACAAAATACGTACTTGTTTCTTCTCAACGGATACAGGTATATTCTCTTTAGATTCCGCTTTCCGTAATTTCTTGTTCCTGTCCTCCTTTTCACCATCCCTGTTGATCTCTCGTTTGTGGCTCTCTTCTTTCTTCGCAGATACGGGTGATGTGGCAAGATTTTCTTTTTCAGCAACTAAACAGTCGGCATTTTTAATCAAATCATTTCTTTTTGTACGTCTACCTACTAGCCTATCGTGTTTATTACAAAATTACAACTTACTCTTGACATCAGCGTCACTGCGCATAGATGCAGAGTCATCTCCGAGTTGATCCACCTCCAGAGGAAGCTGAGATGTGCGTTGCTCCTGTAATATTCGTTTACCATCGATTTGAATCTTACGAAGAAACATGTGCTTTTTATCGTTACGTATTTACAATGACTATATCAATGGAAAATATCATTTCTATCCTGAAAACGATGCTGGCAAGAAACGTAACGCAATAACAGAATGATTATTCTCGCGCATTCGTCGAGTCAATATAATAAACAGAAAAAATTCTACGCAATATATGTATAGAAACGTGAATATGGTACATTGAAAATAGCTTATGCATTGCAGTCTGAAAATAAAAGAAAATAGCAGACGATTATCGTAATACGAGTACAAACACAGTATATATACGCATCGAAATCAAATTAGACAGCACTTATTGCATAAGCTACTGACCTGACAAACGCAGGGGTGATGGGGCTGGCGAGGCCCAGGAGAGCCGCATGCACAGCCAAATTATCCAAATTACAACAACATAATTATTAGGGTTTCATTAGAGTACATATAGGGGTGAGAAATGTTTTAATATTTTATCTTTCGAAATTTCGATGTGCGGAATGTTAAAAAAAAATAGAAAACATTCATTCCTTCCAAATAAAAATAACTCTGATATACATATATGCTAGGTATATCAGAATTGGCAAAGTAAGAGTAAAACGTAATTAAACATCGAGTATCGCATGCACGAATATTCTTAGCGTTTTATTTACACCTATCATGCACGAATGTTAATAGTATAACCGTATAATAGTATAACTTTATGAAAATTGAAATAAACGCATCAACGAATCATCAGATTACCAATTCTTCCTCGAGATCACTAATTTCTAATTACTTATGTAGGAACAACTAATACGTTTGTTTGTTGCAATTGTCTAAGTTTCATTCAAAAGCAGCTTACCGATCCGCTGATATAGTTCTCTGTGTTTTTTCGCCATTTTTGCCTTCTATCAAGACGAAAGCGTGTAACAACGTATATACATACATACATAATATATACATGTGTATTATGAATTTTGCTTATAAAATGCTAGCGTATCTTATTGTATTTTTCATAGAAATTCTTCATAATCGATTGTTAAAATCAGACGAGACAGAAAACGTACCTCTGCTTCCTCGTCGACCAATTCCTCTTCAACGACATCAGCTTTGTACTCCAACAGCAAGTCCCGGATCGGTTTAGAATCCAAACTCCGATTTATAAACGAGTGCTTCAACAGTTCGTCAGCTGTAGGTCTAGATGTTGGATCCTTTATGAGAGCCTTCGCGATAAAATCATTGAAATCTTTACTCCACTTTCCGGGTTGCTCGAGTTTTGGTGGGTCACTCTTTTGTATTTTGAGGAGTACCCGCATCGGTGACATCTCATGGTTTGGTGGCTCGATTTGTGCAAATTCGATTAAGGTAATCCCGAGCGACCATATATCTACCTACGTTCGAATCATTTTCGATTATACACGTTACCGGATCGTTAACGGATCAGATTTAGAAAGTCTATTACAGCTTACTTTGAAATCATAAGGATTATCCCGAAACGTTTCACATAATACTACTTCCGGTGCCATCCAATACGGTGTACCAATAAATGTATCGTGTTTCTGTAACGTATGCTTATTTTTCGCAGACACTCCAAAATCGGCTGTGGAATTAGAGGATTGTTAGCTCATCCGTTCGACGATTTCGATATATAAAGAACCATAAATGTAAAATCTACCAATTTTCACTCCTCCAGCCATTGTTAACAAAACATTTCCTGCCTTTAGATCCCTGTGAATTACTTTAGATTTGTGTAAAAATGCAAGTCCTTTAGTCATGTATTGACATATGTAGGCTATCTGTGGTTCCGTTAAAGCTTTTTGTAATTCCACCATTATGGAATCAACAGCACCACCGTCGCAATATTCTATCAGCATCTGCAGATTCGTAGACGTTATTGGACAAAGCTCGATAAATCTTGTAAATGTTGTGCAATAGCAAAACATACCCATAGTTTGCCCTCTATAAAATATGCTTCGTGTAACTCAACAACATTCGGATGTTTACATTCTGATAATATGTCTATTTCGATCATGAAATCGCTAAGATCGTCTTCTCCTTCGAGGGCACACATTTTTGCAGCAGCGAGCTGTTGCGTTTGTTTATGCTGTGCCTAGAAAATATAGAAAATACGTTTGGTAAACACTACAAATATATATATATATAAGATATTACAAGTATAATTAAAGAATTTTGTGATTTACCTTATATACTTTGCCAAATGCTCCGTCCCCAAGTTCGCCCACCATTTCCCAGAACTCTTCTGGATTACAATCCATTTTAATATTGTTATACAACTTCTTTTTCTTCGCGTCATTGCCACCAAAGTGGAATGCTTTCTTCAGATTCGACAAGAATGACATTTTTGCGATATTCTTTCAACACATTCACGCATATAAAAACTGTATTTCTATTACATTATGTTATAAAATCGAATAGTATTACTGCTAACAAGAAATATCTATTCTAATTCTGCGCTTAAACATAAACTTATGTAGTGTTCGAATAATTCATTGTAACGCGTAACAGTTACAAGATCCGTGAAATCATCTCCCTTTTTCTTCCTTAACTACAGCCTTTCATACTTTTTATCGTATCGATTTATTTTCATCACCTTGATAGAAAATATCTGAAGAAAAAGATTGAATTCAAATCCCCATTCGATACCAGGGGATTATACCAAATCTCTCCCGCATCTTGATAACTTCGAATCGATGTTCAGTAAACAATAGATCCGTCGATATGTTCCATAGCAATACGTGCAGCAACAATCAAACCCATTATTAATTATCCGTTATTTTTCCTCGGACATAGGCACAAGGCTGCAATAAACAAAAGAGGATTAGTAAAAAATTATTATCTCTCGGATAAGATTGCATTTCACCGATAGAGAGAAGCTAAGTGTTTAGCTGCTTTCTTTCAGAATAGGGTCTGTGTTACTATACAAATTCCATTGATAGAGAAAACTGGGACATAGCTAACAGAACAACATTCCAACTAAAGAGGCCTCTAGTTTTATACACTGTGGCATAATTTTATCTGAAATACACAGTAGAATTCATTCTACTACAAATCGTCTGTAATAAAAAAATAATGTCGAGCGAAAACATTGTTTTGTATCTCGGAAAAAATTATTATAATAATAATTACAATTATATACAATAATTAATAATTAATCATATTCGGCTATGTAACTAATGTACAATTTTTCACATAGTTACGATCGATAGTTTTCGTTTGATTCCCGAAAAATGTGAAATTCGATAACGTTTAATCGTTTCGTGAATATCAAAACGGAAATGTGGAGGATAAGGTGAGAACGTGGAAACACTGCAAAAATTCACGAGCTTACTGATAGATACATAGGAGCACAGATTTCTCTGAAAAATGTCGACACACGACGGTCACGAGATTGACACAATTTTGACAAGTAATCTCGGCCGTATTTGTCCGCCATCGTTTTGTAAATACACTTTCCCCATCTTCCATGAATCGGAGAAGTATCGACAACGAAATCCGTCGGAACCAGACGAATTGACAGAAATCTTGAACGAGCTGTACACGCGAGAGAACGCACGAACGCGTTTCAAACGCGTTGACCAGATTTCCACAAAGTCATCTATGCGGTTCGTAATCTGCCAAAGCCGATACGATACGTGATTCTCTTCGACGAGCGAGACGTAATAAATCGTAAAAGGATATCCCAGTTTCGATGACACGAAACAACTGGACGTAAATATACCTTGCTAATCGTTACCGACACGAGCATCGTGTACGACTATCATCGGAAAAATACGATCCTCGGGAGAAAAAAAATCTCTGTGGACAGATCCTCTGCTCACCTTCTCTTTTAATGATCCGCCGTTGACGAAACGGGCACACTTTGTCTCGGTTTGTAACCATTGACGACGCACTGGGAACTTTGTCACGCACGATCTCGCGAACGATGTGTAGCCGAACAAATTCCACTGTTCATCACCCAAAAATAGTCGAGGAAACGCGAAAAAAGTATGTTGAAATCAGTAAACTAGACGGACCCGTACGTACACGGCCATTTTCAGTAGTACACGCACATAACACATTGCACCGCACCACGCCTGGAAGTGACGTAACCAATCGGCAAGTGTGCCTGTGTTCTGCGAGAGGCTCCTCGGCTTAGAAACGCACAAACGCATTTCAAATGCATTTTTTCAAAAAAATCGCCCCCGTCGATATATTCCGCGACATACGTAGGTCGACGGCGACACGATTCTCGGCGACCATCGATCGACGTTCACAATTCAACTATCCTCGTCGAAAGAGCCATTCGATCGAATCGTAGTTCGCACTCGCAAAAATTATTTAAAAAGGAACGCCGTAATTCGATTTTCCTTTGGCATACTTATAATCGTAGATATCGACGGAACGACTTTGAAACCGAAAGAAAAATCCACGTTACGCTCTCGTCCGTCGAGCATACGAGAAAACCGAGTATTTATTATTAAGTTATGGAATTGATTTTTTACGGAACGCTGTTACCTTTGCGGAAACCTTACAATCGTATAATCGTGTTAAGCACTCGTTTTACAACACGGTGGATGTTCCTTAGATTTGGTATATATATTTTTGCGTAGCGGTAACACAGTGTAAATAACGAAGTTACGTATAGATACGCGCGGTTATCTTTTGCAATCGCGGGATAACTAAACGCGCGAAAGTATTTAGAAGAAACATTCCGTTTTTGGTAGGAATCGAATTTAAAAAACGCACGCACTTTTGTAATAATTGAAAGAATAATTGTGAACTTGAAATAGTAATCTTTCCTCGGTCAGTGGAACCAATCGAATAAACATAGATCACTAGCTTTCAAACCAATGACAATGGCGATCGCGTGACCGCGACCGCGACTGACGCAACTATACTTACCAGGGTCGATTATTACTATCAGAGAAGATCTGATACAATCTGATACTACATACATATGTACATATATGTATATATTGACAACATTTCGCAAGGCACGCAACGTTGTACAACTATATTTGTGTATTTTATTTAAGAAACGACTTACAATTGATGTTAAATTGATTTGAGACAGTTGCTTGTAATACAACGTTCTCGCTAGCTCGTGTTTGTAAATACAAATATATTATTTTAAGGGAGGTTTGACCAATTTATAATCTATTAATAAGTAGCAATGCATTCTTAATAATATGAATAAAATCGAACTTGTAAGTATCGTATTTACATAGGTTATTATTAACTACTCGAAACTTTTACTTTGATAGTTAGCTAACCTAAAAGTTAAGCGCAAATCGGCTACTCGGTTCTTTCTCGATGATGGTTCTAATTACTTATATTTTTAATTCTTTTAGTTTGACTTGTTCTAATAAAACAGCGTAATGGCTAGAAAAGAACGAGGTGTGATGAAACTGATTTGGAATTGTTTCATTAATTCTATGAAACCCAACTTCAATCGTCCTAAATTGATAGGAGAAGACCGTTATGGTACCAAATACTATGAAACAGCAATTGCTAGTAAATCGTCGCGGAAAAAGCCGACGCGTTACTTCGAGGCTGTGGATAAAGATAATTTCGAACCAGAAATGCCTGCGGAATGGGAATCTTGGTTGAGATATCGTAGAACAGAGCCACCGACACCGGAAGAACTAGAAAGAAATTATCAGATTACAATGAGTAAAAAAGAAAAAGCTGCAGAAATAGCAGCTAAATATGGAAGTGCCAATTCAGAAAAATCGGAAATATACATTGATAAGAAAGAAAAAAAACCGTTCCCCGTATACGACGAATATAAAAATAAGTAAAAATACAAAGACTGTAAAGCAATAGGTAGTGAATGAAATATAAGGAACGATTTTATCACGGATGTAACGAACTCATCGAATAATGAAAATCAATAAAATATCTAGTAAATATGTACAAATTTTATTATAACATATACTTGTATTGTTACGATGTATAATTTATGTGTTTATTGTTTGTGTGAAGTATAGTCTATATGTAAAACAATTTATTATATCCTACGTTTCTATACATATACATTTATTGTATTTTCTTTTGTATATCATCGACCGTTCTCTTCAATTAATCGATGCAATGAAAAACCAGTACTGAAACTATACGTGTATATGGAATATCCTTCTCTTCAGTCAAGCACATGTTTAATATTCTTTCTCAAAATTGTCTTCGATGTAATGAAATGATAACATCCAAATGTATTCGTTACTATGGAGTAGAAAATATCAAAACTGAATTTCGAATATCGTATCAATTTCAAGCTCAATTTTCTGCGATAGAAAAATTGATATCTAAGTCGATGCTTTTCTTTTCCTCAATTAAGAAATTAGATACCGATTTCTGCAGTTTGTAAAAAGATACTTCGCGTGTGTATCGGAGTACGAAACATCAGTCAACAGCAGATATAAATTCTTTCAATCGAAAGAAATTAAAACAGCCCAATGCACGGAAAAGGTAAGCTTTTCCGATCAACCTGAAAAGTCGCTATTGTCGAATAGAGCTTGATCATACAGCTCTCCTTTTACTAATCGTCCACCGAAATAGCGACCGTTCAAAGAATCCCTTGCACGTTCCGCTTCTGAAATGTTCATCGATTATACCGATACAATTCAAAGATAAGATTATTTCAAAAAGAAAAATATATAATAGCTTACCACTCATTTGAGAGAATTCCACGAAAATCTTCACGATAACTTCCGCGTCCTCGTCGTCCTCAGATTGTCGCTCGTTATAAATGATAACTCTTTCCACAACACCGAATTTCGAACACTCGTCCTGGATTTCTTCTTGTAAACTTTCATCGACATCTTCCGGCGCCACCATGTTTCTCAAGATCACAACTCGGGATTCCACTTTGCGCATAAGCTTCTGCATGACGAGATGACGCGCGCTTTGTCCTTTGATCGACATATTTTCCTGTTGTTGCAGCGTCTGAGGTTCCGTTTCCTCCAACAACTTCTTCTGTAGTTCCTCTTGTTGTTTTTGATGAGCCGCTTGTTCTTGCGCTCGCCTCATTATGTCGGAATTCGTGGTAGTCGTGACTGGTATCTAACAATCGAAATAGTTTCTATTGTTTTCGAACAGGAATATTAGGCGACTGCAAGTCGAATGATTAAATACTTACAACTGGAGTACCCACTATTGTTGGAGCTACGACCGCTGGTGGCGGTATGACAACCGCTTGGCCAGGTATCGGTTGAATAATTGCTGGTGGTCTAGTTAGAGCCTGTGGTATAGCTATACCGGGCGGAGGAATGACTGGAGCTACAGTTGCTATAGTTGGTGGCGCCATCATCGTGGCAGGAGCAAGAGTGGGTCTCACTATACCGGGCAAAGCTGCATACACATTGAAATATCAATAATCGTAAATGATGCAGGTATTCGGCAATTGTAACATTGGTGAACCTGCAGGACAGTTACCTACCCTCCGATTTCGATAATTTTTGGACATGCTGTAGAAATCGATATTTCGAACAACTTTCTCCTTTGCACATTAGAATTCTGTCTATACTTGTGCGTCTGTGGCAGAGCACGTGTTGGTATTGGTGACCATTTATCTTATATTTAGACACGCGAAGAGGTTTATAACATGTCCAAAAACCATCGAAATCGGAGGGTAGGTAGCGTGATACAGTGTTTTCTTGATAATTGTCCAAAACACGAATCCGCGGGACAATTATCGGCCAGGAATACTTTTCTTTCACTTCTACCGAACGTAGAAAAGCCGAGAAGTGTAAACATGACTAATCCAATAACAAAACCTCTTTGTTTTACATTATTTTTCTAAAGAAAAAGGGTATACCCCGTGGTAGTGGGGGGGGGATAGTTTTGGGACAATCATAGGCGAGACATTTGGGACATTTATCGAGAAAACATTGTGTGTTTTCCTTGGTAATATTCCTATACCTTGATTCAGAATCGGGGGAGCAGCTGCTCCGAGTTTAGTTAGTCCTAGAGCTACCGCGTTACTGGCCACTGCATCCATTGCTTGAATCTTGGCAGTTGCAGCGGCTGCTGCCACTGCCGCTGCAGTAGGCATCATACTGGTTCCACTCGGTGGTCCCATAAGAGCATTCGGTGGCGTGATAGCTCTGCCTACTCGCAAATACTGTCCACCGAGATCGAACAGATTCATCGATGCTATAGCCTCTAATGCAGCTTGCATCGTTTCGTACTCGATGAAACCGTATCCTTTGTGACGATGAGGTGAACTACCTTGCGCTAATTTGCAATAGGTAATAGGACCAAAAGCTTCGAATACCGATTTAATATCGTCCTCCGTTAAGTCTTGATGTATAGACGCGATATAAATGCGATTATAATGTTTACTCTCCTCGGTAATCTCGTCTATGACCGATTGAGCTTGTGGCATGTTTGACGGTCGTCCAACAACCTAAAAAAAAGTACAGCAATTTATAAAAGGTACTTTTGACGTCACAATAATATAATTCCAATTTTAATATTTAAGTGACAGAGAAACGGAATGGAATGGAAGGCAGGAAGGAAAGGAACTATGAAGAAATTATGTGTACGTTTTAGACAAAAACTATTATACTTTGTACGAACAAATGCGTTTCATAGATATTCGACACTTATGCAAAAGCACCGTAAAAATCAAGTAAAAGTGCATCGTAGAAATTGGAAGATTTACGTTGATACGATCGTTATGGTGTTTAAGAAGAAATTCAAGAAGGATTTTGATCGAAGTGCATGCTATTGTATAATATGATGCAGTTCAATCAAAAGCGATATAATATTGGATAAAACTAAATAAAAATTTGCCGACCTCCGGCGGGATGATAGGATTGCTGGGGGACAGGAAATTCGTTATATAGGTACGTCCCGCTACCTTGATGTTACGTCCACCAATCATGACACCATTCATCTGTTCCAAAGCAAGTTGTGCTGCTTCAGGTATCTCGTATTCGACGAATGCAAATCCTTTGTGCTTCTGGGTAACAGGATCCCAAGACATGTTGATTGATTTTATAGGACCAAAAGGCAAGAAAGCTTGCCTAATCGTGTCCTCTTTCAATTCGAAACTGATGCTGCCCACATATACCCTGTTGTACAGGAATTCGATTTCAGCCGACGATTACCCGCAATTATTAGACTGAATTCTTTCGTTGTTTTATCTCTAACGATTATCAAAATATATCTTCTAGTCTCTCCTATTACTAATCACTGATCGAACGGAACATTTATTCGTGTGAATGAAAGACTCCGTTGCATACAAGAATATATTTTTCCAGCTCGGCGCGCGATTGTAGCGTATAGAAAAAAAAGTTATGAAGAAAACGCGATCACGATATTCCAATTGATTGTAATCTAAGATAACCCAATTGAAATTACACAATGGATAATCGAGAGTTAAAAAAAATCTTCGATTCAAAATGTCGAGTCTCGAGGACGAAATTTGGAGGGCTAAGACAAAGAACAAACAAACCTGCACATGAGGGCGAGAGCCTGCTGTCTCTGCACCTGATTCCGTTGACTAGCCATTTGCTGTAACACAAAGGACCATAGGCCTTCTATTGATATCCCTCCCCCTTACATACACCAGTCTCGTTCATCTCAAAAATCCCCCAAGCTCTTATACCATTCCACCTTCTTTGCTCAACCCAAAACTTTTCTTCGTTTGACATAACGAATTAATATTGACAACTCCCGAAGGGAAATCTCTACCCTTTACCGAATCAAACTATCATGATCAAATATAATAACGTGAATACAAGACAAATCAGCTGGTCTTGTAAACTGTGGTTACAAGTGCAAGTACAGTATACTAAGCAACAAGGGAAGAAAGAAAAGTTGAGCTCAGAAGTACATATTTCGATTATTTTTCTCAAATCGTCCAGAGATTCATGCACAAAAACTTGTCCTCCATCGCGCTGGTACAGCTCTGCTCCCGCCGACTATTATCTCAAGATATCTAACCTTCTCTTACAGTAGTAACTCAGGGAAACGTTTAGGAGTGTTTGATCGTAAGGCGGTTTCATATTGTTTCTGTCTTGATTTGGTTGACACTAACCTGCACATTAGCAATAAAACTTGCTGCCGCAGGACCAACTTATTCTTCTGCGGGGAGAAAAAATCAACCGATCAGAGTTAGGTTCCAGTGTTCGTCTTTTTTTTTTAAATTTCTGTTATATTTTTTGTGACTTTACTCGCTCGTCATAACGAACACAGGTTAAAATGTTTATGCAATTGCTTAAAATTACTCGGCGGGGCGAGCTAAATTGCAAGGACAAACGTTAATTGGAACTACCGTGTTTGCGTATTTGAAACGATCTTTTTCTCTTTTTGGTATTATGTATTGGCAAAGAGCTAAATAGAGGAACCAACATATAGAATACATTTTTCATAAATGATACTTTTTGAGATAAAAAAGAACCCCAAAACTGTAATGTATAATTTCATGAAAAAATATACATTGAGTCCATTGTGCATTCTTAAGAATTAAGATTCGATTACCGAGCTACTAAAACTTCGGTAAACATTTTTTCCATGCTTTTTGCCCACTGAAACGGTAAATATGAAATGTATACATTGATGTATTGATGTGTAATACACGGTTAATAACTGTATCGCGTTACACATCGTAGAACAGAAAATTGTCAAGACAGAAATCGATGAATGTACAATGGAATGTAAAATGTATGTTAGGCGAGTAAAGTTTGTTAGCTTCATCTTTGAAAATTACCTGTTGTTGATGCGCCAGTGTCTGTTTCATTAAAACCATTTTGATGCTTTGTTCCATGGCATATTTCTTTGCTCTATTTACTGTATCCTGCTGTTCAGATGTAATTTTTGGGAGACCTGCACCTAGAATGCCAGGTAACGTAAGATACTTAGCTCCAGGTCCTGCAATAAAATCAATAAAATGTTTAACAGCGTAACTCGTGTTAATTAGAGGAGATTAATCGATCGGTGCCGTGTCAGATCTTATCAGCTACATGTCCACGAGATCATTATCAACTCTCAATATTACTTAAATTGGAGTGAATATAATTCGATTGTCACAATTACGGTATACATCATTTCGAATTTTGTCAAGAACGTTGTACAATATTGCAATTCTACTCACCAGCAACAACTTGTCCGATTTGATTAAGATCATATATAGGGCCTGGCAAGAACTCTGTTGCATTTCCTACGAAGAAAGTTAGTATTAGATACAATTGTAATATTAAAATTAGTATCATTTCGTATCTCTCCACCATGTATTTATCTTTTCATAACAATAGATAAGAGATACCGAAATGACAAATTTGTAGGGAATATAATTTTGGTTTGGGAATAGAACTTTTCTTTAAAATTGAACAGGATATCAAGTATTCGCGTTGCTAGTTTGTTATTTAAAAGATCGTGTGGCTGTGCAAATGTAAAGTAAAAATCATATGAAACGTAATTTTCTATGAAGGGCCGCAGCAATTTCGAAACTTAAAATGAGATGAATAAAGTAACGACGTCGTGCAGCAGTTCCCACGGTAGAACCGTCCTCCGAACTGTAAGTTCAAAGAAATTAAAATAGTCAGGAATAATATTACATTTGAATAATTAATACTAGGTACTATGTATAATGTGCATTATACATGGTACGTGTATACGCATCGAGGAAAATAGGGGAATTTCCTTCTTTTCTGCACACCATTTATCGTAAAAAGCACTTTGTATGCTTTGGTACAAGAATAATAACGACTTCGAATTTCGTTTAAAACAACTTCAATGAAAAATTAAAAAGAGATCATATATATCTCTGCAAATTGAATGCGTTAGCATTTTTCGTTTAAACTTCGTTACTGTTTACATTATTATTAGCCTCAACGAAATCAGACTACCGATAACTAGTTTAGGTTTCATACGATCATAACCAATTTGGTCTGCTAGTCTCTGAAACAGAAATCAGAACACGTTGAAACGCTTGGTTTTTCTCTTTTACGACTTTTGCAGTTTCACGAATTGATATATTGTTAACTTTGTTCGATCGTTTGATTAACGGCTAACCGTGTTCTGGGCTGAGCAATGATGGTTGTGCGCAAACTATCCGAGATTGAGGCGACGCACAAATCTGTAAGCACAAAGCAAAGGAGAATACTCTCAGTGCATTTTCTGCGCCATTTTCTTACAGTTTGCCTTTTCCAACCTACCACGCAATTAGCCCTAACACTTTCTATGCAGCAATGGCGATCCTAATTGACAAGAAATCGAACGCGACCGATCGTTGAAAAGCCACGTATAGTTTTTCTCGTGTTGTACGCCCTTCTGCAATAATTTCCTGTTCAATCGCAACAGGCCGATCTTCTTTAACAAAAATATTTCTTACCTCGTACTTATACAATGGAAACGCAAACATGACGAATATCATTTGAGAATATCTTGAAAAATACACATCGCCATTGCCTATCCTATTTATAAGCCTCCTCCGAAATCGAATGATTTCTTTTTTTTAAATCAATTCACAAGGAGAAATTTTTTAAACAAAATAATTTCCATGTAGATCAAGGCTTATAATTAGGATGGAAGAAGACTACCCTAAAATGCTGACCTATCTAAAATACGCATCGTATTTGGTACTCGACAATAGATGCTGTGTCAGTGGAGTTTGCAAAACTCAGATTTGTTCTGTTCAACGAATGTAGCATTCTCTTTCTTTGTTTGGCGCACGCTCATGATCACAGCTCAGTCGTAGGCCACAGATTCTGTACTGTCTCTCCGCTGTAACATCTCAGAACAGAAGGACAACCATACATTAGTTTTATTGAGGGCCAACGATCACCTATTACCCTAGCCTACCAAAATATATTCTGAAACTGCGATAGACCTCTCAACGCTTAGAGTTTGCCAGCAGTTTAATAGAAAGCTAGCATCTGATTGTCCTAAGTAAATAGTATATGTTTCTCTTCATCATTTCCTTTGCTTAAAATTATATTATGCTTGTCGTTGCTTCTCTGTTCACCATCTTTTTCCACTTGTATGCTTAACCGTACGATTCGTTAGCGATTAGGGGGATACAGTTATTGGGATGCATTAGCAATGTACCTTCGACTCTAGGTTTCTTGCTCGGTGGTTCTGCGTTGTTCTGGGACGTCGGTGCCTGTGAAAACATATGTTAAATGTAGTCAGCAAAATTTGATAATCAAAAACACATCGTAGCTTTATTAAGCCTTTCTATTTAGATTTTGCCAATTGTTAATCGATAGTTCTTAACCAATCAACTATCAATAGCTAAAAGTTACTCTCAATCGATATTCAAATAATGCTAAAATCTAATGTAAAAGTTTCAAGTAACATTGAACTCTTCATTCACGAAATACATATACATTACAAGAGAATGTATCAAACTGTATGGTAAAGCCAATAACATTATCGATTGACTTATATATGTATAATATTATGTGCACAAGTCTCGTATTAATTATTTATTTGTATGCCGTCGAGTACGGTAAAAAAAATATTGTCGTTCTGTCTTCATGATCTATTAAATCGTTCGACTGTGAATCGTTTAAATACGTTAGAAGAAATTTACAACCGCCATCATGATCCCTATATATACATAGTTTATTAGTTTTAACAGTTTCAATGTTTCTCGCGAAAACAACGAAGGAAGCTGACTTACCATTGCCATCGCACCGTTCATTATTCCCTGCGGTCCAATGAAACAAAGTCAACAGTTTTTGAAATGTTCTTTATCAAAGGAGACTGAACCGATTCGCGACAGGTAACTTACATCCGAAGCGATCCGAAGCTTGTCTTCACGGAAGTGCTGCGAGCACTTCCACATAACGTTACCACAGAGTACTTGAGTCAAGTACTCTGCGACGTTACTTCGTTGTACATGCAAGTACATCAACCGTTTCAAGAAATATTTAAAATATACACCGTTTTTAACTGTGAATAATAACGTATCTGTTTCCACAGAATTTTAGAATGATTTTTTCCGTACCGATCTGGGCACTACCTTTTTTCTTCTGTCGAACCTTCCTGACTCAGTTTGACTATGGTAGTACGATTATGATGATGGGCGAAAAATACATATTTGATGGTTAGAATACATTAATGCGTATCTTGTTATTTTTTATTAAAATAATCGGATAACGATGAGTTCGAGTAATTTTAAAGTTAAAATTATTAACGCGGAAAAGGTACAATATATTAATGTATTATATCGTTAGAGTTTTAAGTCACGTCTAGCTGAAAACAACCTGTCGTTTATTCATATATTTAGAATCTCATGTAAAAAATTACATTACAGGGAAAAGGACTTTTCGCCAGCCGTGCGTTTAAAGACGGAGATACAATTTTAACGGAGAAGCCTTTAGTCTGCTGTCAATTCTCATGGAATTTAGAGTACGGATATTTAGCTTGCGACAATTGCTTAACACCGTTAGAAACTGCTGAAGAAAATGTACATAGATTGACTGAAAATTCAACGATTATTCTGCCTCATCCGGAATGTTGTGAAACGAAAAAAGAATTGATTACAGAATGTCCTGATTGTGGTACAAAATATTGTAGCGTCGAATGCCAAAACGAAGCTTACTCAAGGTACTATATACAGATTTGTAAATAGTTTCCACAGGTAATCGAAACGATTAACTCAATCACAGGTATCACAGTACGTTATGTTCTCGTACGCGAGAAAAAGACGAATCTCATCCGCTTGTGCAATTAAATGAAACGTGGAAGCAAATGCATTACCCACCGGAATCAGGAACAATAATGCTACCAGCTAGAATGGTAGCTATAGTTAATCAATCAAATAATAAAGAGGAGGTTCTTTCCGCATTTTCACAGTTTTGCCATTGCGCAGTCAACGAAGTACATGAAATTGCACACAAGCTATTAGAGGAGAAATTTATTGGTCAAATCGATGTACTTAGAGAAACCATGCAGAAAGCTCTAGATACAAAATTTACATCGAATGTACGCAATAACAGTATAAATACAATTAAAATCTATTACGTTACAACAAACATTGCATGAATTTTAATTTGCAGTGGTTTACGCCAGACGGTTTTAGAAGTTTATTAGCCTTAATAGGTACAAATGGCCAAGGGATCGGTACCAGCGCGTTTAGCGTATGGGTGAAAAATGTATCCGCGTTAGATTTACCGAGAGAGGAAAGAATTTTTGTGGATAAACTAATAGATCGTATCTACTCTGAAATGGACGAAGGTAACAATTTTCAAAAATTACGTTGTGCTTGATCTCCCTAATATTCCCTGTGGTTTTATGTTTTTAGCTGTAGGCGTTTTTCTAAATAACGAAGGTTCTGGCCTATATACTCTTCAGTCAGCGATAAATCATAGCTGCATACCAAACGCGATCGTAGAATTTCCATTTTCAAACAATATTTTAGTTTTAAAAGCAATTCGCAACATTCAACCCGAAGAAGAAATATGTATAAGTTATCTTGATGAATGCGATCAAGAAAGAAGTAGACACTCTAGACAAAAAGCTTTACGCTCTTTATACTTGTTTGTTTGTCATTGCGATAAATGTCTGTCACAAGCTGACGATCCAGATTTAACATCGGAAGATGAGTTCGACGATGATATGTCGAGTTGAACTGCGAAAGAAAGTTCCATTCAATTATGTTATATTAATATCGTATAATATTACCTTTACTAAAAGTATACAATTTTTACAAAGTTATTTTATCTGCAAGTTATCCTTAACTTACAAGCAACTAAAAACAAAGTATGTACAATAACATTTTGTTTTCTTTTTATAAAATAACAATATTACTTATAAATATAATTGTCAATACTATCGCTATTTCAATACTAAAAAAATGTTTAAAACATCGAAGCGTTTATTTAAACCGCTAAAAATCTTCGAAATTATGTATATTTTAACACTAAACCTACCATCACCAGTTCCAGATTTGTTATTTTACGTTTATTGATATAATAAAAATAATTTCATAAAATATAATTGTATAGATATCTTTAGTGGAGCACATATTACAATAGGAGCTGCACAAATCTAAATAAAATCAATCTTGTCATTTTTATAAGGGAACATGTGTGTGTGTGTACCAGTTACTTTTAAGGCTCGGCAGGTTTAGTGTGTTAATCATGTAATTCTTTTAAAATTTCCAGAAGATAATAAAATGAGCTTGCAAGCTCTGCCTGCAATTGTGACTATATATTAATGTTATATATCATTTAAATATAAAATCGTCAATTATTTGAAATCGTAAATTCATTTTTGCCTAGAACCATAAGGTTCGATATATAATATGGTACAGGTGTAACAAGTATTCGCTGCTCTATTAATTTCGTTAATAAGGCAGCAATATTAGGACTATGGTACTCCCATCTGAAATACAGAAAATTTACGTTTACTCGACAATACTAAATATCAAAATATGTTAGGAATGTATAAAATGTAATACTAACGTAGTTTTCATTAATTCATTAAGTAATTCTGTGGACTCGTCTTCGGATATAAGAATTTTGCTAGATCCATTTACAACAAGTAATTCCATAGTAGCAGGCTTATCCCCAAAACATTCTTCCGCATATTTTTTACGTTGTTTGCGTTGAGTAAAATCTATACCGGTAGCTCTAAAAAATATACAAAAATTATGGATTTATTATTATGAATAATGAAAAAGAAATCCTATTCTTTTTAAGGATTTTTTATAAATAAAAATTACTTTCTCACAGGATCAGCATCGTTATACTCCACAATGTTATGAATGTTTTCCGAATTTAATACTCCCTCCTTCCTTTTCCTAAACATTTTGCACAAAGATTTCAAATTTTTACCCATTAAATTCATTTGTTTGCTTTTATGAAATCCTGTACTCGTTACTATCGCCTGCAAAATATCTGAAGAAACATTCTTCTTGCTGGTGAAAAAATATTTCTGTCCCACGAATATAGCAAAAAGAACAGGTAAATCGCGCAGAATCTTCTCCTTTTTTCTTTTGCTTTTGTCTGGAGATAGAAAGATATATGTCGTACTATTATGCGTGTATAATTTTACATCCACTTTTACATTTAACGAATCAAAATACTCTTCCATATAAACTTGAATCGCTTTCTGTTTGAAATAATTTATAGGCTTTCCAGAACCTTGTAATAAATGACCGTACCATTTTTTTCTATGGCTGTGCCAACTTATATCTGAAACATTTAACTATTGGTAATAGAGAGCAAACAATTAAGATAAAATAATAAGAAATTACATATTACCAATTAGCTGCAACATTGATAAACGATCTTTCAAATCTTTCTGCTTTATGTTGCTGTTCTGTTACAAAGACACAGAAGTATATATATAAATATTCTTTGTACATAATGCGCATATATATATATTCTAATACATTTAAACACAATACTTACGGTTATAGCTATTTTGATAAATTGAGCTGCATTCGTTGTAGTAAAAGCGTTGTGGTATTTGATCAACTCGGATTTGATCTTATTCCAAGAAACTTCGGGGAAAACAGGCATTACCGCCAATTCCAATTCTTCGAATTTAAATCTCCTGATAATTCTGACTATATCTTTTTCCATGGATAAAACTGTTGCTAAAATATTAGAAAATCTTGTTTACTTTTGTGCAGGCTCGATCTCTAAATATATATTTACATGCCAACATAACCTCTTCGCGCGAAGAATAATAACAGAAGTATAGTACTAACCGGGATGCATTATGTTACATGTGAATTATATGATTTCAATCTTCATATATTGTCAAATATTTCGAAAAGTGTCTTTATAAACCTGTCGAAAACTATCAAGCAGAGTTGCGTGACACAGCCGTTAAAAAATTCCCGCCTTACATAGACTTTTGCATAGACATAGACTGGACTGAACTTGACTGAACTACTGAACCAAGGTGACCAAGACGGTGCCAGACGGGCACTGATAGCAGGATTCTGCAGGATCCAGTGCTTCGATTGTGCGCAACATTTTTCGTACGATGGATGGCCGCTAGAGGCGCTGCGCGGAAAAACAGTAACGTATCTACTATTGGGTAGATGAAATGGGGTTCCTTGAGCACCCCGCAGAATTTAAAAAATTTATATGATTTGATTCTGAAAAATGAATGTATAACAAGTGTATTTGTGTATATTTTGTAACTCGTAGGACACGTCCTGGAGTCTTTTTGTCCGGTAAGATTATTTCGATACATTCCCGCCAATATGACTGCCTCAGGGCTCTGGCCGCTCTGCTACCCAATAGTAGATACGTTACTGTTTTTCCGCGCAGCGCCTCTAGCGGCCATCCATCGTACGAAAAATGTTGCGCACAATCGAAGCACTGGCAGGCACTGGCAGGATAGCAGACGGGCACTGATATTCTGATCAATTCTGATATATATCAGTGCCTGGGACCTGGGAAGCTTCGTCAATTTTGAATAAGCAAAAGTGACAGTTCACTGCAGTTCACCAAGTTCACGTATTTACATACAGTAGCACGTAGTAGCGATGTACATAACCTAATTGCTACTTTATTTTGACTGCTATTGTTTTTCGGGAAATTTGTCAGATATCAGACAATAAATAGATATCAATAACCAATTAGCGACAATGGCTGAATCAACGTTCTCGAAATCGGCGAGCGATTCACAATTTGTTCGAAACGAACCTGTGAATTACACTACCGGTATTTATAACTTGAAATTTGTGAAATAAATTTAGCTCGCTACATAAATAACGCTTTTCAGAAATTCGACAAATGATGCATGGTTTTGGAGATAGTAGCGAGCCTCTAATAGAATCTGCAAGAATTGTTGAAGAAGTAGTTTTACAACAAATGAAGACGATCGTAAGAAAAGCGTGCGAAGTTTCCGAAAGACGAGGAATTTCAAAAAAGGGCACCAACATCTGTGCGGAAGATCTAATCTTTTTGTTACGCAAGGATAAAGTGAAATTACAGCGACTTATAAAATATTTAGGCATGTCTAATGTTATCATTTAATTCCAGAACATAGTCGTAGAAAAATACGTAACTGAATATTTTCTTTACAGAATTAAAAGACTACAAATCTTCTTTGAACAAATCGATAGATAGCGATATGCCCGAGGATATTCTAAATGGTGAAAGCGCAGAAAATTCTAAACACAAAGGACCATTCCATAATTTTCTAAATCAAATCGACAACACCGGCGAACTCATGGAGGACGCATCGACTGTGGATGAGATTAAACAACAGAGATGCGTTCGTGCTGAAATAATGACACGATCCATGGATGAAGCTAGGTACTTAAAATTCAGTAAGGCCCGGAATGCGTCGTTCGCCAATAAAAATAGACATAAATTTAGCGACTGGCTATCACCAGAAAGTGAGCATTAAAATAAAAATATGCTTGCCAGGTAGAACTTCAGGTATTAAGTATGTTTTATTGTTTTATAGGTGAGATAACAATAACAAAACAAGGATACACGATCCTGGGATATTTAGCATATGAAACGGTAGCACAAATTGTAGATTTAGCATTGTTGGTGAGGCAGGACCAAAATAAAATTTATGGAGATGCCATAGATCGACTCAGACTCAGTTATGTGAATCCATACACTTATAAGCCATACTACCACGGCAAGGTTTGTACCATTAAGAAAACAAAATCATTCGTAAAACCTTGTAGAAAAATTATAAAAACCTCGTTCAATGTTTTTCTTGTTAGGTTGCTGTAACGAAACCAATATCACCCGCGGAAATTATCGAAGCTCTCAGGAGGTTCTGGTCTCCGCAATTAGATATGACGGGCCCGTTCGATCGTTGGTCAATGAGAAAACCACATTTGAAACTTCTCGCCTGTTAACAGTTTAAGAACCGATAACTTTTTCATTTCTTTCACGGCGATCAGAAATAGAATTTGAAATTACGTAAATTTGCGTCATCGGCAACGAATATGTAAACGTAATTTTGTTATCCCGAGGAAACGCAATTCGAATGCGTTGTCAGTATATTCTACCGGAAGTATTCCGTTGGACTTTGAATTCAGCATGTCAACAATATAGCATATTTTAAAATTGACCAATGTTTATTGACATATTCCTGTACCTCCTACACTATTTAACTTAGATCGCTAATTTTGCACATGACCGTTATTACACGAATTAGTCTAGTTCCCCATATGTTTTTTTACAAAATTTTCTGGTCATGTGACCTATTTTTAACATAAGATTCATAGTATTCCTTTTTACAGTACTTTTGTATATGTTACATTTAGTATTCCCTGATTCGAGTTGTAATTATATAATTATAATACAGTCGGTTTTTGAACTAATGTATGATACGTATAATGTTCATTGTACTTTTCACGAAATACTTGGATCTTTACTTCGGTTTTATGATATTACGAACGTGTCTCTCGGAATATTTCTCGAGTTCCATTCTTTGATACTCAGGACGAGTAACACGTAAATCAGCAGAAATCATTCAGGACTCTGCTTTTTCGATCTCGTCCTTAGTATAGCAATTGTAAAACCTCTTCCTAACATTCAATGTGCTAAGTAAGTAAATACTATCTACAAATTTGAGCTAATCCGACGAACTTTGCAGTCGTTTTATGAATTCACACAGATACTAATTCTGCTTTTGTATCATGGTGAAAGCAACGTTGATACTCGGACTTTTCCTTCAGCACCACCAGTTATACAAGTTCCGGATTGATTGGCGGTAGACCAATCGCAACAGAGTGTGCCTTTATGACCACCTAATTCTAAGACTTTGGCTTGTGCACCTGGTGGCATCTGCAAAGTAATTCCTGTTTTAGTATGTACTTTTAAATGCATCTCAGTAGCATCATTTGATAAAAATGACGTACCTTGTATATGTTTCCTCCGTTTTGTGTACAGAGTAGCATATAATTACCGCTTTGGTCAAAAGTAAACAGTTTCCCATGGACTGTATTCTTCTCCACTTTGATCTTCGTCTCCCAAAGGATCTTTCCCGAGTGATTCAAACTTCTTTGACATAGTTTGCCGTCTTCGCTTTGCGTGCAAATGTTCGTATAATCGTTAATTAATTCTATATCGATGACCGGGCTTGAATGACAACTAATATTATCAATAATTTCGTTCCGTCTTAAATCGTGAATCAAAATATTTCCGTTGGATAACCCTGTGATAAGAAGTTGGCCGTTGTGATTAAACGCAGAGCATAACGCGGTTACGTTTTGTTCCAATGGTAACGTTCTCTCCAATTTTCTTGTTTTAATATCGTATAACAGAAGTCTCCCTTCGATCGAATCCGATACGGAACACACGAACGTGGATTCGGTCGGATTGCAGAGCAGAGTTATAATTCGCGAGTTCTCATGTTGAATATCCCACAAAGTTTTACAATCGCGAGTATCGTGCAACTGGATTAAACCGTTGTTATCACCGTGTAAAAAATAACGTTCGTTCTTCGAGATCCAGTCTAGCGCTGTTATAGCTTTGTTCGAGTTTGCTGTGGCAGAGATATATGTAGTAACAGTCCTATCCGACAAACAGAACAATATATATTAGATACAGAAGCGTTGCAAATAAAACTAAGCTAGATAGACTTACTTTGGTGACGGTATCGGAGTCCAGACTTTAATGATACCATCAGCATCTCCCGTAGCGACGTACGAACCGCTCGCATTACTTTTACATTGGATTATTGACGTCCTGTGCTCCGTATACTCCTCCTGAAAATTAGTTTTTGTTACCTGCAATTTGCTAAACGTTCGCAATACGAATCAAATTGTATTACCTGGCTAAGAAGAATGTAAGTGGAATCAATTTTATCTTTAGCCTTCCGTTCGGCCACCGCGTCGATGGACGAGTCTCTTTTTCTAGAGCTAGTTAATCTTGAATCACAGCTAATGCTTCTTTTGGTAACGGTATCAGACTTACTGATTGAACTCAATTTCCCCTTGGTGTTCGTTCGTTTCGTAGATACTGGCTCGGGTTCGGTCGTCTTTCTCGAACTTGTTGCAGATTTTCTACTTAAAATGGGACTAGAACCTCCACCTATATTTCGTATCAGGTTCCTTAGAGTCTTGGGGTTTTCTAATAAAGGAGATTCTCTGCTCGGATGAAAATAAACGTATTAGCTAGGCATAGTATCTTCGGTGTCCAAGAAAATAATTTACATATCTTCTTTATTACTTACTGTGCTATTATATAAAAGTCATCCATGATAGGTGGATGCTGAGGAGCTGGTCCTGGATTTACATCCATTACATTATCGATCTTAACAGAATCACTTAATCGTTGCCTGAGGGCTTCGTTCTCCTCTTGTAAACGTTTTAATTTATTTGTATCCTCATCTATAGTGAGTAGCGTTGGTAGTGGCATACACTGTAAAATTCAAATAAATATACTTTATACTTTCAATTTTACAATCTCACGATTTCTGTGTTCTAGAAGAACTTGTAACAAATTCTCTTTATTGAAAAGATTATTAACTTCCACAGAATCTAGTACGTTAGCGATTCATGGAACTGATAATATGAGAGGCAAGATGCAAAATACCTTTCACCTACTTGGAAAATAGTAGCAAGGAAATTGTGCAGGGATAGTAACATAGTGTCTTGCCATTGTCTACTAAAATGTACAGAGTATGCTGGATTGTCTTCTGGATTTTTAACGAATGGCAATGCTGCAAGACAGAAAATGAATAATGTAGAATAAATCGTATTCTCTTGCAAAACTTCGAACTAAATAAAAGGAGTATGTAGTTGGAAATCCTACCGAACCATTCCTTCCACTCTGAATGGCCCTGCAGTTCTGGTGTCATTTTCATAAAAAATTCTTGAATTCGATCCTGTTTGTTATTTAATGCCGCGTTTACCAAATACATTTTTAAAACAGCGTTCTCCAACTTTCTCACAGCTGGCGTAAAATGGCTCTCCAGCCGAGAAAACATTTTTGTATCCAGGTGCCCCCATAATTCCCTCAAAGATGTCAAGTCATAATTGTACACATACTGCATCAATTGATCCACAATCTTGTCTACCTAATAACAGATGATCGAGCATGAATTTGCACGAATTTCTATACGAAATGTCTTTTACGTATTGTTTTCGTATATCCATCTTTTTCTACAGCATTTCGCTGTGTACTTACCCGAAAGCCTTTCTCCTTTTCAGCTTTCAAGTCATTATCGAAAGCTTTCAAAGTTTGACTAAAACCTCTAAAAAGTAAGTATTCCTTGACCAATTCGTCTACATACTGGATATGAGACATTTTCCCGCGATTCTTTTCAAAATATCTCTTTTTTCCTTCAACTGACAGCTACGTATTGTCATCCTTTGGCCATTTTGATACTCGCTGAATATACACATAGTGAAAATTTCGTGTTATCATTTTACGAACAGTACTACCAATACTCGTTCCATAAAGAACTCTGAACCACTCTGAACTCTGCTGAACTCTAGGCATGACCGGGCATGACCAGGCATGACCCAGCATGACCAGACAACCTCTGGTGACAATTGGTGACAATAGTGACAATCAGGGCAATCAGGTGACAATTATATAGTGATTATCACAGTGATCTCAGAATCACGATCATGGTGATCATCGCCGTGATCGTAATGTCGTAATTCGTAATTGGTCGTAATCTGTAAAATCGTAAATTTGCTCACTGTCATCCTCATTTTTCATCTCGATTGAATTAGTCCTTTTTTTAGATACATCGATTAGCTTGCATAAAAATATTTGCATATAACGTAAATTTAAAAAATTACGAAAATATATTCAATTTTCTTTTCCGTACCTTATTTCTCACACACACACACACACACACACGCGCGCGCACACACACACACACACACACACACACACACACAGTATTCTGGAAATAAAATAATTCTTCCACACGATTTGTATACATGTAAATCAATGTAAATAGTACAAAAATGCAGACAATTTCTTTTACGTTTATGTATAAAGTTTTACAAAATACCAATGTACAATAATAATAAACGCAAATGAGAGTTTGAGAAACGTCTTACAAATCTAATAAATTTTATAAAAATGCGATGTAACCCGCAATTTTACAGTTTATGTCTCTGGCAGTCTCTGCGAAGAACAGTTATATGCTCTCCGCCAATCAGAAGCGATCACGAAAATCACGAATCACTGTGAAAAATCATCAAGGGACAATTAATTTGCATTCTTTTTAAACATTCTAACTCTAAAAAACCGTAAAATAAATAAATGAACAGCGATTACTAATAAATTCAGCAAACGCTTATATAAAATTTATATTATTGCCACTTGATGGCGTGATCACAATATTGATTGGTCTATATAGCTTGGACTTTTTGCATGTTACAAACTCGCATTATAATACCATAATAATATTAAATAAAATATTTCATGATAAACAGATTATTTTTTATGTACTTTAAAAAATGTACTATACGACATTGAATATTGTCATAAATATAATAAAGAATTTTACTCAGGATTTCTACTTTAAAAGGAATTATATTAAAAAAGAGTAGTTAATTATTAATGTCAAGGCCATGAACGAATGTTTTCACCAATCTATGGATGATAAACTAAATAGATTTTCGTTCAGTAGTCGGTGCCGTCGGTGGTAGTCGGTGCAATCTCTTCTTAAATAGTTAATGCACTAGCAAAATGTCGTCCGTCGAAGTTGGTTCGCAACCTGTCCGGGTATCTCCTCTTATTAAAGTAAGTGTTGTCGTTTCTTCTATTAAAATTCGTAAATTGAACACAATATAGCTTTGTTTAAAATAGTTGTTATGACGACTATGCACCTGTCACACATTCTTTTGTTATTCGAACGAACATTCGATTCGGATATTCAAGATGATCGCATTACATAATTTTTATGGATTTTGACAAAACTTTTAACCAGCATCCATGAGATTAAATATGAACGAAAATAATTTGTTCTTCTTCTCTGACATGTTAATCGATTTATAGTCGTCAATGAACTTTACTATTACTTCTTACTTCTTAACCTTGTCTACTGACTGAACACTGAACAGTTGCAACTGTATAAACTTACTACATAATCTTTAATATTTCATACGAACAATGTACTTATTATATTATATATATAACAATTGTAATTATTGTATTTCATACAGTTCAGTCGATGGAGCTTTCTATTGCTAGGAATTGCTTGGGGAACTTATCATCAACGCAGGTTTAGCAAAAAGGAAGCACTACTTCGTGAGAAAGAATTGGCTGAGAAGCCTATGCGAGATGCAAAACTTGCTGCAGAGAGGAAACTTGCTCAAGAAGGTAAAGGATACAGTTTGATCAAGGATTAATTAAAATTACTATTATAATATTTCTATATTACACATAACTCAATAAGTGAAATGTTAAAATATATTACCTCTCTTTCATTAAATTATAATCGTATATTTTTCTGTTTCAGCTGAAAAGAAACTGTTGGAAGATCTTGAATCAGGAAGACTATAATAAATTTTATCATTGCCTTAGCGTTAGCGTAAATGGTTATTGTTAATAAATCTATCAAACAAGATCCATTATGTGTACATTCGTATTCAGAATTTGCTGTAGAAATGACTCATGAACTTTCCATTGTATTATATATGAAATAAAATAATGTGCAGTGTGCATTATTCTACGATTTTGATTCTTTTGTATTCATTTTTATACTTTGCTAACAGATTTTTGTTGCCACTCGTTAATGAACTACCATAGTGTTAACGACGTGTCGCATGAATTATTAAAAATTTTCATTTTTTCGAAATGAAAAAAAATTCGCCCGAACAGGGACTCGAACCCTGGACCCTTAGATTAAAAGTCTAATGCTCTACCGACTGAGCTATTCAGGCATTCAAATGTACCGTGTATAAAATGTGTACTTTTAATAGTTGAATTACGATGACATTAATTTGAAAATGTAATTAACACAATTACATATTTTGCAAAGATAGATAGAATTGTACATTGATTCTAGATCGTGTACAAGTATGAATTCTTATAAACTTCGTGTATACTATATAGTAATGGATATACACAAATGAGAACTGCATCAACTAATACCTTTCCAATATATTCTTTATATGTATATTATATTGTATAACATCTTTAATATTTCTCCATTTTATACATGTAACACAAAAGTTTCCGGAAAATTGTAACATGTTACGTTCTCAATGAATTAAGTACTTTACTATAAAAAATATATTACATTCATATAAAAATAAATACACAAACTCATGTGTAACTTATAACAACATTTTCTTAAAATGATGTCCTCAGGTTGCATACTTTCATGGTTGCAGATCTATTACATTGGAATGAATATAAGAGTATTTTTGTACATGTAAAATAACAACTTTCTTAAATGCTTATATTGTAAATGATAGAAGTTTCAAACATAACACGAAGGTGAATGGGCTGGAAGTCCAAATACAGATCATTTGCATCAGGTATGTGTATTGTCAAGGTAGCACCCAGAAATTTTGGTTCCTGTATGTATCTGATTTTCACCTTTTACATTGGAACCAATTGTGTTTCGTTCTTTTGAGTAATCAGTTGTAGAAGACTGCCATTAGTAGGACGTTCTTGCCCCTGTGACCATTTCCAGCATAGACTGTCCAATAAAGCAATAATGTTAGTAAGAAATAAAACCAATTAGAAGAGAATTAGGTGTGTCCGTACTCTGCCACAAATTCGAGAGGAGTCCAAGTAGTGGTGTCAGCATTGGGCATCCACTTTCTGTTCATAGGTGTGTCCAAAGTTACAGGTAAAATAGCAGTCACTAAAGAATCCTTTGGCAGGCCACTATCTTTACATGCCAAAGACTTTGTCAGATGGTGAACAGCTGCTTTGGCCATTCCATAACCGATCATTCCTAGTTAGATGAAACGATATAATTTATATTGAAACATAAAAAGATCGTTTTTAAGCGTGCAGGCTCGTTTCCAGAATTGCAAGGAGTAGGCTGTGCCTTCTCATTTCTCGATAATGCAGAGATGAGGTTTTTCAGTAGTCAAAATCACTAGATAAAAGATCAATCTAGACCGCAGCTGTGCATGTAGTTAGTCTCATAAAGCTGCTACAGCTACATGCTGCCAAATAATCCAAATTATGCCTTGTAAACGTAAAAATAGGACTTTTGAGGACAACTGCGGCCTAGATTGATCTTTTATCTAGCGCTTTTGACTACTGAAAAATAAGTTATAAGACCCTTAAATAAATTTAAAACAATGTGTACCCGGTGTGCCCTTTAATGCAGGTTTGGCCCCAGTCAATAAAAGGAAACCTCCTTCTTTCAAATGATGGGCAGCGATACTGCTAGCAATGACTGAGCTCCATACACTCTGCTTCCACATAAGATCACTATTCTTTAGGTAATCAGGATGGCTAGCATTTCCACCAGCCCATCCTCCAGCTACACAAATCACACCATCTACTTTAGCCCCTTTTAAAATATCTGTGACTTCCCGGAGAACATCAGTTTCCTAAAAATATACATACTTGTACATATAAATTTATGTTTTTATAAAAAAGTATACAATTACCTGTTCCTGCCAAGAGCTCTCAGATTTTACAATTATGCTTGCATCTGCCTGATCATTTTTTTTCATATCAATGGACCCAACCCACTGCAATTACAAAAGAAGCATATAATAATAATGTTTCAGATTTCTTTACATAATCTTGACAGTATAATTCCATTCAATAATCGCGACAGTATAATTCCAAGGTTTCATCATGTGAAAGGATGTAGTTCACCAGTTATGGCCTTGATCTAACTTTCGAATGAAAAAAACACGATATATCGCGAAAATATAGAAATCAGATATATTTCAGAAAATATCGAACGTATGTTAATCATCGCACGGAGTTTTCAAACAGTTACGAGATAAACTTTAAAAAAAGAAAAGAAAGATATCAGAAAATTTTTTATTGGAAAAAAATGTTTAAATGTCATTTGAGATAAATCTTGCGCAATATTGTTTTGCTCGGATGCTTCTGAAAGCAATAATTATTCGTTATTAATTTAGTAAGTATTTGTCGTAATTCAGACTATTGATGTTCTACAATCATTCTTATGTGAAGAATGTTGGTCGTCATTAATGTATAGAGTTAGTATTCTTCGAAATTACAAGGAAAAGCTGAGACTTCCTCTAACAACGAAGCCGACGTCAAATATAGCGAAACAGATGCCTAGTCTTTTTAGTTAATAAAGACTCTTGTACAGTTAACTTACCCAATTATGCGATTTAAATGTGGAGACACAAACAGAGCCTAAGGCTCCTCTACCGCCGTATACAAGAACGCGTCCTAGTGTACTCGCCATTTGTTCAATAAATGAGAAACAACTTCGCGATATATATTGGTTTCGGGTGTTTGCGCGATTTTATACGGAATAATACGAAGTCATACGAGAAACTCTCGAAAAAGTTCGTGGAAGGAGTGCCAGATTGCCGGATCTCAACACTAACTATAATCATAGATCGTCAATCGAATGGTTGACATTACATCACCAGAAAGTACTTCGAACACGTTGCACAAAATAACATTGTATATCAAACGCGAATTAATAAAAGTATTTGAACTTCTATTGGAAATGATTATCGCACACGTACCGTGACACGTACAGTTCAATTTCTGTTAGTAACTAGCGAGCTTTTGTTCGTTGTTCTTCGAAAGAGGATGTTAGCGCATTTGAATTTTACAAACAACACATGGTATCTCCTCTTAAAATTAGCATAAGCATTAATATATTTGGAGTGATGGGAATTTTCAATAAATATCGCTGAGAACAAACAATCGTACCTAACAACATTTAAATTACCCGCGAGTGTCCGTTTGATTAAAACCATAAAACGAACAAAGAATATATTTTCTATGGTTTACTACAAGTAGTGCACGAAATATTAACTGTGTATGATCTATAAGCTTTATATTGATGTACAAATATTAACATTAACACATTCAAAATAACGGCAATTTTCAATAATACCGTTGAAATAAAAGGCTTGTGCCCAATAACATTTGAATTACCCGCGCCTGTCCGTTCTTTCAAAATCGGCGAAGAAAATGTTGTTTCATGATTTATATAAAGTTTTATATACGAAGTATAACGTTTAATCACGTTTAATGTCAACGTTTAAGTGTTGGTATAATCGAAATAATAGGAATTTTCGATAATATCGTTGAAACGAAAGAATTGTGCTGAATAACGTTTGGATTTCCCGCTCACGTTTCTCACGGCGAGTGGCAACGTCGCAACGACAGAGACCCTGCCCGCAACGTTCTCCGGGAGCGTAGGTCTAGCGTGACGTCACGGTAGCCTAGTTGGGTTAGGTTTACGCTGGAAATTCTAACGAGAAATTTTTTGTTCGACGATTCATGTTTTTCCCATCGTGTCCGCTGCGCTGAGCAAAACGTGTGAAGAGTGAACGCAGTGGCGAGCAGGCAATCGTATCTCGTGAACCGTTCGATCGCGAGACCTCGCGCTATCGGCGTATATGAGATTTTAAACGGAAAATGAATCGACATGAAGGTACGTACGTGTGCGCTGTTCCCTGGCCAGGCAAGTCAGCCTCGAATTTCCCCGTTCGCTAATTTGTTTCGCATTGATCATAAAATGATCGGGTCGACGGTGATTCGGGTTCATGCATGGATAATTCGTGCAGAATCGTCGTCGAGGTTACGAGATCTGCGACACATGAGATTTTTCGCAAGAGACATTTCTCTCGCGAGCCCTGTATCAAAGGGTCTAATGTCAGAGGCCAGATGGCAGCACTTATTAAAAAATTACTCCAATTTCTGAGGATTTGTAATGTTCTTCTTTGATGATTTCGGTAAACTTTTTTGCGATGTCATTCCTCCCCGATGCTTTGTCCTTGCAGGCGAAAAAGCTCTGTCGAAAAAATCGTTTTGGCCGGCTGTCAGAACACTCCACCAGCTGACTACTTTGGAATTAGTTTTCTTCAATCCCCTTCTCTTTCTCATAATGTTAGACTTGCAAAACATATTGGAACGAATTTCTGTTGTTCTTCTACACAGAGCCAGAATTTTCATCCGTCCTCCTTCAATTCTCAAATTTCTGTTCTTTGAACAACGAAACATTGTTTATTTACCTGCAAGATCAGAATTTTAGTATTAAACAATTCTGTACATTTGTTTTTTTAAAGTATAAACGGTACGATTGTAGAGTGAAAATCATAATACTTGCACGAGCAAAGTAAACATGTATTATTTTTTCTATCTCGTTACATCTTTGCATGTTACATAATTAAAGTTACAAATATCACGTTGAAGCACAAAAGTTTTGCCGATATTATGCTTGTATCAGTATCCGTATCGGGATTACAAAGCTTTTTTCACCTTTTCTATGCCTATAGATTACAAATTATTTGCATAGGCAACGTTTATATTTATATTATTCCGCTAAAACAATTTCATATCTTTAGCGGTGGAAAAAAATATATGTCTAAGCTAAAGGAGTAGTACCATAGGAGATGTTATTCTATATATAAATATAAACAGGGCTTCTAGTGTAACAAACAAAGGTTAACCGGCATAGGTATAATTAATCGTCAGAAATCATGTATTTGCACATCATGATCTTTACTATTTACATGGTCATTAAACAGCCATAAAAAAATTCATATATTATTATAAAAATGTCGAGCAATGTTTGTTAAAAAATAGCATGCACTTACATTCAAATTTAGAAGTAGACTGAAGCAAGTTACTTTTTATAGATTTGGTTCAAGGTTAGTGCACATATACCTGTGCATAAGATATGTATATATAGAAATATCTTTTGCGGGAGCAACAGTGTTTGCACTGTTTTGAGACTCGGCAAATCACGATTCCACTATCGTCTTTGTGGTCCATTTCTCAGTCGGTGTACAGTAATATATGGCTGAATTTATTTCAGGGGTAAGCTGTGACTCTTGCTTAAAGGGTCATTTTCGGGGTCGCAGGTATAAGTGCCTAGTGTGCTTCGACTATGACTTATGTGCTAGCTGTTATGAAGGAGGTGTCAGCAGTACACGTCATCTCACCGATCATCCGATGCAATGTATACTTACTAGATCTGATTTCGGTAAGAAAATATAGAAATTTTCTGTTCTTGTGTCTCGTGTTTCGGTAACAATTAACATTCTGATATGTTATCTAATAGAATTATATTATGGTGGAGAGGGAGTGAGTATAGAGCAGCCACAGTCTTTAACTTGTCCCTATTGTACAAGAATGGGTTTCACCGAGGCTACCTTGCAAGAGCATGTTACCGCGGATCATCCGGACACTTCTTTCGAAGTGGTAAGTATCAGAGTTGATAATGTACCAAATACAAATAGTACTATAAATGATTTGACAAACATGTTGGTAGTCAGTTAAAAATGTAAAACAAATGGGAGGTCATATTAAAACTGTGGTACGTGCAACAGGAAGCCGTGAAAATATAGTTTAGGGTAGCAAACAATGTCTGAGCGTGCAATTTCATTATAGGTTTGTCCTGTATGTGCATCCACTCCAGGAGGAGATCCTAATAGCGTGACTGATGATTTTGCGGCACATTTAAGTATGGAGCATCGTAGTGGACCAAGGGACCTGATCTCTTTTCTAGATGAACCAGCTTCAAGTAGACATAGTGGTAGACGGGTACAACTGCATCAATCTAGAGTTCTTAGTGGGCCACGACCTCGCAGGTATGTATTTCGGTGAGCGTGTCTGGCGAATGTTGCAGTATAATCTGAAAAAAAATGATTGCCATTACGGTTCAACCAAAATACAAAAATTTTGGTGTGATCGCGTTCGATCAGAGGAACAATACGAAGCGAGATTGCTAACAAGTACACTGAGCAACACTGAGTGCGTTCGGTGCATCGTACACGTCTACTATCGAAGTTTCACCTTCGAATGCATGTATTTGGCCGTATTGTTTTTTCGTTTGTACTGTAAGGATTTTAATGTATCGATTCATTAGGTCCTCATTCTTAAACCCTCGCAATACATCGCCGCCGAATATTAAGGGTCACGAAATAAGACTTCAGGAACAGTTGTTCATTGTCATCTCATCTTAGATAATGTTCATTGGTGTGTCATTGGACCTGCAGGTCCATGCATTTCAGTTCGTCCGGGGGATTGAGTCCGAGTAGTCGAGATGGTATAGATCCGATTACTGAGTTACTCTCTCAATTATCCGGTGTTCGTAGAGGTGGAGGAACTGGTCAGAGCCCATCAACACCCTCGCAATTACAACACTTGCAAATGCAGCTACAAATGGAGCGCCAACAATTTAGAGTATGTACACTGTGTTATTCGGTAACTGAGAGTCTTATTTGTTCGAAGTATGCAGTATAAATAATAAGAGACATTGTTCTAGGCTGCTAGGCAACAATTGGAGCGGTTACCTCCCCATACTAGGAGGCAGACACAGGCTATTGGTTCTGTGAGTGGTGGAGGAGGTACCAGTGGAGGTCCTTCTACAACTTTGACCAGTGTGGTAGCAAATAGTGCGAGTAGTAATAATAATGCAACCAATGTGGCCAACCCGTCCGGCGTATTGTCTACCAATTCACAGAACTATATGTTTCTATTACCGAGGTATGTCGATTAAAAAAGCTTCGATTGGATAGTATACTTTCTTACATAACGGTTGTCGGAAATAAGAAACCGATACACAAGTTTTTTATCTATACCGTCGTATATTCCGTCGCTGATATACGTGCAAGCGAGTTCTTTGTCGGAAAGCTGTAAAAGTGGATATCACGGTCATTGTACTAGGTGCCAAAAGCTATATTTTAAGATATCCCGTTGAGAGTAAATGCTGCGGTATAGCTATTCTTAACTTCCATGAGGCAACAAGCATATGTTTACTCGCTCGGATACTAACAGCATTTAATCATTCGACGTTTTCTTTTTATTTTCCACAGATGCATCACGAGTACTCTGTCTGACGTACATCTGCAGAACATTGAACGCGAGAGCGCGAACAGGAGCCTGTTCACGCGTGAATTAATCGTCAGTACTCTGTCACAAACATTGCCGGAGTTGATACAGCAGGAGTCTGCAGCGCAAACGCCAGTGTCGAGCGCAACTACTGCCACTACCAGCCCGGAAACACCGAACGCCAACTCTTCAACCGTTTCTACGAAGAAATTAAGTTTAACTCAGGAGGCGAAAAGGGATCAAGCGACGAGTAAAAACGTAACGCAAACGTCTACACAACAATCGCATACTGTTCAGGCTGCTGCTGCTGATGGCGTGGGAACAGGTGTACAGACTCAAGGATTGCCGCCCCCGAACTCGAATAACCTCGCGACACAAAACACACCTAGGGTTCAAACACTGATGCATAGTGTATTACCGCCAGTGGTGAGTCTTCGTTAAATATTTCATAGATAATTTCAGATTCTACTTATAGCGAATTCCTTTAGTACACGGATATTACACACTTTACTTCGTTACTCTGTATTCTTCTCTGTAACGTTGTACACGATCAACAATTTTGTACGTACACGATAAACACAACAAATAATTGTGTAGTATCCGAATATTAAAGCTACACTGTACTTATTGTACGTACAGAACAGAATTGGGCATTATTCGAATAAATTTTTATCCGTTATTCGTTCATTCGTTATTCCTTTATTCGTTACACTGTATCCTGTCGATTAGCGACACAGATTGGCGACCACGCTGCCGGCTAAGGTCATCTGTTTCTTTGATACGATATTTTTTCACTGTTTTATGGAACAAAAATGAGGACCAAGTTCAGTCGTGTAAAGCCCTCATGCTGTAACTTATATTAACTTATACTAAAAAGAATCGTACATCAATTCTTAAGGTGTCGTTGTAAAGAGGAAGCTCAAATTTTTGAATCTATGATGGTTCAAACTACGAAAAATATTTTTCAAAGTTTTGTAAAATTTAATGTAAATTTTGAATGAAATAATTAATAACTGATTTGCTCGTTATTCGAGATAACTTTTGCCCAACTCTGGTACAGAATGTTGTTCAACTAACAGATTGCCCTGATAATAAGGTGAGATGGTTTTCTGGTAAATTGAACGTTTGAAATGTTTGCGTACAGGTACTGCAACAACCATTGGTGTCACCAGTTAGAACTATCAGAGACCCGATAGCGACCCCGACACCAGCGTACCATAGAGTAACAGGTTCTTCGCGTAGGAAGCCGGTTAGGGCTGTAGATGGCAGAAACCAGTCTACGGAACCTCCGCCCCCACACTAACCCCTCCTTAGCCCGTACCCACCCACCCTGACTCCTCACAGGACCCTCTAGCACTAGTCCTAGCACTGTTTAGAACACCTCATCATTATTGTTATTATTATAATATTATATATTAATAATTATTCGAATGCCCTCCTCCTCACCCTCCCTATCTTATCACTTTCCAAACAAAAAAAGAAAACTGAAACTCTCTAATCTCGCCATCTTTTTTGTCGTTATTGTGACATGGAACAAGGGCAAGGGCTGATTCGCCGACACATGCAAATAATGTACATAACTCACTTCTTGCAGTCATATACAAACTCCTCGTGCACCGCTCCTCAGCGAGTCTTGCCACGTTCTTCCATATTGAAAAACATTTCTGTTGTATTCTGTGTCACGACACACACGTTGAATCGAGGATATATATGTCGAGACTGGCCGAGAGAAACGCAAAAGAAATAACGTAAAAAGGATCGGAGAGCACGGCAACGTGGACAAAAAAAAATATTAAAAGTTTCATGGTTTACCGGTGACTGCGTATACATATAGGCAACGGTTTGGGACAGAGTCGGACGTGTTCGATGAAGGCGAAAGAATACTCAAAAATGTACATCTCGAATCACACCGGGAGCCCTGTGAATACAGAGAATTCGAGGAACTTAGAAAAACGCACCGTGCCCGTCATACGCACTACGCTTTTACAACGCCGGATCCGAGAGAGCTGGTGAAATTAATCTTTTTTTCCTCTATACTGATTATATTGTGTACTTTGTTGAAACGTTTAGCAGCTAACGTATCCTATACTGTCGTTTTGTTTGCTTTTAGGATACGGAACACGTGTTTCATAGAAAATTAAGGATTTATTTGTCGCCTGGGTTGGTCCGTTCGCGATTCAACCTGTTAACCGGCTAACAGTCGATGTTGCCTCAAACATCACAATACGGTTCAATTCGAAAATGTTCGGAAGCAAATACTAGACTATGGATCTTGATTTTCGAAAATTTCAGTCGTATATTAATCTGATTCTTCTATTACAAAATTTCATTAAGATCCAACTAAAATAGAAACATCTCAGATATCCGGAATGTCGAAATTCCAATAAATGTATGATATGTATCCTCAGTCTAGCGATTACAATTATAATGAGTTTGTCTCGCCTTTCTCGGTTAACGGGTTGACAAATCTAAATTAGAACGGAACGTATTAAGGCAGTGATCGACCATGAAAGTACTTTTAATATCTCGCTGTATCAGCGATACAAATTGTCCATACACCGGCACACATAAATATACAGACACAACCACGTAAACTCATAGATACATCGATAGTCTGCGGATGTTTATGCAAATATGGATTTTTAGGGACTATTTTACAGAAACGGTTTCGTACAAAGCGAGAGCCTCGTCGAACTTATCGTATTTTTAACTATGCTGAACTTTAAACATTGATATATTCTATATATGCATAAAACCCGCGGTGCAGTTATCGGACAAAAAAAGAGTAGTCGCGAGACGGTCGCGATTATAATTTCAAATCAATTTCGATGCTTGCAGAATTAATTGCTGTGGTACGTGTATTTTGAAAATTAGATAGGCGGGCCATCCCTTGGCATGTTACGGATCCTCTAGCGATCGCTGTTGGAAAATGGAGGGATTAGACCAAGCTTTAAATTGTATTTTAATCGAAAACGTTCGAGTATACTTAATTCAATGCGAGCGAGATATTTATTAGATGCGCGCGTGTCCCTTTTAAAAAACTATTTACTTTTGTTATCCATCGCTTTCGCCTATAATGGCAAATCTAATCGCTCCATTTTACGGTACGAAGCGAGATTAAATTTATACTGTATTTATACGTGTGTTTTGTTTCGTTTTATTTTCTTTTTCGGTGTAAGAGACTTCATCTGAATTTCTGTTTGTTTTCTTTTGTTCGGCGAATGAGTTTGTCGATTTGCGTTTTAACGAGGAAAAATAGTAAAGAGATAATCTCGAACGCGACAGAAAAAAAATGCAAGAAAAAGAGAAGGTGCGTCGAACGCGTGCGTGTGACGTACGTTGCGAATACATCGCGCGGACATTCTCCGACGCGACGATTCTACTGAGAGTAGAACCGCAATCGAACCAGCTCGCGTATAAAACGAGTAAATTAGGTATGTTTTTCGATCATCGTCATCCCTCTTGTCTCCCTTCACTACCGCCTTCCCCCAATGCCATCACGATCCCCTCCCCCCGCCTCCTTGCCGCTCTTTCTTTTTAATTTCACCGCATAGGTCTCTTCGTTAATCCATTTGTGTACATTTCGTTTTGTAATTAATTTTTCTTTGTATTAATTTCTCATCTTATGTTGGTTTAACTATTTTTTTTCTTTTGTGGGTGTATCTGCCAGACGTGGATGATGAAAACAACAAAGTAAAATTATACATATATATATATATATACACACTTATACATATACATATAAACTGATAAAAAATTATATAAAGTATGTAGCGTGTGACTTTTCATTATTACGATTACTTTTTTAATTGTCTTTACATGCTCTCGCGTGTTCCGGCTATTTTAAACGTTCAAATTCGGAATCGAATTTATAATTATATTAACGTTACGAATAACCAAAGGTGTTGAAAGACTAGACGTTTCGTTTCTCTCTCTCTCTCTCTCTCTCTCTCTCTCTCTCATCCTGGATCTTTTGTTGAGTTTCTGTCTGATCCCCTGTTAATCGTATTCTCGTGTACTTTGCGATTCGTGAATTAACAATTAACATTGCGAAAAAAAGAGGACAAGAAAAATGGAGGAAAGGCCGCTAGACAAAGAGGAACAAAAAAAAGATAATATACTAACTGCCTTAACACGAATTGCCTGATAAAATTCACAGGGAACCTTTCGGAGATGTGTCGATCTTATAATTAAAAAAAAATCTTACAATTTGTTAACCGGGTGGTTTTGGGACGCGTACGCAAATATGCGAGGTGAAGAATTTAGTTTCTACCGCAGTAATAAATACATGTAAACACGGATATAATCGTTGCTGTTAGAAGGTACTAAAAAAAAACGCAAGATCATTTCGCTACACCGGAAGAGACGGTGTCGATTACGGAGAACGAGTTACCCACACTCGACGGAGAGGGAAAAAGCGCTTTGTCACGCGGATCAGAACGAAGCAAGACTCCGCGCGAGCATGCGACACGAAACTCAATTCCCATTGATCGACAAGAGAAAACGAAAGCGACGAGAACATCGACAGTGGCTCCGACTTTCCTATGTATCGAATTCAACTTTCTTCATATAAAGTCGACGATTAGCACGTGCTACGCCTCTTCATTCTTTCTTTCGCGATTCCAATGTGCCGCTGTTCTGTCCGCAGCAAACTTGCGTTCCCCCTTGTTTCTACGTCACTTCCGGAATCCCGAAAGGCTCGAGTAACAATCCGATTACTCGTAAATTAGTACATACTACACTGCGGTCGTTCCGGCGAGCTGCAATTATTTTCGCTGAAAACAACGTGTCTCGATTAGCTAAATATTTTGTAATCAATACAATAAACCCGCAATCTATTAGGTAACGAAAAAAGTTCGTTCGAAGACATCTGAACTTTCTTAAAATAGCTTTTTAGTAACATTCAAAGAAATTTCTGTCGCTATTAAACGATTTATTAACAGATCCTAAACGAACGATCTTTGATTTTCAATTTAAACAAACTTGTGAAAGAAGTTTATCACTCTTTTCCGCAGTAACCAAATTTTATGAGAATTGATGATACGAGCTTTTTCCAATACCTAGTAATTACAGCCGCCTCTCAATCGAACGCTGCGCTCCATCGTCGCCGATTTTTCATTTACTTCGTCGAATAATTCAAACCTCAGCGTAATCTTCAAAGGAGAACGGTTTTTTGCGTTAATTATAAAATATATCTACATACATATTTATATTTATTCGTAAAACCGAAAGTATGTCTCAGAGTATTGGCGTAACTGTCTCAATCTTTTTTTCTTCTCTTTTTTCGTTTCTAAATGTCCCCGTTCTTTTCGGGAAGCAGTATCAGTGGCGGATATGAGAGGCCCAGGACAGAATAAAGAGAATGAAGTTTGGAAATTATCATCTGAAATAACGAAAGGAAACAAATAAACGCACTATTTTACACGAGTAACCCTGGAACGGTACGTTCGGGTCTATCATGACTGTAGACAAAATTTCTGTATAATTCACCATGATGGGGCCCAAATATTCCGCCACTAGAAAAGAAGGGAGCGAGCTAGAATTCTCGATCATTGTATCGAAAAATTTTTGGGAAAACATAAGTGGATTTTCACGAAAAAAGAGAGCGAACTTGACAACGAATTTTCATGATTATGGCGCCATAGTTTTCGATCTCGTGATGCGAACAAGAAAAATCGGAGAGGATGAAAAAGCGCGCTTTTTTCTCCCCCATATCCCATCTTCTTTTCTATTCGACGAAAAATTGTGCTGTTCGATGAAATCGACACTCTCGATTCCGATTCCAACTATATATTTTACATATTGCCTACCGCATAAATATACAAAAATATTACTATATATACGCGTGCGTATATAGATGGAATATTTATATACGTTCAAACAAGTGTATGCGCGTGCACGTGTGTGTACCGGAAGCGGACAGCAGAGAGACTGGCAAAACTTTTATCTACATAATTTTTTATCCGCTCTGTTCGTCGAATAAAAAAAGACTCCCGCTTTGTAGAAATTCAAATAACAGTCTTGTTTCGAACGATTGTAGAATATTCTTGTGGTAAAAGGAAACTTTGCCTACCTCTTACGATCGACGATCGACGATGATCGCTAGACTGCGAAACGTTCCATTCGGTCTCGGGCAACTCTATTGTATTTTTCAATCGAGCGATTTTTCGCAGAAATTGATCGCGGTGACGAGTCTAGTGATCACTCGCAAGTATGCACACGTATTGAGGCAAAAAATCGCAAAAAAAAGAAAAACGAACAAAATATAAAAAGACAGAGATGAAGAATAAAATCGCAACGCCGAGAAAAGTAATCGGAGGAGAAAAAAGAAACTTTCGAGATGCGATCGAACACAATGATTTCTCATATATTACGCTCTTATCGCGATACAATTTTCTTATCGTTATAATCGATTCATTAGTATTTAATAATAAATTAGGACTTGTAGGTAGATAGAGGCCCAACATGGCGAAAGTTTGTATAATAATATATCGATACGATCATTTTCGAACGAGGGAGATTTGTCATTGACATTAGAACGATGCTCTGTCACTTGGCCTGTTAACCGGGGTGGACAAAAAGTTGAATGGTCATCGGTGTTCAAATGTATACCTATTCCTGTATAAGTTTTCAATGTTTTCTTTCGATCCATAGAGATCGTTCTCTGGTTATCAGGTTAATGGCGCGCGATTCAACTCACACTCGAATTACTCTACTTTGTCGTTGTAAGAAATTGTCTGATAAATATAAAACGGTTGCTAACGAATAACCAAACAAAAAAACACAAAACGTAAAAAAAAAACACATTGTAAACGTGAGAAAGGAAACTTCCTTTTCTTTTTTTATTAAGGATATTTATTACACTATATTTTTCCCACAGTATTTTTGTACTGTGACATAAAAGTATGCATTCGCGTAATATGCACCATCGACATACTATCGCTGTAGCCTTCCTCACGTCAGAGATTTCATTTTTTTCCAAGGAGTTCCAAGATACGCGTTTGATAGACAAACGAAAATATTTCAGCGTCGAACGCGATCAGCTCAGAAGACTCTAAGAAAATAATAAGTGAATCGACGAAACGAGATGATGTTTTAAAAAAAAAAAGAAGAAAAGAAAGAGTACCGTTTCATTTGACTAACGTTGTCGCGTCCGTGATAGAACTCGTTAGTCGAATCGTGTCGTATCTCGCTAATACTCGCTCGTTTACAATCGATAGTTAGGTGCACTTCCGGCGTACATTTTCTTTCGTTAAATAATTCAAACGTGTCACCGACAATGTATTGTATATCCAGTGTGCGAACCGGATCGTCTCTCGATCGGTGTACGTTCCTCGTTAAATCGATCGATAATTTGTCCACGAAAGTTTGACAAGTTTTACTTAACCAAATAAAAAAGAAAGAACATAATCGAAGGGAAGATGCGAGTTGCGTGCGGAGGAGAGCACGAAGAATAAAATTTGTAGGAGCTAGCAAAGCGCATATAGATGGATGTATCAACGCTAGGTAAAGAAGAGTGGGTTGAAGAAACTTACGTAGCGGCTTCTGTGGCCCCCTAACATCTAGACAGGTTTTCTTTTTTCATTGTTGTTTCGATTAATCGTGGGTGGTGTACGGGATAGAAGGGTAGAATCAAAAAAAAAAGAAACAGAGTCGACAAGACGAAAACCTCTCCGCAAACTTCTTTCTAGTTGATCGGACAGAAAGACAGCGAAAAATAGTGTGTGGACGCGTGCATGTGTGAGAAAGAGACCGAGGAAGAGAGAGAAACGGAGATACTGTGCGCATGTGCATATGTCTATAAATGTATGCTTATGCCTGACCGAGAAGATGAGAAACTGTGGAATACATATTTCTTTTTCGTTTCTTTTCTTTTTTCAAACGGTTTTTCGCTTCGAAAATTTTATAGCTTGGAAAGAAGTCTTCGAAGTAATAAGGTAAATAACTGCGATTCTGCACATAGGAACATTGACACTCGCGACGCGTCGCGATTTGTATCGTCGTAAACTTTCCTCGACAAGGGGGTATAGACACGTTTCTATTTAGGGTTCTAAGGATGCGGGATGCGGCTTCTTATTTCTCGATAATGGAAAGATGGGGGTTTTCAGTAATCAAAAGCGCTAGATAAAAAATCAATCTAGGCCGAAATAGCCCTCTAAAGTCCTATTTTTACGTTTACAAAGCGTAATTTGCATTATTCGGCAACATGTGGCTGTTGCAGCTTTATGCAAATTACGTAAAAATAAGGACTTTTAAGGGCGATCGCGGCCTAGATTGATCTTTTATGTAGCGTTTTTTACTACTCAGAAACCCCATTTTTGGATTATCGAGAAATGAGAAAGCGCACCCTGCACCCTTACAATCCTGGAAACGAGTCTATCGTCTCAATTTCAATGAAGACGAAAAGAAAAAGAAAACGAAAAAATAGTATTGTAGAAAAAAAGGAACTGTATTAGCTTCGTACGTGTGCAAGCTTGAACGAGAGGTATTCGTTCTGCGTTTACGATCGCGAAAAACAGCGTTTACGCGGGAACTTTTCGTGGAGCAGGTAACGGTGATGAATGATTTCGATCGTAGCCCGGTGTGTCCGTACGATCGATCAAATATCATATATAGATTTTACACGATTATTATTCACCCACGAGATTACCTTAATTCGGCCTTGTACGTCGACGACGGCCAAAGTTTGCGCTTCGTTGTACAAAGTGGACCCCGGAAACCCTTTTTGATCTTGATGAAGTCGCCGCTCAGAATAGTATATGGTGTGTCGTCAACATGGATTTTGCTAACGATTTTTTCCCCTCTCAAGTCTGCTCGAAATACGTACGCGAACAAATTGACTCGATGCGACGATGACGGTTTGCGAATTTTTACCTGATTTTTAAGAAGTAACCGATAACAGAAAAAAATGTACGAGCCTGATGTACGAACGCAAATAATGTGTGTGAGAGAGAGAGAGAGAGAGAGAGAGAGAGAGAGAGAGAGAGAGAGAGAGAGAGAGAGAAAGTACTGCGCGCGTGACACGTTGATACGGAAAGTGTTGAGACGAATATTACTATTAAAGTACTGATAGAAAATTAAAGTGAAATCTTATACATAATAATTATTGAAATGTAAATTGTGTTTGGTTGTATTTTGTGTTATTCGCCTCTGATGCTGAATATAATGGAAATTCGATTGAGTCTCGTTGTTTCTTCGAACCTCCTGTAGTCTCCGGTGACTGTTGCGGAATCGAATGATTTGAATTTGAATTTTCCCGCCGCGACACGTGGTTCGAATGCGGCTCGCTATTGGCGCCGTTCTCCGTCATCGTATATATATATAGAATGAGTTTGAAAATAGTGGGTGGAAGTAGAAGCCTGCCGGGATATAAAGAGTGAGAGAGAGAGAGCCTGTTGTGGTTGTAACGCTCTCTCTTTCTAATTGACGAGTTGGTGGGGAGAGATTCGCCCAATGAAAGTGGGGAGTGCGTAGAAAGTGAGAGTTGTGTGTGACTGGCTCGCTCGCCCCCACCAACTATCGGTGTGTGAGTGAGATAGATATACAACCAGCCACCATGGCAGGCTTCTACGCTTCGTACAGGTCGCGCGGCCGCGCTGGCGCAGTCTAAATATCTCTATTTATAAGTCTATGCATCCCTAACGCATGGCGGCATGGCGCTGCATGGCGCTCGTCAGAGTTGCAAGTGGTTGCAAGTGAATCGTTCGGTGTATTAATGAAAGCGTGTTTTACCTCTGTTTCGAGGAATTTCTTCAAGATGGGTCCTTTGGAAAATGCAAAGAAAATTGCGGCGTACAAAGCAGTAGACGAATATGTAAAGGTAAAATTTGCACATCACGAAATAGTAGAATAGTAGTAGTATTATACCATACACCGATGCACTGGCGCGGCGTTCTATGCATTGTTTGAATCGTTCGCATAATTGTTTTGCAGGATAACAGCGTTATAGGAATTGGTAGCGGGTCTACCATAATACACGCGGTTCATAGACTAGGTAATGTTACTTCACCTCGCATCTAAATTCGATTGTTTATTGATTTCAATTATGCTCTGCTATGATGTTATTATCATTCGTTTTCCACATTCCTATTATGAAATGATCTTTGATCCCATCGCAAGATACGTAACATTTTTTTATTATTGCGAACACAGTAACTCTATTTCGATGTAAAGATTATTAATTTTGATTATTTTACACAATATCAATCGATTATTTAAGCTTGCATCAAATCCGTAAAATATAATCGAATAATTGCATTTTACAGCTGAACGTGTTAAAGAAGAAAATCTTAACGTTATCTGTATTCCAACCTCATTTCAAGCCCGTCAGCTAATATTGAATAACTGCCTTACGCTTGGTGATTTAGAGACCTATCCGAAAGTAAGGAAACATTCTTGCATTGTATTCCATGTAAAATCAATGTATACTGAATTATTTAAATATTAACAGTTGGATTGTGCGATCGATGGAGCAGACGAGGTCGACTGCGACATGAATCTCATCAAAGGTGGAGGAGGATGCTTGCTTCAAGAAAAAATTGTCGCATCCTGCACAAATCAGCTCGTTATAATAGCCGATTACACGTAAGTGTAACTTTAATTATTGCATACATTCATTTACTATCTTAATTCTATTTTCCTTTAGGAAAAATTCTCAAAAACTTGGGGAACAATATAAGAAAGGTATTCCTATAGAAGTAATTCCTATGGCATACACTGCCATTCAAAGACGGATAGAAGAAAATTATGGAGGAAATATAAAAATTAGAATGGCCTTAGCAAAAGCTGTAAGAATCCTTTGCTTTCTTCATTTATAGTATTAATAATTAAAACTGTTGAAACTAATCTACTCATATTGTTCGTATCCTATGAATAGGGTCCTGTGATAACAGACAACGGTAATTTCATTCTGGACTGGCACTTTCCCAAAGATCTGAGCAACTGGGTTCAAGTCAACACAGAGATCTCAATGATGCCTGGAGTTGTTGAGACGGGTCTCTTCATAAATATGGCGAAGAAAATATTTTTTGGGATGCCCGATGGCAGTGTTAAAGAACAGTCTTAACACATTTTAGTCACACTATTTTAAATATTCGGGATTTTAACGATATGTAATCGTTGACCAGAAGGTTACCGAACTCCTTTCTGAAGTGATAATTTCATTCTCATGTTTGTTAATCATTCATTATTCATTTTTGTTGTTCTCGTATATTTTTGTACGCGTCATTTCTATTTACTAACAAATTTACAAGGAAATTGAGTTATACAGACTGAATGTACTCTGAATGTACTTGTGTTGTACCTATTTATATATTGATTCGCGAGAAAGATTAAACAGAACGCTTGACGTACTTAATGCATTCACTTAGTATCGAGCGTCTCGTTTCAACCAAATATTATTTGTAGGTGTGCTACAATTGGTGCTTAAGCTAATATACACTCTGTTCGTGTAGAAATATAATGAATATATTTTGTAAAACGAAACCGAATAGATATTAAAGATCAAATTTTTATATAATATGAAAGAGTTCTTTTTCTAAAATCCCTAATTATGGAGAAACCGCCGATAGATAATGTGTTAATTTGTGGAACATCCAGAATATGTTCCCGTTGCCTTCTTATCTTATCGCTGCTCGGTTATTTTGAATCAACAAGTAGACAGCATTGTGCAATTATTAATTCTTTTTCTGTAATCTTCCACGAAGAATGAATAAGTTATTTCGTCATGAAATTCTGGCTATAAAAAAGTATAACACGGCCGAACAACAGAGACTCGAACCCTGGAACCTTAGATTAAAAGTCTAATGCTCTACCGACCGAGCTATTCAGACATCTGACGTCTTCAGATTTTTTGCCGTATAAGTAAAGCATTTGTTTAATAAATTTTATTTAAAAATGTTATCGATGATCATTTCATTTGTCAACGCGCGTTTTAGACTCAATCAAGAACTTATTTTCATTCTTCAGCCTTCACTGAAAACTATTCCCTTCTATTATTAACTTTTCCCACTTTTAGTTCCTTTAGTACAAAATAATTCATGCGGGGAGATTTTTTTATAGGAAAAGAGAATATCACTTTTCTGACAGCAACGTTCATTCAGTTTATACGCGCAGAGACCTATATATCAACGGTAATGCTACTTTCGACGCATGCCTGATTCATAACGCTGTGACTTCCCGGCTGTGATTTACAATATTAAGTCGATTAACTTAAAATTGGGCATATATTTTCTATACTACTGAAAGCCGCGAGAACGGCTTCGAAAAGGAGGAGAACAAAATATTATATGATGTCACACGTGAATGGAAAAACATATAATATTATGTAAATGTTAAAACCAGGGACGTACTTGTACCGGTATTTTTCGGTTATTTCTTTATCATCAAAATCACTTAATTGGGAGGTACATCTGGATGGGCTTAGTTTTATGACGGCCATGGTGGTCGGAGGATCGTTTACCTGATTTCGGACTCGCGCTTGTTCCTTCGCACGGAGGGTTTTACGACGGAACGTATTTGTATTGTGTATATTTAAGTAATTTAGGTGACTGTGTTTCTTGACGGTTCTGGGGCAAGTGGCACGCAATTCCTTTTTATTTGCGGCATTCTTTGCATTGGAAAAACCGAAAAATACCGTTATTTATTTCAGTTTCGGTATAACCGATATTCTACCGGAATTAACGATTTCGGTTTTCACCCATTTCGGTATTTTTCGGCTTCGGTACAGCCTCTTTGCATAATATCGGTATAAAATTTTACCGGTGTTAAGTCCCTGGTTAAAACCTATGTCCTCTTTTGAATAAGAGCAGGTCATCCTATCTCGCTTTATTATTGATTTATTTATTACAAATGAATTCAGTGCTCATCGAACAAGGGTAAGTCTAGTAAATCTTTCACACACACACAATTTAGCTTCCATAATGTTTTAATTTAACTTCTTGTAAGATTGTTATGTAAATGAAGATTTTTAAGCCTCTTTTTTCGATGCAGCATGATAGTATAATGATATACACGTGTTTCATTACGATCATGGGAAATCCTATTAACCCCTTGCACTTCGATTTATTTTGCGATAACATATTTATAAAGCGTTAATATATATAAAGTACCGAAAAGTTCGGTAAGTGAATGGTCGAAGCGCAAGATTAAAAAATTTAAATGATTAAAATGATCGAGGGGGGGGGTTGACCGGACAAGGGTTGAACGACCTTATCGTAACTCAGCGGGTTCTGATGTGCGAACGTTGTAAGTACTTAACCCCGGCTGCTTTCCTCTGATTTACACAGAGACCTTTATCGGTCAGCATTTTCTGGGCTGTTTCATTCTACCAGATCGATCCTCCGATCGATGATCTGACCTTCTGTTTGGGGGTGTTTGCATATTTTCCCGATTTCGTCCATCCGTCTCCCTTTGTTCGACGGAAACGTGTGAACGCGGCGGGTGGTTGAAAACCATCGCGGGGTTTCACAAGGCGTTCCCTAAGCACTTACATCCCTAAACGCGTGTACAAGTCCTTGCAGGAAAAAGGAACGTTAATTGACTTCAGAGAGGAACCCTTCGTTGCTCTCTGAAAACTCTTCCCGGACTTCGATAGCAACTGAAAATGTTTGAAAAAATACTAACAATTTTCCCTCGAAATATATTCGACACGTGTATTGTTTTATTTGCCATTGTCCACATTATATGGGTGAAAACACGATCCTCGAAGTTACGCGTTTTCAAATGGGGAATCTGGCGATACAAGGAAATGTCAGACATGGTCATTTGTTTAAATAATGTATTAAGAGTTCGCGGTTGTCGTTCGTCAGTAAACTCGAGGACTCCTCACCATTTGACAGAGACAAAGTGCATCATTCGTATGCGGTTCCGGAGCGTATGCAAGTCGTAGAAGACACACGAGGCTAACCGCATCCCCCGCTGAAGAACGGAAAATGTTCCGCTGCGAGGACCATTATGAACGGTCATGCGTTTCTCGGGCGCATGTATTTACGCCCTCGAACCATGACGAAAGGAGGGGGATTGTATTTGAAGAGACGACGCGCGATTTCATCCCTCATACGTGGACCTGACTGCTCGTTGCGACCAACAACCCTTTGCTGGAGAACGTGATCGAGACTTTTACAGTTCCATCAAGGATTTCGAACGGTGTTGTTTGCGTCAATCTGATCAGCGAAGATACAACATGAAGGTAAGCTCCTCTCTCTTCGAATTTCATTCCTTTTCGAGTCGTTTCGCGGGAATTTCATAGCAAAGTGTGAAAAGTATATTTTACGTAGAGTTACTTTCTGGAATACAATCCCAACTCGAGTGGTTCGAAACATTGATTCAGTTGCGAATGCAGATTTTGAATTATTTCTCGTCTATCGATGCACTCTTTATCTTGATAGAGATTAACAAAATACTAAAGACTATGGATGCTGAGTTTATCCAACTAGAATAAATCGTAGCATTTTACTTTTTCAATGGACAGTTTTTGTAACGAGAATCCCTGTTGCGATGATCTTTGAAATACTTTGTCCAAATCTTAAAGATATAATATCTTGACGAATATATAAGAGCTTCAAATAATCGCCCACCCGAAATGGTCCAAATAAACGCGCTTTTCAGAGCCCACTGTTGTCGCATTATTTATTTGTAGCACTCTCGCGTTGGCCGCTGTTTTCATTAAAAGTAATTATTTCCTCGAATGACGAACGTGCCGCTCGGAGGAACGATCGACCGGCAGTATAGTTGGACATTAATTAACCGCAGTACAAACCTGATTAAAGTCGTAAGCAGATTACAAACGGTTCACATGTTCGAAAGCTTCTCAACACTTATTACGTAAACGTTGCATGCGTTTATTAGAAATTACGCGTGGCCCGGTAATTATCGAGATATCTCGTCATCGCGTCGTTTAACATTTATGGAATAACGAGGACAATTTGTTTATTAAAATGTCTATTATACCTCGCCGGTGCGGTGATGAATCAACGGTCGATCAATCATTTCAGACGATCATCTGTGTTGCCTGTTTCCTGGGGCTCGCGTTCTTCGCGGATGCAACGCGCACGGAGCAACCACAGGACAAGGTGATGACTCTACCCGCGTTGCGTCTCTTCAAGGATTCCGCATTGCGGACTGCAAAAACACCTTGAAGAGATTTACAATAGGAACTTTCAATCGAAACTCTGAAGATCTTTCGATTTCCAGATCCAGGAACAGCTGCTGGACATGTTGGCCACGGACGACTCGATCAAGATAAAAAGACCGTTTTGCAACGCGTTCACTGGTAAATCCGCTCATAATTTATTTATATTCTTGACAGCATTTATACGGTGCATTATTAATTAATATTACGTTTAATAATATACGAGCTTATTACGCGCTCCTGTTTACGTGCTGATAACTAGACTGCGGATCTGTCTGCAAAATAAACATAGTCTTTTAATCTTGTTTTAATGATTTTTCAAATATCTGTATATTCTTTAAAGTCTGATAATCAATGAAATCATCCTTGCATTTCTTGAGTCCATTCTTAAAGTCTACTCGCAGGCTAAATTTTTCTCTATACTGCTGAAACCTGAAAGCTTGCACCGATATAATTGGGACATAACGAGACGAGTTTACCGATGAACGAATTGGTCGTAGGATGCGGAAGGAAGAGAAGCTTCCCGGAGAATCTTCCGGCGCAGGAGTACGAGCTCGGCGGGACCGTGCGACTTCCGGTTTCCGTGTATAAAGCGTTGCTGAGGGCCGCATCGCAAAACATGAAGATCGATCGAGAGTCGAACGAGTACCAGCTTTCGGAAATTCCACAGGTGTATCTTGCTGGTAGGACACCTCTTCGCAAAAGGCTGGAGGCCTCGTTCGTTTCCTCGGACTAAATTCGATCGCCTAAACGCGCTGGCGATGGCGAACCTCGTCGCGCCGGACTGGGTGAAGACGAGAGAACCTTGCTTGAATTACTTGTCCCCTCAACTTCATTTATTATTTATCGACACGATGCGTTACGCAGCAGACACTCTTCTATCGAGTACCAAGCAACACCGACGGACTTTCTTCACCCTTTTGGAACGTAACGATTTCATTTATATCCGTTATCCGTTGTGTCAAGACGAATATAAAAAGAGATTCTGCCATCCCCCCGGTCAAATGATATACCTACTGATCTTGTGTCACCGCACCGACATAATCCGTGGTCCGAACGACGCAAGATAGATCATACGATTTAGAGACACGTCGCATGTACCTTTGTTGAGACCCAATAAAATGTGACGCTACGGTCGGTGTTATCGTAAACTAATCGTTTGGTTATTTATAGACTGCGGATTTTATATGCATTTCTGACAAAGAATGAGTCGCTGCAATTTGACTTACAAGAAATGCAGAACAATTTTATTTTGCATAGAGGATCCGCAATCTAGTTGTTTACTCCGAGACGATATTTAAAGGTGGACCGTCAGTTTGACGGTGACGCTGTCGTTCCAGAGGTATCTGGTGTTCCTCGACGAGCCATCGTCCGCGAACGGTAGTTTGGTGAATAGAACTTGACGGGGGATACTCAATCCGACACACTCTGGATTGTCCGGTTCTCCAGTTAATTTTGGACGGCCCCAAAAATATTCCGAGCAGAGAGTGCTTGGATCCCAGGTTCGAGAGCATCGATCTTGTCGCAGCTGCTCGCCGGAATGATCTAAAACCTAGCGATCCACGCGTTGTACGATCACGAGTAACTTCTCGAGCGGTTTCTTTCGCGTTTTATTACCTCAAGACGAACTTTATAGGGGAACGGCCACTTTAAGATGGAGTCATAAACACCGCGAGTTAGTCCAACGGCTATGAAGACGGTGCCATCAGGGAAATAACGTGGTGTCGCTTTCATGTACATGGCGTAACCATTCCGAGCCGCGTAAAAAGTTGGACTGCGCTCGGAACGAGCACCTTTCCAGGATGCCAGCTTCTTGTCGAAGTCCTTTATTTGCCAGTAGTAGAGAAAGTCGCTCGATGACCCTGCAAAGCGTCAGGATATCCTCCCAATCATTGCGTTTCACGTGATTTCCGCGGATTGGCCGATAGACCCGAGCACACTTTGAGAAGAACTTATTGAAAAAAAAAACAACCTAATTTATCGATTATGCGGAACGAGGGGGTAACTCGGTTCTGCATCTAGCAGCATGTGTTCCCAGTGAATACGTAATGCAATCGATCGCGGAGTGGGTTAGCATTAAATCGTAGAAAACAAATAAACCGTTCGCTGATGAAACTCTTTGCACGGTGTTGTTGAACACGTCGATCTCAGCTTGCCTCGGGGATCGAGCGATGATTTTGCGATCATCATCGTGGTTAATTCGATAGCTCCCTAGGCTATTGCTGTCGGGTTTGTGCGCTTTGTTGTCCAACAGGCTGCGAAACATCATCTTGATCTCCTCCAATTCCCGCGTCAAGTTCCTCTCGAGAGATCGCAGCCTTTCGTCGATCGCCTCTGAAAAAATCATTTAAAATTATATTAAATTACGGTGCGATCAAAACATTTATCCAGAAATCAATAGCTGCTAATCACAACTAGAATTGCTTACTTGCGCTGCACGCTCCAGTAAGCACTCTTGTGACAGTGGCTTTCGCGCTCGCAACCAATTCTTCGGTGGCAATTTTGCAAGTTGCATGCTGCGTTTCTGTGACCTCTTCATCGCTCGTTAGATTCACACCCGTGAACACTGAAATTAATTTTGTTGAAATTTCGAAATCCTTGCTCGTTCGTCTAGAATCTAGATCATTTGCGATCGTACGATCCCTTTTAAATACTCACCGAGTTTCGGTGTGCTCGCAACGCTTGCAACACAGCAAGTTAAATAGAGCGTATTGAGATATAAGAACAATAAAACGTACGGTGTCATTGCTTCAGGGTGCTGGACCTGCAATCATCACAAATCACTTCCGTCGTCTAATTAATCATACCATTGTTTCAAGCAGAAAATACTTTCTAGTTGTAAGTTTGTGTAGCGGATGAACGATTACTTCAGCAAGCGATTTTAAATAAAGAAATATTTGAGAGCGAAAATTTTCTTACACACGCATCTGTTCCACGACCTGGTCACCACGTAACTGTCCTCCGGATCTTCTGTGATTTATAAATCATAGCTTGATCCCTACTCCTTTATTTCTGCATCTGTTCCTCTTTTATAAATAATGTGTAACGACAATCATCGACGATTAATTCTTTTATTCGTAAGAGTACTGAACAGGATTCCACCACAAATTTTGATGAAAAGGAAATTGTATTTTTAAAAACGATGACGTTCGAAGAGTCGTTAAAAATATTAAAAGGTTGTAGAGTTTAAAGTCTATCTCGGCGAGAAGCTTTTAAAACATGTGCTCTTAACTATCGATAAAAATGGTAAAAATAGATGTTGACGAGCACGTGGATTTTTAAAAGTGGCGCCCGCGCAGCGTTTGGCGGTCTTTTTGACAGACCTGGTGGGAAGTGGGAACGCGTGCGTCTCTAAACACTGATCCGGCTTCTAGCCGTTCTCTCATTTTAAATTAAACAGTTTTAAATGACATAAGATGACCGAAAATGTCCAAGGAACGTTCGTGTCGGAGAAAGTTGCTAAAATTCGATGGAAACACAAGGATTTCGAGGAGGCTACCAATTTTTTAACCGGCAGTTGGGATGATACGGTGAGGTTAACATCGACAAACTTAACCTGTATCCTCGTGCTCGTTTTATTCCTACAGTAATGCTAATACATTTAATATTTGATTGATTGAATTGATAAATTTCTAATTTCATTGTGGTTTTTGTTTTACATTATGATCATTAGACTGCGGATCTTTATGCATTTATGGCATCTGAAAATTTACCAAAAATGCTGGAACGTAAAATTCGATAGAATTTGATTCACTTTTACTTATTTCAGATCTATTTACAAAGGCTACTTCCACTGAAAATAAAATTTTATTTAATTCCACTTTCTTAAAATTTGCCTACAAAAATTGAAAATTACATGAACGTCCGCAGTCTAATGATCACCAATAAGTAGCAAATATTTGATACAGGTGAACAAAGTAACCCTCTGGACGTTCCAAGTTAACGATGTCGGCGAATCTTATCCAGCAGTGGTCTCCTCCTATGCTATTCTTGGGAATGTGACTGAAATTAGGGTAACTAGTACTTATTTTATAACATTAATCGTTTATTCTCTTTTTATTTATCATCCAGTCATTTTTTATAGTTTATTTCGAGAGACTTCTTTGTGGTATCCTCATCCATCGGCAATGTAAGATTATTACAGCTCCATGAGAATCCATATTTACAATTTAAGGAACACATGTCTTGGGAATTCATACATACATTCAAGTATACATTCTTTGTGAACTATTTATTATTCACTGTTATACCATCTTACAACGTATTATATGTTATATATATATTTACAGTAAAACATCTGATTACGCATCGTGCACAGCATTATCTACCTTCGAACAAGATATAGTTTCTATAGGAGAAGATGGAAGAATCAATCTTCTAACTGCTGGACAGACGAAGCCAGTTAGAATCATTGGTAAATAGAATAATATTTTAGAAGTACAAGACTCAGTTTTGAAATATTCAAATCTGTTTTTAGAAGAGGCTGATAGCTGTTCTTTGTACTGTGTCGATTTCTTAAGACACAATGAGATACTTACAGGCAATCTTAGGGGACACATGAAAGTCTGGGACTTGAGAAACAATCGGGATCTTCCTGCGACAACGTTTATGCTTTCAGAGCAAGCAAAAGTATGTGTGCTAATACAATGACAAACATTTTCTTGCTTCTAATTATTTTTTCATGAAATTTTTACCGATTAATAGACGGAAGCCACAAGCATCGCGCATCATCCGACACAGAAACACATTGTTGTTGCCGGTGGTGGTGACGGTAGCTTGACAGTGTGGGATTTGAGACATAATACGTATCCGATGTCTCAACTAAATGCTCATGCCAAGGCTGTTAGCGAAATTCTCTTTCACCCTGACAGACCTGAAAACATATATACCTGTTCAAATAGTGGGGAATTGTGGCACTGGAATAACACTCAACACTCGAAATTGAGTCTCGGTAAACTTCGAAGATCAGGGAACTATGTGATCGGAAATTCCATTGCTTCGTATTAACATTCTACATTCGTTTCAGATCCTACAAATACGCATTGGTTGAATACAATTGGAACGAACGGAAAAGTGAATGTAACATCGCTTTGCAGCGCTATGCACAAACCAATAAACAGTATTGATATAAACAGATCAACTTTACTCTTTGGATGTGATAACGAAGCTATGTACATTATTCGGAATATACCTCTTTAATAGCTAGACAATTTTAATGGCATTTTTCTACTTGTAATATATCGAAAAATAAATATGTTTTTATTCTACATTCGTTCCCATAGACAAGCAATTTCATACAAGACAAGTTTCTTCTGCTTGTAATATATCGAAAAATAAATATTTTCTTTATTCTACATTCATTCCCATAGACAAGTAATTTCATATAAGACAAGTTTTCTCTACTTTTAATATATCAAAAAAAGGTTTTTTTCTACATTCATGCCCATAGACAAGTAATTTCGTAAAAATAAGACTTTCGAGAGCAATTGCGGCCTAGATTGATCTTTTATCTAGCGCTTTCAGCTACTTTTAATCCTGGAAACGACGATACAATTACACGGAGTCTGTTCACGTTTTTGAATTGCGCGCGCGTAAAGTACGTTATGACGTCACGATTCTTTGTAACGTCGAACGCGCCATCTCTCGTTAATTCTACCGAATGCGATTACAGGAAGCTGTAACCAGTTTGCCATTTTGTGACGCCGTGTGTGGAAGTTCGTAAACAGATTTTGCTTTTCTTGCCTGCTGACGGACAAGAATAATGTCAAAACGGAGGATCGAGGTTGTGGATCCGTACGTTAAACGGAAGAAGTGAGTGAACTATCATACGTACAATCGCGGCATTCGAGAAAATTCGACAAAATATACTGCCATGTGCATTGATACAAGTTTTTTCAATGCTATCGGAAATCACATCCAATGACTCTCGCATCCTCGGAATAGTTTCTCTCGAACGATCATATTTATTGTTAACAGCAACACGACGGGAGATTTCTCTCGAATTCACGTTTCTATATCGTGCTGCGAATCTTTACTGTTGCTGTTGACTTGTTTGGTCAACTCAGGTGTAAAGGTTCTCAACTGAATTTCCTATTGTGTGATTCAGTGTTACAGTTAACAATCTTGCGCAAAGTATACCACCTAAGTGATTTGAACAAACGTTTACACGTATCGTTTACGTGTTGAGAAATCAATTGTAATTACATACCGATGACATTAAGTCGAAAACTGAAATACCGTTGTTTTCCATGAATCTGGTTCTCATAACCAATCAAGTGTTCTCAACCTTCGTTGCTCGAACTCGTGATGGTGGTGTAAACATTATTCGAAGACGATGATCGTAGATAGTTGTCCGTACCATTGAAACTTGTTACATATTTATCTGGATATTTATTATGTCGTAGTGGTGGCTCAACATCTAACAGCACAACCGTACCATCCACAGCACCAAAAAGTCAGGTTCAATTGAACCCTTACACTGGTTTGCCTTATACACCAAGATATCATGAATTTTATATAAAGCGGATCACCTTACCAGTGTTCGAGTACCGTGCTGATTTTATGAGGTTACTGGCTCAGCATCAGTGTATCGTACTTGTTGGTGAAACAGGATCAGGTAAAACAACGCAAATACCACAATGGTGCGTGGAGTATTCCAAGTGTATCGGCATCAAGGGTGTTGCCTGTACACAACCGAGACGGGTAGCAGCTATGTCTGTCGCGCAGAGAGTTTCAGAGGAAATGGATGTTGCATTAGGTAAATTGACTGCTGTGAAATCTGTCAGAATTTATCTAAGATTTTATAATGTTCTAAACTACAAATTATTTTGAACAGGTCAGGAAGTAGGGTACAGTATCCGTTTCGAGGATTGCAGTTCTGTGAGAACTGTATTGAAGTACATGACCGACGGTATGCTTCTTCGCGAAGGCATGTCCGATCCAATGCTAGACGCGTACCAAGTGATACTGTTGGACGAAGCTCACGAAAGGACTTTAGCCACGGACTTGTTGATGGGTGTGCTAAAGGAAGTGATTAAACAGAGACCAGACTTGAAGCTTGTGATTATGAGTGCAACATTAGATGCTGGAAAGTTCCAACAGTATTTTGATAATGCACCTTTAATGAATGTACCTGGCAGAACGCACCCTGTCGAAATTTTTTATACACCCGAACCAGAAAGAGATTATTTAGAGGCGGCTATCAGGACTGTTATTCAGATACACATGTGCGAGGATGTAGCAGGAGATTTGTTACTATTTTTAACTGGTCAAGAGGAAATCGAGGAAGCATGTAAGAGAATCAAAAGAGAAATGGATAATCTAGGTCCAGAAGCAGGCGAGCTAAAATGCATACCGTTATACTCCACACTGCCCCCGAATCTTCAGCAAAGAATATTCGAACCGGCACCGCCCACAAAACAAAACGGTGCGATCGGTAGGAAAGTAGTAGTTTCGACCAACATTGCGGAAACATCGTTAACTATCGACGGTGTCGTCTTCGTGATAGATCCTGGTTTCGCGAAACAGAAGGTGAACGTTCGCATACATCTCGCATTGCGAAAAACATATTTTTCTCTTATAACAATTGTTGCATTCTTTAACAGGTGTACAATCCCAGAATTCGTGTCGAATCTCTTTTAGTATCGCCTATTAGCAAAGCTTCAGCTCAGCAGAGAGCGGGTAGAGCTGGTCGTACAAGACCTGGCAAATGTTTCCGACTGTACACAGAGAAAGCATACAAGAACGAGATGCTGGAAAATACTTATCCCGAGATATTGAGGTCAAATCTCGGCAGTGTAGTATTGCAACTGAAGAAGCTTGGTATCGATGATTTGGTACGTATGGAAATTTAACTTTCGATGTTTTACAAGATGTTAAATGGAATCACCTAAATCAAAGAGATACTGTATGTTGTAGGTCCACTTTGATTTCATGGATCCTCCCGCGCCTGAAACTCTTATGAGAGCTCTGGAACTTTTGAATTATTTGACCGCATTAGACGACGACGGAAACCTAACGGATATGGGGGCTGTAATGGCAGAATTTCCACTGGATCCACAATTGGCGAAAATGCTAATATCATCGTGCGACCATAACTGTAGTAATGAGATTCTTAGCATTACTGCTATGCTTTCAGGTAACGTAGGAGCAAGAATATTCTGTATTTTATATTTTTTCTTTTCTCTCGAGAAACAATATTAGATTCATATTCAATTTGTGTATTTATTTCTTTTACATTGAAATGTTGTTAATACAATAAAAAGCTATTAAGAAAAAGTCAGGTTCGTGGTAAGGTAACGTGGTTTTATATTGATGATTGATATTGTATTAGTCCCACAGTGTTTTGTGAGGCCAAATGAATCGAAGAAGGCTGCGGACGATGCGAAAATGCGATTCGCGCACATCGACGGTGATCACTTGACGCTGTTGAACGTGTATCACGCTTTTAAGCAAAGTAAGTATCGAGTGAATAATCGAGTTATGTAAGCCTACGTGTGTATTGAATCTTGGCTTCAACGGCCTTCTTTCTTGCAGACTTCGAAGACCCACAATGGTGTTACGATAACTTCGTCAATTACCGATCTTTGAAAAGCGGCGACAACGTAAGGCAACAGTTGAGCCGAATCATGGATAGATTTTCTTTAAAGCGTACCTCGACGGATTTCACATCAAAAGATTATTATATTAATATCAGGAAAGCGCTGGTGAACGGCTTCTTCATGCAGGTACCGTCTTCGGCTGTAATTACTACCTCTGGCAGAAAATATGCTATCGAAATCGTGGATCTGATGGTTGATGGTTTGCCTAATCGAATTCTGCCAGGTGTTGTAGCGTTTAACGGAATAAACTGTATGCTACTATCTCTTTTCTCTTGTTTGCATGCAGGTTGCTCACTTGGAGAGGACTGGCCACTATTTAACCATCAAAGATAATCAAATTGTACAGCTTCATCCGAGCAGTTGTTTAGATCACAAGCCCGAGTGGGTGATCTATAACGAGTTCGTGCTTACAACTAAAAATTATATTAGAACAGTCACCGACATCAAACGTGAGTATTTAATTCGCTGCTCTGTATCCTCCTACACAGGACTGTAAATAAATATTAATATTTTTATTCTTCACAGCCGATTGGTTGCTAAAAATAGCGCCGCAATATTATGAGTTACAAAACTTCCCACAATGCGAAGCAAAGAGACAATTGGAGGTGATCCAAGCGAAGTTAGACTCGAAACAGTATCAAGAAGGATTCTAACCCTTATATATTTTAGATATTTTCAAAAATGATGTCAAACGGTTGATAATGTGTGATCAGCTCCGTTTTTGGCATTATGCCTGATACACACACACATATATATACATATATATATTATATGTACAACACCATCACACGCATACACTCACTCACACACAGACAGTTTTTTTCAAACATAAAGCCAAAATACCGAACGTTTTAAGGCACATCCAAAAGGGTAGTTAACTACTCCGCAACTTTCACTTTAATATGTAAAGATAAAAAGACAAGTCTTAATGAACATTTCTAGTTTTGTACAAGCTTCAAAGACTTGTACGTTTTTTAGGCTCGTGTGCCGAGAAACTTCTTAAAGTATTTGTAGACCTCGATTTATTCTCCAAACGTAATGCAAACGAGACGAAAAAAAATTGGCGTTTAATCCGCTAGAGGCACCCGAAAGGCATATATAGTTGGTTGATAAATGATTTATTTATGTACATTGAAGAAAAAAAATGTGTAGCGGTTAAGTAATTTTACCAGTAGAATTTGTTGAATCGACGTTTGCACACTTGGAATGTAATACTAGATAAAGATAGATTAATTTTTGTATTAAATGTTGAGAACATGATACGCTAATCAAGACAATGCCTGATCACGGACAATTGAAGGGCAACGACTACACAGAATTATTGATGCAAATTATGTTTTTTCATTTATAAAAACAAACAAAGGTAGTGCTGTTTTACGTGTTACGTATTTCACTTTTTTTTTTATAAGTACCTACAGTCGAGAGCATCGTATATATTTATTGTGATTGTAATGGAGCTAAGCGACTTGCCACCATGCATTCATTTTCGTTTATAAGCGATACAGCTACGCCGTTACTCTGATTTCACACGAAAAAATTTGCTACAAAATAAACGATACTCCTCGTGGAAAGAGGAAGTAATTACGATGTAACATGAACAAGAGAAATCGTAATGTTAACAGATATTTTAAAAAGAGCTACACGTAATAGATTTACAAGAAGCGAATCAAATTATTCTTATTTATGGTAATTAGCACAATAGAAATGATTAACCATTCGTCAGGAAACTAACTTTGATGACCAACTTCTAACATCGTACGCATACCTAATAGAACTCTGAATTTCCCAGCTTATTATTAGACTGCGGATTTTGTGCATTTATAGCATTTTTGATCCTTTGAAACTTAACATAGAAAAATGTTTACTCATTGGAATATGACATAAAACCTACTATACTGAATACAATTTTTTCCAATTCCTTGTTCTATAAATTTGTGCTTGTAAAAATATAGTTTAGCATAAAGATTCGCAGTCCACTTACTATGGTATCGAGAAATTCAAGTAGTATCAGAAAATCGCTGTGAAATGAATTCTTTGCTACTGGAGATGCGGTTCTGCTCGTTTTAACGTATTCAGTGATTATTTTAATTTTTGTAAATAAAAATTACACAGGTATTGAAAAGAGAATTATATATACATAAATATACAGAAACCACAGGATTAACGATCGCGAACAGTTTTCATTGTATTGTATCACTTCATTCCAATAAAACATTGAAAATATCACGAGTCGAATGAACAATCGTTAATAAATATACAGTAGGAAGTGTAATAGCATTATTATAGTATATATATATATGTGTATATATATATATATATATGCAAGGGGAATGAAACAAAAAAGTTTTCTAGAATTTGAGCGTAAGAAATCGAAACGTACTTTAGTCTGATTTTCGTTTTGCTCCGTAAACTTTTAACGAACAAGTATATATTTTTACAATTCGTATTATTAGAGATGAAAATGTTGATCGTTGAAATCACTGTTGAAATACATTTTACGTAACAAGGGGAAATGTTATGTAGCGTTGTATCGCTGTTCATTGAGAGCAGGAAAAAACGTTTGAGAACCACTGAGAAAGCACGAGGATCGCGGCGATTTCATCATTCATCGATCTCACTGTTTTTCCGTGAAATTCCGAAGAATGGCATCGATTGTGGCACCGGTTGCACTAAGAATCACTCGTATCACGGTTGACAGTTTGCATAATATCAATAAAAATATTTTACTTAGGTAAGGCTTAGCGTTCCTTAATTTGTTATGATGCCAAAACGCGTGTACAATTCGGCACACGTTTTGCAACTTGCATGTAGAGGTTAGGATTATTAAGTAACACTTATTCTCTTCCTGATCGTATTATTATAGATTTGTATAATAAAACAGTGATGTACGTAACAACATCTATCTTTGTTTATTTGCATTTTATCTCCCAAAATATTGTTACGGGGTTGTCACAAAAGGAAATCGACAACTTGAATGTTTTATTAACCTCTTGCTTTATTTATCATTTATTTTACAAATACAGTAATTAAATAGAACTTCTTTATCGTTTATAATTTTCCTATATCTTTTACATAATTTGTTAATAATCGTTGTGTTGATTTCTAGGTTATCCCAACAATCGTATATTTCACGGCAAGCAAATGAATACACTACGATTACAGAAGAAAAGAAGTCTGATAATAGCCCGTTGTCGGAGCCAACGGAGAGTGAGAAAAAATTAAGAGCCGATCTCGAACTCATTAATAAGGAATTGACAGAGTTGAGAAGTAACAAATGCGAATTAGAGGACAAATACAAAAGGGCGCTCGCAGATGGAGAGAATCTTAGAATTAGATTAATGAAACAAATCGATGACGCGAAATTATTTGGTATCCAAAGTTTCTGTAAGGATCTCTTAGACGTAGCTGATATCTTGGGCAAAGCTACGGAGAGCGTACCAAAAAATGAACTGACAAACGAGAATCCACATTTAAAGACATTGTACGAGGGTTTAAGAATGACCGAAGCACAGCTACACAAAGTAAACAGAAAACTGTATAATGGCATCAATTATTTACATTAAAAAAGAAAATATCATATGTGTTACTATGAAATGATTCTTTGTAGGTGTTCAAGAAGCATGGTCTTCTATCGCTGAATCCAATGAACGAAAAGTTTGATCCTAATCAACATGAAGCGTTATTTCAACAGGTAAGAATAGTCTTTGTACATGTATTGAAATCTTAATTTACTCTTTGATACTATATTTATAGTTCTAATGAAAAATACTTCTACACAGGAAGTTGAAGGTAAAGAGCCAGGGACAATTGTGGTTGTATCTAAACTGGGATACAAATTGCACGAACGAGTAGTGAGACCAGCATTAGTTGGTGTTGCTAAAGGATAATTTATTATTTTGTATAAATCAATTGAGAAAAAGGAACGAAGGACACAATCTTTAGCATCCAGACACTATCCGTTTGATTAAGATGTTAATGGCAATATGATAACTAAAATTGAAATGTAAACTACAGAAAGTGAATGTTATAAATTAATACTAAAAGTGAGCATAATATACTGAGTTCCTGATAAGTATATTTGTTCTCACAAAGATTTAGTTATTAATTGATCGTTTAAAAATAAATGTAACATAATTTTCATGTCTGTTTGATTACTGCACATAGATTTATATATATATATATATACATATACTTGAAAAGCATCATTCCTTTTATTGTATCGTCTTTTGTATCTGTTACATTTCATTACGAAAATATAACTGAAATGATCTGTGAGTTTAATCAGTAATTGAAATTATCATCTTGCAGGCTGACCATAAAACTTGTCAAGGATAAAATCATTTTCGCAAACATTTTAGTACTGCTCACACGTTCGCCTAGCAAGCGAGAGAAATAGTTAAATGTAATTTATTCTGTAAAATAAACTGTACAAATTTGATTTACGAACATGGTCTAACATCTTTCGAAAACTTTGTACAGATCGGGCAAGTTTGCTATCTGCAATATCGTTGAGTCGTGCGCAAAATGTTTAGGGGGAAGTAAACTCTCCTTAATCGCAGAATATAAAACATGTTCTGTAATGTACTTCCAGTCGTGAGCGTTATGCATAGGATTCATTTGACTGTAGTACATCGCAGTTTCTCTGCAGAAACTTTTGAAACAAGCTTGCTCTTTTGACCACTGGACTTCGGTTGCCAAACGTAGTATATACAGAGGAAGGCCAGCCTCGTACGGAAAATATTTCTCTGAAAGAAAATGAAAATAAACGATGGATTATATTTCGACGGTAGTTTTATCGATGTATTTATACCTAGTAGCACTGGCAAAGATTTCAGATTCCCCTTCTTATCTATGATAACCGAAAAGTATTCCTTTAACATATCTGCCTTCTCGAACAAGATTTCTTTAACGCTTGTTGCCAGGTCTTCTTTTTTCCCATCTTCTTCCGTCCAGCCAGCTTCGCTACTCTCCAGTCCTAACAAAGCTAAATCGTACACAGGGATCGGATCCTGAAAATAAGTAAAAGTTGATACGCAAAACAGTTTTTAATTTGAGTACAAGTAATTTAACTCGTAACACTTACAGAGAATTTAATAACACCGTGGTTCGCAAAGTCGTACAGCATAATTTCGTAAAACAGCTCCTCTCTAAAATATAGGAGTACATATAATAATTTTTATAAATTCTTAAAATTTTAGAATTACTTAAAGTTCTCTTACGCTAGTTTCTTTGTGTTGCAAAGATACAAATTCACTCCACTCTGAATGAGCGCAGAACGTTCATCTATGCAACCTACAAAAATTAGGTCCGACAAGATTTGTTTCAATCCTTCGTGTAAATCGTTCTCTACTTCTTTCCGTAATGTCAGCACGCTCGTTAATCTCACTTCTTTTTTGAAATTATTTATCGAATAAGATTTGAACTCGTGACTACTTGTAGTGTCATCAATCTTATTACTACCAGTTTCGATTGGTTCGTGTGATTCTAGTGAGTCTACATTAGACTGATTATCAATCTTATTTGTTTCCGTTTCGTCTTTAGAAGGACTAGATCTTTCTGCAGATTTACTTCCGAAGTATTGATACACTCGTTTACGTGCCCTGTCTGCAATTTCATCAACGCACTTTTTTTGTTGTATGGACTCGTTTGCTCTATTATTTAGTTCTTCAAAGCTATCTAGACGACTACTGTTTACATTTCTTTGATTTTCATTACTATTAGATGTGTTTGAAATTATATTATCAGGCTCTACTAATTCTGATGATGTAGACTGACTGGATTCATTTATTAAATCACTCCATGGTGTATTTGGTGTTGCTGTTTTTACTTCTTCTACAGATGGCAATTTAACTGGCGTTAATTGTACTTCGTCTGTCTTTTCTAGATCCTTATTATCTTCATTCAAATCGTTTACTTTGTTGAGCAAAGAATTATCTTCAGGCTGTAAAGTCTCATCGTTTCTAGCATGTTTCATTGCTGCATGAATAGTAAAATTAAACTTGTCCAATTTCTGATCGGACGAGTCGGTTCTAATCATTTCCTGGGGACGAATTTTCTTTGTTTTATCAGTGCTTTCCTTTTCGTATTCTGGCAAAACTTCCTTTAAGACTTCTTTAGTAATATCGGCCTTCGGTAATCTTGCTTGCACGTAAAATGTTCTGGAAGCACTGTTCCCAGATAATTTCTCCTCCAGAGCAGATTTCATTTTTTCAATGATGGAATTCTCGTGTAGAAATCGCACTTCGTGTTTGGTTGGATGTACGTTTACATCAATATTCTGTGGATCGATTTCCAAAGAGATATAACACCAAGGGTGGGTCCTTTTCGGAAGATAGAAAGAGTAAAGCTCTTCCAACATTTTCCGAATTGCTGAAACCAAAGGCTTATAGATTTCATCGTACAAAAGAGGATCGATTCAACATTCTGAAACTTACTAGAGGATTCGACCAATCTATTATTAATGAACAGGAGGAACACCATCCTTTTATTCGTGTAATTCGGATTTGTAATTAACGCCTGCATCTTGAATTTGTAAGTCTCATCTGCGTGTTCAACTTCCATTAAGTCTCTGAAGACAGGATTACCATAAAGTATCCTTGTATTGGTCATCTTTGTGGAATTATGGGGCGTTCTGACCTAACAACGTGGATCATATTAATACGATAATATTTATATAAATTTATATTTAATCTTTGTTTATAATACCTGAGGTGTAATTTCACCAGCTTTCTTTAATACAAATCCTACTGTAGGATTGTGTACTGCATACTTTGTGACTACATCTGTAATTTTGTTGAACTCCTCAGGTATATTAGATAGAGCCTTCCTTCTTGTTGCAACATTATAGAACAAGTTCTCTATTGTTATTGTGGTTCCTTGATTTCCAGCGCATGGTTTCGGTAAGGCTTTCAGTTTACTATCAATGTAAGATGCTCTAATACAAGATAAGAAACTTAATGAAAGAACAATTTATAGGCGTTATCATTTATATGTAAAATCTGCATACTTATAAGCACATTTTTCATCAGCTGTTTTTGTTGTAATAGTTAAGAGTGCAATGTGGCTGATACTAGCCAGAGCTTCTCCCCGAAATCCAAAAGTTGATATCGATTGAAGATCTTCGAATGTTTGTAGTTTACTTGTTGTAAATCGTTCGCAAACGATTTCCATGTCATCTTTTCTGATCCCTGTACCATTGTCTTGTATCTGAAAACAACAACAAACGATCAATTTTCTACAATCGTTTTATCGACGGAAATTGTACTAACAAATACCTGTAATAATTTCAAACCGCCTTCCTTGGCAAGGATTTGAATGTTAGTCGATTTTGCGTCAAGACTAAAATGTTTATAACGAATGAATATAACGAACGAATATACAAGACGAATGTGTCTAACCTGTTCTCAATTAATTCTTTTAGAGCATTCGCTGGCCTTTGAATTACTTCGCCAGCTGCAATTCTGTTTACCACGACTTCATCCAATTTTTGTATTTTTCTTGGTACATTCATGTCAAATCACCACCAAATCACACGATTTTCAATTTTCGATCGGAATTGCAAGAAAATATATATCTGTCATCGAATTAATGCGATAAATTACTCCATAACGTAAATGTCAAAATATAAAAGGAAGAATAATAATGAAAATTGGAAAGGAAATGTTTTCTTTACTTTTGCTAGAACTACACTGAACTACACCGCACTATTGTGCACTATTGTGCCAATATTGAGTTTCGTTTTCGCGCCAAAATATGGAGTATGTATATTCAGGGCCGGCGTGACCTTTTGCGGGGCCCGGTTCAAAAATTGCGCGGAGCCAGACTGCACATTCAAATATAAGGAATTATTTGTTACAAGTACAACGGATGTTACATATATTTTTTGTAAGATAAATATTACATAATTTTTCTCGCTTTTTTCGCCGCAAAATCTTTGATTACGTTATCAAAATTGATTGATAGTTTGCTACTTCGCTTTCTATTGAAAGAATTGCAAGAGATCGGTCTTATCTAAATCGTAAATCGGTCTTGGCTTATTGAAATCGAAGATAATTTTTTATTACTTTCAACCGCGAGAAACTACGTTCAGCTGAAGCCACGGCTATATACCTAATGTCCTCTGCACCTGTGTTGCAGACGTGTCAACGTTTGATGTCAACGTCTGCAACACGCTGCAACGAAATATTTCAATGCAAAGACAGGAGAGAAAATCTTGCACTCATGTCAGTGTACAGCAAGTTATCATCGATTAGTGGATTATGTGAGTGCATTTTCCACACACACCCGAATATTCAATCTAAATCTATATAAATACTATACAGGGGGTCCTGCAAAATGTCTGATGAGTTTTCGTAGACCGCGGGGCTTTTTAAAACACGAGGCCGGGTTCCGGCGAACGCGCTGAACTGCCTCGCGCCGGCCCTGTGTATATTTATTTGAATAGTGCTGCATTGTTTATCAAATACACTTGAGTGCACATTGTTCATAACAATTGTAAATCGTGACAATTGTAAACCATGACAATTGTAAACCATGACGCGTTTAATTAATGATTCTTGCATTAGCAATTTGTATAAATATTTAAAATTCTAAGTGTCGCCACCTACGATAAACACGCGCGTTTTACTTGAAATGAATAATATAAAATATAACCTGTTGGCGGAAAGACTGGGAAAGACACGGTGAAGCGTGAAGCATGGTTTCGTCGTTTCGTCACAGACTGTGGTCATCTGTGGTTTCGTGCACGTGTTAACAGTTTTTGACAGAAATAATGCCACAGTGCAAGCTTTGTGGTGGTGCAGATTTTTATAAGGAAGCAGGATATTTTTTCTGTCAAACCTGTCAAACACAGAACGAGGTATGACAATGTTATTTTCTCTCTCGAAAGGCTACATTTCTACATAACTGTGCTGCTTTGTACAGGATGTCAGGGAGGAGGTTTTCGAATTACGAATAGACAATTCAACTAGATTACGAAAAACAAGGATCAGACAATTGAGAACTCAGAGCTCAGGTAAAATATAATTTTTTAGCTCACCAACCAGTGGTTGTTAACATATATTTTGATTCCCAGGTGAAGAGCTTGGATGGACCTCATGGGAGTTGTACAATTTCGTTTTAATCGGATTAACAAACGAACTTATTGAACTTGGTGTTCCGGCAGACCTGAAACTAACGGTATTACAATTATGGGCAACGTATTTAGGAAAGTTAGAAGTGGCATTCATTTCAACGAAGAAGAAATGTGCGCCGAAATTGGCTAAGAGATACAACAAAAGGGATGCAGAAATTATTTATGGTAAAATACAGATGCAAAAGAGAAAGAGAAAACGTAGAAAGACTGGAAGCAGTACAAATACTTCTATGGTATCTGGTAATCAAAGCGAGGGAAGTTCTTTGCGAGAACTTAACAAAAATAAAGTGAGTAATTGGGATTTTATGCATCTATATGATGTACAGGCATTATACTATATATATTGTAAAAATTTTTTCAGAGGCTCTTAATAAACGCAGATTATGATAGATTTCTTCAATCTCAAGCTAGTTCATCTAATTTCTCTCATCTGCTCTCAGCTTCTGAAGGTGATGGTCTTAGTTCGTTCACTCAGAGTGCGTACAGTGTTCAATCCAGTTCAGTAAAGTCTTCGGATAATGAGGGAAGGTAAATGTTCCTCAAATTGCTCATAAAAACTGTTATACAATGTTGTATCTTTTCAGAGTACAGTTCAGTTCTCATGCTAAAGAGGAAACGAGGAAAATTAAGAAGCTTTCGAAAAATGTACCTAGGAACAAAAGAGTTAGTTATAAGGCAAAACACATAAGTACTCAGTACAAGATAGGACCTCATGTGATCACACCCATGAGACTGTGGGCAATCATATATCTAGCTCTTAAGATACATAATCAACCTATTCAGTTAGGAGATATGCTCAGGTATATAATACACAATATTCACATTATTGTCGTTGTTAATTAAATTTTTTCTGGTTGCAGATATGGTAGGGAGGGGCATTTATCTTACTATAAACTGGACCATTTACTGCCACCGGAAGTGTCTTTATCGAAGAGTGAAATGAATTTTTTGACACAAAATGTGGAAATTACTCATAAAGGAATGAGACGTCTTGCCGCGGGTATAGCGAAGTTTCTTCATGTTTGGGACGTAACGTGCCCTGATCTTTTGCCTCTGGTTCATAGATACTGCCAAGAGTTGGGATTACCAAGTATGTAAAATATTTCTGTTAGCTACATGCTATTAATGTATGACTCGTTTTTAACGATTTTATATTTTTAGAAGGTATACAACTGTACACTGAAAGACTGATAGTTCTGACTGCTCCGAAGATGACATTCACCATAGAGAAATCATACATTCCGAACTACGAGGGACGTGCTATGGCATTCATCGTGGTTGTACTGAAAACGTTGTTCGCCCTAGACGACGTAACCGAGTATCAGATTAGTAGGATATCAGAAAAAATAAATAGGTGAGTGAGAAAAAATGAATGTCTATTTGTCTGTCAGATGATCTTTCATGTATCGAACCTCAAAATCCAGAAGTGTGTCACAGCCCCTTTTGTAAAACATATTTTCGGTTCTTTTGTACATTTCGTAAAAAAAATGCAGCTTGAAAGAGTTAATGTAAATAGAAGATTAGGAGCTAGGGAATGTAGATGTTACGAGAACAGTTATCCGTGCATAATCGTACACGGGGGTGCAGGGAATTTTAACAATGATATAATCATGGAAAAAATAGCAGGTTGTAAGAAAGCTGCCATAAATGGATATAAGAAATTAGTACACGGCGAGAGTTCGGTAGACGCCGTAGAGACGGCTCTATGGTGGTTGGAATGCGACGAGTTTTACAATTGTAGTTATGGGTCTGTATTAAACGAAAGAGGTATTATAATCCTAGAACTATTAATTCGGCGGTAGCTGTAAGGCAACATCAGAAACGTATGTTTTACATACCAATGCACTCGATGCAGGAGAAGTGCAAATGGATGCAAGCTTGATGGACGGTTCATCATTCAAATGTGGATCGGTAGCAGCCGTGTCAGACATAGAGCACCCTATATCGCTTGCAAAATACGTGCTGAACAATTTCCCGAATGCCATTTTTGTGGGTGACGGGGCCAAGAATTTAGCAAAGCATGCTGGTTTAAATTGGATATCCGAGGGGAACATGGTAGCACCGCTGGCACGAGTAGAGTTATCGGAAGAGGATGAAAAAAATGACATAGACAATCTAAGTTTACTAGGAGTCGACATGGTAACAAGTAAATAAGTTGCCAATAATCGTCTACATTCTAAGAAGGGTGGATAATAGGGCGGCTCTTATTCACACTTGTCAACAATTTTTGTCAAAATATCGTTTACGGCAGTCCCCAGAGTTGTTTCAAATAATTAAAAAAAAAAAACTGTGCAAAGTTAGAGCCTGATCGATTAACGGAAAAACGTGCCCCAAATGGATTGAACATTAAAATTTTTATCTGTGGGCACTCAAACTTTGCCTAGATTCTTTTTGAATTATTTGGAGCACCTCTGGGGGGTGCCGTAAAAGGAATTCAAAAATTGAAAACAAGAGCTACCCTAGTGGACAAGCGGTTTGGGAGAATCAGTATATTTATTTAGCTACCATTTGTAGGCAGTTCTGACACTGTCGGTTGCATAGCGTACGACGGACGCAGCATTGTTGTTGGCAGTACGACAGGTGGTCTGAACAAAAAATTAGTAGGAAGAGTAGGAGACACTCCGATGTTGGGTTGCGGAGTTTATGCAACTAGGAACGCAGGTTGTTCTGTAACAGGACACGGAGAGACTGTAATGAAATTGGGATTATCGCGAGCCATCGTGGAGGATATTGAACACGGTTTCACCGGGGAGGAGGCTCTTTATAAACACTTCTCTTCTATGTCCAAGAAATTTGATAAAATCGGTGGCGCGGTCGTGCTCGAATCGAATGGTAGTTGGGCGACTTATTTCACTTCCGATAAAATGCCATACGCGGTGATAGAGAATGATGTGATCACGGCCGGGGCTAGAATACAGGAAGAGAGAAGAGAAATGTACAACGCTGATACCATCAAAAATTGCGACTACGAATGTCCCGTTGTAATTAAGTTTGCATTGCGGAGAACAAGAAAGGTTTTGCACGTTTTACGAACATACTTATATTTTATGTTGCAGTATGGCTATTCCACGGGGCCTGCTGAACGAAAAGTTGTTTAGTTTTCGAGAATGGCAGGGGTATATTGAGGGCAGGAAAACGATTCTAACGCACTCGCATTATCCGACAAAAATCAAGTACTGTCCAAACACCCACGGCATAGATGATTTGTACATAAAATTTCTGGAATTTATCACTTCTAAGGCGGAGAAGAAGGAACCAGAAATCAAGAATTCGAAACACTGTTTGTCGGAGGAGCTCGTCCACGCCATGACCAAATATATTTGTAATTTATGTTCGAACGACGGCCCACCGAAAGCGGTAGACATTTTCCCACCGTCTTTAACTCCGCTTCATTCGTATTTGCAATGTTTGTTGGAGAATCCCCTGCACGATATACCCACTGTCTTGAGAAGTGATTTTTTCCTTACAAAAGTGGGCCATATGACGAAACCTGAATCGTAAGTAGTCTGAGGTGATCGTTAGGTCAAGTCACAAATGATTTATTTATCGGTAAGATTCTGTAATCTGGTTTATTTTCAGACTTGTACAATTAGCAATGCAGTGTGGCATTAAATTAGAGATTATAGACTCGCGTTTGCACTTTATCGACAAGATCGTGCCTCCTTTTGAGCAACCAAGAATGCCGAGTATAGAAGAAATGAAAGAGCTCGTCGACGTAGAAGACGATACGAAGAACCAGCACGTGAAGAGAAATGAAAACGTGAACGATTACGTGTACAGGAAGATACCGTGCACAGTGATGGTTGACGTTCCTAAAGAATTGTATTACAATAGTATTAGATCCACCGTAGAAAATTGTCATGTTAAATCAGAGGATTTTACATTCACGGAAACGCTACCAGATGGTAGACTAGCAATTCCTGACGACAACGGCGACGAAGAGGAGGATGAAGACGCGGGTCTACCCCACAGTATTACTAAGAAAGATATAAAATTAGAAAACAGGATTTGTAGTCAACGCAACTTGAGCTTAACTATAGCGGAAAAGGAAGCCATCGAGAAGCCACAGCTTAGTTCAAGGATGCGTTTTAAGAAAGAAAAATGGCAGTCTAAGCGAAATCCTAAGGGCCAATTCGTTAAAGGACCTGCCACAGTTATGAAACTTGAAGAACGAAGGGATGATTCATTCTCCGAATTAAAAAATTATAGTTTTAATAGCTTTGGTCAAATGAGTATCACGGATGAGAATTTATTTCTGTCGAACGGTATAGATATCAACAATATTGACATAGATAACATAGACATAGACGACGATTTTCTAAAATTGAACGATCCCTTCAGTCTAAGCGAAATTTCCTTGTTCCGAGACAAAAATTTCGTCTCAACACCAAAGACAGAGAGGAAGCGGAGCGTGAACGACGTCAATAGCAGACACCAATTTTTTCGACCCTTCAAAGACTATTGGATGTACCATTGCATTTTCAGCCGCGTGAAACCAAAGAATTTCGCAGTATTCGAAAAATCTTTACCGCGGAGCTTTCGTTGGCTATTGAACGAGTGCGCACTTGCGGTGGAAATGTCTGTGGAAGATCTTTATGAAGAAGTATGTTTTATAGAATCGTATCTTACGCATATTTCAAAGAGTTCAAACACTGAAGACAGCGGCGTGGATTCAGCGTCGAAAGCTCAATTAAATCTCATTTTGAAGAAGTGGTGACAGGCTGCTATTTTTTGTTAGTCGTTTTGCACGGCGTAACGCTGATGGTGATAAGTTGTAATGTACAGTACAAAAATATATATCAAATCATTATTATTCTCATCTTTCTAAATGACTGCATTAAAAATCTTTCAGAATGTCCCCTCTCTTTCGTTCAAGCTCGGCGCCAATTTCCATTCGATAAAAACTTGACTACTGATATTTTTAATTTCGTCGTTGAAAATCCGAGTAGCATGACAAATGGCTTGAGAGCACCATACAAAATCTTGTATGAAGTTGAAAAAATGTCAGAATATATGCTTCGACAGAATTTATAGTAAAATTGTGATACAAGGGCTACTACCACTGAAAATAATATTTTATTTGGTTCCTCTTAAAAATCGTCTCGAAAAATTGCAAATTGCATAAACCTCCGCAGTCTACTCATCACCTTCGAAGTTTCTGAAATCGAAGATTCAAAATCTTCGACCTTCGAAGGAAAGTAACGAATAAAATTTTGCTCGATCGAATAAAAAATTCGAATCGATTAATTCCGTGGGCAAGGTAGGGAGCGACTCGATTTTTGGAAAACTGTTTTACTGATTGCGGTAGAGAAGAGATTCGAGCGGTAATAGTGCAGCGATTGGCCGGTTGCGGGCGTGGGGAACGAGCAACTGTTGCACTCTCTTGTAGGGTCTGTCGGCGGTTCCCGGTGTGCGTGTTCCTCGTCCCGAGCGAGCCTTGGGCTCGCGGCTCGAGGGACGACGGACGACGGACCGACCGTTCCGTCAGTAGTAAACACACCAGCTGGCGTGAGGTAGTGTCGGATGGCTGTCGTCGTTCCACGATCTCGCCGCCACGGAACGTGGTTCGTGTGTACGATCACGCATCATTGTGTACAAGTACAACAGTCCGGTCGCGTGTGCATCGGCGATCGGTCCTCGAGGAACTTGCACGGGATATTCGTGCATACTTGCGTGTGAAAGACAGTTGATTCCCGTGGTTTCCGGAGTGTTGGTCGGCATCTTCTGCGACATTCCCGACTATCAAGAGTTTATCCGAAAGTGCATGCCGTTTCTTGATCTCACACGCGTTCGTTCCACTCGACATCCCACCTGCTCTTCCGTGATCCTGGCAATCATTCATCGAAAGAGAGCCGCGCTGTCTCCGCTTCCTGCCATCGTAAGTCTATTTCAAATCTACTTTAACCCTTCTGTAGTCAACCAAAATGTATAGATTATTTAACACTAAACCTACCATCACCGGTCAAAATGACCGATTCCAGATTTTCTATTTTACGATTATTGATATAATGAAGATTTCATAAGAAATGATTGTATAGATATCTTTAGTAGTACACGTATTACAATAGGAGCTGCACAAAGTCTATATAAAATCAATCTTGTCATTTTCATAAGGGAACATGTACCAGTTACTTTTAAGGCTTGGTAGGTTTAGTATTAAACGTAACTGGTATATGTTCCCTTATAAAAATGACAAGATCGATTTTATTTAGACTTTGTGCGGCTCCTATTGTAATACGTGTACTACTAAAGATATCTATACAATCATTTCTTATGAAATCCGTTTTATTATTTCCCTAATCGTAAAATAAAAAACCTGGAACCGGTCATTTTGACCGGTGTTGGTAGGTTTAGTGTCAAAACCTTTTGCACAAATTCTCATTGTATGATTATAAATTAATATATTAGCGAGAAAAGAATGGAATTAACGAATTGTTGAAAGAAATACAGTAAATGGATACCCGGGTACGCGTTATTTATTTCATTAACGCCCAGTGACACTTCCGGTTGGTTAGTATCTCGTGAACGTTATTTACAAACCCGACGCACAGGGGTTGCTATGGAACTGTTCCATGGGCGTCAATGGGACATGTTTGACACAGGAGATAGACAAGGATTCGAGTGGATCTGGACATCTAGTGTTTGCGATGTCGTTCGAGATGCCAGTATTTCGATCATATATTTCGTGCAAATGTAAACGGGCGTCAGATTTTCGAATGGTTACGGATATTTAACGGGATGTACATTGTGCGTGCCCCTCGAAACTGACTTCGTATTAATCGCGTTACATCGCGACGCGTCGGATACATCGATCCCTCTTTACAGCACGTAAACACTCGGTTATCGTCGTGGTTCGACTTTACCGAATTATATTTCGCGGGCGAATGGAATGTTTCGTAGGTTCGTGTTCTTTTTCAACGGTAGTCATTGTTGAAAATGATTATAGGGAATCAATCTTCTACCTGAACCTGTTGGTCAGCTGACAAAGCAACCCTCCATCAGTCGTTCCTAATGCAGTTAAGTCTCTTGTAACGCGATTAATTCGCACCGCATTATAAAAAACTCAGAATTAGCACATATCAGAGAAAATTCAATTAAACTCGATAGAAATCGAATCGCAATTTTTGCTCCGTGTTATAAGAAGGATTAGCGTACATTTTGTTTCGTAAAGTTTTACAAAAAAGCTTCAAGAAATATGTAGGAATTTTTACCGATTTCCATGCCCTGTAAATGCACTGAGATGCGTAGGCGACATAGCAGATAGCGATTAATTCGTACCGCGTTATAAGAAACTCAGAATTAGCACATATCTGAGAAAATTCAATTAAACTCGATAGAAATTGAATCGCAATTTTGGCTCCGTGTTATAGGAGGGTTTAGTGTATATTTTTTTAAAAAAAGTTTTACAAAAAAGCTTCAAGAAATATGTAGGAATTTTTACCGATCTGTGCATGCTCTGTAAATGCAGTGAGATGCGTAGGCGAGATAGCAGATGCGACTCGCCTATCATGTCTGGTCATCGCGGTCCGTTTCTACTTATTGCCGGCAGAAGTGCGCGCGTGGCGAGTCGTTCTCGAAAATAAATTGCTCGCTAGAACTTCGTGTCACCCTTTTCCATTTTATCCTCGGAAAAAACGATTTTCCCGATTTCAACAATTAACATATTTGTTTGTGCACCGTATGGCGATACTTATCGTTGGATAAATATTTAACGAACCCGTACCCCTGAAACGCCATTGCGCGTTATCATATCGAAGGTGTGATATTACTGGGAAAAAGAGAGATTGCCGATTTAAAGGGACCCTTGACCACGGGAGCGTGGTCTACTTTTACCCAACGTATCAATCAGTTTATTCTCACTGCATACAGAGGAGATGACTATAAAAATAGGTAGACATTGAAAGAAACGGGAATCCAAACAGATCTACTCAAGAAACGTTCGATTTTTTATTTTTTTAATTATTTTATTTAGTTAAATTGTGAGATGTTCATTTTGGGACTAATCAGCAAGCTCGCTGCATACAGAGGAGATGACTTTAAAAATAGAAAAATTGAACAAAACGGTCCGAAAATTGAATCTAAACAGGTCTAGTCAAGAAACGTTCTGTTTTTAATCTTTAATCGAGGGACTTTTCACCCTTAACCGTCCTTGGCCGTGTTCGCAACCTGTCAGAAGCACCTGACGACATCTTCTGAAGGGAACGTCTTACAAAATCGTTTCCCTGTTTCCCTCTCGGACGCGTATTACGGTTTTTCCTGGCCGTGACAACCGGCCACAAAAACGGCCGGCTGTATTTCTCGAGCGGATCCGCGACGTCGCGTGTAAAGAAGACAATTTCACTTCTTCCTTCGCTCTTCAATCCTATGTTTTTATCGCTCTGTCGGCGTATAAAGAAAAGAATGAGTTTACAACACGGGACAACGTCGAATCAGAGATACATCCGAAGCTTCCTGGCTCCTGGGGATCTATGGCACAGTTCTTACTGTCAGGGGTTTTCGGATTGTAAGCCGTAACCTTTCCGACAAAATTATGGTCGGGCTACGGAGGCTCATTCGATAGTTTCGATATTTGTGGACAGATCTCCGGAAATTCGAATGAAACAGAAATTGATATACTCTAGCATTCATTATGAATGAAGTCGATAAACTTTGTCAATCCTGATTCACGCGAAATTTTCTCATTCTGTCATTTTATTTTAAAAAAACGACAAGCTCGCCGTGAAAGGTTTACAGTTCGTTCTACGAACGCATCTAATCGACAGCCTAATTGCTGTACCGTGGTAATGAGAATGTATTTACACATTCGATACCACTATCAAAAGTATGACCGCCACACGGTTTACTTAAAAATAGTCAAATTAATTCGATGCACTTCATTGTTTAAGGTCATAGATAGACTGTGGATCTTCATGCAAAATAAAAATGTTCTGCATTGAACCTGGGAAGCACTGTTACATTAAAAACAATGTTACAATGTTCATACATTTTTCTAATCATTTACTGTTTTATATTTCACCCAACCAATTTGTTCACAAATGCATGAAGGTCCGCAGTCCAGTCATAGAACAAAATATAATTTCAGAGAATCCATGACTTTCTCTCATAAATGTACGTTTTGTGTAATGAAATTTTTTAACGAGAAAAGTAAGCAGTGAAAGAAATGTTGGTAGCGATCGTGTTAAAGCCTGAACACTGAAGGTTCGCTAAAGTATCGCCTAACCCTAATCGACGGGAGTCTCGAGCAACGGAAGAGACGATGTGAAAACAGAATGGAACGACGAAGGGCTTGTCGGCTGTGCATTGAAAAGTATCGTTCCCCGCGTAATGAACCGTTAAACGATTCGTCGAACCGTTCCCTTCGACGAGCGATCACGCGTTCCGACGAACGTTCATCATCGATTGCACATTGTTAACAAGATGAACGTGTGGTCGCGGGCCGCGCGGCGGGCTACTTCGCATTTTTCCCCTGCAACCGGCCGCGGTCGACTCCTGCGGTTGACCTAAAACAAGCGACGAGCATCTACTTCATCTCGGAAACGTAACTTTTCTGCCTAACCTAACCGTCCGGCTTCGCTCGTCAGTCAGTAGATAATAGATCCTAATTGTTGAAGTTGTTTTGATTATTTACTAAATAACTTACGTAACAGATTCAATAACCACAGCTTCTGTACAGATCATTATCCATTGTCGTGAGCACTAAACATTTCGAAACGTTTATGATTATTTCAGACGGACACTGGCAACTCCGATCGCGTAATAAATGATTTACGCGCGCAGAAGACAAAATTTCCGCGACAATTACCGGAAGCAGGGACCAAGTAGAAATTGTTTTCTTCCTTTAACCCATTGCGTTAACATTTTCTTTAGAAGAGAAAAGAAAATTTTTATTTTTTGTACGGCTACATTTATTTTAATGCTTAAATATTCGTTAGAAACGAATAAAATTTGATTTAATTTCAAAAGAAACGCGCGACACTCGTGTTTGTTAGACTTTGTTTAAAATCTTCATCGCGAATGTGACTCGTTGAAATGTAGCTGGAACTAATAGGTCGATATTTTAACATTCTTTTAATCCCGCTGCGTTTTAAAATCGCCGTTACTCCGCAGTCTACTTATTCGAAGTAAATGGAAAATGGTGGCAGACATAAAATATAATTAGGTTCATTCTTCGCAAGGATAAATAACGATGCTCGTAAAACCGGTGGTCGATTTTGCTCATCCATTGTCACGATTACCGTCCCGAACAGTTCCGCGAGCGTTCCTCCTACCAACGTGGCTGGCGATCGAGTGGCCGGAGTCCAGAGTTTCGCGAATGAATATTCAGGTGGAAGGTCACGCCACGCGAGAATGTTAGAAAAACAAAAGACAGAAGGGCCGACGTGTTTTATATTTAGTCTGGCGGCACGCGGGTCGATCGTTCCAACGCGTCTTTCGGGAAACAAACAGTCCAGTCCGTCGCGCCCTGTGTGCATCCTCTCCCGTTGTCGGCGATCTTGCCCGGAAAAATGTTGGTGGGGACGGTTCTCGGTTAATTGGTGCAGGCAGTTATCGGTGGATCGTACCGGTTAAACGAGCCGACGCGCGATGCATCGGGTCGCCGAATCGTTTACTACGGCTTTCGCGTCACGTGCACACAACTGGCAACAATCTTGTTGAGCGACGACACCGAACAATTTCGCCCGTTGTCCTCGACTTCAACCCCGAAACCTCTATTAATTGCATCCTCTTGGCGTGAACCTCAGTGTCTCTCGTCACCGATTCGCCGTTCATCTTTCGCAGATAATGAGTAGACACGCGGATTGCATTTACGACAAGAATGAGACGGTAAAAATTAAAACGGTACCAACGGATTGCATAAATTTAACGACCAGCTTACTACAATCATTATAGCGATAAAAAATTGTCTGTTTAGCTGCAGTTTCTTGCCATGTTATTTTGCACACAGACACGCTGATGATGAGTAGACTACGGATCTTTATGCAAAACAGGAGCCAAGTGAAAATTACTTTCTTCTCCGAATAATGTTGACAGGCTGAAACCGGTGCATTAAATTTCGGAAAAAATCCGCAGTCTAATTACCTCGGTCAAAAGCGTACCGTCTACTAACAGCAGAGCTAAGTAGCGATCCGACAAGGAGTCTGCGTGTTCTTCGAAACTTGTAAATCGTGCGGCAACATCGGTTTCCGTGATTGAGAACGAATTAATAAATAAAATAATATTGAAGTCTTCAGACCTTTAACTACGTCGGACAGCAAAAAATTCGAAATCGACAGTTCTCCGGCTTTTCGGTCAAACACCGCACTGTGCGTCGTCGCCGCTTCGTGGGAATGATCGCGAGCCTGTTAGCGAAATTTCGGAGGGGGACGGGGGCGGTTACGAAATATTTATACCGCGGTTACGGAAACGAGCAGACGGCACTCGAGAGCACAGTGGTACAAGACCCGGCACTCGAATTATGTAGGCCACCGGCTCGCGGAGTAACTGGCAGCCGACGACGACGATGACGTCGAGCCTCTTACTTCGCTGACAGAGCGCTGATCCTCGTCCCTCTCTGCCTCTCCGTGTATGCACGCACGTACACAAGAGAGTGCCAGCTATAAGCACTTACGAGCGTCAGCCGAAAAATAAAAGCCACCCACACAGACACAGGACACGGACGCTCGGCCGTCGTTTCGCGACCGTCTCTCAGAGCAACGGGTTAGGTTCTTCTCCACGGTGGCCTGTTTTTTCTTCCGTGTCGCCCCTTTGTTCCGCGACCGGCCTGAAATCGGGTTACTCGAAGATCGACTCGCTACCACGTTCTGAAGGAGGATTGCTCAGCCTCTAACCCCAATCGCGCGGTACCATTTCCTGAGGACGTTCCTCCCACCGATCGGTACGTTATTGGTTCAGATGGGATCAAGTATATTACAAGTAGGTTCGAATCTGACTGGATAGATTCATTTACGGAAAAAATGTTTGCTGCGTTTTTGGGAAAAATGGGTCTCCAGTTTTCCACCTGCCACTCCGTGAATGTAGAGGCTTCGGGCTTTAAAATCAGTCCAGGCTTGTGGTTGTCCTATTTGTTTTCTCGAAATGATCACGATTTAAATATTGTTATTGAATTCATACATAAGTATAATATTGATCCCATCCCTATAGTTATTGGCCGGATTTCATTGTGCGATCATTCCGCAACGGTGCCGTACAGACAAGGGGCGTGAGAACGAGAGGAATGGAGGAAGTGAGAGGAGAAAATGCATTACTCTCTAACGCCACGACTTTCCATCGTTCTCCGTTAAAAGGAAAGTCTCGTGTCCACGTGTCAGCCGGGACACGATGCGCCGGAGTAAAGCGCACTCGAGGACCAAGCTTCACGGCTGCCCGAAAATAGAGTGCGCCCCGTCTATTTCGGGCTATGTGTGTTGTTTCAAGGTGAAAGGCCTGTTCCTTGCTCCCTTTCCTGGAGCACGTGCATTCCGCCTCCGCCCATTCGTTTGTCGATCGACAAACAAAGAAAAACAGAAAAGATCTCTCGCCGCACCGAGCCCGGTCTTTCTCTTGCTCATGGTTCGCGCCGTACCGCTGCACTGTAATCTGGAGCAACTCCCGACTGAAAGCTTGGACACATTTCCGGAGCCAATCAGAGTAATTGCAATTTTTTCCAATCCCTTGAATAATTCTCGTCCCCTGGAATCGTCATAGTGTTCCAACGGGTCGACGTCGATTTATACTCTCTGGAGGCGGCTGTGTCCAGGCCCGAGTTAGATCCTTCGTCCTCTTTTTTTTCCTCCAGTAAATTCCATGCTTTAGTTCCCCGAGAGAATCCAGTGTTACATAAATTCTATAGCTCGAGAAAGGTCACGGTTTCCGGAAACCTGGGAATAATTCGAGAGACAGATTTGGTTGTTCACGATTAACCCTTTGCTCTCCGAACTGTTTTCTGTCACACGCTACGAGATTGTGACTGTAGCTGCAACTACTTTATATTTCACGTAAACGTCAGCACGGATATTGGAAATCATAAACGATAATCGAAAGCAAAGATCCGCCGTGCAACGAGGAACGAGCGGAATAAGAAGGATTACTCTGGAACCGAACGCTTTGTTCCGTTATCGACGTCACGTCGATCGAATTCCCATTAACATCGTAATCCGTTAATGGCGTCTAGGAGCCGGATAGAAACTCGTGAAAGTTCAAAGGTGCGCAAGGGAAACCGAAGAAAAAGATAGAGAGAGATACCATCCACAGTGTTCTCTCCGGACGAGTTCTGCGTTTTCCGGTTGCAGAACGTCGACGTTTCTCGATCTGCTCGTTGCCAGGCTATTCCCAACGTCCTCTTGATACCGGACAGAGTTGAATCGCGAGTGGACAAGTGTACAAAGGCGACCTGGGACTAGACCGAGTAGTTATTCAATTGACGGAAATCCACGGAGCCGAGCCGAGCCGCGAATATAATTGCGAGCTCGCGAACGCGATCCTCCGGGATTCCTCCGCACCGGCCACACTCGTTCCAACGTTCATTCGTTAATCCGCACCGTCGCGTCCAAGCAGTTGTCTCAACATACAGAAACTAGTTAGCGCGGTTTCTGTCTAGTTTCCAGCCGATTGTTCTCCGCGAAAGAGTCTCTTTTAGGCTGCGTTTATAGTTCCTGACTCGCGTGCTTTTCGTCTCGCGTGCTTTTGGTCTCGCGAGACAAGCGGGTCATAAATTTCGAGCGGGTCGACGGGCCCACTGTGCGAGGCACGAAAAAAGGTCTCTACGGCTTCACGGTTCGTTTAGGTAAACTACCGATAGCTTTCCTTTAAGGCGGTAGGATATCTTCGGAGACCTTTTTTTGTGCCACGCACAGCGGGGGGCACAGTGGGCCCGTCGACCCCGCTCGAAATTTATGACCCGCTTGTCTCGCGAGACCAAAAGCACGCGAGACGAAAAGCACGCGAGACAGGAACTATAAACGCAGCCTTATTCGACCAGAGTCTCCTCCTCTTCTTCTTCTTCCTGGACTCCGATCGAGAAACTTCCAAGCGACACCGACGAGTTTCACAGTTCTCAAATACCACTGGCAATTGCTACAACCTCTCCGAACTCGGTTCCAGGATTGATAGCGAACTGTGCCCTAAGTGCCCCGGAACTTTGGGAACCGAGAATGATCTGTATGTTTTTTCGACGACTACGATGGGGATCGCCCTGACATGAAGGTTAGCGACCCTCTAAAATTCGATCTACAGTATACTGCATTGTTCCGTGCAGTATAGTGTGAACAGTTCCATTTAAAACGCATGTTTCAATAGTTTGTCGTGCCGTATAGTGTGGATCGACCTTAAATCTTTCATCTGACAGGTATGATATCACAGAAAAGCGACGTCAGTCGATGGCTTGAACAGTTCGACCAGACCCAAAGCATAATTCGAGAACACGCGCACCGAGGACGGATTTATATAGCGCATTTCGGTTTCCTCGAGCGCATCTGCTGCTTCTCCGCTGCTTCTGAATTATTACGGAGATTCGAACTTAACTCGTCATCGACGGCGAACAATGCCGGCGGCGCGAGGCGCTCGAGATAAGGGTCGCCACGATGAAACGAGTTTACGGGTCATTGGTACCCGGAGACGCGAGAAATTCTCACGATATTTTCCGTTCACGGCTCGGCGAGCCGCGCAGTCAACTGAATTTCACTTGTATGTACACCGAATGTAGGGAAACGGTTCATATCCCCCGAAAATTTCTTTGCCCGAGCCAACAACTGTATTGGTAACAGAAGGTGCTTCGAAACCCTTTGTTTGTATTCCTCTGAATTCTTTGTTATTAGACTGCGGATGTTTATGCAATTTTCAATTTTTGTAGACGAATCTGAAGAAGCCGGAATAAAATAGAATCTCACTTTCTGTGGCAATGGCCTTTGTAGATCTGAAATAATTTAAAATCGTACTAAATTCTGTCATATTTTATGTCCTAGCATTTTTTGAAAGTTTTCAAAAGCTATAATTACACAAAGATCCGCAGTCTATTCATTATCCTTAGATCTGTTACACCGATTCCGTGCGCGTAGTTTCACGAATCCGAGATTCACCTTTTGGGAGAAAATTTGGAATAATTCTTTCATTGGTTGATCGATCACAGTTCCGCATCTTTTCTGAAATAGTGAAGGCCAGCCCACCGGTGTCGGCGCCAAGGATCTTCGATCCGTTTCCACGGGATGACGCGACGCGCCGTGTCTATCGGTTAGCTAGAGGCAGGGGCGGAGGAGAGAGAGGTCCTTCCTGAATGGAATATCGGAGATGCGATCGCTAATGCGAGAGGCCAATGATAATGGAATTTGTCGTGGCTTCGATGGGACTTCCGACTAGTCGGATATGAGTTAAGTTAGAACACAGTTGTTGTTCCTCTCGGACCGTTTGCAACGGGATCCTTTTCAACCGAGGATTCCAAAGACTCGATCCAGTAACTTCGAGTCGGATAGCAACTCGGAACGATTCCCCGTGCCTTTGTTAGGAGAGAAGTGGGTGGCCAACTCCGTTCGGTCGCAGGAAATACTCGAAGAATCGAAAGTATTCTTCTCTTCTCTCCGCAGCCAAATTTGGTCAACCACGGCGATACCTTCGTCGTACACGAGCCAGCTGATCGGTGGAAACCAACCGGAAGGTGTGCGCGTTCAGTATCGGTCACGTATTTCCGCGCGACACTATGCTCGGAATAAAAAATCGAATAACTAATAAGTAGACAGCGGATCTTTATGCAACGTAACAATGTTCTAGCTGAATTTCACCAATCTGTAGTGAAATAGACATTTATGTTCTTTCTTAATATTTTTAATAAGTTGAACATTGTTCAAGGATATGATTGGAGTGGAGTTCTTTTTCTCTAATTAAACTAAACGTTATTGTAAATGGAAACGGATCGGAACGGAATGGATCGTCCTTTCGGCTGCCGATGGTGACGCATACTATTATACATTACATTCAGTGTTGGGAAAATTTTATTTTGAATAATAAATAATTAAATAATAAATGAACGTGTGATTTTAATTGCAAATAATAACTAAACTTTTTATTTAAATAAAATTAATTTAAATAATTCCAAAAGTGATCTACTTATTATCTCTTATTTGCAAATAAAAGATTATTTGGATTGAGGTGGAAATCAAATAAATAGTTTTTGGTCTTCCCTTATTTCTTGTATTTTGTATATACAATGAACACGTGCGCTTTTTTATTTGTCAATACAAACAATAATTGAAATTATATTTGTAAATAACAATTAACTTTATTATTTTAAATAATTCATTTAGACTCGCTCAAATAATAAATCATTATTTTTGCTTTTTATTTGAATATCCAAATAACAAATAACTTGTTATTTAAATTTTTATTTAAATAATTATTTATTGAAATACATTTATTTATTGCCCAGCACTGATTACATTGTGCAACAGCAGATACGACACTGCAACAATTCTTCCATTTTGAGCTTTTTCCAGAACTGTTTTATTTCTACCAAAATAATACAACAGTATTCTAAAATTCCTTTAATTTTTTTACCGTTTTAAATTACACCTACTCATTTTTGTCATAAATGCATCGAATCCGCTGTCTACCAATAAAGGCCGGGCAAATCGTTGACTATCGTCGTTTCCATTCGGAGTCGGTCATGATCCGGATCTCGAGTTCGGTGCTCGGTATCGATGATTCCCGGGTCCTTGGTCTCTAATTGATTCTCTCGATCGCGTCGCCTCTAAATCGCTCGTCGACCTTGCGATCGTTCCTCGAAGACGTCGTTAATCGTAACCCTAGAATCGTAGCACGTGTCTGGCAGACGCGATCGCAGGAAGCGCGACCTCGCGAATTCAAGGCAACACGTAGAATGAAAAGGAAAGCTTCTATTCGATACTATTTGAAAGTATTGTTTGATGAAATTACGGATTGCTGAGAACGTCATGTCTTTAAAGGATTAAACTGTCGCATAAAATATGACTGATACGTTTACGGTAGACAGGGTTGGTATCTAGTTTGGACCGGGGGAGTAAAATTGGATTTTTCAGGAGAGTTTAAATCCAGAACGAGGAGGGGAGGGGGCGGCGTGTCGAAAGACAATGGGTTCCTACGGGCGGTCTGCGTTCGTCGGTGGAAGATACGGCGGGTAACAATGAGGCTGCGTGAAATGGGAAGAAGATATTCCAATTTTTCGGCCGGCGTATTAAGCCCCGTCTGGCTCGGCAATAACTGTCCCCGTCGAGCCGGCTCCGCTCGGTTGTTTTTATTTCCGCGCGAGGATCGACGACGGTCACGCGAGATTCGAACAAAAGAGGCCCTCGTCGAGATCGATAAGGAGAGAAACGAGAGAAGCGAAGACCAGACAACTGCGAACTGCGACGGAACGGTGTGAGCTCCGTTCCCCTCCGTGCGATTTAATTAGGCGCGAGCCCCGATTCGTCGACGAACATTTTCATAAACCTTTCGCTTCCTGTTCGCCCCTGATAAGCATTGGGAAGTGGCTCTCGATGATTGCGTCGGTGGCTACCCGTGAATACGGTTGCTCCGTTAGGCGACAAACTGTGCGCCTCCAGCTGGACTATCCTATTAGCTACCGGTGCTTGGCGAAGCTTGTTAGAAGGGCGCCTCCATTCTTCTGTGTGCAATACTTCAAACACGATAGGAAATCTCGAGGAAGTGTTCCGGGCTGTTTCGAGTACCGATTCAGTTCGGAGGAGTCCGAGATTCTGCTCTGGTTACGTGGAGGGCAACGGTGCCACGCCTACCAAGGGCAGGCCACGCCTACTCTATGTAGCGCCTGCTCTAGCGGTTACGTCGCCCTGGACAAAAAGACAAATTGCTGTTTCTTAGGAATATATAATATATATATTTTTTTGTTTATCTTCAATAAAAATCAAATCATTTTATTTAAATTTTAATAAAAGAGAGCATTTATTTTAATATAAGCAAATTTTCTATTAATTGGGTATTTCACACATCAATATTTTTCTCACAGTTACAGCCAAAATGGTGCCCCTAAATTTTCGCGCCCCGGACAAATGTTCGGGTTGCCACCCACCTAGAGCGGGCCCTGCTCTACGCAGAGGGAACAAAATGTACATTCTTCCGATGGAACTATAGTAGTAGTAAGTACGACTAACGTGACTACAAGAGGCACCTTCAAAAATATGTTTGCAAAAATTAATAAATGAGTAGTCAATAATAAAAAATTAGTCATGAACATCATGAATGATTGTAAGGGTGGTCCGCTATACAATGGTTAAATACATAGCCTCCTTTCGCATCGACGGTGTACTCGCTGGATCCGGATTCACTCTTTTGCTCTCCGGGGCAGAGCTGGTGATTCCGGAGCAGAGAGAGAGAGAGAGAGCTCACCTCGGGAAGTGCGTTCGCACGAGGGCAAACTAGTTGCGAGTGGTTGCTCGCGCCGAAACCGAGCGTACGCCGACTTAATCAGTGGGTCAAGGAGACCGCCGCGCCGGCTACATTCCGAATTCAACTCACATCCGAGTCACATGCATACGCAAGAGCGTTTTGCGGTGCGGGCCAGCCTCGGGAACAGGAAAAATGATATCCGAAAAGGAGCGAATCGACACGTGTGTTCGCGGAGGGGACACGATCGTTCCGAACCGTGTCTCGACGACTCCCGTTTTACGATCAGTCGCGCCGCGTGTCTTTCCTGTTCGTAAATGGAAAATGAGCCCGGCACGGAAATAACGGGCGCTGATAATACTTTCATTCGGCGAAGAGAGTAGCTCGTGAAAGGCGACGCGCGTGATCCGGCATACATTCCGACGGCGACGTCGCCGTTCAAGACCCTTCGAGTGGCTGTCCTACGCTCGAGGACAATTAACGCGACGCTATTTTAGACGCGTAACGTAATTACATTGTTATGCGAGCCGCGCGCGAACTATCGGACGGATCCTTGCAAGGTCCTCTATCGTGAATCGGAAACGATGAGTCTCCATTGATATGTTTTTAGGGAGAAACCGCGATGAGGGGATCATGGCGAGCAGCTCAGAAAATAAGTGAAATAATCAGCTATCCTCGTAAGTAGATTGCGGATCTTTGTGGAAAATACGAATTGTCTGCATCCATTACAAGGAGAAGACGACGTTTAATTTCAATTTCATTTTTGTCATAAACGCATAAAATCCGCAGTCTACTTACGACGAAAGTGAAAGTGGAAGTGGCAAACAACCGAATGTTTTCTCGAGAGTGAGGGGACATTGTTCGTGGAGGATTGGGAGCCTGGAGAAGGAGAAGACAAGTGTGTCTTGCGAGGGTGCACTTAGCCCAGAAGCTCGAAAGGGTGTTGTCGCGCCAGTTCGGAAATTTCTGACGAACGCGTCTTGCGGGAGAGAAAGAGAGACGTTTATTACGAAACGATACAAGCGCGTTATCGGAAACGAGGACTCGTTTCGCCCGTATTTACCGCGGACAGTCTCGTTTATTTGCGCCCTGGTTGCGTAACTGCCGCGGCGGCTGCCACCCGCGTGCAATGGGAACACGCGGGATCCGTGTTTGGACTATCAAAGCTCGAAACTGCAAACACGTGGGCTTGGGCAAGAGCTGAACAAGCGACAGAGTTGCTCCAGCGAAACATCCGTTCACGATATGTCAAATATATCGGAGCCGCAAAGACATGTTTCAGACCACTATTCCACGGTACACCAGAGATGAACACCATGTGACGATGATTATTTGACCTTGTGATGACCTCGACGAGTTGAAAAGAATGTAAAAATAAATAAACGCGCATATAAATATTAATCCGCACGCCAGCGATCGATGACGTTCCAAATGTTTCCCTCTTCGAAGACACCTGGCCAACTGTCCTCTCCTCGTTGTCTGCCAATATTCATCGGATCGTTTTCTCGAAAGCGATCAAGGATAAGGCGAGCCCAGCGGCGAGATTCGAGGGGGAAGCGAGAAGATTTCCGAGTTAGAAGTTGGCCGAGCGTGCCCGCGAGCGGTCCGACAATTAAGCCGAGCGCTAAATGCAACAAAGGGTAAATTTCTCGAGTTCAACTCGAGCCACTTGGCTCTGGGATTCAACGGAAGCTCTACACTCGCGTTCGTTGCGTTTCTTTGGCACGCAGTTTCGCGAGTCGATAAACCCGCGACCTATCGATCCGGAAGCCATCTCCTTCTGTTTCCTTTGCTCTCCAGTCTGAGCCGGCTTCTATCTCCCAGTTGGCGGAAGGCGTAAGATGCGCGGCTGGACGCGAAATTCTAAGCGCCCCCGAAAATTATAGGAATGAGGAGGGCTGCACATCGAACAGCATTCAAACGAAACTAGTTAAGTTAAATTAATGGAATAATAGGATCTTCCCGAGGAAAAGTCGTAGATTCGTGTTCTCCCTTCCACCTGCGCCACAGCATGTCAGCTGCTGAGAACTAACCCTCCCCTCCGACGAGTTGTACCCTAATCGTTGCCCGTGTCGACCCAGCTGCTTTAACCGTCGATGTTTTAATAGTAACCGCGACCCACCTGTTATTCCTCATCCTACCACTCGGTGTGCAGGATCGTCGACCCCGCTCGCCGATGCCCGCGATAAATCGTCGGTTGCGAGTGCCACGATTCTACTCGATGGGTGAACTTCGGGTTCAACCCCCACAGGTGGCACACGCGTTTACTTTCCCCTCTGTGCTATCCCAGCGTTTATTTAATCTTTCCGTCAAAATCGGGAATTTAACTAGAGTGCGCTATCGTTATCTTATCGTAGGGACTTCCATGCAAAATTAAAATTTTTTCAATAGTCGCTCTCTTTACCGGACAGACGAATTGACGCGATAACGTTCAAACTTTCAAATTTCCATAGAGATTGGCAGCTCGGTCGCGACTTTTAATGTCACGAGATAGAGAGAAAGAGAGTACCTGAAGAGGTCGAAGCCGGTCGTTATCGGAGCGTATTAATATCGGCTGCCTATTGTATTTAGATCGCGCGGTTTGCTGCATTTCTTGATTGCCAGGGATAAAAGTGCAAACCGATGAGGGGGATATCATAGATTTCGCGATTTATTGCGCGAGACGAGCTTTCCAACGGAAGCTTTTGCTGTTCCCAACGCGACAGGCTCGTTCGAGCGATGATCGTAACGCGCGATTGAAATTGAAATTCGGTTAATGCCGCGGCCAATTGATTCGCACACCTCGCCCGTCGCTCGAGGCGACTTCGTAATAATGGCGTCATTACCACCTGCCACGCCGACGGAAGAAAATTGTTCCCGAGTCGATATCCCGCCCAGTCCACGCCGAAAGTGTCGGCCGACCTCACGGATGACGCCTTTATTTTTCATTATTCCCGGCTACAAAAGCTAACAGCCGCTTTTACGTCCACTTATGACGTGCTCTCGGCTCCTGCAACGGAAGAATTCTTCGCTCGCGAGATACAGCGACTCGCACTTTGCTCGCACGCTTGCTAAGTGAAATGCGAACCTGAACGTTGTGACACGACTCTTACATTTACCACTTGTCAAACAATATCAGTCAGACCAGCAATGAAAATTTCTAAGAGAATGTATTCATGGATTTCTGTTGATTCGTTTTCTTCCGAGGAAATGACTAAGGACAAACAGGTTCCGATTGACTGCGTCTCATTCGCTACTTCCGGTGTGAGTCGCATGTTTCGGAATTTTTCGGTGGTCCAGAACGGATAAATATAATTGTGAGATCATGATCGGTGCGTAAACGCGCGACGATTCAGCATTAATATCAATCTAAAATTAAATGTACACGGACGCGCTATCCTCGAGGAGGTTCGACGGAAGAAGCGAGAGCTATTTCCGGTGTGACGAGGGCGTCGAAGCTGGCGAAATTGAACCCGGCTTGGATGGTTCTGCTCTCCATGCTGTCAACCGACTAATTGTAAGGGAATTAGCCCGTTGCCAATTACCGCGCAAGCTGCTGACCCAAATAACACGGGCGTTGTACGCAGGTACATGACACGTATCGCGCGATACGTGCATCAAATTAGCGAAAAGGAAAGTGCCGTCCGCGTTTCCGAAAGGACCGGGCGCAGCTGCGATTTTCGGAAGAGCTGCCAAAAACAGTTCGCTGCGACGTTCGTTTTAATCATACCGTCCCGAATAGGGTTTACATAGATGTGGGATTTATTTCAATTCCGCGAGATCACCATTTTTTAGGCATTTCCGGTAGTGGGATTAAAAAATGTTTTAGACAAAAGTTTCTCAGTACTTGGTGAGCTACATGTTCGCATATTCTTAAATCTGAAAAAATGCTTTTTACGTAAAAATGTAAAGGTCACCTTGACTTTTTTAAATGACACCATATGTTTTGGACATCATAGGATCGTTTCCGACGTCGAGACAAATTTAACAGTGTATTACACAATGACCTTGAAATTACCTTACACTCAAACATTTTGTGCAAACGTAACTTTAATGAAAAATTATTTCTTACAAAACAAAGCAAGTTACATTAGATGTTCGAACTGTGATCCATCTTCTACGATACAGAGCTCTGCTCTTTGTATCAGACTTTTCGTTGCCGCCATAATTAGGACGTCTCGGTTTATATTACATGCAGTTGTTATGCGATTCCGAAGTTCTTGAACATTATTGATTGTTGTTTCGTATACAACAGATTGCAGATATCCCCAAAGAGAAAAATCCAACGGAGACAGATCCGGAGAACGTGGTGGTCCAACGAATTCGACCATACGTTCCTATCCAAGGATTTTTTTTTACGTAAAAAGCATTTTTTCAGATTTAAGAATATGCGAACATGTAGGTCACCAAGTACTGACAAACTTTTGTCTAAAACATTTTTTAATTGCACTACCGCAAGTGCCTAAAACCCTGTATTTAATAAAGAAACAAATTTTACTTAATGAGATGCTGTTTAAGAATAGAAGCTTTTTTCGTCGTTACTTTGTCCAATGTTTAATCCGAGTCCTTCGAAATTCTATGCGGGCATAGATTCTGGACTATGCATAAGATTCTGGTGCTCTATTTTTTAAAGAAATTCGAGAACAATTAAGAGATGATTTACCCTCTCCCCATAATTTCTCCTGTAGAACCTTGCTAGTAGCAGGGGACAAGAATAGAATAGAAAGTTCGAAGGAAAACGCATAAGAGATGCAAGGGCGTGGCGTGGCGTGGCGTGGCTGCGGCATAGCTGCCACGGAGCCGAGTCCGCGATACTATGAGCGTTCCGCAAATTACTTCGCCGGGAACTTGGTGTATCTTCCTCGGAACAGTTTAATGGTCCTTCCGGTGGATCGATCCGGTCGCGTGGTTGCTACAGGACAAGCCTCCGCGAGCAAATCAATTGACCCTTCCTCGTTTCAAGGTAGTTTCGCAAGCCATTGCTCTTGTGAGCGAAATCCTCGGAAACCGAAAGAAGATTGCAAAACATTTCACGGCCTGGTATTCTCCCGTAATTAATTGCCCAACGTTTCGCAAGCATTGCGACTGGCTTCGTCAATTTTCTGGCGCTCTATTAACCCGTGTTCCGTTCCGTTGCTCGTCAATAAGAATAATTGCTCAGCTGAAAAATTTAAAAAATTGAGAAGATGCCACCCCCCTTATCGATGTTAGGCCGTTTCATTGTCTTCGGTATATTCGTGGTTCGCTTCAGATCCGAGAACACTTTGTGAGAAATTTTTAAAATTGAGGAGATGGTACCCTCACCGATGTTAGTCCGTTTCATTGTCTTCGGTAGTTTCGGGGAAAATATCCGTCGGGGGTTTAGCAGTGAGAAAGGGGTCGCTTCAGATCCGAGCTCTGCGAAGTTCGTGCGGACTTCGTAGACGAAGACTTTCGACTTCGATCGAGGCTCCCAGACCGACATTGTGTGCAGGGCTCGCCTGCTATCCCGCTGGAAGATCAGCGGACGTGGCCGTTTCCACGGTGAACAATGAGAGCTAATCCGGTATGCGGGGCAGCAGGAAAATCGAGGGAAACTAGCAGCGTTCAAAGAAGCAGATACTTTTACTGTCACGCTTTGAACGCCGGAAACGGCTGGTTGCGAACAATGCACTCGTACCGATACACTCGCTGCTAAAATTCGACGTGTACACGATTAGTACAGTCTGCCCGCTTAATGGACTCGCTTTTCCCTGGCAGTTCTTTTCGCGTATTAGCTCTGGAACCGCTCCAAACCCTTTCGCCATTTCGATTCTCGGATCGCAGCTTTTCTAATATAATCGGAAGGTGGTTTCGTGGCCGTCGAAGTAGAAACGATGAGGCTAGACTCCTCGATGCCGGACATTATGATTCCGTTCGTTTTCATATTTGTAAGATTGATTTATTTCGAAGACATTATTTGTAACTTTTGTTTGTGAGATATTGATTTACTAACGCGTTGATAATAGTGTATCTTTATTCTTCTATTATCTTGATTTTTCACCCAATTCATTTTTATTATGATTAATCGGTTCAGGAATCATTATGTTAGTACATGGAGGGACACAGTAACTTCTGCGCCGTTTCTCGGAGCTGGTCTCGTCGGCTTCCGGAAAAATCTGCGGAGAGAGGAATCGAGAGAAGAGGGAGAGAGAGAGAGAGAGAGAGAGTGTGTGTGTGTGTGTATGTTGCCACTGGAAAACCTACAAAAACGCACTTCCAGCGGTCGTACGGATTCATCGGGATGGCCTACTGGTACGCTTTTACGATCCCTTTAACATTGAGTGTTGACCCACTAATCTAGAAGAGGTCGTTTATGTCTGTCGGCCTCGGGGCGCTCGATCCCCCTCCCCCATCCTCGTTATTTTTTAATACGGTGCACGTTGGTTGCGAGGAACCAACCACCCCCCGTCGCGTTCTCCGTTATTAAAAAAGATGATAACGAATATCGGAGAAACGTCCAACCACAGGTCAGATCATCCTCTTCGCCGGAGACGCAACTTCCTTTGCAGGTGACGACCTCTTCTCGAGGTTACGTTCTGCGAGATTTCAAGGTCTTCAATATTTTCTAAACGAAACGGAAAACAGATACAGTGTTTCCGCGATTGTTGTGAGAACCTCGGGGGTGTCGAGTCTCAGGAAACGAAATGGTAGTACGTTTTTTTACGTGTGTGCCGAACACAGATTTCTTGGATAACTCAAAGTCAATTTTGCGACAATTTCCTTTAACAAATCTCCACCTATCCGAAAGTGTACAACCATCTGCCAAAACCATGATACTACATTTTGTTACACCCTGTACTAATGCTGTCCCATGCCTGAGAATGATACATCAAGTACCATAAAACCCCAATTTAAACACCTTAATACCTTAATTTCTTTGTAGCGCGATTGACTGCCCATGGGGGAACGCCCTAGTAGTGGGCATAAAGAAGTCACATCATCCGCATACCCAAAAGTCACATCAATCGCGGGAACACTGTACTTCTATTGAATATGAAGTTTGATAGAAAAATCGGAAAAGAAAATTTGTTCTAGCAAATGTTCAAGACGATGTCCATTAGTTCCAAAGAAAAGTTTCCATTTCAATAAAATTTTTGCCCAACTCTGATTAGATTCGATATACCGTTACGTCAAGGAAACAGTGGCACAATGAATTGATTTGGTTGATTTTTCCGTGATTCGATTCTTTATGGAGATTTTGATCGCGAGGCAGTTCCTCGAAGGAATTGCGAGGGCGGGCACCGATTGATCTACGCCGGTTGAATCCGGCACACGACGAGTATGCGTGGCGGAGCGGTATTCCCGGTTTAATAAATGAGAATTACTGGCGAGCCAACACGACGCGCGACGCAACTCTCCGGGAAAAGATTGCGTCCTCCGTGAGTGCCAGCCTTCGTCTTCTCGGGGTTGACCCTTTTCCAAGGTCGGGGAACGTGTGCGGGTGACACGCGCGCGAGCCGAGAATAATGATACCGGCGTCTGGCAACCTGCTCGACTCGTAATAAAGACAACCAAGTATGCGCGCCGCCGCGCCTCGTCGCTAAAAACCTGAAAACCTGCTGAGTTAGACGCGTCTCGCACGAGATACTCTCGGGTTACTTTGAAACCGAAACGGGACTCGATGGAAAGTTGCTATTATCGGATCTGACGGGTTCCTTACACGTTGGAAGTTCAGACAACATAGATATTCATATTTATACATGCACTGTTTCTTACAAAAAATCTTACAGAAATATATAAAAATTGTTGAACTAATAAAGAATGATATACAGGGTGAGTCACCTAACGTTGCCACCTCAAATATCATTGTTGTTTATAAAGATACGTCAAATGTCTGAAGGACAAAGTTGAATGGTAAAATGGGGCTCATACGATACCAAAAAAGTTTTGTTTTCGTGTAATTTTTTTTAAAGATATGAAGGTCACCTTCATTTTTTTAAATGGAATGTCTTATTTTTTATACCATAGATCGATAGAGTATCAAATTCCGAGTATAATAGTGTTGACCTTCATATGTCCTCAACCTAATAGTTAAGGAGATATTATCGAAACAATTTTCTTTCTTCCTTGGATAATTTTGTAAACAGGGTAGGGCAATAACTATGTCCACCTTGAATATATCCGTTATTTGTAATAATATAGAAAAATGTTATGAACAAAATTTGCACGGTACATGGGGGGCCATAGTATGACATAAACATTTTCTGCGTGGGTGGAGGCATAGAGGACATTTCAAGGTTACCTTGATTTTTTAAAATAGAATGTCCTTTTTTTATACCATAGATCGATAGCGTATCAAATTCTGAGTATAAAAGTGTTGAACATCATATGTTCTACACCTAATAGTTAACGAGATATTATCCAAAGAAGAAAGAAAATTGTTTCGATAATATCTCGTTAACTATATTAGGTTTAGGACATATGAAGGTCAATACTATTATACTCAGAATTTGATACTCTATCGATCTATGGTATAAAACATAGGACATTCCATTTAAAAAACTTAATTTGACTTTGAAATCCCCCCTCCCCACCATTATAGTCCTCAAAAAAATTAGACTATATGATTGTACCCTTCATACCGAACAATTTTTCTAAACAAATGTTTCTCGTAACTTCAATGAGTCACAAGATATTTCCGTTATCAGATAAACGAAACACCCTGTATGTGTAAACAGTGTTCTCCTGTCTTATCGACATTGGTTAATTACACGATGTTGGTGGTCTAATGAGTCCGAAGATGTCGTGTATTCCAACAAAAATATTGGGTTGGCCTGAAAGTAATTTCGGTATTTTATGGTGCAATAAAACCCAATTTTTAACCGACTTCGAAAAAGGAGGAGGTTACTCAACTCGATCTGTATGTGCCTTTTTTCGCTTTTTTTTTCTATGTATGTTCACCGATTACGCCGAGATGGATGGAAAAGAACAAATTTTATAAAAAAATATTAAACCGAAAAAACGCACTAGAAAGTATAAAATAATTTCCATTTAATTTATGTGAATACACACGAACTGAAATACAATACAATCTTTTCGGAGGCGGCGCAAAATTGAAAATTTTCGACACTGGAAATTACGAAAACCCTTAAATTCTTCTACATGCTTTCACATATTAATGTATCTTCTCTTCCCACCTACTGATTTCCAAGTCCACCATATTCCAATGAAATCATAATCAGCAACATCTGTCATTCGGAAAATTTTCAATTTTGCACCGCCTCCGAAAAGATTGTGTTGTATTTAAGTTCGCGTGTATTCACATAAATTCAATAGAAATTATTTTATACTTTTTAGTGCGTGTTTTCGAAGTTAGTTTAATTTTCTTTTTGTTCGATCATCTTTTGCCATCTTTCTAGTAGCTTCACAATTTTTCGCTCATAAAACTTCTGGTCCTTAACGTACAAAAACTGATCCAAGTGCGATTTCATTCATTGTTATTCATTTTGCTTGAATAAAAAAATTGTGGTTTATTTCACTTTAAAAACCGAAATTACTTTCTTGCCAACCCAATACTTCCGAGACCACGTGCTATTAAATAGCAGTCCTCCGACGCGTCTGATCATGCTTGGCCAATTCTACTTCCCCGCACACTGATTTGCGAAAATGGAGACCCAGTTAAAAAACAAAGTTGCTCTACATATTTTCATGTAGATTCACTTCCTTCTACCCTTTGTTTACACTTCCGAAACGCGTAAATACCGGTTCTTCCACGGACCAGGTAAAATAAGAGTTCTGCGACGGTTAATTGATGACCGCGCGACCGTGAGCGAGGTAATTACAGCGGGTCGCAATTAACAATCGCAGGGAGTGACTCAAGATCGAGTTAACAGTTACGTTTCAATGGTGATTATTAACGCGTAAACGTATTACGTTGCTCTCGAGTCCGGAGCTCGCGCGTGTTTCGTGAAAGACGACTGCGAACGGAGCTCGTAAATTTCCGGTGATGAATGCATCAAATCCCAAGTCTAGTGACGAGATATTGACTGGCGATTCGATTAGAAAAATCCTCCGGAAAATACCGAACGGTAACGAGCTTGAAGCACCAACCGGAAAGTTGGTTACGGTGCGCGATTGCATCTCGACAGAATGAGAAACGAGACACGGAGAGAGACAGCGGGGAACAGGGATTTGTGTAGGAAGAAAAAGTGGTGATGTTCCGCACTGTGACAGTGGGGATCCGCGTGTATCAGCGAGCCAGGAAGAAAGGAAGCGTAGTACAGTCGCTGAGCAAAAACGTTGATCGGATTCTTGACGGGATCAAGCTCTCGTCACGGGCAATAATTAAAGTGGCACGGCGAAAGGTTAAACCGCGTGCATGCGCGATTATTGATCGTGACGGGTTCACCGCCGCCGATGAGAAAACCGGGTATGTATTCGTTTTGCGTCACGGTCGAACGACTGTGCAGGCCGTGGCGCGGAGGTTAGAGTGTCTTTTGTTTACAGACTTTTCGGAGAGAGAGAGTGAGAGAATCCCTCTCGTCAGAGCTGTCGTCGCCCGCCATTCTTCCGCGGCGTGGATTTTTAATCAAGATATAAAAGGGGAGAGAGGGAGACACGCGTCCCCGACCTCGGGCGAGAAATGTCTTCTCCCTCCGGTGATCATCCCGCAATTACTTAATCTGTAACTAGTCTTCTGTCGCGTGTCGCGACGCTCCCCAAGAAAAATTTCATTACCTGGCGAGTCGCTCTCCGCGCATCTATGACGTCTGCGAACTTGTCAATTAGTGCGACTAATAATATTAGAAGAATTGGATTTTCAAAACGAGGACTCACTCGGTTTTCGCAAGAATGAGAATTTATATATAAAGTAACTTCTAAAAATGGGACGGTCGTGCAAAGATGTAAAGAGTGGGTGAAATGCAAAACAATTTTAGCTGCTGTTTGAGAATCTATTTCACGCAACATTCATCGCCGTAACGAGCCAAGCGTCGCGTCGCCGTTCGACGACGTCTGTCCGGAAGGGCTAATTGTCACGCAATTAGGGGAGTTCTCCTCGCGTGCTCTCGAGGGCTGTCCATTTAACTCGAACGCGAAGCATCGACGATTATCTTGCGGACAGCGCGCTTCCTCGTTCTATTGTCCGTCATCTTGACGATCGCCTTGCAATTAGAGTACGGTGATAAAAGCTACGCTCGAAACTATGTTCGTTGTATTTATAGTAGAGTCGCAGAAAGGATTCTCGTTCTCTCTGCGGACTAGAAGAATATTTTCCAGGGGAGAATCCACGAATGCAGCGACTTGTATCGAAGGCGAGGGGTGTCGAAGACTGTCTCGATTCGATCGTTACCGTCCGCGTGGCCCAACCACCCTGAACTGAGTACGTTGAACTCGAAGGAGACGCTGCGTACTCTCGTCTCGCACGCAAAAGGAATTTTCGGGCTTGAGGAGCACTCGGAAAATCCTCTGGCCAGACGCCAGCGACCTCCAGCCACCGGTGTGCAGAGCTCGGTGCCGGTTCAACAGACTGCCGTCAGTCTGTAGCCACCCCTCTTCCCGAATCCATAGTCGCGAGACTGTCCTCGGAACACGTTGCCACCGAATTTTCCCTTGTCCGACCCTCTTCGGGCATCCCTCAACCACGCACAAAAATTCCAAGCTCGTATAATTCATGAGCGAATCTTACTTACCCCTTTCCCGAGAATTAATCGCCGTTGCCCGACCTGTAAGGGGAACCTAGCTGGCAATTTACAAACAAATTACCCCCCGTCATTCTTCGGGATAACAAATAACGTCTCCGGACGTGGTGGTTGATTCACAGTTGGGAAATTAAGGAAAAGGAAGCGCGGAGCCAAATAGAAATTTCTTCCTCGCTTGAACAATTTCAATGATTCGCGCACTCGGCGATTTGGGAATTGTAAATGCATAAAAATAGCCGATAGATCGAGCACTGGGTCAACGAGCAGAATCAGAGTCTGACACGGTAATTCGTGAAAGTGCTTTGTAAAAAGGATGAATTGTAGAATTGTTGAAGAGCTTCGTTCCCCCAGTGGCCGGATTGAACGATTTCCATCCCCCGTCATCCAGGTACACCGTCTCCTCGTTGAAACAGGACAAAGAAGTTCGCAGCCGCCGTGGCGCGTCGCGATTCCTGAGAGACGGGGGGGAGGATCGTTTAACGTGAGAATTTGATCTGCGCCGCCAGCAAATTGCATTCGGTGACCTCCAGCGCGTTTAAATTGCGAGATTAACCGGCAGTAGTGATTAGCGGTAAAGATTTAACCTTGCTCCATTCCTGAAGGCACATTAATTCCGCTGCGTTCGTTTCAGCGCGCGGAGAGCGGACTCCGGGGCTGATCGAGTCGGCCCGCAATCGTTCTTCGAACCCTATCGGGACAGGTGTTGATCCATCAAGGTGCGAAATAGCTCTCGTCTATCATTTATATGAAAAAGAATGTTGTAGCTGAACTCGGATCTCCTTGAACTAGAAGGTACCTAGGTTAATTTTCCGATAGAAGAGCGGAGTAGAATCGCGTTGGATGATTTGCGAGAGGCCAAATGGTCCCGGAATGGATGATCGTTTTGATGATTGGTTCGCGAGACGCAACTGGTAGCCTCATTAACGAGGAATCCTCCCGGTGAAAAACAAAGGTATTAACGGTCGGGGTCTGCGTGCACGCGCGTCATCGTGCCGAACGATCAGCTTTATCACAGCGACCACGTGAACAAACTGGCCCGAAGTTGCGCGCCAGCATGAACGCGGTAAATATGTACGCAGTAAGAGGCGATGCGACCAATAGCCTGGCCGCTTACACCAGCTTCGCGGAACGTAATCCGATTACGACGTAATTTATGCGAACGATACGTGTGTCGGCCGCCGGCACACGCGACTACTCTGGATTACTGTTCGTGCAGCAACGGCTGAGGCATAGGAGCAGAGGCAGAGGCCACACGGGTCTTTTGTTATTCGCGAGCGTGTCACGTACCGCACCGACACGAGCATCGGTCTCTCGATGATCAAACAACGCGAATTCGAAACGCTTTCATTATCATCCTCTCTCTCTCTCTCGAACACGCGTCGTGCCCCGGAAACCGCTGTTTACACGCCGGCAGATAAAGCGGCTGCTACTTCGCTGCGAGTGCGCCACTCTGAAACATCGATGCTCTCTCCGATGCATGGCAATTTCACCCTTCGGTGGCTAATTTTACACGACGAACCGCGATTAACGCGGCTGCCTACAAATCTGCGTTAACGGCGATGCAGGTTCCTCTCTGCTCCTTGTTTAACTCTCTCGTTGCTCTAGAACCCTATATTCACGATGATCAAGCTGTCCTCTTTCAGCTGGGAACCAACTCTGCGTCGTCGAGTAGCTAATTTTCAGCAGGAGACGCCGATGAGGTCACTTTCGAACTAAAAAGGAACTTCGTTCTCGGATAAAAATCTTCGTTGGTATTAAATGAGAATTTCTCGAAGGTCTACCGACCTAATTTATCTCGAAAAACTGTTCAAGAAGCAAGTCCAATTAAAAATTGCACGGTACCTTCACTAACAACCGCCGATCAGCGAGAACATCGGCAGGAATCATCGTCTCTAATTAAAAAGCTCGAAGCAGGTATTCAAATGCGGGGTAGCTAGGTTACATCGTGGCATCCATTAGGTAACAATCTCTTGCCCGACACTGGCTGTCGTCGATTACGATGAGGTCGCAAATCGATGACTGGTATTAACAGAATTTCAATTTCCATCGACGGACGGCTCGATCGCGCCAGTCGATTCCGATGGATTAAGTCGATCGCGGGTCGCGTGATGCACGGAGCACCGATAATCCGGCCAGGATTGCATCGAGGCTGTCGCTTATCCGAGGCCAGGTGGATCGGCCTCCGCTTACGTACATATATCGGAACTGATCTCTCTTTCTCTCTTTCTGTGTTTTGAACGTTCTTCCGGACAAGGTCGCGATTTGCGATTCAAATCGTCCGCGCGGCTGTTTATTCGGCGCATTCTTTGCCTTCCTCTTTAACGCCCGTGCACCTGACGACCACGCACCTTGGATGCGATGGCACCGATCGCGGCGAACCGGCACAATGCCCGTAAACACTTGTCGCTCGCAAATGAAACTGTAAATATTCGAGGATGACGAGACCCGTGACTCACCGATCGATCGGACGTCCCTCCGCTTCCTCGCCCCTCGACCTCCTTTCGATCATGACCGTGTGGACACTGTGTTCGTTGATAACGGTAATCCCCTGGAAACGGCTGGGACCGTCGCCGAACCTTACAAATTACACAGCAGACGTACCGAAGCTTCATTCAATCGATTATCTTTATTATGAAATGTGTTTATTACGAGCATGTCAACATTAACAATTGGTCGCACGATGAATCGCAGCCCCTTCGAGCGGCAACGGAACTGAATCGTAGATTGGCGTCGACGCAGCGGGATCTTTGAACCTGTGCGTGTTCCGCGTCGCCCTTCCACCGTGCGTCGGCTACCTGTTGCCCCCTTTTCAGTCTTTCTCCCGGTCCTCCGACGATATTTATGCATTTGCACGTCGAACAACAGTCTCCGGGAGTGCACACCCCCCACACCCGCGAACGCGAACGCATTCATACGCGTCGCTCGAGCACCGCTTTCACGGCTGCGATATCGCGCTTGAAACAGATCAAAAGAGACCATGGACCTTCAGCCCTCGGGTACAGGGCGCTTCGAAGATCACGGCAACGCACCTGTTCCTCGTACAATTTATTCTTGATCCGTGTCAAGCTCAAGGCACTGACTCGTGAATCGTGGAAGAGGAGCGGGGCTGACTAAAAATATAACGGAACGCTATTGTAGTACTTTTACTTTTACAACCGGGTTTGCCAACGCGCCAGTATCTTTGGAGCAGCCTGTACACGTTTTTACGCGTTCTTGAGGCTGCTCGCAAAGAGGATTTTCACGGGAGATCATCGGATCGGTCCAACAGGTGGAAGCGTTTGAATCACGGGGGAAATCCTCGCGATCGAAACGCAGCGTTGTAAGAGGGATGGGAGGTGTAATCCCTGTAAGAGTTGATACCGTCACGATCTGACCGAGCACGCACTATCGTTTGATTGTGTTCCAGTGCAGAGCTGGGGAAAATAGGATTTTAAATAGTAAATAGTAAATAATCCCCTTTATTTTACAGCATCTGTACAACTTTGAAAATAAAATATTTTGTTTGATGGAGTAATTTTTGAAAATAAAATATTATATTTGATGCAATAATTTTTGAAAATAGTATTTGAAACTAGTATTTTATTTGAAGAATATTGAAAATATTTGGACTTTGTCTTTATTTTCAATTTCAATTTTAAATATTATTGCTCAAAATAATGGTTCGCATTCAATAGATATTGCGAACCTTGAAACTTCATTTTTCTGAACACGCAAGCGACTATATAATTGCTACTGTTAGCCATTCAAAATGGAAATTACGATGGATTCCGAAAGACATAAATGAATAAAAACGTACTTTTATCAAAGAAACCGTATTATGTAAATGCTTTGAAACAGATAGCAAATCCAGATTCAGAGTCATGACCTCAATTACTTTCACAAAACAAAGAAGTAGATGACTTTTTTTCCTTTATGGAAAAAGAAACAAATGATATCAGTCATACAAACATTGCAGAATTAGAATTATTTCAATATTTGAGCGATAGTGATACACGAATTGAAAGTATTGCAAAGTACAAATACATGAAAACATTATCTTTAAAATACAACACAGCTATTTCATCCTCTGCTCCAGTTGAGAGACTTTTTAGCTTTGCTGGACTGATTCTGTGTCCTCGAAGGAGCACCCTAACAGATTCCAATTTGGAACGCTCCACCTTGTATGCGAATAGTCAAACAAAAAAATAAAACGAAAATGTGGCATATGATATATTTTCTTATGTTAAGTACCATTTCTTCTTTAAATTGTTGCTAAAATAAGAAATATTAAATAAGTAATGCAATTTCTGAAAGTATTAGGTATATAACGACGCAAAAAATAAAATATTCTATTTTGTGTTTCAGATTATTAAAATAGACATATTTTATTTTGTGGATGAAATTGTTAAAATAGAAATATTTTATTTTGAGGTTCAGATTGTTCAAATAGAAGTATTTTATTTCGAGGTTCAGATTGTTCAAATAAAATACTATTTTCTTTAAGCAAAATAAAATCTAAAATATTAAATAGTATTTCAAATAACTTTTTCGCCAAATAATGCCCACCTCTGTTCCAGTGGCATCGAATCGAAGGTGGAGGCACCGGTCGGGAACGGTCACGAGGTTAACAGGTGGAGAATAATTGAAGTTCCCGAGATACCACCACGCGTCACGCAGGGGTGGTGGGTCTATGGGGGGCACCGCCCCAGCGGCCCCCCGGCTCCAGTCCAAACGGAAGCTGCCGGAACGGTGCCATCCTGGCAAGGTCCAAGACCGCCCCGCTTCCGGTACCACCGTCCAAACGGATGAAGAGCCCCTCCAACATCATGAGGCAGTCCAGCCTCACCAAGCTTGGCTCCATGATCAATACCGCCGTGAACAAGAGAGTCGGTGAGTTCTATTTTCCTTTTTTTCTTTTTTCTTCTCACCCTCTTCTTTCACCCTCTCCGCCAGACACCCCCTTCTCCTTCTTCCACGACCTGCCATTTTCTACCGCTAGTCCCTTGACACGATTTATTAACCCTCGAACGACCGACAGCCACCGCGAGAGCACCCCTCGAATAGTTAAGAATGTTATTTATCGTCGCCGGCTCTGGCATCGTTTGCATGAAACGTTTAACACAAATTTTCATTCGTTGACTGGTCGTCCTTTATTTTTATCTACGTACTCTGCATACCGAGTCGTGCACGTCCATCCATCTTGTCGCACGTCTTTTTGTTTCGTTCTAAAACATTCTTGAATACTCTTCCGTGCGTTTCTAGAATAACATCCGACTGTTTCTATGACTACCTATTACTGAAATCTTCTTGAGCGAGGCAGAAGGAACGTTATCGATTATTTGTCCGAATTTATAGATGAATTTTAGCGTTAATATACAGCGTGCAGCCGAATAACATGCACTAACGGGCACGAGGTGGTTCCTTATGAAAAAATAAGAACAAAATATGGAATAAAATTGTTTACGGCTCGACGAACCGTAACTTTAGCCGTAACAGCATACGTACGAATAGGATTTTCAAACCCGATTTTCTCGAAAACTAAGCTTTAAATGAAAAAATTTTATTCCATATTTTGTTCTTATTTTTTCATAAGGAACCACCTCATGCCCGCTAGTACATGTTATTCGGCCGCACCCTGTATATTCAGTTCAATAAATTTCGTCGATTTTATTGAATTTTTAAGGCGGCTAGGTTAGCGCTGGGAGTGCTGAAGACTCGTAACCGATTGTCAAATAAACATTTCGATTTGTTGACGTGTTCGGTGTTATCTTGAACATAAGAAGAATTGCGTCTCCGTTTATTTGAAAAAGGGAGTCATTCTCCTCCGGCTCGTTGCATCATTCAGCCACAAATTGAAAGACCGACCTGCGCGAATGTTATCACAGATGAGAAAGCATTTGCAGATGATTTACTTTTCATTGTTGTTTTCAAATAAAGATTGCCCGAGCCCGGTATCGTGCAACAGTCTCTGCCTCGGGCAAATATATTATTTCCAACGCAAACAATTGGTTATCTGACTCGGATAAGTCTCAAGGCTTCTCGGTGTTCTAATCCCCCGTCCAGAAATCCTTGACTCGCAGGGACGGCAGCGAGGTTCAAGACTGGCGGGCGAAATTTGATGGCGCCTGGGATTTCGCTGCGCCGTGCGCTGTGTACACGCGTGTCGAACCGGTTGCCTGTCTGCAGGGGTGACCGCGCTCTTCGCATTATGTATACATACACTTAGGCATGCACATGCACCAGTTGAAACCTTTTACGATACGCGTAACGAGTTGTAAATTGACCGTCGTTGGATAACAGGTCTCGAGCGTTCGAATCGGGTGTCGTAAATTTTTTTTTCTTCGAAGCGTCTCGGTCGAAAGTTCCTCGAGATGTGAATGAGCAGATCTACAGGATGTTTCATGCAATGCTACGCGACTGCAATCACTGTACAATCTTTTAAGTCTGTATGGTTACGTTACAGTAGACTGCTGAAAATTACGGAGACCTTGGGAACTTGTTATAAACAATGTACGGAACACGGAACTGCATTATTGCGAGTACTACACGGTCGAGTTGAAATTTTAAAGGGAAATTAGGGAGAATAATAGGCGCCTGTAGCACCTTGTAAAATTTGTCCTGCTCGGTTGCTGCGGGTTCGCAAATTTTGTGGACATCGCTATCGGCAAAGGGAGCCGCGGATCGTTCGCGGTTAGGTGATCAGTTGGTAAACTCGCGGGGACCCGGTGTCACGTGCCAGCAACACTATGTTGTCGTAACCGTTCATCGGAGAAAAACGGTTCCCGAGTATCGTGATCTATCAGGATGAAACCGGGAGCTCGTATCAGGTGCCGAAGACGCAGCATCCTAGAAGAGACTGCGCCTGTAGTCGAAGACCATGATCCAGTCGAGGGAAGCAGCAGCAGTCAGGCTAATCTCGGCAGTGAGTAGTAGATGAACATTGCTCCATGACCGGGCCCGCATTTTATGGTAGATCCTCCCATAGACACGGTAATAACCTAGTGCATAAAACAGTTATCAAATGTACTGTTAAATATATTCATCTGCGTATTTCGAAACTGAGCGACAGTTACGCTTGAACGAAAGAAACGATCAAAATGACTTGTTTTGTTTGTCTCTACCGGCTCGACTCGTTGTAGTTGTGTATAACCAAGTAAAGGTTTCAGCTGGGAGCTCCAAACCAATACATACAAACATGTGCTAAACATTCGATGTAACGTGTGGTGATCCTACATGCAAAAGCAAGTCAATAAAGCGGAATAATATTCTTTTATTTGGCTCGTTTGTGTGTGTGGTACGTCTGATTTTGACCTACCGATTCTACTTCGTGTAAATACTAGACCACGTGAACGCGGCGAATTTCAAAACTAATTTTATCATCCTCTCTTTTGCACTCTGTGCAATATCGAATACATTTTTGCAAATATCTCGAAAAACCAAGATCGAGCGATATGAGCGTAGAATGTTAATCCTGAGAACGTATTCGAAGGTCATAGAAATCGGTGGCGGGTGCCTCTTCATCAATAATTAGATCGATAATCGATACAGGGACCATAACTAAACCAACGGTGCTTCAAGATCGTTATGCAACTCAGTTCACTTGGTTAGCTGCAACAAACAGAAGCCAGATCTCATTTTTCCATTAATTATTTCAGTGAGTTGAAAATAATGTGTTCGTCCTCTCGTTGTTATCACGATTAAAGTCCGCAGTCTAGTAATGATTGTTAACACGTTATGTGCCGAACCAAAAGGAAGCTTAAAAATCTTCTTTTACATAATAATCGAAAACTATTAGATTACGTCATTGAGGGTGAGTTGATGGTTCACGATTGAGGTTTCCGTTGAAGGATCTGTGAGAAAATCCTCCAGCTATGGGTTACGGAACCTCAAAAATTGTAGAATAATCATCGGTAGATAATGTGTTAACAGTTATTTCGGGGATCGTTCCAAGCCCCGAAAGGTTCGTTATCGATCGGCCGTGTTTGACTGGCGCACGGCTGCGTTTCCACGGGTCGAAGACACTTCTTGAGGGGCTTCGCCGATGCCGGACCCGCGATCCGATCGATTCACCACGGACGAGCCAGGAATCCAAGGCACGCGAGTTCCGAATTCGAGACGGTTTTTCGCGTTCGGACGTCGAGTTACCTCTATTATTCAGAGGTAACGATCCGGGAACCTGGCAAACTCGCCTCCGCCGTAAAAAGAACCTCCCTACCGACGATCAACGGCGCTCTCCGACGAATTCAAACTTTCCGGACCATCCAGCAGACTGTTGTACTCGGACGTCAATGTTTGTCAAAAAGTTTCGATGTTTCTCATAGAATTGTACAAAATTCAGGGCAAGATATTGATTTTTACGTATTTTAATCTCATTGTGAAAAAATACCGCAGTTATAGGTACATTTAACCCGTACAGAGATGGGCAAAATGTAATTTCGATTACAATTACAATTACTTACCAATTACTGTAATTTGAAATTGCAGAAATACAATTATAATTACATGTAATTGTAATTGGTAATTGCAATTACTTTGGCTCAACCAGTAATTGTGAAAGGAGCACATTGCAATTACTTAACACGATTACAGTAATTGTAGTCGAGTCTAACAATTACTTCAGTGTAATTGTTCTGTTAAACCACTAATTTTTATGTTTCGGACCATTTAACCGTTTCCTTATTATAATTATAGTCCACTTTTGCACATGCAATTGAAGATGTAATTAAATACTCATGTAATTAATTACTGCCCAACTCTTGCCCTGTACAATTATTATTTTGCACGAAGATCCGCAGTATTCAAGCTTTGCGGCGATCTATAGTGACTCGGGTAATTGATGAAATCCTCTTTGAATCAGGATAGCTGCGTCAAGATTGCACTAAACGACGAGAAACTGGAAACGTGAGGTCGTTTAGTCCAATTTCAAAGAAGTTATCCGGATTTAGTGGTTGATCAATTAGGCGCGAGCCGGAGCTCTCCGCTACGGTGATTAAACTTCCCGGAAGAAAAGTAACGCTTCTCTATTCCCTTGCGGCGGAGAATATTTCGTAGATGGCAATCTTCCTCGTGGGACACGATATCATATCGCAAGGGGTTAACGATAGTATCGCGGCGAGTTTGCCAAACAAATAGGCCCTGTGTATTGACAGTGGAAGATCGATCTCGAGTGGCCGCGAAGTCCCTCGAAATTCCGCTTGGACCGGTTCTAAGCGTCGTTTCGAGCCGAAAGAGAAGAAAAGAGAGACGAAGGAAGTTTCCGTTTGTTGCACGCTGGTTTGCTAACGAGTCGAACGTCGCTCTTCTCCGCAGCCTTTTTTTCTCTCTCTCTCCGTTTCCATTGGCGTGCTTTTTGCGACTGCAAACATTTCAGCGAGGTGAACACTGCGAACGTCTGGTGTGCAGACTCGTTAGAGCGAACTGATTAACGCGGAGCCTCTAACGCGTTCGTGCAACGAGAGTTTCGCGTCGTTCGAACTGGTTCCCGTGCAGTCCCGTACCAGTTCGAGACGGTGTCCTCTATCGTACGCGGTTCCGTGCCGCGCAACAAACAATCGCGCCACTTCTTCGCGTTCGTTTGTTTGATCTGTCCACGTTAATTGTCCCGGTCGATTGGAACGACAGAAAAATCGATCGTTTGTTGACAGACGGGGCTGGCGGAGGGATGGGGGAGCCGGTCGAGTCGGAAAGGCGATCAATTAATCAATTAGAGTGCGTGCGGTGCGACTCGCCTCGCGACTTTCGTCCGCTCGAAAAATCAGTCGGAAGACCGGGTCACGTACGAAGGCCCTCGTTTCCTCTCTCGTCGTGATCGGAATCGGAATCAGCTGTTTCGACAAAACTGCGCCCTACAGTCCTCTTGGCCCAAGGACTCGTCGGGCTTCAATTCTTCCACTCGATCTTGAATCCCAGCCTCGAATCCTCCGTGTCGTTTTACTACGACGTAACCCATTTGCCTTACCAAGTCGAGGCAGATTCACGACGGAGATTCCAAACATACATTCCTATTATCGATACATAAGCATTCGAGTAAACGTAGGTGTATCATGTTGTCCGAAAAGCTGCTTTCGCGATGTGCACACTTAACGTTGTTAGACAACGCGACCGTGTACAAACAACGCAACCGTGTACAAACAACGCAACCGTCCGTTCGCTTCTTTAACACATAGAGTGCCACGCCAATGCCCATTAAAGTCGCGCGAAATCAAAACAACTTATTTGATAGCATAGGAAAGACAAAGTTGATCGTAACAATAATTTTTGTAACATTTGCTTCACTTAATAGGTTGTAGTAAAAATATATTTTGGATGAACGGGAATTTCCCTTTCCTTCTAGGCAATGACAAGAGTCAGGAGAATTCGAATTATCTGTTAAATAAATCGTAAGGGGTTAACAGGTCCGGAAAGGATACTTCCAGCTCGGTAATCGTACAGGAAATTCGTGTTTCGGAAAAACGGTCTGGGGCGATCGATGAGCGGGTGATCGTCGAGCGTAGGAGGATCGCTAGCTGATTCGAGACATGTGTTCCCGGTGAAATTGAAAATCGATGATAACGTCTTTGCCGTATCCCTGCGGGCGTAATTGTTGCCGGAGGTTTTCCGAGCCGTGGGCGTGCATTCCGACGAATGGCACACCCTGCCATTAATAACTAATTTGATCGCGCGTTTTATAAACGGCACCGCGCGTCCAGTTCTCAAACTCGTTTTACCCGACGCGATAAAAGTACTAGTTTAGCGGTGAAATATTTTAGAAGAATGCTCGCAGCTCGTTTATCGAAGGCATTCACCATCGAAAGGGTTGACGTTGAATGCTCACCGGACGTCGGGTCCGTATCGAGAATGTATCGGCGAGATCTGTTTAAAGCGAGACAATGAGACTTTTCGCCGTTCGCGAACGCGCTCGAGGCGAGTCACGCATTCTACAGTTCGACGACGTATCGCGCGATACTTCGATCGGAGGTCACGGCCAGAAATCGAAAAAGGATAACGAGCTCATTTCGAGTCGGAGCCGGTTCAGCCTCGTCGAAAATGGATCGGTCGACGACCGACTTTCGCTCGACTCAGAGTTTTGCGCGATCCAGGAACGTGCCCCTGTTTTCCTCCCTGGAGGACCTGCACGAGAAACTGACGGAGCTTTTAGGTAACGTTCATTTCATTTTACTGCGGAAACTGCGATCCTGGCGCATAAGTATGCGTCACGTGGCAAGATCAAATTTTTTAGCTTTGAATTATGCATACATTTTGATTCCCTGCGCAAGGGTCGAGGGGTTAAGGTATAACAAAGAAACCGGAAAACAAACTCAGTGCAACAGTTCGTGCCCGATTCCTTTTGTATCTCAACCCTTTGCAGTCGGAGCTATTTGAACTCGAAAATTAAAGATTTCTTCATTTTATGGATTTGAAATTGATATAGTACCTCATACAGTACTTAAATATGTAGTAATTGATTAGATGCCAACGTATTTAATAATGCAAGCAATATTTTGAATAATGGTACAGCAATTCCGAGTGCTAAGGGTTAATCTGTTGAATATAAAGGACAATGACAATTCATCCCCTAAAGGAAACTAGTATACACAAGCGAAATGAAATAGTTTATGATAATTAGACTGGGGATCTTTATGCAAAATTCAAACTTGTTGGAAAATTTTTAAAGATGTCAAAATATTCTCCTCTATTAAAATCATTAAGGAAAGAAATAACATTCACATTAGTTTCTATTCCTTGCAATCGGTGCAGACAATTTTTATTTTTTATAAAGATCCGCAGTCTAATGATAATATATCAGTTGATAATGAGCGCATAAGATGGTCTGTGCGAAAAGTAGAAGAAAACCAGTTCGTCGAGTGTGGATTGAAAATTGGCGTTCAAATTTCGCGGGTGGACAGGTTCGCCCCCGATCGCGTCGGCTCGTGAGGCATCGCCGGCGGTCGGTTTTCGCGTGCAAGATGGCGGTTCTCGTGGAGCCAGCGAGACCTAGCTGCGGTGTGACGTCACGGCATAGTAGTGTTGTGCGGTTATGCGTTCGTGAATTCCGCCATTGAAACCTCGGTGTACGCGTTCAGTTCGATGGCGGGCTAGACGGACGAATATGTGACAGGCTAAAACCAGGATTGATTCGGGGGAAGTGTCCTGTTAAATCGTGAGGATTCTGCCTGGTCCGTGGTGGCCGGCGTGGGGCGCCGCGCGCGTGTGTGTCGTGTGTCTCTGGTCGAGTGGTAGACCGCGGTGTATATTGGACCTCGCACCGGGAGTTGTAAGCTCGCGCGTGCGAAATATCTCTCTGACCGCGATAGTGTCTGATGTGCGAGATGGCCGGTAAGTAAGCGTGATAAGGTGAGAGCGAGAGTGTGTCTGGCACCGTTCGGCATCCCGTGTGCATTGCTATCCGCACGCGATAGGAACGTGCGAAACGAAACGCTACGGACTGAGAACCGAGAACCGAACCGAACCGAACCGACGAACATAACGATACGATCACGATAAAGTACGGGACGGTGCGTCGCTCCTGCTGGCCGCCGCAATCTGAACCTTGACCCAGATACACTATATCCACGGGTTCACGGGTATATCCGCAGCGCTCTCGGTACACACGCAACGGTTCTTCTTCGTCAATTCCGCATCCTCAAATATAATCACCCGTACCCACACTCTGGATACTTGCCGTGCGCGGGGCCAGATGCGCCCGTCGCCGGCCACGGCGACGTCGACTGCGACAGCAACGGCGCCGGCGGTGGCGACGGCCTAGAAGCACGATGGATTGCGCCGGAACTTCAAGTAGGCTTGCATTTACCTTTTCTCCCGTTCTACAGGTCCCGTTTCGCACTTTTCCCCTCCTCGTTCTCTCCTCTCGCTCGCTCCTACGCGTTCTTTCGATCTTTTCTCTCTGTCTCTCTCTATTTCTATTTCTCTTTGTACGAAGCAGCCCGGAGACCACGCTTTTCCATTACTCGCCAGCTACACGCACCGATAGAACCCCGCTGCTGTCCCACGTTGTTTCCCGTGGCCTGCAGGTGCACACACGCGGCACCCTTACCCGCCTCTCGCACCTTTCTCCCTTGTATCCTAACTTTCGAGACGAACGTAATATCCCTTTGTATTGATTCGCAACGCTTTTCGGCGATCGTGTACATACGCGAACGCCGGCCAAATTATACTCGTTCGGAGCGGAGTTTTGCGCATCGCTTTTTTGCCTATGCACACCACGAACCCGGCCGTTCTCTGCTCGCCGAGAACAGTGTCGCTCGGACGACGAGCGTTATCGGTTCTTGATCTCCTCCGCAGATATTATTCTGTATGAGCACGTCGCAAGTCAGAAAAACTAACGCAGGATGTAATTCCGTTTTGTCGGGGACTAGTCACTCCGCTTCTATCCCAGCTCACATTAGCTCCGAGTCCGGTTTCTGTCTGGATTGATGGTCAGCGGTACAGTGTTTCTGTTACAGGCAATGGCGACATACAGTGGTGTTTCTCGCAGGTGAAAGGAACATTGGAAGACGATGCCACCGAAGGTGAGTTACATCTCCGGCTTGCTTTTTATCTTGTCGATTCAGCAGATCATTGTAACCCGTGTTGTTCTGTCTTGTTTCAGCCGATATAATCTCGTGCGTAGAATTTAACCACGATGGAGATCTCCTTGCGACAGGGGACAAAGGAGGGCGGGTTGTTATTTTTCAAAGAGACCCCATTGTAAGTTACCGTTGCCTCTATACATAAATGACATTTGCAAAAATCAATTCCGATCTGGCCTTATACACATGAATATGGAACAGATTTTTTTGTATTGACACAGTACACTCGCCTAGAGTATGCTGATTCTTGCATGTTCGAATAAACAGAAACATGTCGTTTGAATAAAAATTGTGTTTATACTGTGGTATTGGATTACTGCCAGCTTTCATATGTACATTGCATTTCTCTATCTTTAGAAAAGTTCTAAAGATAATCGCTGAGCACAATGTAAAGAATCTAATCGAGTTGAATGGCTTCGATGAATGTAAACGAAAAATCTCGATAACGAGACGGAAACGTGGAATAATTGAGGAATTATTGTTTGTCGTTTCCATAGAGTAAAAACAGTATACCTCGGAGGGGTGAATACAATGTATACAGCACCTTCCAGAGTCACGAACCCGAGTTCGATTACCTGAAATCGTTAGAGATAGAAGAAAAAATAAATAAAATTAGGTGGCTAAAGAGGAAAAATCCTGCACACTTTCTACTTTCCACAAACGATAAAACGATCAAATTGTGGAAGGTGAGCGAGCGGGATAAGAGAGTGGAAGGGTATAACACGAAGGAAGACAACGGCACGGTTCGCGATCCGGCATGTATCACTTCCTTAAGGGTGAGTGTTGAACAGAAGAAAAGGCTGCGTTCATTTACAGCCGCATTCTTCGTTCTGAAACGCTATGTAAATGGTAGAGTGCTCCGCGCGGCATTGCATTAGGTCGTCCCATCTTAGGTCGCGCCGTTTTTTTCTGGTGTAATAAGTTCCATTTTATTTGCCCTTTCCAAGTTCATACAGCACGCGGTTCTTAAAAGACACAAGAAGATCGCCTAAACGAAATACAGACATTTATATACAGAAAGCGTGATAAGAAACGTCACGACTTAGAGGGATGACCTAATATTTCTAACAAAAATGCTTACAATAGAGCTATGGTCGTGGAGTTCAAATATGTACATAACATTACCAGACTCTGGCATCGCGACAATGTAAACTATTCATAATCCTTGTAAATGTTCCATTGAGCGAGACACGTTTACATTTTATGTTTATCCGTTGAATCGCACAGGTACCGACCATAAAACCAATGGAGCTAATGGTGGAAGCATCACCGAGAAGAATATTTGCCAATGCGCACACCTATCATATAAACAGTATAAGCGTTAACAGTGATCAGGAGACATACCTCAGTGCTGATGACCTCAGAATTAATCTTTGGAATCTTGAGGTCACAGACCAGAGTTATAGTATCCTTTTTCTGTCTCATGTAATCGTTTTTTCTCGGTACGATTTTCTTGTTTCTTTGTTAGTCGCGTTCGCCCGTCGGGCGGCGTGGACTCGTACACGTATAATACGCCTGTGCTTTTCCTAACCATTCGGTATACAGATATAGTAGACATTAAGCCAACTAATATGGAGGAATTAACAGAAGTTATAACCGCCGCGGAGTTCCATCCGGCGGAATGTAATATTCTGGTATACAGTAGTAGCAAAGGAACGATTAGACTTTGTGACATGAGATCTGCTGCGCTATGCGACCAACACAGTAAGCTGTTCGAGGAGCCGGAGGACCCAACAAATAGAAGTTTTTTCTCGGAGATAATCTCGAGTATAAGTGATGTAAAGCTTAGTAATTCAGGAAGATATATGATCAGTAGAGACTACCTCAGTGTGAAAGTGTGGGACTTGCAAATGGAAACGAAGCCTGTTGAATGTTACCCTGTACGTCGATTATCTAGTACCGAATATTCGAATCACTGGCCGCGGAAAAAAAGACCCAGATAACTCATTAGATTGCATTGTTACAGGTACATGAATACCTAAGATCAAAGTTATGTTCGCTATACGAGAATGATTGTATCTTTGACAAGTTCGAATGTTGTTGGAGCGGCAACGATTCCGCCATCATGACGGGCTCGTACAACAATTTCTTTAGAGTATTCGATCGTACAACCAAGCGTGATCTTACGTTGGAAGCAGCACGTGACATTGCCAGACCAAGAACACTTCTAAAACCGCGCAAGGTTGGTATCAATCGTCTGAACATGTGCAAGGTGTAGCAAATCGTGGTGCAACCCGGGAAGCCCTTGGTTGCATCTCGATTTTCTGTGGAATGCGTAATGCAACCATTTATGTTCATATAAATTGCTCGAAAGGTATGTACCGGTGGAAAACGAAAGAAAGATGAAATTAGCGTCGACTGCCTGGATTTTAATAAGAAGATACTGCACACCGCATGGCATCCATCTGAAAATGTCGTAGCCGTGGCTGCTACGAACAACCTCTTCCTATTCCAAGACAAACTCTAGCACATTTGTATGCAAGTACGTTCATCAGAGACTCTGTAGAACGCGGAAAGAAGCATGCGCGTTCAGAAAGTTCCCAGACAAATGCAGAATACAATTGAGACTTCTATATAAACGAAATTTGGTGTTATTATGAAATTCAATCTTTTCGTTTGACCATACTTTACATAGAATGTAAACAGTAACTATATCAGTTGGTAAATTAAAGATACTACTGTCGGTATGTCTGAGAAAAATTCAGGGATCTTTTTGAAGGAATGGTGCATGGTAAAATGTTAACTGGATGGAGAATGATGTTCTGTTCTGTTTTGTAGATTATTCAACGGTATATATTGACGTGAGCAAGACACGTTGAACTGAAGAATACCAGTGGAACAACGAGTGTCTGAATAATGCTGACGAAAGTTGACTATTAACGCGTCAATGGTTGACTGACCGAAGAGTGGTGTACGTAGCGCCGTCCACGCAGCTCGCATATTCATACACACTATGTATACACAAACATACAGAATTGCACGTAACACCTTGTCGCGCGTATATGTGTATATATAAATGCATGCAAGCAGATGCATATGCATAACTCTCCAGACTACTAAAAAGTCCGCTTGCACGGTGGAACCATTTTTGCCCACAGATAGAAGAGAATGTACAGTTCAGCCAATCAACAGACTCGTGTTGGCGGTTATTGTTCCACGGTTTTTTTTGTTTTTTTTTTTTAATGCGTCGTCAATTCGACCGATTCATTCGGTTCGCTTGTGTGTCGTCATCGAAAATGATTATGCTGATGCGCGCACGATCCACGATGTTTCTAACTTATGCGATCTATTTTAGCAAACGGAGATGATCATTTAATGTCTGCGAAACAGAAGCGCGTTCACAGTAGGACCAACTATTACGAAAGAACGGGAAACACACGTGCGCGTAGCGCTCGATTAATTGACTTAATTAAATTATTCGCTGAAACGTAGAACGCCTAAACAAGCGGAGCAATCAAACGGTAGTTTTATGGTCGCGTGTGCCAATGAGATTTATTTGTCTGTAAATTGTCGCTATTTTATTCGGAATTCAGTATTGTTCTTCGTAAGATTTTTTCTCGCGCGCGGTAGATAGTCGAATCGGAATTAAAGAATTGAATTCTTCTCGAGCAAAAAAGAAACTTCCTTCGTTTGTAGGATGTACACCACACAGTCTCGTATGTTCATCAGCAGTGATACTTGTTGCATCGGGCAGTTAATAGTATCTATGGAGAAAGCAGAGCTTTTGATAATACTACTGAATTTAGTCTTTTCGATTGTCACTGTTTAGCGAAAGAGCCAATGTTAAAACAGATATATAGGCCTACACATTCTCTCATATTTTTATTTTCTGAATAAAAGGATTTGATCAAGTACAGCTTCCATGGCATATATGGTCAGTTGACAACAATGAATAATATATTCGCCGATACGAGTCGTTCGATTTTGCCAGCAAAAAGCTCGCGGGAGGAGAACTACTACTGTCGATATATAAATTGCATACGATTAGCAATAAAACAGCACGGGTGCGACGTGTCGTTCGTCGAATCGCCGCTTTCTAACGAGAAATTTCCTCGGCCAGGAGAATATATATTACTGAGAGCTGTGGTAATTATAGAAACGGAATACAGATTTTCTAAATATTTCTTATCGATAAATTATTAACACTTATACACTTACACATATAAGCAGCGATTTCGTACACGAGTAAAAGGTAAACGTTTCAAAGGATGAGAAAGAAGAAAAAATAAAAAAAGAAAAGAAGTGCATTTGATGACGGTGAGCTGGGCTTGCAGAGTTTATGTAAATTAAGTATGCGCTGAGTAACATGTATATTAGCAAGATCGTAATTTTAAACAGATCCGCGGAACCAGATAGGGACGAAATTTCGTACTCGTAACAAACAAGAAGAACCGAAACATTTTACACGCGCGGGGATCGTCGATCGCGATCAAGGTGAATACGATTCAGAGATCTTTTCTTTTTCTATCGATGCAAATAGCAGTTGTTTCGACCTGGTCATACACCTACACGCAGAGGAATACATACATACATATGCACACACATGAATACAAGATACCCTATATCGGTGACTTAAATCGTACATGATTGAGAATTAGAAGTAACGATTTTCACGTGTACAAAGAAGAATTCTCAAGACATAGGTTAACGAACGATTTTTCGAGGTTTCCTACCGGTACATAAACAATCATATAGTTTTGTAAAAAACAGAAAAAAGAAGTATATATGGCCGCTATTTTAAACAAAGATTATTGTAGAAGGCACGCTCGGACTCGCCGATCGTCCGTCGTCGATTCCGTATAAATACTCTGAAAGATCTGCTATATCGCCAAAAACAAAACGAAAAAAAAAATAGGAAAAAAAAGTAATAAAACGTGACGTAAAGAAATTCTGTTTTCTGAAAGTTCATGCGCTTCGATTAGTTTCCACCGTTCTATAACGTATAAGCTGTCGTTTTTAAGTTCCATGCGTCGGAGATTCGCGATCATCTTCGAGACGTTCCGTGCGTTCGATTCGTCGGCCCAACCAAGTTGCATCGTGTTACGTTTCTTGCAGTGCAGCTTAGCGAATTTCACGTGCACCATTATTAAGAAAAGACACGCGACCGAGACTTTATTCCCGCGAATCTTGGTCGCGGCGCTCGGAAACTCGATTAGCATGTAAACGCGCGAAAGAAAAATATGGCGGGAAACGTTCAAGTAAAAGAAGAAAAACCCGCCACGCTCCGATCTGTCCCGGTAATGTTCACAACAATGCGTGAAACGTAATGGTCGAGTACCAAGCCAAGACCTATTACCCAATTATCTTTGTAACGGAACGTTCAAGCGATTGTGTACTCATGGAGAAAGAAGGAGGTGAAAAGACACACGAATAAATAACGCAAAATCATAATCGACATTGCTGAAACCGTAACACACATTGTCCGAGGGAGGATACTCAGGCTGCACCGAAAACTGTGCCATTACATCGACACGCGTGTCCTGTTGCTCGTGTTTTAAGCGTAATTAATCTTTGATCTCTCTCAAGCTAAGCTTTCACACTGCTCGATTAAACTCAAAGCCCTTTCAATTTGATACTACATGGATTTCTGCCCGAACTATTAACGAAATTAAAGAGTTCATTTTCAAGATAGAATTGCACATAAAATATAAGCGACATGACTCGCGGATCAACCGAATATTCTCCAAACAGGGGATGAGTTTTCTCGCGTGGAATCAGGATCGTCTTTCTTCGTTGTGCATTGCAATTTTCGATGCAGTCTGTAGACTGCGCGCACGATACTGCGAAAATTCGTTCCATGCTCGAGGAACAGAAGCGTAGATTTACTTTTACGAATAAGCGCGAACGATTAATATTATTATCGCTATTATTATTATTAATATTAATCTAGGGAATCTGCGTTAGTCTGTTTTGTTAACTGCTCTGCGCAGATTTAGTTCCGGTGACGATTGGTTCTCGTAAATCGAAATACAGATATAACGATACTTTCTTTTCGCGAAGTAAACAACAAAATTTCTGCTCAGGGTATAGCACGATGGACGGTGCATCCGGTTGCACTTTCGAGACGTTTGTAATGTGTAAAAGAGATTCGGGCGCGCGACAAATTCCTCCGGACCGAAGAAGTTATTTTCTCTGACTGTTCGAAACGATAATGAAAACGAAACAAAAATGCCTTACGACACACCTCGTATATCATCGCCGCATTCGTGCATCGGACAATCCGAGTCGACGCGAGAAAGGAGACGAAACAGATTAAAGACTAACAAAGAGAAGAGAAAAAGAGAGAGAGTGAGAGAGTGAGAACGAAGAAAGAGAAGCAACAGAAGAAACGCCGCCGCGGAGTAGAACTTCTGGCAAGCAGGACCTGTCTCGTTGTGATAATAAACGTCATTGTATTACTAGCCGAATGTCGGAGCTCTATTTTTCTTAACGTGTACCACATGTATTATTAGTCCATACACCAGCGTTTTTATAGCGAGTACCGTAGACGGGACTCTTTTTACCTATTTCGCGTCGGCGAAAAACGAAAATCCAAACGGGAATCATGGCAGTACCGCGAGTGACAGTCTTGCAAGCTGGTCAAATAACGGATGAAATCATAGTAATGGTTCTAATCTGATTGGAAATTTTACAATAACGCTGGCCAACTAATTTTTCCGTTCCGATAACCCTTTGTCTTCGAACAGAAACGGCGCACCGCTCGCTTCGAACATTATCTAATCGTGCTTCAGTGTTTATACTGTTAGAAAAAGTATATCGTTGCACTCGGGAGGATCTGTAGAATCGTTTCGTGCAGGAAACATTCGTATATAGCTTTGACGATTGTGGTATAAGAAATTTGGGAAACTACGAAATATCATCTGTGGGTTATCGAAACGTATAGCAAGCGTTGCACGGTGTAATTCGAACCGCAAGAAATTTGATAATAATTAGAATATAATCGGAGAAAAACGAATGAACTCTAGGAGATCGTGGTTGTTCGTCGGCTTTTCATTGGTTATTTGACGACTCGTCTCAGCTAGAGAGCACAACCGTGGTGTTCCCAACGTCGATGTAAGAGTAATCGTGCCATAGTGCGTCACGGCGGACACATTACCCTTTTTACTCTCCATTTTACATTGTACCTTGTAGCGTTTCAGCGAGCGAGCGAGCGAGCGAGAGAGAAAAAGAGAGATCGGATCATTTCACTCGCGAGACGAACCCCGCAATGAGATGCTTGTATTTTAGCATCGAAGAAAAGAACGAAAAACCAGACGGAAGTAAAACGAGCACCGAAAGCCTTTGAAATCCTTCGCAGACCCTTTATCTTTGAGTTTCACGGTTCCACACTTTGATCGTGGTCGGATGTCGATCGATAAAAAGAAAAGAGGACCGCGAGCCTCGCCGCTTCCGGTTCGCGGGTCCGACATAATCTTCGAGGTCGCCTCGGACTTAATTTTGTATCACGTAATGTGCTTTTCAAGAGATATTGTCAGTGTCGTCTGGAAACAGAGCTGTCGAAGTTCGGATCGGTTCGTAAAGGAGATTGCACGACGAACGGAAAACCGGAAACGAATGGTAAACGGAAGAGAGAGAGAGAGAAAGATCGGACCGTTGTGGATCGTTTGTAGATCGTCGGAACAGTTCGTTCATGAGCCAAGATAGAATGGAGACGAAGCGAGAAAAAAAAGCAAACGGACTGGAAATTAAAAAGACATTTGTACTACAACGTAGCGTTACGATAGCCTGTATAAGCGCATTAACGATTTATTTCGATGATTAACGGAGACGCGAATGAGCACTGTGCGCTGAGATCTAGTAACGAGATCTATGGTAGCTAGTAATGGACAAATGGCAGTATGACTATTCTGTACTCTGCACGTTTGTGTCGTTGCATGCCCTTAAAGGGACGAGGAATCGGTGTACTCGCGTCGACGGTATATATTATCCCTTCAGTGAATCATTTATTTAATGTTAATTCTTACCAAATTCATCGATGGAGATCAACCTTGCTTCGTAAATTTTGAAACATTCCAGAATTATTCGAAATAAATCAGGACTATTGCAACCCTAACAGGACACTGAAGAGTTTAAGCAGCGAACCCAGCGAGATCGTGTAAACGCTTTTATAGTAGTTCTAAACGTTGTCCAGTAATTTCAACGTTGGTCCAATTTCATTTGCGAAATATCAATGCTACAATTAGTTGACACTACGAGAGCTAAAAGCAAGCTATAATAGTTTAACAGTTCGAGGTTGCTGGGCTCGTCGTGCGTATACCGTTGCTTTCGAGTACGATTGTTTAATTTATTGTCTTGTTTTTGGGACGGAACGTTGTTACACGCGTTTGGACGTTGGACTACCTACGTCAAATTTTCTGTCTTTATGAACTTTTTGTAGAGATTTTTGCGAGAAAACGATCGCACACACGCCTGGGGGGTAAAGACAGTTCGAAAGGCAACGCGTTTCTGGTTAGCTCCGAGATCGAACGTATGCTTCCAAAAATCGCTGAAAATTCTGTTTTTCTATCTCCTAATTCCCGTTCCCTCTCAAGATTTATCTGGTGATTGTAACGTTGTCACAGTTTGTACCGTTTCTTGTTTCTGCGAGCGAACGATGGAGAGTACGTGATACTATTAACGAATAAAACTATGAATTTGCATAATAAAATTAACGATATTGTCTCCGTAATTACAAGAATGTATATGTGTATATATCTACGTGTATATACGTTTCCGTCGCATGCTCGTTTTTCACTGCAGCACGAGAATCGAATTCATTTATTTCTTTTTTTAGAAGGAACGTTGATGTGTCCATTTTTTTTTGTACTCTAAGAAAGTAGAGAATCATTCAACATTTTATTTATCGGTGGCACAATGCTGCAGAAACACCGGTAAACGTTATATAGACGGCAAGACTTGTTTTTTAACGCGGTTACAGTTTCTGAAAGTTTCTTGGTTGAATCGATACCGGTTGAATGCATTTAGGTAAATAGTTTCTTCGTCGATCGATTCCATCATGTACGTTTCGCACGTTTGTGTTCTGCGTAGCCTCAATTCATTCGAAAATCCCTGCGGCAGTGTTATTTCCTCTCTCACAACCGTTACTTTCAAATCATCCTGTGATTATGGACCGTACTATAACGGGTCAATTTCGAAAGATTCGCCTCTATTTTAAGCAAGTCTCGATGAATCCCGAAACATCCGTTTCTAGAAACTCGATTTGTGATTTGAAGTAATCGTATTTTGGCGCGACCATATAAAGAGCGGCAAGCGTGAAAATTTGCATAATAAGACTGAAAAATAGCAAAACTTCACGTCGGTTTCTCCTACTTCTTGTCCATTCTTTTTACTGCACTTTAGATGGCCGTTGGCGTTAGACCTTATTACAGTTAATTTCAAAACGATCTAACGCATTATGCAACGAACGCGAACGACATTATAATTTCTATTAATACGAGTAATATGTATGTATTTTGATACGATTCGTTGTCAAGGCTGAACCAACGAAAAAAGTCGCGAAAGACGTTGGGTAATGTAGAGAATCCCTGGCAACAAAATTTAACCATTCATTGACGGTATAATTTCGGAAAGGAATTATTCTAAATATTCTGACGTCGATCTAATCATTGTCTATCATTCGTACACGTAGTCGCAGAGCGAGTTGCGCACAGAGCCATCTGTTCAAATCGTTTAAATTCTTCGTGCATGTTCTTCCCGTAACCTCAAAGAAATACGTGACAGTTTTACCGTCGGGGAAAATTATGTGGTAATAGGGAAACGTAATTTTCGTTTAAATTTTGTGTTCGTCGCATACGAGGTGTCCGCAGTTTCCGATTAATTCGCATGAACGACGCAACAACCGTGAGAACGACACTGCGATCAGCATCGATAAAAGCAAAACACTACTGGCAGAAGTTCGAGGACCGAAAATTCAACGAGCTACTACCTGTTGTCGCTATATTCTCGCACGATAACAGAAGATTTTTTATTTACAATATTATGAAAGAACACGGTTGCCGTCGCGATCTATTTACTTAGGCGAATAAAGGACAACTGCTCCTTGCCAGGAGGTTAATGTTTTTCTTTCGTCCGGCTGGGCCGTGTTCGAGCGCGTCGATCCTTCAAATTTTTTAAACTCCGTCTTATTTCTCGCCACGGCACTCGTTGCAACGTCATTAATCGTAATTGCAAATTGCAACCGAGAATCCTGGATACTCGATTTCGAATTAATCGGATCTCTGACAACAATCGCCTTGGTTGCGTGGACGAGATAACAGCGACTCGAGAATGTGATAAACGAGAATTTGTATATCAAAGGTAAGCTTGCACGTGATTACGCATTACTCAGTTACAACGTAATAACATGGTTGCATTCGTATGGTTCGTCTGATTAAGGATTTTCTCCGACTATTTTGATTCAGGTGCTAAACAAATCCAAGTAAATCAAGCCTGCTATAGCTTTCCAAAAAGTGAGGGACTATTTTTGGAGTTCGTCTAAAGGGTAACATCGGTGGGAAAATGGAGAGCTCTATACACGACAGGCTTTCTAACTTTGTGGACATTATAATTAGAATTCCACCGTTGTTCATCATAGATGAACTGCTTAAAATTGAATTTGGATTGTCACAAGAGAGCACGGTATCGCTTCCCTCTACTATTATTTCATACACCGACGCGACCAGCACTCCTACTCCGATTCAAATAGGGCCATTCGACATTAGGAACCCTACCTATAAGATATATTTGATGATCATATTGAAATTTTTATGCTGCACTTTAGGTAAGACAACTATATTTTAATTAGCCCAGTAGGGAACATAATTGAAGAACATTTAACGGTAGAACAGCACTTTCCAAGTGGCAAGGTTAATCTCGGGGGGTCATTGTATACAAGTGGGAAGTCACAACCTGTTGTTACGCGATCAAAGCACTCATTTATGGATATATATTCACCAAAGTATTCCTTGACAGTCTCAATATTCGAACTCATTGCAGACATGTGTATAAGCAGGAATATAAGAGTTACCGAAAACATTTTTGGGTCGGTGCATTTTGCAAAAAATAGCAATGTAAATTCTCGATGGATTAAATAAAAAAATAAAATGACCACTGGTATATGCTGCCGATTGATTGGTTTCTCATCTTTTCCAGGATGTATAGCCGCGATGTGTACATTTATGTTATGGACAAAACACTTAATAAAAGTGTACCTGTTTTTAATACCGGTGGGTGTAATAGTTCTGTCTCATTGGTCAAACACCAGTACAATGAAAGCTATCATTGCATATGTGAATGCACACGAGACTAGAACCAGCATATTGGACGATATTCTATCTCTCGACATAGAGAAGATTCTGAACAAAGGACCTGGACTCTTCATGATCCAGAACTACATACTGCAATGCTTACTGGCAAGCATTTTTTGCTACAATCATCAGGCGCCCAAACACCCCATATTGCAGAAGCTTCTGGTGCTGTCTTTCATGGCACCGTCTTTTCTGGGAATTTATCCTTTACCAGTGAGTAAATCCTAATAAACTATCCAAAGTTCCAGAAAAAGAAAGCTAATCTAAAAAACAAAACATCTTTCCAGACGCAAGTGCTTCATCACGCTCCGATGGTTGCCTCGCTCCTGCCGTTGATAGTGTGCAACCTTGTGCTCTGCTTCTACAGCTACGACATGCTGAGTACGATCTACATGGGGTACCAGCACGCGCACAACTACATCAACGATTACGGGTTCGCCTCGTTGGCCGAGGGAGAATGGATCCGACTGAACGTACCATGCGTGCTGCGCACGTTTTGGATGCTGCGCGCGGGCCGGCAAGTTATCCAATTCTTCGCGTACGACTACAGCGAAGAGACATTCACCTATTTGGTGATGCTGAAGACTCTGCTAGTGAACGGTTGCGAGACGTTGACAGCGGTCCTGGGGATGACCAGCATAATCTCATTCATCTGTCACTACATCGGCCGGTTTTTCCAGTGGGTGTTGCTCACGGAGGACGAGGGCGCCAATAGCATCGGCACCGTGTCTGCGATTCTGTTCTACACGCTAGCATTGCAAAGCGGTCTGACCAGGCTAGACGAGGACAAGCGTCTGGCCAGATTGTGCCGGAACCTGTGCCTGCTGGTCACCGCGATACTGCACTTCGTGCACAACATCGAGAAACCGTTGCTGATGTCGTTGAGCGCCTCGCACAATCCCGCGCTACACCGGCATGTCCGAGCGCTGATCGTCTGCGCGTTCCTTATCCTGTTCCCGGTGTCGTTGCTGATCTACCTGTGGTCCCACTTCACCCTGAGCACGTGGCTGTTGGCGGCATCAGTGTTCAACATCGAGGTGGTGGTGAAAGTGCTGGTCTCGTTGGCGATCTACTCGTTGTTCCTCGTCGACGCGTACCGCAGCGCTTATCGGAACGCCTATCGGAGCGCGTTCTGGGAGCAGCTCGACGATTTCGTCTACATTATACGCTCGTTCGGGAACACGGTAGAGTTCGCGTTCGGCATCATACTGTTCTTCAACGGGCTCTGGATCCTCGTATTCGAGTCCGGCGGAGCAATCCGCGCGATCATGATGTGCATCCACGCTTACCTGAACATCTGGTGCGAGGCCAAGGCCGGCTGGAGCGAGTTCATGAAACGGCGCACCGCCGTCAACAAGATAAACTCTCTGCCCGAGGCAAATGCCGAACAGTTGCACCGATTGAACGATGTGTGCGCAATCTGCTATCAAGAGATGCACAGCGCGAAGATCACACGGTGCAACCACTACTTCCACGGCGACTGCTTGCGGAAGTGGCTCTACGTGCAGGACCGGTGCCCTCTCTGCCATGATATACTGTACAAAGTCGAAAACATGACGCAGAACAAGACCGAGAACACCGCTGTCCAACAAGTGAACGAGGCCAGGTGAAACGACCGGCTGTAAAGCCCGATTGTGATATATGACTGTACACACAGAGAAGAACTATCGCGAATTTTACAAAGTTAAATCGTAAGGTGTGTCGATATTTGAATAGTCTTGCCGGGAAGGATACTTCATTCCTCTTTTTCTCTTTATCTTTCTCTTTCTCTCTCTGCGTTTTTCCTCTCATTCTCTCTCGGCGTCGCTAGAATCTAAGCATCTCGGGATGATGTACCATTGGTAGCTGAAAAGTTGGCAGTCAGGACAGAAAACTTTGCTCCACCTTTATGACATCTCTGATGCTCTCTAAGCGCTTGAACAAAGCACAGTGTACTTAGTATGTACATAGTACTGATACAGTACTTAAATTCCATGTGTGTCTGTCCACGAAATTCGTCCTGCCTAATTAGCGGCATCTTCTCAGTTCCCAATAGCACTTGAATCGTCAAACAAACAATAATTGCACTGTCCAACACCGGTTCTGCGTATAGATTTTTCCTTCATCCATCTCGATTCTTGAGAGATGTACTGAACACATTCAAATCTGTTGGAGTCCGAAATTGGTGTTGGAATCGTGTTACTGTAATATGACCACGCGTATTCTTCCGTTCCGCAACTTTGTACACGCGTGCAGCAGACACCGAGTGTGTGTCCTACGGTACCAAAAAGTCTTCGGTTTAGAGTTTCTTCACGTCCACGTAACCGTGCGTTATATTTTTGCAAGCGTTTACACCCAAGCTTCCATCGCGGAAGATTACTCTTCCATTCTGATGCCGGCTTTCCTCCCACAATCCCCTCGCGTTTATGCTCGCGAAGCTTACGCCGCTCTTTCCACTAACAAAAAAAGAGGACATAGTCGTTGAGTCATCGATTTTGGTAGAACTTTTTCTGTATACTGGAGTAGTAGAAACTTATTGAAACATCTATGGTAGCGAAAGTGATAAAGTGGTAAGTTATTAAGTCACTGTCCCGATGGATTAAATCCCGGAAGACATATATTTTTTCTAATCTTAGCTACCATAGCTATTGCAATGCGTTTCTATCGATTCAGTATTTGTGGAGATCGTGAAGATTAAATGTAAAATAGTTTCATAAATAATGAGCACTGACGAAAACGATCATATATGGGTCGGCTTATTTTTGTTCGAGATTCGTCAGAAAAAGTTTTAATTGAAATCGATGACCCAACGACTGTGACTTCTCATTGTAAGATACAAACCCGACCGTGTCCGAGGTAACAGTTTCTTTTAACCTGTTAACCGGCCGACTTTTCTACCACGATAATCCACATAGACGTAAGTGAGGATAGACGATAAGTAGACTGCGGACTTTATGCATCTGTAGCGTCTCTGCTATGAAGCTCAGCGTCTGAACGATATTTACAAAAGTTTCACGAGATTTTGATCTGTTTTGAAACGTGATATACATATAGTTATGACGAAAGGGAATGAATCATTTCTCGTTTCCGATTCTTATTGATTAAGCAACGGAAACCTACGTTTGCATAAAGATCTGCAGTTCAACGATAACGATTCGAAGCGACGCGATTCACAAAAGATGTAGATGAACACGAACGACGAGATCACTCGTCTTCCCTGGTTAACAGGTTAATCCTTTGTAAGACTGCAATCTCGTTGATTCCTAGTAGTCTGGGGATAGCGGGTGTTTTCCTGATACTGGACTGCGGACTTTATGCATTTATGGCAGAAACGGATGGATACGAGAACAAACAAGGTAGATTGGAAAGTATCGTTGGAAGACGTGGGTATACATCAATGAAAAAAAACACCGTGTGTACTATTATTTTATGCTCAAAGTTGGCGTCAGGAACCGACGAAATTTATGGGATGACTTAACAAATTGTTATTGACTTGTCAGAAGGATTTTTTATATCGAGCTTGTACGTCTCGCGATCAGAAGCTTTCCATTCTGCATAAATATCCGCAGTCTACTCCCGATTCGTCTTATCTCCGATGATCATCACTTGGACGATCATGTCTCCGCCGGACTTCCGCTGTTCTCTGCGTCGTCGCTTCGAGTTCGGTTCCACAAGCCATTGTGATAGTTAGTTCGTTAATCGCGGAAATTATCCGAGTCTTCTGCTATAATTTATCGCGCCGAATGCGTACCACGATATATTTATTTACCAAGATCGAAAACGAAACAAAAAGAAAAGAGAACAAAACTGAACAACGGCAACCGTATGCATATGTATGTACATATATAGACGTTTGATTTGTATGGACGAGAGCAATCCGCCGACAAATTTTCTGTTACGTTATATAATATATGTGCAATAAATGTTATATTTTTAAAACGTGGTCGAAATCAAACACGATACTCGCGCGCGCTCCTGCTCGCGAATCCGTTTGCTCTCGGAATGCGCGTGCAGCGAGTATAGCAAGCCGTCGCGTAATTAGAGCAATTCCAACGTGGGTGATGTAACTGGGTGAAGGTTGTATTATCTCGTACGTGGTCGACGAGCCGGCCACGTGTTGGATTTTCGATTCATTAACGCGCTGCGGTTCGCTCGGAGGCGTCGCGTTTCTCCTCTTCTTCTGCACTCGATGCTCAAACATAAGTTCACTTTTTTATTATGCCGTCGACGCATCGCACCGGCACAGTTTCTCTCTCGTAAACGACAAGCACACACGCGCAAATCTTGGCACACGCTTTCCATACCCTATGCAAACGGTGACTCGCGAAATTGATCGGACACCCTTTAACGCGGGAACAACTATTTTCAAATTGGACCATACCGCTTGAATTCTTTTCGAGAAGCTAGCAGGATTAATGTGCCGAAAGATGTGTGAACAACCTTTCGAAGTCTTTTCTTTAATGATCTGAATAAATTGAAGATAATATATTGAGGTCCTGTGTTAAATTGCACCAACTCGTTTTCATCGTAAATGCACAAAATCTGCAGTGTATTGACAACAACTCATTCTGTTCCACAGCAAAGCCAAAGATCGCCTTCCCTTCTCAAAGAATCTTGCCCAGAAGCAATACCGCTCTTTCCCGTTTGTTTTCACACTTACCGTTCACAAGAGAAACAATACGGACTATGCAACAACAGCTCGAACAACCTGTGCAAACATCGGTATTCAAAAATCGTCAAGTTTTAGATTGGCAGGATGCCTTGCACTATGATATTCAGTTATCAAAGTTAACGTTGGCAGCACGCGAGCAAGCTGGCTATCAAGACACGCTGCGAGAAAACGAGCAGCTGGAAATTCGGCGTTGATAAACAGCGGCGCGAGGAGAAAGCAGGATGTAGACGACGCGACGACGCCGACCCCGACACCGCCGCGCCGTCACGATAGACAATTTTCGTTCGCTTCCCATTTTTCGATAATGGGCCGCACAGGCAGGCGAGTAGCTCACACGTCAGGTATACACTTTCCCCTACTTCCCACCTTCCCACAGTCACGACTCTCTTTCGCGTTGCAGCTGCAGGCCACCGCCGATTCGCTTCTTCATCTTCGAAAGTCCGCCGACTGATCACGGTTCCCAGTCTAGCGCGCACCGTCGACGAGCGAGGGTGTTGCACCGTTCACCGAGATACCTCCTACATCGGATTGAAACCTCCAACAGCAACAGGTAAGCCTCCGCTATTCTCCTCGTAACCCTCCTCCACTGACCGCTAACGGAATGACCGATCGATGCTTCCACCTCGCTACGATCGCGATAAGCCTGTTCTGTTCATTCTACGGCGAAACTTCGAAACCTCCGTGAAAATTACAACACTCTGGAAGCGTAATGCGGCGAAGATGAGGCAACCCGAATGGCATATTTAATATCGAGCGCATACTCCCGTCCATAAGTCGCCGGACACTTATTCAAATTTCGATTTTCTGTTATTAGAGGACCTATATTATAACTTCCTCGAATGTAGAGAACATGTAAATTATAATTATTATTCTTGTATTTTCTAATTTTCAAAATTTAAGTGGGGTAATTGTTTTCCGATTTCACTTCTAGAGCTGTGTCCATAATCTTCCCGCAATTTCTCAATCTCTTTTTTTCTAGTATTCCATAATAGTTACATCTAATCAAAATAAAACAATCAAATCAAGCTGGAGGCTTGTATGTATTCCTCAATTACTATTTTGTTGAAGATAAGCGAATGTCTGGTGATTTATCGACGGGAATGTACCTGAATCTCTCCTTACTGCGTTTGCAACACGTTCGAAACAGTTGCACCCTCGCGCTACGATTTCATTCACATCTGTGAAGATTAGAGGGACCTTTATGCGAAATAAAAGATTTCTGTAGCCTTTGTGAAATGAAATGTTCAACCTAAATTTATTTTCTTTATCAATACATTTAGTAGGTCGAACATAATATAACAATATTTTTTAATTCTTCCAATGTTTGTACCGTTCTAAATTACATATATTCATTTTTGTCATAAACGCATAAAATCCGCTGTCTTGTAATGATTACACTGTTTCAAATTGGACCCGCTCACATTTCTCTTTATAAATACATCAAATCTAGATTACAATTTCCTGGACACGAAAGACAATTTGTCCATTTCACAATGATATTGTAAGGGTTAACAACGCGTTTCCCACCGTGTACAGTGTACAGAGTGATGCACTGACGCAGGATGCAGCTTTATGTTTCCTGTTGTCGTCGTTCTTCTGCGCAGCAGTATGCGTCGCGACAATGCCGAAATCCACTGTATTTTTCCGCGAAAAATCCGCGGAAAATCGTGTTCGGTTTTTGTTGTTCGATTGTTTGCCTCGTGGAAGGTGGATCGAAGCCATTTCAGCGCTAACTTCGTTAATCCCGTTAATGAGCCGCAATACCTTCGCCGGTCAGATAACAGGACGATAATGGTATTCAAACAATAGCTGATTAGCGCGAGCACACGACCCGTTGTGCAAGATTGCTCGCGGTTTTTGCGACGCAGCAAAGAAGTGGAACAGATCGGAGGTGTACTTTGAGCGGCGTCACGACAACCGAGTAGCGATAGTCAAGGATTGTCGCGGAGCCAATCCGTTGCCAAGAGAAAAGAGAAAACATTTTTCTCTTTGAACGAGGCTCGGACGTCTCGAGCCTTTTATTTCTGTTGTTCGAGAGAGAGAGGGACAGAGAGAGAAACAAACGAAGTCAGTCCAGAAACAAGATACATATTTTTGAAGTGGCAACCGTGAAGTGTAATGTTACCGAACATCGTAGAAAATCTCGAAGGAATTTCACAGGAAGCTAAGTCGCGCAGATGTTTGTTGTTTTCAGAATCGCTGTCCAATGAATCACTCTAGAGGCTCGCGGTTTACGCGCGTCATGAAACATACGCGAACACGGTTGCAACCGATTCGCCGCACAGTGGTTCTGGGAAATAAATGGTCGCACTTCGTTCACGACGGTGACATAACGTCAATTAAATCGGCGAAATTTCTGTCGTGTGTTGCGCGACCGAGGAAACAAACAATACGTGTTCCGATGGATTAGCGCTCTGATTTCCGCGCGGCGAGGACTGTGGGATTGCGGGAACCCGGGTAAAAGTAAAAGTAAATGAACAAGGAGCCGCCGCGTTTCGCAAGTCGGAAATTCGTACGGTGTTCGATTCTGACGTAACGCGCCGCGAGTGGTCGTGTTCGTTCGATATGCATACATATATCGAATCGACGGGATCCGTTGAATTTCCGGTCGCTTGCCGAGGTCGATTTAGCTGGTCGAACAGATTCGAAGAACTCCGAAGGGGAGCGTAACCGGAGAAAACACTTTGCGGCTCGAGTTATCAATAAGAGCTCGTTGTTCGCACGAGCCCGCGTTCCTTCCGCGTCCGATCGCGTCTCGTCTCGTCTCATCTTGTCTTGTCTGGTCCCTTCGCGGCGATCTCACGATCCTACGTAATCGGCCGACGGATCTCCGGCGAGTTAATTAGAAACTTCTGGCTCGGATCGTTCCCGACTCGAGCAGGAAACCCTCCTCTCCGCCTTGGGAACCGTAATCGATCGGTTCGCGCGCGCTTTTCGTCTCCAGTTTCACTTAATTGCTCGGGATTGCCAAGCAGGAACCGCAACGCCCGTAACGCTCGCGAAACGTTCGACTGTTCTTTTCATCATCGTGATTTTCACCTCGCAGGAATGAGAACAATGGACGAACTGTTGCTCGAAAGATGCTTCCGCGTTGAATCGTTTAGACCTTCGCAAGTGCAGAGCGTAGGGAGCATCATAGAAGCGCTCATAGCATTTCAGCATGGCAGAAGGTTCTCGTTAGGTCACTGACCACTATTTCAAGTGGCCATTTCCACTTGGCGGTCACTGACCGCGGTGATCATTTAGAGTGGATGTCCTAGAACTTTAAAACAAGAACGTTAAGGGCCCAGCGAGGTCTGTCGAGTTCGTAGCGAGAAACTTGGGACAACGAATACTTTCTCGACACAGTGTACGTTTGAACAGAGCTCAATCTAGGTCAGCGGTTGGCAAGTTTTGCCCTTTTCGGCCGTTTTTCGAGGGCTACGCTCCCTTTTTCCGGCCGCGCGTCTCGCTCCCCATGACGGTCCTAGTTCACGAGCCAGCTCGGACGCGTGGTGCATTAGGGCGGCACCCGTATCAATAGATTTCCGAGTAATCAAAGGAGTCGAACTTTTTAAAACATCGGTAGAATCGAGATATCCTCACTTCAGAAATTTCGCACTCCAAATTTTCTTAATATTCGGATCTATTGAAACGGAAAAGCGCACCCGAGTTTCTTCTATACAGTTTGAACTTAATGCAATAAAAATTTCAAGATGGGATTCTTTGAGACTTTATATATTGTTGTAACTTTCGTAGATGCAAGCGGATGCACAAAATTGTTGTTCAGTCACCTTCGATAAATTCCGTAAATTCCGCTTCGTAGGTCCAGTTAACCAAACCTACCGAGCCGTAAAAGTAACTGGTACATGTTCCCTTATAAAAAATGATAAGATTGATTTTATTTAGACTTTGTGCAGCTCCTACTTTAATATGTGCTCCACATCTATACAATCATTTCTTATGAAATTATTTTTATTATATCAATAATCGTAAAATAAAAAATTTGGATCCGGTAATTTTGACCGGTGATGGTAGAGGTTTAGTAATAAATCTTAGAAAGCAGGAGGTAAAAGGGATTCGGGAAAGGATATTGTTTAAAGGGTTAAAATTATTGTTGTTGCTTTGATCTTTTACATACGTGTAGGTAAAAGGCTGCTCTTTGACACTACACGAGTAGATTTAAACTATTTCCAATCAATCACAAAATATAGTGAGGCCAACTTCGCCAATTTTCGTTCTTTTCAACGCTCCGGAGAAAATTCTGAGTGACTTACAATGGGAGGACCCTAAGTGTCCGACTTCGATTTTGATAATATTTTGTGAGTCGATGGTATTATGGATCCCTAATGATGTCTGTAAAATATTAGGTGTAGTTACTCAATAGTTTTAAAGATATAAACAATGGAACTTCGAAAACTTGTTCACCTAATATTTTGCAGACATCATTAGGGATCCATATACTACCATCGTCTCACAAAAAGTGATTAAAATCGAAGTCGGTCACTTGGGGTCCTTGCTTTGTTAGAGCCACCCACATGCATGTCAAAACTTACTTCAGACATATAAGAATTTATAGAATAAAATTTCAAAAAATCTCAACGGCGTCGAAAATTCGACCGTAGTTCGCGTTTTCACGGTTTCAAACCACTGTGCAGCGTAGGCTGTGTCTCTCAGAGCATGAAAGAGGTTGTTCGGAGCGGTATCGGGCTAATCGTACCTATCTCCCAACAAGTTGTACAGACCGGATTGCCAAAACGTTCACTCGTGCCAGCTCGCGTTCCCGTTTCGCGTCTCGTGACGGCGAGCGGCGTTGCATGACGCGGATCATTAAAGATTCTCGGAAACGCGGCGAGCAGACCTCGAACCTCGGATCCACATTATACTTGTTCGCCCCTGCGGGCATACACCGGGGAGAGAACGAGCATAGGCAGAAAATTAGAATAACAACGAAACGAAGAAGGTGGTCTCTCGCGACGCAAAAGTGCAGAGCTCGAGGGACGATTGTATCGGTTGTTCTCGCGCACGTGTTCACTGCGTTGCACGCACTACGCGGTACTATACGCACCATGCTCCACCGTAAATAGCTTCCGCGATATGTGTTGCGGCATGCCGCAAAAGAAAAACCATTGCGACGATCGTGACACGCCGTTCGTTCGCACCCCCGACATTTCCGCGAGCCATAGTCGTCCAAAGAGTAATCGCCGAGTCGGCCGACGCGGCGCGTTGCGAACCCGGATGTTGCTGCATCGGTCCGCTTCCAACCGGCGACTCCTATAAGAAATAATCGACCGGCTGCGCCATTAATTAACACGTTAAACTCTCCGCTCAACCATGCTCGGCTCATGCTGCTCAGTGGTCTATTTGGCCTGACAAAGTGGAAAAAAGTCGATTTCTCCGTCCGTCGTAGTTAAAGGTCTGAAGAATAAGACTTCAATGTTGTTTTTTCTATTTGTACACCCGTGAAGTAGTACACTTCATCGAAAGTCAAGAGATTTTAGGCGCGCTTTGCGTTCTTAAACTGTATAATAAAATATTTTTTTCTTAAATATTTTTCAAGTTATAATACTGTAAATATTCCACTATCGCCACGCTTTTCCATGGGTTCTCGATAATCCGAGGAAAAAATGTTTCGAACAAAAGAGGAACAGTATTCAGACGTCTACAAATTTCAATAAATGAAAGTTGGAAAAAAATTTTTTTTTACAAAAAATTGAGGTGAATTTGATTTTTTAATTGTTAAAATGTATTTTGGATTTCATAATGTTGTAGCTGATCTTAAGACGAATCCAACGATGTATAATATTATAACCTTGAGCCTATAAATAACGCTAAAATAGTTTTTTCCACTTTTTCTGGCCAAATAGACCACTGTGCGCCGGTACACTTACTTTTAACCCTTGATGTCGATAATCAAAATTCTCTACAAGATTCTACGATGTTGCGCTCTGTAGTTTAAACGCATATTTCGATTAAATTAATGTCAATCTTCAATCAAAAAGTCATATCGTCTGAACGAAAAGACGAGCAAACACAACGTCGGCATGGGACGCGTTAGATTTAAACTTGTGTAACCGGTTGAAGGAGATCGACGTTTCCGCATATATCAATAGTGCATCCGAAGAATACACTGCACATGTTGCTGGTAGAAATTCGATTTTTTTTCAACGAAGCTACCGTTGGTTTCATTGGAAACTGCACGTCTCACAGATGCGTCGAAGAGAGTTTCGCGTCGTTTCGTCAAGCGTAATAAAGCTGTTACTCGCTTTGAATCGATGCATCGATAATTTTACAGTTGTTCAAAGTGCATGCGTCGATTATGATAAAGAGGAAATGAATATTAACGATACTGTCCGCTCGACATCGACACGACACGGGAAGAATGAAATCGGATCGTGAACAGCTTCGTCGAGAATTAAAGAAAGAGATAAGTAGACTGCGGATTTTATTCGCGATAAAATGAGACTCGCTGCTTTTTGAGAATCAAATTGACATAGATTGTTGGCATGAAACAGTTCTGGAAAATACTCAAGGTCCAAGAATTGTTGCGGTGTCGTATCTGGTGTTACAATTAGGCAGGACATACCTGGTATACTCTACAGTGAGGAGCAAAAGTGAACACACAGTTACCCTACAATAGTTTTACAAAAACGTATTTTTATTTAATGTTCGCATATAAAATAGAATAAAAATAAAATTCATAGCATTAAGTACAAACGTTTAGCTTTTCAAGAAAATTTTACTGGTCGTGGTATTATTATTGTTTTGATAAATACAAACTTTTTCCGTGTAGTCGGTTTTGCACCGTAATAGAATGTTTGTGGCTGAGAAACGTAAACATATTTTTTGTAAACAGTGGCCGGTGTTATTCGAGTCCGGGAGTACTCTAATAGTTGTACTCTTGTTGTTCGTGCAGTAGTACGTATTAACATACATTAACATTAACGCATTAACACTGTATAGTATAGTTTTTTTATTCGCTGTTTTCATTGACTATAAAGTTTAGTTGAAAGTTATCTATTTCGCTGTGTGTTTTAATTAGAAAAGAACTCCACTCCAATCATATTCCTCAACAATGATCGTTAAAGAATCGTGCGCAGTTTAGACGGCTCCAGGTGTAATCGCCGGACGTTTCTGTCGACGGAGCTCCGGGTGCATCGAGAGCGCTTCGGGAGAATCTGCGCAGCGAAACACGAGCCCAAAGGCGATTCGCCGATGAAGAAAGGCGAGGGAGAAAGAGAGGGGAATCACCGCGGAGCGAGAACGCGAAGCAATTACTTTGCCCCTCCGGTTTAAATCGTTCGAGGAGTTTCGTTATTACCTTTTTTGCGGGCGTTAAAGTCGGTCGCCTTGTCGGGCTCATACGTATACCTAGAGCCGCGATTTTTCCCACGGTCGGAATACCCGAGAACACTCCCGGGTAATTCGATCGTGCGTTTCCCTCGGAACGATCTTTCGCGATCGAGCCTTTGCATCCGGCGACTCCGCCGCTCCTTGCTTCATCGATCATCCGTTTCCACCGCTGATGTCCGACAACTCTGGGCAGATTGTTCAGAGAGCGAGCAGGATAGATCACCGTTTTCCTCGGAGCTGGATCACAGAGACGATCGCGCAATATTCTCGAGAAGATTGCGGATCGACGCTCGTTATCGAGCTGTTGCGGCCGAGCACCAAGGCTGCGGTTATGCTGAATTGATTTTCGATCGCATGCGACGTTATACTGATCCAGTCGTTACATTGAAACAATTGTGGAATAAAAAAATATCGGACAGACATTTGGAATGTTTCTTTAATTTGAAACAGCTAATTTAGACATTTCAGATGCTTTGTTCTACGAAGTTATAACAATTTGAATGTCACCGTTGATTTCGTCGATTGAAAACAACATTATTTGTTTTAGACTCGTCTGTCCACATAATTTTCATAAAAATTTCAGGATCCTCTTCATTAGTCAAGGTGACCTTTACTTTTTTTTTACGTAAAAAGCATTTTTTCAGATTTAAGAATATGCGAACATGTAGCTCACCAAGTATTGACAAACTTTTGTCTAAAACATTTTTTAATTGCACTACCGAAAATGCCTAAAAAATGGTGACATAACTTAACGGGTACACCCTGTGTAAAACTTAACGAAGTTACCGCTTCGTTCGTCTGTACGCGATTGAGCAGTCTAGCCGCGCGCATTATCTCGAGAACGATTCGGACGCAAACAAGTGAGACGACCGGTATATGTCACTTGGGATCATTGATGACTTGAAAAGAGTCGCGGATCGGAGTTCCCGCGACACATTTCAGTTCATTGGGTCTTCCCGAGTAAGAAGACATGTGGCTTGGCGAACCCGAGGCAAATAACACCAGACACAGCGATGATCGGCACCCGCTGCCGGCTATTGTGGGCGTCAGGACAATGGAGCACGAAGACCTGATGTTCCTCGAGAAGCTCGTATGTCCGTCCACGTGTAGCGTATTCGGCGACGTACACCTAGGACGTATCTAGTGCCTATCCAATAACTATCCGATCGAATAATCAACCGGACGGCTGGTTGCCACCGAGATCACAGGAAACGTTGCGTTTCCAGTGAGGCGAGCTGTCTGTCGGTGGTCCAGTGGAACGAGAAACACGACCTCGTCTCGGGCATGTGTCTGTGCAATTATCCTAATGTGCCGGCGGTGACTCCGGAGGACTGGCCGAGCTGGCTACAAACGCTATACCGGTAAACCGCGAGACCGCATACGAGTATTGCTCGAAGAAGGACTAAATTGCTTTATCCGATACGTTGGCATTCGGCGATATTACGAATAAGCACGGAGCGAATCTTTACAGCAAACGTGCTAAATAAATTCAATCGCTTAATGTCTACAAGGCAACTTGGGCCAGCTACATTTACTGCTAGGTAGGTTTCGATTTGAAACGCCGGGGTCTGGAATAAGTGGTTCCTTTGTGTAACGCGTTTAAAAAGCTTCGGCCGATCTTTATGCAAATATACTCGTATGCGCGAGCTCTCCGGGGGATCAAGGTCAGGTCTCGGGGCGTCTCACCTACGCTCACCGCGAAAAGGGTTGAGAACATGACGGAAAGAAACTCGCTGTTCGTGCACTTCCTCGCGTGGGACCACCGGTACACCGGCCGTTTCTTCGAGGAGCTCATGACCGGGGTGTTCGTCGCCGCCTCGCATCTGCTGCACGTGATCCTCGTGCAACCTCCACGGATTATACTAGGTGACCCTCTCGAACAAGTCGAATCGATTCCGATCAAGAACAGTCAGCGGAAAACTGTTCTCGCTGACCTGTTCCAGAGGACGTGTTCGAGAACCAGCTGATCAAAATTCGCCCGAGGTGCTTGCCGATATCGCGCGTGGCGCAGCAGTTGCTCGTGGCCTTCAAGCACGCGCTGGTATCGAGACAGAAGATCCGGAGGGTCGTGTGAGTAGCCTTGGCTCTTCGGTTCATCCGTCAACTTCATCGGAAAGTCCCAGAAGAATCACAAAATAATTTTAAAGTCTATAAAGTCTACGCACCAGTGTTATCCATTTAATAAACTCGGAACAGAGAGGAGGACAACGATATAGTGATACCGCTGATCGACCAGGAGTCTACTTTACTGAAGCAGCTCTACGGGGAGTACTACGTCAGTGAGATGGTCCGCTACCCGACCGATTTCCGGCAATTGATCGTTTCCGAGGACCAGGGGGGCCTGGCCACCGGCGTGATGTTCCTCAGCAATCGGATAGACGTGGACATGCTCAACAAGAACTTCGAGCTAGTCCTGTACAACGGCTTGAGGAAGCCTCACGTGCACGACGTAATCCCTGACGAGAGCTTCGAACCCGCCAGCAAGACCTTCTGCTCCGTTTACACCGATCAGCCTGTGGAAACACTGTACAGCCCGCAGAGAACATTTTAAAATTTAAGATTCAACCTTAAAATTTAATCTGCTCAATTTATCCAACTGTATCTGCAATGTTTTCCACACAGCAGAGGTGAGCTTTCGAGCATGACCTCTTCGGATAAGAGCATAGAGGTCCCCGAAGAAGTTACAGAAGCTAGTTCTTCCAGTTCGTCCGCCTACGATGTGAATACAGCGAAAACGTCAAAGTCTGCTAGTGTTGACGATGATGATCACTCCTTTTACCGGTGGAGCATACTGGTGCACGGAATAGTAGACTCTACGGACGATATTCCTCGTGAGTTCTCGTCGAAAGATATCAGTATACTATCTCCAACTGGTTGAAATGATTTAAGGAAGAATGGAATATCTATCTGGCTCCTGTCTCTTGTAATTGGGGCAGCAAATTTTTATTTTCTATGTGTATTCCTATACATAAAAAAGGAAAGGGCATTTCCGGGAGACCGGCACAAGAGAAAACGGAAGTTATGGAGATCCAGCTGCCTCCGCAACCGATCTATCACGGCGAGCCTAACGCATTCGTCGTCGAGGTGTTCGCGTTCGAAGATCATGTGAAACGCGGCTGCAGCACAATTTTCTTCGAAGCTGCGTTCGAGTGCTTCCCGGACAGGGATTACTGCGCGATCCTGATGCCCACCGCTCATCCGGAGCTCGCCTTCCTCACGAACTTCGTGGTACGATTTAATCCTTGTGTTGTCAACCGGGTAACCATTTACTGTATTTCTCTCAACAATTTGTTAATGTTCCTCTAAAAAATATTATAATATATTCATGTATGATCTTATAATGAGAATTTCTGCGAACATGTTAAATACAGAAAGGTTTTAAATAACCTATACATTTTGGTTGACTACGCAAGGGTTAACCCTCATCAGAGTTGGGCAGTAATTAATTACATGAGTATTTAATTACATCTTCAATTACATGTGCAAAAATGGACTATAATTACAATAAGAAAACAGTTAAGTGGTCCAAAAGATAAAAATTAGTTAAAGGAGGTATTTTCGCGAGCTATATTCATTTAGTGTAGAAATTGATCGAACCTGAGCGCCGAGAAAAATAATTACCATTCATAAAAATTAGTGGTTTAAAAGAACAATTACATCGAAGTAATTGTTAGGCTCAATTACAATTACTGTAATCGTGTTAAGTAATTGCAATCACTCCTTTTACAATTACTGTAATTGTAATGGTGGTCCGCAATTACAATTACCGGTTGAGTCAAAGTTATTGCAATTGCATGTAATTGTAATTTTATTTCTGCAATTTCGAATTACAGTAATTGGTAAGTAATTGTAATTGTAATTGAAATTACATTTTGCCCAACACTGACCCTCATCCGTCCCTTGTGTCAATTTGACACAGTTCTCTCGAAATAAGTTATACTGTTCTGTGATTTGTAGGTAAATTTGCCCGAAGCTTCGTAACTTGTATCTTTTTTAATGCGAAACACATAACCGAGAAACCCAAGATATAAATGTTAACTTGCTATTCCATCGATCTTTTACCACTGTGTCGATTTGACACCGAGGGACAGATTCAGTTCGTGAAATGAGGGTCGGATGAGGTTTAATATGCACCGATGAACGTCTACAATTGTTTGAACGCCTCCGGAAATCGTGTAGAGAGTACCGCCCAAGTGTAACCGAGATTTTCCGATGGCTCTGTACGTGACACATCGAGCTGCTCTTCTGGGAGACATTAGTACGCGTCGGGCTGGTCATCAGGATCGGGATGCTGTTCAGACACTGTTGCAGAAGATCCCAAAAGCAGAGACAATTCTGGATGATTTCGACGAGGCTGTTAAGACGATGAGATCGGATTTGTTCTGCTATCTGTTCGTGTGGAATGATAGGGTCGTCGGTGTGACGATCTTCTGGTAATTCGAATCGATACTTAGTCTATCAATCATCAAGGACTCATCTCGTGCTGACAAATATTTGCGTTGCTTAACCAGCGTGGAGAAGGACGTGACGTACATCAGAAGGCGTTTCCACGTGGAGGATTACATCGCGACGAAGCACGTGCCTCAGGATGCGTACGGCTGCATCATGCACTTCGTCTTGATGCCGATCTTCGCCATTCACCTGCGCCATTTCTTCTGCGAAATCAGCCGCCAGAGTGGCCTGATCGTTTTCTACTATCGCCTAACTGAAAAAATGATGAGCGCTCTTGTACATAGATCCGTAAAACACTTCGTTCAAGCTTCTACCTTCCTTAAGGGGGTAGACTCGTTTTTCCAGGATTGCAAGGGTGTGGGAAAAAGTCCTATTTTTACGTAATTTGCATTACTTGGAAGCATAAAGCTGTGCATGTAGCTATTTTCATACAGCTGTGACAGCTAAATGCTACCAAATAATGCAAATTACGTAAAAATAGGACTTTTTAGGGCGATCGCGGTCTAGATTGATCTTTTATCTAGCGCTTTTGACTACTAAAAGACCCCATCTTTCATTATCGAGAAATGAGAAGGCGCATCCCGCACCCTCGCAATCCTGGAAACGACTCTACCCCGTTAAGATCTGTAAAATCCCGATTTTAGACGCGCTCGCAGCCTCTGCCGATTTGTCTGAACTCGATGGTCCACGTGCAGCCTCGAAGAAGGATCGAGTACAGATTCCGAGGTCTCGTGGAAACCGATCAGCCTAAAATCGAAAGCGAACCATTCTCGCTGTTCATGACAACTCCGAGAATGATCAGCGACACCAGTTTGGTACACGATACGAAGATAGTGGTGATAGGAGCCTCGGACTGCGGCATGGCTCTTCTGGAACATCTAGCTTTCGGGTAAAGATAGAGAATCGAGAAGTCTCGGAGAGTTGAGAACAGAGTCTGGAAAAACGGAAAATTTCCAGGGGCTCGCACGAAACGACTCGGTACGCTAACGTCACGCTGATATCGCCGCGCGGGCTGCCTTTCGAAAATGAACGGAGCTCCGCGATTGCGAGCATGATTCCCTTTCGCGGCCGATATTGCCACGAGCATCGTCGTTTGGTTGCTGCGCGTTCTTGGATCAACGTTGTCTACGGCACTGTGGTTGACATTAACAGGTAGATCCCGCCTCGACAAATTACTATTCACGCCGAGTACCAGCAACAAAGTTGTACAAATCGTGCTGCCTCGAGTGTCGGTTCAGACAGCTTCTTAAGGCTGCCTCTTGATATGCGGACACGCTTTAACTTCGTCCTTGGAATCTTTAGGAAAGGGAAGCAGGTGACGGTGATGAATCGAGGACAGATCGCGTACGACTACCTGGTGGTCACCTGCGGGCTGCAGTACCAGAAGCCACAGTTCCAGGAGGAGTTAAACATGATCAAAAGAGGGTAAAAAGCCTCAACCGACTTCGACAATGTTTATTTTGCGTAAAGATCCGCAGTGTAATCGACGTACTATGGTTTGGAAACCCGCTTTTTGTGGTCAAAAGACAATTTTTTAGGATTAAGATATTGGAAACGTATTCTGCAACACAATAAGGACCATTCAAAGCTTTAAGATCTAAATTATTATTCATTTCAGATTATTCTGTGGGATATAACGTTCTGAAGGCAAACTCAAAATTCTTTGTATAAAATCGTGAGGATCACCTCGATTTTTTAAACGTTACTATATATTTCTGACTTCATAATATTATCGTTGGTGTTGAAACGAATTCAACGACCTGGCATACTACAGTCCTCGACAAAATGATAAGACACCTAGCATATTTTTAAATTTCTTGTATTTAAAGATGGAAAGTGTACACTCCGTTATATTCTGAATACACTCCAAAGTAAACACGCAAAATCTTAGGATTATATCGCATATCATAGCAAAATTAGAGAAAGGTATGTGAACACGGACTGACATTGCTTCGACAAAAGTATAAGACATTTAGCCCATTTTCCACTCATGTGACTTGTACCATGAAGTGTTCTACTGCGAACGTACTCAGACAATGAATCTTGTGAGTTTCTTACAGTATAAGTACATTTATTACAACGAAAAATAAATAATGAGTCGAGGAAAGCAGTTAGATAAAAGTGAGGCCGATCGAATCGTTCTGTTGTGCTCGGAAAAGTACAGTATTAATAAAATTTCGAAATTAGTAAACAGAATTAGGCGTGCGATATAGAGTGTGTTAAAAAATCCAAGTGCTTATGGAAAAATAAAAGGAAGTGGATGACCTAGCGTTACTTCCGAACGTGATAAACGTGCAATTTTGCGTGTTGCGTCACAAAGTATTAATTTTGTATTTTTATTTGCTTAATCAAACATTTTTCTGTTAGTGTCTTATACTTTTGTCGAATTAATGTCAGCCCGTGTTTACATATCTTTCTCTAATTTAACTATAGTATGCGACACAATCCTAATATTTTCATGTTTACTTTGGAAATAGTATATGTATAATATACAGCATACAACGGAGTGTACATTTTCTACCTTAAAAATATGCTAGGTCTCTTATTATTTTGTCGAGGACTGTATAACCTTTAACTTTAAGATAATGTTAGAATACCTTCGGCCACGAAAAACGGGTTTCCAGACCATAGCGCGACGTGCCAACTGCTCACACGTCTTCTCTTGCGGACAGAGAGTGGACAGAGCAACAGCAGCCCTGGAACTGTTTAACGATCAACGACGACACGCAAGCGGCGACTTGCCTCGAGAAGATTCGCCTGTTGACCAACAACTTCGAAGACGAAAGTGAGACAACTGGATTCCATCTTCTTCGTAAAACACAGCTGTAACTGCGAACACTTTTAGAGAGGATCGTCCTCTACGGACACAACATCGACTGTTACTGCGCTCTCCAGGGTCTCCTCGAATCTGGCATAAACGGTTCCTGGATCTCTTTGATCGTGCCGCCGATACACCCGTGCGATTCCCACGAAAGTGTCTTCTTTAACATCTGCGAAGTACGAAATCGAAGTACACGAGGATAATCGTTTTCCTCGAAAGAGATGCTGACTTGAATCGTTCAAGGTGCACGCTATGGTGATGACTCATATCTTGGACAGCGGCGTGAGCCTTCTTCAGGAATGGGAGCTGATCGATTGGTACTTGCAGGACTGGAGGAAAGAAGGAATGATAGAGGCACTGGTTCTGCGGTCGAAGGGTAGTATAAAGATAGTGCAATGCGACATTCTGATTGCGTTTCACGAGAAGACTATCGACCCGAAGATATTTTTGGGTGACTGAAACAGTCTTTGAACGAAGTATGATTTATGGCAGGAATTTCTTCATAGATGCGTTTCAGCGTTCTGCAAGGCTGGCTTGATGTACGACGGCCGGCTGGTGATAGACTCCGAGTTCGGAACCAACGATCCATTCGTATTCGCAGCGGGGAACGCCACCAAGTACAGTCGGAAGTTCCACGCGTCGTTCTGGCTGCACAGATATTTCAACAGCGTGGAGATTGGCGAGAGAGTTAGTATAGCGGAGCACACTTTTTGCCGAATACTAAAGTAATTCGCTTGTAAAGCTGGCGAAGGTGCTGCGATCGGTAATCGTGAAGCAACAGAGATACGGCGAGAAGGCCGTTAAGCGGTGCAAGCACAAGAAATACTTCCCTTTCTCGATGTTTCGTGCACCGCTCATCGTGGCCTGCACTCTGCCCGGCGGATATCGGTACCTGCACGTCCATCCACCTGGCAAGATCCCGACGAGCAAACATCCGTTTCCGGTCGACACGGGTACGGAAATGGTCACTGGAAGCTGCGACTCCGAGATCGGTTTCTTTCGTCTACGATTGAACCACTATGGCACTGTGGAGACGATCACTTGCTTCAGCAGAAAGGTACAACCCGATAGCGATTGGAAAGTACCTATTGAAAAGTACCTTTTCAGGACTTCGAGGTCCACCAGATGATCCGACTGTACGGGAAGCACGAGAGCCTGCTAAACGAATTGAAAACGCGGTTCCAAGTAAGCGAACGCCCTATCGATCCCTGTATCGTCTTCGAGAACGTATTAACGATACTTTGATGCGTCAGGATTCGTTGATCTCGGACTTCTTCGCATACTTCCGGGAGCCGTGGGCAACGGCGCTCTTCATCGACCGATTCGACTGCCTCCGGATGGAAAACCGAGCGACCCTTTTATCGAAAACGGTAAAGACAAAGAGCAATATGAGAAGAAAGACGTAGAGAAATGAACAAACGTTGAAACGTTCTCTTAATAGGTGGTTCCCGGCCAGTCGTTGATCGAGGACTGCATTCAAGCTTTCCAGAAGTCGTCCTGGAAAGCAGTAAGTTACCGGAATCATCTGAATTCTCTAATTCGTACTTACACGCTCGATCGCAACGCGTCTTCAGATGGAGGATACCGATCATCGACGAATCGTCGCAAAATACGCGGGCTCGGTGTACCACCAACAGTTGGAAGAGAATCTGCTGCAGTTTCTGGAGTTCTGCGAAGAGGATGCACCGGTTTACTGTACGCCAGGCAAGCTGCGGGAGTTGTACGCCGACCTGCAGGACAGTCCCCTGTACACGTCGCCGTGATCCAGACCGTGTCACGCTTTCTCGAGCAACGAAAACGCGAAATAAACGACGACGCGATCCGATGTCTTTTCCACGAGATTTCTGCGATTTTCTCCGGTTCTGCGGGAAACTTTGTGGGAAACGGGGATACACGTCCCATATCCGTGGAAACCGCGAACACGAGCGCCGATCTTGTTACGGCTCGGCGAGCAAACTTCTGTCTTCGACGGCGGGGCTTGGCCGATCGGAAGCAGTTCGTCCCCGATCGCCTGCGCTCGTCCGTGTTCGCTGCTACTTTTATTTGCATGCGATCCGATCTGTAGGTCAAGTTTAACATTCCACGAAGCTGCCCCGCAAAGGCGACTCAAGGTGGACGCCCACGCGGCCGCACGCGCAACGACAACAAACACCGCGCCACAGAAATGTCACGGCTAACACGGAACCGATTCTCTTTACTCCCCCTTTGGCTTATCAGACCCGCTGCTCCATCGCGATCGGCCTCTTACTCCGCAAGAAAACGATCGGTCTAGACCAGTCTATCTCTAAATTAGTTTTATCGCATGCGCAACAACCTAACACCTTCAATTTGTACCTAACAAAAATTTCATCTTTTAGGGTTGGATAGCAAGAGCCTGCGACGGCACTTTTCCGCTTAATGGATCGCCAGTAACCGACGGTACTCGGCCCGAGCGTAAATTCAACCCGAGGAGAGAACGGGTTCGGCCGGCTTTCTATTCGGCCCCGTGATTTCGTCTGTTTTTCTTCTGCGAGATCTAGAGATTTATCGCCGCGCATAAACACGGTCTACCCTTCGCGGGGATCCCGCCACACGGGCTCTCGCGCAAATTATAACGACGGCCGTAACTCTTGACGCACGCGTTACGATCCGTTTCAATTTGCCAAAGAAGCGAATCAATCGCAATTTACGCCCACGCGTGGCGCACCGCGAACGTGCGGCTTGTTTATCGCGTTCCTCGGGCGGTACAAAGGCGAAGTAGACGGCTGTACATAGTTGTACTCGTAGTAGAGTACGCTGCCGGTCCTAAAAAGAGAAAGGGGTCGCATTGCCATTACGACGGTGACCAGAAAGCGGCCAAATATCTTTCCTCTTAATCGGCCGGTGATTCAGGAGCGGAAGCGGCACTGTATAATTAACCATTTTGGCAAGCGATTCGGCGGGAAGTCGCGTCAAAGATTCGCGCACTTGCCCCCCTCAAGGCTGATCTTCTCCCACGTGTACGCATCGATTTACATTTTTACATTATTACCTGTGCGACACGGGGATCGCACAGTATCAGTCGCGCGTGGACCTCGTGGGGACAAACAAATCTTATCGCCTCGATTATCGACTAGGACGACATCCGCTCGACACGATGAGCACACCGAGACCGATCACCTCGTACTTCTACGAGAGAAAGTGCTACCTGTGCGAACGACGCACCGTTTACCCTGAGAACCCTCCAGCGCCGAAGAGAACACCGCGGAGAGTCACGTTCACGTTCGCCGAGCCGAGTAAGTGCGACAAAAATCATCCCGGAAGAACTGGAACAGAATCGCATCCTCTCACAGCCACTGGTCATTCTCCATTCATTTCGCATTCGAAGATCGCGAAGAAAAAAAAAATATATACTGCGCTCTTCGACGGCGGTTGTCATTCTACGCCGTCTCGTTTCGTTTCGACTTGAAAGATCGCGGGGAAAACAAACGCAGACCCCTCGTCTCGGGTGCTGCCAGCTTCGTTATTTACGTTGCCGTGGAATCGGGGATTTGAATCGTATCCAAAAGCACGGAGACCCTGAGTCCGGGTCAATGTCGCGCTATTCTGGTCACTGGTTCGCGACGCCATTAAACGAGATCTCGAGGACGTCGGTTTCTCGTGGCTGAAACGCGAGCGAATCTGCAAATAACGATTCGCGGACTGCCAACGGTGTTCAACTTCGACGGGCTTCTGTTTCAGAAATAATTGAACGTTCGAGTGTGCTACGAGTAAATGCACAAAATGAAAAATCTCGTATGTAACGGAAATATTTTAGGTCAGATAAAATGTCTGGGTAACCGATTTCACAATGACCTTGAAGTATATGTTATAAAACTCGACATTTGGAATAGCTTTTTCTGTGAAATCGTTGACGGTCGGCTTTACTTTCAGAGATATTGGCAAAAAACTTTTGGACGTTTGAGTTAGGTCTGGCTACTTACACGAATAAAGAGAATAAACCCGTATATCTTCAAAAACACCAGTAGGGCCCAAGACCAGCCCCGAAGTATAACCGAAAGATAGTTCCGGGGCTGATCCCCTAATCTATGAAGGACTAAGTAAGTATAGGGTGGAATTTTACTTGCTTACACTCGAGGAGTTTGTACTTCCTCCTTGAAACTAGGGAGTCCCTCACTTCCCTGGGTTGGAATGGCCCAGGGAGCTAGTACATAAACCATTTTACCACCCTGCGCTATAAATAATACAAAAAAGGTATATGGGTTACCGTATATGGTAAAAAAACTTTACTTGTAATTGCTGGGTTAGATTTGATCCTAAATCTAAACATGCATACAATGTTTTAAGAACACCCCGTAGAACTTACGTGTAAAGCTTTTTTTACGAGTAAAGAATATTTCGTAAACTAAAGCCGACCGCCAAAAAACCTGAAAGAGAAATGTTGCTCAGAATGATGACCTTGACAACATATCAAAACTCTGAAATGATTCAAATGATTTAAAATGTCTGAATCCTGGAGGAAGAATTAATTCGAGCGCAAAGGGGTTACTTAACGACGCTCCCGGCCTGATTAGCCGGACGACCGTCGATCTCGTGGGTAACGATGGCGTTCAGTGTGAAACAGGATTCCACTTATTTACGTAATAACGCCCGTTATTATACAACTATTACGATCAGCACGCCTCCGCAACATAAGTCGCCGTTGATCATGGGAGTAGCACTTATGTAACGAATGTCAGTTTACCGGGCCGTTGAGACTCGCGCCTTTATGGTGGAACGACGCGCGTTCCTCCGCCGTAAAAGGGAATATCCGAGACCCATATTCGCGGCACGTCGCGCTGATTCACGGGTCTTTTGTCACGAGAAGTGCCGCGGCTTCGCGACACCTCGTTTGCAGGCAAATCGACACGCTTCTCTTTCACCTTTTTTTTCAATGCCTGGAAATCTGTTCACGCTAATCTAATCTTTGCATCTCTTTCCCAATATTGAGTTACCCGTACCGAGAGTGTTAGGGCTTAGCAGCTATTTTAAATCTAATCTTTTCCACCTTCTGTTCGCTATTGAGTCACCCGTACCGGAAGCGTTGGGAATTAGAAATTTGCAACGACTTTGCTGGCAGCAGTCATTATCAGGAAGTAACGGAAACTTGTTTTCTGTTCGCAGGAAGAATGCTGAAATCGGCCTCGCCGCAGTACCCCAGCAGGGGTGGATCGGATGTCAAGGTGATTCGCTTGACGGTTGATCAGGAAGCTGTTCTTCAGGAGCAGTTCAATCGATGGCCCAGAGCACCGCACACGGCGGATGTCGTCCTACTCGCAGCCGAGACAGGACTTTCGGAAGCCGATGTTGAGGTTCCTGTTCTTCTCCTCTTTCCTTCGAACACGGATGCTTTTGCCAATTCTCTCAGATTTTGAACCCAAAGTTCTTTTTCAGAAACAAAAGCAGAAAATGTGAACATTTAATGGTTTAGTATCCCACCTCGACGTTTCACTAAAATGCAAACAACTCACTCTTTTTCTGAGATCCACAGTGCAGTTCATACAGGGTGGTCCATCTAAATAGCTGCTTTATTTGTGATGACATGAAAAATGTTTGTGATGCAATGTAAATGGTATCACGAGGTGAATGCTTTGCAAATCTTTTCCTCAAGGTCATGTTTCCGGAGTTTTCATGGTCGTCGATACTTTTGTTCGTTGCATATTCCCTTGCATGACCTCGGAGCAGCCTCTGACTTCTAAAATTGAAATTAGATATGATATTCATTCATCGATATCACTGACATTAGTAGCGGCAAGTGAGAACCTGCAGATATGCAAGTGTGAATATTGGACGTTTTGTGTCAGAAACGAACGCTACTATAAGAAGTATCCAAACTCTCGATATGAATTGTAGGAACTAATGCCGAGTTTACTCTGACACAAAATGTCAAATATCTCGTGAAGTATTGACATTTCGATGACCTTGGATGAGTACTTTTATACGTACGATAAGAATAAAGTGCAATTGCACTTGGCGGGTGCATCCACATATTATCCACGTTAATCCTTTTACTTATTAATGTTTTCCGTTTGTTCCAGGCCTGGTACGCGATTCGTCTGGCTCAATGGAGGAAGGAGCAGGGCCTGGGTGGAAACCTGGGTCTGCATTGATGCCTGGCGTTGCAACTCAACGTTATCGTACCCGTGTACCTGAAATCTTTAATTCGTATACGAACAGCGCGAACCGACAACGATTTATTCTTCTTGCTTTCAGCTTACAAGCGACCGTACTTCGCGTAGTAGAGATCTGTAACTTCAGTTTCGCGACTATCGCGAGACGGCGAAGCGTACCGGCCGACGCGACAATTTTATTTATGTTAATTGTTAGAGCGAAGCGTTCGCCAGAGACGGTACCAAAAGCGACGCGACGGTACAATAGTCGTAGTTTGTTAACAGCTTCTTCTCCTTTAACTCTATCTTCGCCGTTGTATCGATTGTGATCGCGATCGGGTTTTAAGATCCCCTCGCGATTCGATCTGGTCGGTTGCAATGGACAATCGAATATTGTAATTAAAAACTATTGTATGTAACCTTGCGGAGATGACATTACCAGCGAGTATTAATCATAGCGTTACTCGTTACTTGACGTATAACCCGGTTAATTACGTTACGCCGGCGGAACAGGTACCATAATCGTTTAGATTGCGGATCTCGATGCGCTAATAAAACAAGCGATGTAAAGATACTCAGTATTTTCATATATTCTCTTCAAGGAAAATCTGTTGGTCGACTACTTATTCTGTTGACGTTTTTCAAATGATAATTCGCGTAAAGATTCACAGTCTAATGATTACACGTCGATGCTTCTGGATAGTTGTACTAATACGACGGGTGTACAAGAGCACATGAATAGAGGGACACGTTTATATAACCCAGTTACTCGAATAAGTGTTACAAAAATGTTCTGCTGAAACAATAGAAATTGTTTTATTATTCCTATCGTCCGTATATACATAACGATCTCGTAACTTCTATAAATATAGTAACATCTGTCGCCTTTACAAAGTAGAAGCGATTTGAAATGCAAATGGACCAACGTGTAACTGTAAAAAAAAAACATTCAAAAATTGTTTAGAGTAATTCAGCGGACACTATCTTTGCCGATTGCTTCTTTTATGGACGCTAGGCCGTCTTTTGCAAGCATTTCGTTTAGTTCTCGCTTGATCTTCATCACTATCGGTGGCCCTAAGTATGCGAACGACGTGTACAGTTGGACCAGAGACGCTCCGGCTTTGATTTTGTCGTAGGCATCGGCTCCAGTAAAAATTCCACCAACGCCGATGATAGGAACGCTTCCATTTGTTCTGTTGTACATGTCCGAGATGATTGCGGTCGACATATTGGTCAAAGGAGCTCCGCTGAGTCCTCCATCCTCCTCTTTGAATGAGCTTTTCAGATTGTTCCGCGTGATCGTGGTATTGCACAGTATCAGACCGTCCACTTTAGTTTTCTTATTGAGTATTACATCAGCGACGTCCTGCCTCTCCGACTCGGACAAGTCCGGAGCAAGCTTCAACAATAACGGCTGCTTGCTCTCTATTGACTGTCTGACTTCATTTATCCTTGTTAACAATTTCTCCAAATCCTTCTTGCTCTGCAAGGATCTCAAACCAGGCGTGTTTGGACTGGAGACATTAATTACAAAGTAATCAGCTACATCTGAGAACTTCTTAATGCCGTCTATGTAGTCCTGAGCTGCATCTTGCATTGTTTTGTTCTTGCCTAGGTTTACTCCAATGATACCATGAAAGTCTTTATTGTCTTTGAGCTTTTTTAAGCGGTGCCATACAGTGTCGTGTCCCTCGCTGTTAAAGCCATATCTGTTTACAACGGCATTGTCTTCTACCAGCCTGAACACTCTTGGTTTTGGATTGCCGTCCTGTGGCTTCGGAGTAACCGATCCTGAAACATAGTTAAGATGTAAAATCGAAGATATTAGTGGGAATAGAAAAGAGGACTGTTGTAAGGTTTTACCGATTTCTACAAAGCTAAAGCCTATCCTGTGCAAGCCTTCTACAACTTCTGCTTGCTTGTCGAATCCAGCTGCCATCCCTAAGGGGTTGTTAAACTGCATGCCCCATACATTCATTTCAAGAGAAGATGGATCTTTTGTGGTCTGCTTGCCTACAAGACCCCACTTCAGCATCTTAATGGCAGCATTGTGAGCCAATTCTGGATCTACCAGTCGAATCAACGGCACAGCATATCTATTATAAAATTTCTCATCGCTGTGGTATAAACATATACCACTATACAAAGTTATAGCTGTGCTAGTCACTGTCAACAGTGACTTGAGCTTATCTTTGCCACTCAGTCGACGAGCCATTGTGAAATATAACAGATTTGGAGAAAGTCACAAGGAAGTATCTATTTAAAACTAAATGTACCGCTAAGGTTATGTGCGATCGTTTTCACAAATGATTAATAAATACGTCATAATGATTACAGTATCACGAATACCATCGATGTCACATCGTTAAATAACATTTTGATAACGATTTTATTGGAGTATCTATTGTTAATTTGATCCTACTCGATCGCATTTTACATAAATGCTATAGCCATCTTGTAAATACAAAACACACGTTCAGTGGTTCAGTTGATAGCGTTGATAGCCTTTGTTATCAATGGACGCGACAGAATGCAAAAGAACTGATTTCTCATGGTGTTTATTATTGTATGATATGCGGTTTGTGTCATTGTATCGTGCTGAATGAAAGAAATATTTTATATCTCATTTTCTTTATATTTCATTTTCTTATTCATTTCAAACACAAAAGAGATATTCATGTGGGTTATTGACAGGTGACCGTGGATGGTCAAATATTCAATGAAATTGTTATTCAAGGGATAAAAAAGATTGGTGGGCGTATACTGGAGAATTTTTTGTGTCTGTATTATACAATAAAAATAATTTATTCATGCAAAATGAAAACTATTGGATATTCATTACAGCAGCAAATAATTCGTGCCGTTTTTCCCATAAGGGGCAATGTTAATTCCGGCACGAATTATTTGCTGTTCCTAAACGTCCGTACAACGCCATTTCATGCAGCGGCAAAACGCTCAAACTGTTAGCCAAATGTTACCGACTGAGAACCTGTCGGTAACAGCGCCATCTAGCAGTATATTCGGAACTAAATTTGGCTAACAGTTTGAGCGTTTTGCCACTGCATGAAATGGCGCTGTACGGACATTTAGGAAGCGCAAATAATTCGTGCCGGAATTAGCATTGCGTCTTATGGGGAGAGCGGCACGAATCACTTGCTGCTGTAATGAATATCCAATACTTTTGAGATTTTTCATCAATGAATGTAAATATAATGTGTCAGGGAATGAATAATAATTAATTTCTCGCAGAATTTACTGAAAATTGTTACGGTTAGGAATTATTGTGAAAATGTAATAAAATATGTAAAAAACATTCTTAAATATCGATTCCTACAATAGTTAATATATAATACTATTATTATTACTTCATACTTCACTGCAATACCTTAATAAAACATATAGAATAAACATTTGTACCTCAAATATACTTTATATATTGCTTATTTCATGATAAAATGCCAAATTTTTTGAAATTATCCTGTCCATTCTTTCCGTGTACTGTGTACATGGCGCAACCGCTGACCCCTCTCACCCCATAAGTCAAGCGTAACCACTGTCGATGAGCATAGCTTATACATCTTTTGAAAATGTGACGTCACACTTTACTTCATCTTTGACTCGGGGAAAATTATCTGTGCCGTGTCTGTAGGTTTATATGGTCTGAGGGTTTAGTCACCGACGAGATAATAGTATCTCGTCGGTGGTTTAGTGCATAGCTGGGTAAAATAGTATTTTAAATAGTAAATGGTAAATAATCCTATTCATTTGTGGAAGTACAACTGTAAAAATAAAATATTTCATTTGGTGCAGTAATTTTGGAAATAGTATTTTCTTTTAGAATATGAAATATTTCAATACATTTATATATGTATAAATAGTTTCCTGACGATAAGATACACTATACGTTTATGCGGTTGCTCCGAGTATTATAACGATGCAAAAAGTAAAATATTTCATTTCGTGTTTCAGACTGTTAAAATAGAAATATTATGTTTTGTGGTTCAGATTGTCAAAAGTCAAAATATCCTATTTAAAATACTATTTTCTTTAAGCAAAATCAAATCTGAAATATAGTGGGCAAATAATGTCCACCTCTGGTTTAGTGTTAAATTTGCAAAATATAAATTATAATTAGTGCAACCATTAACATTACCAGGAATGCAGTGTATTTTCAACTTCTATATATTTCATAGAATTTACTATCACAACCCTCCACATTATGTTACAAACAACTTACTTTGATCTTCGTTAAAAAAATCCACTGCACTTTGCAGTTTCGTTAAGTTTCCGAACTGATCGTTTCGCACTGTTTGCAATCTCGTGTTTTCGACAGTCTAATCTGTTGCATGAACTGTGTGCAAAACTTGTAAACATTGTTTTACCCGGTGACCATTAGTCGGAGAACCGACAGATAAGACATCGAGGTCTTTAGAATGCTCATGTAGGTCTCCAGGTTCACGACAAAAAAGTGGCCAGCCTTTAGTTGAACGGGAGTCCGAGTCTCCATGATGACAAATATGATGTTCTTTGTAAGAATACAAGGCGCGTTGTACCAATCGCTGGAGTACGCCAAGTATCCGACGCCACCGAATTGATTCTTCGAGTACTCGCCCACGTAACTGTACGCGAATGTTTGAGTCAACAGGGTACTCATTGCTATGAACGTTTTGATCACCATGACGAAGTTGTGGACTTGCAGAGACAGGATGAACTGTAATCCTGGGAACAACGGTACCTCGATCACAAATCTCTAGCATTTTATCAGAGATCTACCATTCATTCAATTAATACAGGGTGTGACCGGACGGGTGGTACAACTGAGCAGGGGGTGACACTACATGTAAAAATAAGTCGAAAAAAAGAATAACATTTTTTTGTTTTACGCTTCGTTTTCGAGAAAATCGAGTTTGAAAATGCAGCGAACAGACGTGTGTCATGTCTGCTGACGTGTTGCCATAGGTTATAAGCATAGTTAATAAGAGTAGGATATTGTAACCGTAATTATTCATAATATTCATTAGTTATAAGTAGTCATACTTCGGTCCGGTCATCACATCCAATTCTCACCTCATACCATACACCCATTCTTATCTTAACCCTTGTATAATAATCATATCTTAATGTATTCCCAGTAGCAGTATCACGTAGCATTCCCCGTAATCATTAATCGCACATCTCATAACATCCGTAGCGTTATGTCTAACGAGACATCGCGTAGAAGATAAGACACCTATATATTCGACCTCACGATCCTAAAAATAGTTCAGTTAATTCAGTTCAATTCGGACAACCAGTCTGTCACGTTCGTTCAAGACTCCAGCGAGGCTCGTCGCCTCCTGGATGTCCCGGTCCGGACTCCGACGAGTCTTCGCTCTTATCCGCCTTCAAGCGGTCTTACTGTATCACGTGATTCTAATTCATTGTAATTCCACTTCGTACGTTACAAATATATCGCGCTTGCGATACTCTCCTATTCAATTCGCGTTCGTCGCTATCAATTACGAAAGCTCATGCGCGTCAACGAACGCGGGACGGAGGACAACAGCGGGGTATCTCCCGCCAACCGAGGATCACCGACGACGTGATCATCCCAGGACGAGTGAGGATCATCGTCCTTCCTACGACGATCCAGCCTGATTCGACTGCAGCCGTCAGCGAGCAACGGAAGCAGTTCGCATAAAGGAAGCCTGCCTGTATTCACCGATCGCCATACTCAACTGTCCGATAAGTCACTAAATATTTTCCTGCGAAGATTCGCGCCGTATCAGTTATCTCTGTTCTCGTACGCCGCTTTGGGCGAATCTACTACCTGTAAGCCTTAAGTAGAATACGCATGTTCGCGAAAGTCGTGGTTCCTAGTCAGACGTCGGACGTAACGTGCCGCGTGGACAAAAGGTTGTATCGCATTTGAGAACGTCCAGTAAGGGGAATGGGTCGCGGAACGATAATTTCGCGAAACTCAGACTCCGGGACGTAACACGTGCAATAGGAATCGTCTGACGCGTCTGACCATGATCAACCAATTCTACTTTGTGCATATACATACTAAAGCACGCAAACCTGGCGGAGAACTTTAAACTCGATTTTCGACTTATTTTTACATGTAGTATCACCTCTTGAGTGGTGTAGTATTACCACTCGTCTGGCCACACCCTATATAGAGTAAGGTCGACATCTAAGCTGATTGTTGGTTCTGTGCTATGACATAGATAATGCAGGAATGCTATTTTTTTGTGGCCGCGTCAACCCTGCCAAACGTAGAAAAGGACAGCATGTAAACACGGCCATTTGAATCAGAAAAATGCCACAAATAAGTTGGTGAAAGTCCCATGAAGAAATAATTAAAACTGAGGAAGTTTTGTAATTAGATTAGTAGTGGATCACACCGATATACCCGACGCGGAATCGGATTACGTGGCCTGTTTACACTGCTCGGCAACCCGTAAGCCCCCCAGTAGAAGGGGTAGGCGAACTGACTTAGAACGGTCACCTCCGTCGCGCTTAGATTTCGACTTTACTGTAGATCGAATAATCCTCGCGAAAGTAATTAATCACCGGTTATGCAGATGAGTATGCAGCTCGTGAGCAATTGCAAAATGAGAACGAATCCGATGGTGTCGTTCAAGTGATCGGCCAATACCAACAGGTGACGATGCCTCCTGACCAGCTCTTTGAAACGTCTAGCACCGTTCTCTCTTTCGTCGAGGAATCTGCTGAAGTCCAGCTTGAGCACCTCCACTTGTCCGCAAAGGTGAAAAACGATGCCGAAGAACAAGGTGTCGCTGCCTATCCAACGGACGTCTCGTCTAAGTATCTTTATGCCAACAACTACAGCAATAAAATGATAGAACGAATCGTTACCGAGGTTTCCAGCCGCTATCGTCAACAATAAAATGTACTCTCCGACGAAAATCCAAATATACATGCTCTCTGGCACGTGTAACAGCTCCAGAGTGAAAGTGCTGGGCATGGGGTAGTTTCGCTTAGCTTCTTCCGTTCTATTGAAACTTTCCAAGATATCACCTCTTCTGAGAAACATAGGCGTCAGGGCACACATTGTCGAGCTAAAATATATGAAGAACAGCATGTTCGCGGACGCCATTCTTCCCATGTACGCGTGCCGTTTCACGATGTCTCGTCTCTCGACATCTTGCACATCTTGGTAATCTTTCACGGCCGAGACGAAGTTGGCGATCAAGCCCGTGGGACGAAACCGGAAATAAGCTACCTTCGAAATCGCGAGCAGGCCGCACGAGCCTATCACGATGGAGTCCAGGTTCTTCTCTGGATCCCCTTCGCCCAGCCACAACTCCGTTTGCAAGATCAACACCGTCAGGACCTGGCGACGGGTCATTTTTGATATGGGTGCTAACTGAATTACATTGTATTTTATACACACAGTAATTGCATTACATAATTCGAACCTTCCACTTAATTCAATTGCTAATTACGCAAATCATGAGTGTAATCGAAATACAATGTAATTGAAATAAAATGTAATTCAAGTACAATATATAGTGTAAATTACTCAATGTGTACTGTCTGTCCAATAAGAGTTGGCACAGAGAAACTCGTAGATACCACGTGGTATCCCTACTCCGCGTAACATGTCCTCCGCGATTGGCCGAATCGCTTGACGAAGACAGCAAACGAGCGTCTTGAGTGCGACTGCAATAGAGTGATGTGGTGACGCAGAGCTCCTATGACGACCGTTCCCGTCAGAACCTAAGCGCAAGAGTGGGGTGCGCAGCCGAGCGTCAGGAGTGGGGTCTAGCAGATCTCCCTGCACCCCACTAGCAAAATCTGTGCCAACTCTCGTCGGAAGGACAGTACAATACTCGCTTAATGTGAAAAATATCTTTCATTTTTATCCGTCCTTCTTCCGTTTCGCATTCACAGACAACTCGATTTTATGTTTATGTTTATGAAGATGTTTCCTTATGCCACAATGACCAACCTATCAAAAATTCAGCAATGAACAAAGTGTTCATTAAAATTAATTTAAAACTTGCATAAGTGATTACTGCCACATGAAGAATGTTCATTTTTTAGGTCTTTCCTATTAAATAGTGTTACCTTTTATTATGTACTAAGATGTATTTCTACAGTTTATATTTCTTTTCTGACACCAACGTAATGAACAAGTTTATTTTTGATCACATGATATGAATTTATGAATAATACCATGTACAGTAATCGCGCGATTTTTGTCAAACAGCCTGTGTGCTGCAACCGTCAAATGTTGCGCAGGGAAATTATTATTGTATGACTACGTCGACCGCGCCGAGACTTCAATCGACGAGCCGTACATAGAGAAGGACGTCGCCAGTCGCATGCGTCATCACAATGTAACACAAAAATTTAATCTTCTTTATTTTTCATTATTTTGATATGGAACTTTCACCAACATATTCGTGACATTTTTATAATGCAAAATGTTACCAAACACGATATAATTTCAACTGTATTTAGAGGTTTAATCGACGATGCAGGTTTCGAACGCAACGAAGATCAGCGTATTGGAAAGAAAGGGACGCGAAGAAGCGCCGTCGCCGGCACAGTTCAAACGCCCGCGTTGTCGCTCTTCTTCGTTGCATTCGAAACTTTCATCGTCGATTAAACCACTAAATACAGTTGAAATAATATCGTGTTTGGTGTCATTTTAATCAGAGAAATGTCAGAAATAAGTTAGTGAAAGTCCCATAAAAGAATAATGAAAATTAAGATGAAATTAAGTTAGAAAATTCGATTCATTCGAGTCAATGTGTGGTGTTCACACCGATATACCCGAGCCGAGATCAATCATCGCCGCCTTACGGCGCGTGGCACACAGTGGTACCTTTCGTCCAAATCGGAGACAAAATCAAAGAACTTTCGATAGAAATAAGGTAGAGCGATGAAATTTTAAAAAAATTAAAACTGAAGCTTTGCAGAATATGGGAAAAATAGGGAGATTATGGTAAGAACGTTTTTTAACGTTGAGAAAAGTCATTAAACTTGCACAATTTCAAGAAAATTGTGGTTTTTCCAATACCACGCGCGGAAAAAATTTTTTTTGAACATGCTGTACTTCATTTCCCGTAGATTTCTTCACGCTGATTTCAAATCTGGTCTCAAAATTTTTCTACGACCTTAGGATATTGCAAAATCGATTTCTTGAAATTCTACATGTTTAACGAATTTTCTCAAGGTTAAAAACCGTTCGTACAGTAATCTCCCTATTTTCCCATATTCTGCAAAGTTTCAGCTTTAGTTGAAAAAAAATTTCATCGCTCTACCTCATTTCTATCGAAAGTTCTTTGATTTTGTCTCTGATTTGGACGAAAGGTACCACTGTACGGCGCGGCGCAGCGTTGGCCGGCAATGGAGTGAGTAGGCATTCGACTTCAATCGCGTAGACTGTAGACGACCCCCGACAAAAATCGCGCGATTACTGTACATCACTGATATTTTCCTTTTCCCACCTGTTCTTCTAATTTGCAGGGGGTGATACTATATATAAAAATAAGTCAAAAAAAGGAATAACATTTTCTTGTTTGACGCTTCGTTGTCGAGAACACCGAGTTTGAAAATGCAGCGAATACACGTGCTAATTGTATAGGAATCGTCTGACGCGTCTGACCATGATCAACCAATTCTACTTTGTGCACATACATACTAAAGCAAGCGCACCAGGCGGAAGGCGGAACTTTAAACTCGATTTTCTCGAAAACGAAGCGTCAAACGAAAAAATGTCATTCCTTTTTTTCGACCGATTTTCACATGTAGAATCACCCGCTGCTCGGTTGTACCACCCGTCCGGCCACACCCTGTATAATACATAATTACACTGTACTTTGTAATTGTATTTCAATTGTAAAAACGAATTGCATAATAATTCAACACAACTCTGAGTTACCACGACTTTTGAACTAATTAATATGTCTGCAGTTTGAAGAATCGAAACGCATATTATGCGAATGCGTTGATCTAATTGGAGAAACAGGTGACAGTGCTGGAAAAAAAGGTGATGCTGCTCACCAGTAGGATGAGAGCGATGACGGACTTGCCACCGGTCCAGAAATTGTAATCCTGAAGGGGCCAGGTGCCCACGGGCCACGAGACGATCTTCAGCGGAGCCATCTCATAGTCGAAGTCCTTGTCCTCTGGTAGCTTCATCCTCGCGGATCGTGGAGACAACGGTGATCGCGCTTCTTCGACTTGCTCGCGACGAGACGTCGCGGCTTCTGCATTTATGTTTTATGCAATCATAATCGCGTAAACGCTCGACGTTAGCGGCGCGCAGCCAAGTTTGTGACCAGACGAGAGAGGGGTTGCGTACGGCGGACCTATTCCTTTATTATCCGGCCACCTGCAACGTCATGAGCTCTCCCTTTTCCTCAGCTAGTGCTTACGAGACGACTCGCAATGAGCATTGAATTTTTATCGGAAATAGGACTAATGCGTTTCCTCATTCGGCGTAATGGGAAAACCTCCATCCCCTCGTTCGTAAAGTTTCCAGTTTCAGACATCTAAATTGCGAACGATCATTTCGCGAAGGAAATCAGCATTTTTTTTTATTCATTCGCTATTAGAAGGTAACGATTGCAGTTGTTCGATGAAGTGGACGGACGCGTTGTGATGGAGCTTACGCGTAGACCGTCCCAGTTCGTCGAGGAGGAATGTTCTTTACTACAGTGGTACCTCGGTATACGTCTGCTATAGAGTACGTCCATTAATTCGGTATACGTCCTGTTTGGATGTGACAAATTTTGCTTGGTATACGACATAAATTTTTGGTGTGATTTTAAAATAATTATCTCGGAGGAAAAATTAAATTAATAATCAATTATATTCGAAGTTGATGTATTATTAACTGACTGATCATACAAGCAAGGACAGTGAAACCAGCTGAGCCTAGTGAAAAGTGACAGAAGACGAAACATTTTTTTATTGCAAGGTGACTCTTCTTCCACAGAATAGAGTATCGTTTGTTTCTTTTTCTATTTTAGCATTAAGCAGAGTTTAAATTTAAAAATCTGTCATGAAATCTCATTTTTTATTTATGTGTTTAAACAGCGATTGAATTATCTTAAACTTAAACTCTGAAATTTTAGTATCGTTGATTAAACTAATTTTTATAGGTTTTGCACTCTAAATTCAACGTTTTGCAAGCCAAATTCAATCTTTTGTAAATAAAAATATCACCTATCAAAAATATTAAAAACTAATTATTTATTTATCATGTCATTACTCCGAGAGAAATATAAGACTCAATACTCTTCAATAAATACATATGTACAGTAAATCCTCAATCACTGTCCGGGGTGGCCTGTGTGAACGCTGCCCAATTTTTTTATGGGACTTTCACTAACTTATTTCTGGAATTTTTTTGATTAAAATAACACCAAACACGATATAATTTCAATCGCATTTAGTAGTTTAATCAACGATGAAAGTTTCGGGCGCAAGGAAGGACAGCGACAACGCAGGCCTTTGAACTGTGCCGGCGATGGCGACACGCTTCGGCCACGCGATCCGTATTTCATTCTGTCCTTCTCTATGTTCGGCTCTCTATTGAAGTCTCGGCACGGTCGGCGCGGTAGACGCAACAATAAAAAAATAGTGTCTCTATACAATCACTCTCCATGCAGAACACGGCTGTTGGACAGTAAATGAGGATTTACTGTACTTTCATTTTTAAAATTAATAATCAGACAATGGTTAAAATAAGTATACATATGCAAAACCTGTAAACGATCTTTTCAGGTAGTTATTCAGCCGTCAATGTGTTAAATAAGAGTTGTACTGTGATGTGTAATATAGGGAATGTAGAATATAAACGACACAAAACGTACGGAAAACATAATTTTTTAATAGAATATTCCTAGAACAGGTAGCATGGTGTCGTTGAATAGATCTACTATCCACTGTTAAAACTCGATCGACCCGATTGCATATGTTTCTGTAATTCACGCTTTCTCTCCGACTTGCACAGGAAAGCGTTGGTTGCAACAACAAAGGTAGCGCTTACGTTATCATTACGCGAAGGACCGACAGATAGGACATCGACGTCTTCAGAATACTCATGTACGTCTCTAGGTTGACCACGAAAAACCTGCCAGCTCTCAGATGAACGGGACATTGCGTCTTCATCAGAACAAACAGGATATTCTTCGAAATACAACAGGGCGCATTGTACCAGTCGCTGCTGTATGCGAAGTATCCAATACCACCGAATTGATTCTTCGAGTACTCGCCCACGTAACTGTACGCGAACATTTGAGTCAACAGGGTTCCCACTACTATGACCGTTTTGATCACCATGACGACGTTGTGGACGTGCAGAGACATGATGAACTGGAATCCTGGAAGCGATCACGTGTCGTTAGTAGAGATTATTTATACACGCTAAAATAGTTATAAATAGACTGCGGATTTTATGCATTTATGACAATAATGAGGAGGTATAATTTAAAATAGCAAACATATTAGGAAAATTTAAACATATTATTATATTATTTTCAACCTACTAAACATGATAGGGAAGAACATAAATTTCTATTTCACTCCAGTTTGTTGCAATTCAGCTAAGAAATTTTTATTTTGCATGAAGATACGCAGTCTAGTTATAAATAACAAAGTACTTCTTCTTTCAATAATTTTAATCACTCTAAAATAGTATTCTTAATCCCTTGCGATTTTCTTTAATAATTTCACTGATGAGAACAGAATATTTGTATCTAATGCAGCGGTTTCTAACTTGGGAGGCGTCAAAAATTTTTAATAAAAAATTAAACTCCATATCATAATATGTACAAATAAAAAAAACAGTTTTTGGAACGAAAAAAATTTTTTTTCGGGGAGTTGTAGTAGCGTAAAGGTTGGAAAACGCTGATTTATTGTATACCCACATTTACTTTGACGCCGGAATATTGTTTGCAAAATAACTGAGTCTTATTTTGTCAAGAAAGATGAAAGATGAAGGTGAAGAACAAGGGGTTAAAATTAATTTTAACGCTTTTAGAAAGCGGTCTAGTTACACTTAGCCAAGTATACACATCTAATTGAATTAATATTGTTTTCGAGAGAGCCAATTATCACCGGTTGTGCAGATGAGCAAACAGCTGGAGAACAGTTGGAGGATCAGAATGAATCCGATGGTGTCGTTCAGGTGTTCAGCCAATGCCAATAGGTGACGATGCCTGTTGATCAGTGTGGTCAATCGTTTCGCACTGTCCTCCTCGTCCTCGAGGAACCTGCTGAAGTCCAGCTTCAGCACCTCCACTTGGCCGCACAGGTGAAACACGATGCCGAAGAACATGGAGTCGCTACCTAGCCAACGGACGGCCTCAGCTAAGGGTCTTTGTTGTAGCAAGGTACAGTAAATTCGCGATTTAGCTCCCGTCGCCTGTTCCGAATACTTCCGAGCAGGGACAAAGATCATGTAGGGAAACTATTTTTTTATGACAGCGCCGCCGGCGCTAACTGCGCTGAAAATACCTACAGGGTGTCACAGAATTATATGTTGCGGACACCATTGCGTGATTCTGCACCCTCGATTTAGCGAAAAATGAAATAAGGAACCCCCGCAAAATTGACCTTGAACGTGAATAACTAGGTCAGAGAAAACCTAATTTGTTTTCTCATTAGAAATCTTAAATCTTAAAAATATCTTTGATCTTAAAAATCTAAATCGGAGGTGTAGAATCGTGCTATGTGGTGTCCGCGACATATAATTCTGTAACACATTGTACAAAGGGTGCCGAACGTAGAAAAGGACAGCGTGCAAACACAAACCGCGCGGCGACCGAAGCAATTCGAGCTTCTTGGCTCCTCGCGGGGTTGCCCCCCAGTGGAAGGGGTAGGTGAAGCCACAGTGATCTTGGAGAACCTCAGGGAGCTAGATCGCGACCTTACTGTATACACTATTTAGCTGGCAAAACGAATCAGTACCAAGGTTTCCAGCCGCTATCACCAACAGTAGAATATACTCGCCCATGTAGATCAACGCGTACAAATTTCCCGGCACTTGCAGAAGCTCCAGAGTGCACTCGCTGGGAATAGGGTAGTTCAACTGAACTTTGCGAGTCTGATTGAAACCCACCATTGTATCATCGTCTCCGGCGAACATAGGTACCATGGAAAACAGCGTCGCGCTGAAATACGAGTAGAACAGCATGTTCGCGGACGCCATTCTACCCATGTGCGCGTGTCGCTTCACGATCGCTCGTCTGTCCTCTCCTCTCAGCTCATGATAGTCGGTAACAGCGGACAAGAAGTTGGCGATCAAGCCGGCAGGGCGAAACCGGAAAAAAGCTACTTTCGAAATCGCGAGCACGCCGCACGTGATGATCACCACCGCGTCGAGATTCTTCTCCGCGTTCCCGAAGTCCAGGTAGACCTCCGTGTGCACGATCAGCATCGTTATCATCTGCACAAAGGGATTCACGTCTCTCACACAGTGGCAGACATTTCTGAAAAATGTCCTGTTCATCGGGTGTTTAGGGAAGTATTGTTCTCATATTTATTGATAGAAAAAAATCTAGATGGGGAAATAATTTTGGAGTTTTAACTCTTTTTGGAAGGTGATTAACAAATACTTCGAACCACCTATATCCCCAGTTAGTGCAATTTTTATCATATTCACGAGCACACTTCAATATATTTGGCTGGAGGGATAGTTCTGTCGCATTTTAAAGAAAACATTTGAAACAATTTATAAAAATATTTGTAACATCGTGTTGTCGTTTTTTAGATATCTGTGTTCTTCATTTACAAGCAAAATTGCCTGCTTGTTTCAAATACGACAGAACTTTCCTTTCAACCTGATATGCAGAAGGATCGGTAAGAAAGGAAGAGTCTATTAATATGAGCCAGTGTGGGAATATATTAGGTCGGCGCAAAAGTTCCTGTTTAACACGAAATCGGGCAGGAGTTTTTGCGCTGACCTAATATGTATAAGGGTGGATTTATAGTGGAGCAGCGAGGTGAGCTGTGCGGTGAAAAAAAAGAAAAACCAAGGAAATACGTATTTGTCGAAATGTTGTCACGAATGCTGGTTTCTTTTCACCGCGCCGCTATCATCGATGCTCGCAGCTCCACTATAAATCCGCACTAACAATAAGATAAAGATTGCTCACCAAGAGGAACAGAGCGGTGACAGACTTCGCGCCGGTTAGATAATTGTACTGCTGAAGCGGCCAGGTTCCCACGGGCCACGAGACGATCTTCATGGGAGCCATTTCATAGGCGAAGTCCTTGTCCTTCGGTAGGTTCATCCTCGCAGGACGTGGGGACATGATAGCACACCGTTTTCTCCGATGATCGTTGCATCTTCAACTTCGGTTCTCGCGAACGCGACGATACGCGCCGCGCGCTTCCATTTATGTTTTATGCAGTCATAATCGTGTAAACGCTCGATTGTTACCGGACGAGAGAGGGGTTGCATACCGCGAACCTATTCCTTTATTATCCGGCCATCTGCGACGTCATAAGCTCTCCCTTTTCCTCAAGGAATGCTTTCGAGACGGCTCGCAGTGAGCATTGAATTTTTATCGGAAATAGGACTAATGCGTTCCATCATTCGGCGTAATAGGAAAAGCGCGATCCCCTCTCGTTCGTAAAGTTTCTAGTTTCAAACGTCTAAATTGCGAACGCTCATTTTGCGGAGGAAATCAGCATTTTTCTTATTCATTCGCTATTAGACGGTAACGAATGCAGTTGTTCGATGAAGTGAACGGACACGTCGTGATGGTGCTTACGCGTAGACCGTCCCAGTTCATCGAGGAAGAATGTTCTTTACTACATACTTGGTAAGTTGCTCTGTCGCATAATATTTCTTAGTTGCCAACTAGAGGTGGAAGTACGTTGGTATATTCATTAATGCAAGTAATACGATTTTCAATTTCTTCACTTGGATTCCTGGATGTTATTTGTTACCTATTTTCAACACGTTGGCTGTTCAGTGTCTGTTCTTATGTACGTGACGGAATTTTTCGTCCACCTCTGATCATTATGTCTACACCCGGAATCTACATAATTAATTTTCGTTGTAGTAACATTACCTCAACCAAATCTGGGATAAACTTGAACTCTGATATTTTGATATCGTTGATTAAACTACTTTTTATAGGTTTCGCACTTTAAATTCAACGTTTTGCAAGTCAAATTCAACCTTTTGTAAATCAATATCACCCATTAAAAATATTTAAAATTAATTATTTATTTATCATGTCATTACTGCGAGATATACGTATAAGGTGGACTGGGGTAAGTCCGTTTACGGGGCAAGTCCGTTAATTGGTTATTTTTATTATAATATCAACGAAATTTCTCTAGCTTGTGTTTATTAATGTAGTATATGTAAGTTAGTATTACTATTCTCCATAGATGTAGCCCAAAAATAAAGGTGTTATCCTCGCTTAAATCAACCAATGCCAAACAGTCATGTGCGAGGTACACGTACAATTTTGAGGTTACCCTGAACGTGCAACAATTTACAAGTTATTAATATATTCTGTCTTGTCATTTTAGATAAGTACAACAAATATTGAGATGTAGGTTCACATTAAATAAACCGTTTTTATTGTATTTTTTAAAATTTATTGAGAGAAACACTAAGATGATCTTGCCCCGTAAATATTACTGCACGGGGCAAGTCCGTACTATCACGGTGTGGTAAGTCCGTACTGTATGGGTAACTATAAAACTAAACAATATATTTAATGCAATAAAAAGCATTCTATAGCAGACTTGTTAATCATTCTTTTCTTGTCCCGCAACACTTGAAACAAGGTTCAAAAGCTTTTTTAACTCTCAGAGACGGACTTGCCCTATTTTCGGGGCAAGTGCGTCCTAGTTGACACTTTGTACAATATTCTACCTATTGGGAATGGGGTGCTGATTTTAAACAAAGTCAGAGTTAATGTTCGAAAAACAAGACTTTATTGAACGGCTCGGAACGAAACGTCTTTCCTTGAAGAGGATCTGCAACAATCTGCAACAGACTAACTAAAACTGACCTGAACGATACTTGACTCTCGAAAAAGGAAACGGGGTCCTATACATATGTATAGCATATCTACGGGCCTCTGTCTTATGAATAGTGGCCTTGGTGCGTCGAGGGTTTTTCCAGGCAAGACCCTCTTACAACACATCTGGCTTACAGCCCTTATACTGCCTTCGGTTATTCTAAGCTATTGTAAAAGTAGAGGCGATGTTGAAACTGTCGGTAAATCCAACACTACCAAAATGATAATTTTCAAGCAAAATTAGAATCCTACACAATACTATATCATCAGTACTAACTGTGGTAAGAGTTTGGTACCAGGATCGTTAAGTTTTTACATACCAGACTGAAAATACATCGGTTGAAAGTCCATCTTTGCAAAAACTAGGGCGGAATTACCCCACTCCACCTTAATACATAAGACCCAATACGCTTCAATAAATATATATATGTACTTTCATTTTAATTAATAATCAGGAGAAGGTTACAATGAAGATACATATGCAAAACCTGTAAACGATCTTTTCACGTGGTTATTCAGCAGTCAACGTGTTAAATAAGAGCTGTATTGTGGTGTGTAACATAGGAAATGTAGAATATAAACGACACAGTAACGTACGAAAAACATAATTATTTAATAGAATATTCCTAGGACATATAGCATGGTGTCGTTGAATAGATCTACTATCCACTGTTGAAACTCTATCAATCCGATTGTAAGTGGTTCTGTAACTCGCGATTTCTCTCCGACTCGCACAGGAAAGCGTTGCTTGCCACAACAAAGGTAGCGCTTACGTTATCATTACGCGAAGGACCGACAGATAGGACATCGACGTCCTCAGAATACTCATGTATGTCTCCAGGTTGACCACGAAAAACTTGCCAGCTCTCAAATGAACGGGACATTGCGTCTTCACCAGAACAAACAGGATATTCTTCGAAATACAACAGGGTGCATTGTACCAGTCGCTCCTGTATGCGAAGTATCCAATGCCACCGAATTGATTCATCGAATACTCGCCCACGTAACTGTACGCGAACGTTTGAATCAACAGGGTGCTCATTACTATGAACGTTTTGATCACCATGACGAAGTTGTGGACGTGCAGAGACAGGATGAACTGGAATCCTGGAAGCGATCACGTGTCGTTAGTAGAGATTATTTATACAAACTGAAATAGTTATAAATAGACTGCGGATTTTATGCATTTATGACAATAATGATGTGTAATTTAAAATAGCAAACATATTAGGAGAAAATTTAAACATATTATTATATTATTTTCAACCTACTAAACATGATAGGGAAGAACATAAATTTCTATTTCACTCCAGTTTGTTGCAATTCAGCTAAGAAATTTTTATTTTGCATGAAGATACGCAGTCTAGTTATAAATAACAAAGTATTTCTTCTTTCAATAATTTTAATCACTCGAAAATCGTATTCTTAACCCCTTGCGATTCTCATCATAGTTACAATAATTACAACTTCTTTGTCTTTAATAATTTCACCGATGAGAACAGAAAATTTGTAACTAGTGCAGCGGTGTCTAACTTGAGAGGCGCGGAGTACTGCCAGGTAAGACGCCAAAATTTTTCAATAAAAAATTAATCTTTATATCATAATATCTACAGTTAAATAAAACAGTTTTTAGCACGGGAAAATTTTTTTCGGGGAGTTGTAGTAGCGTAAAGGTTGGAAAACGCTGATTTATTGTATACCCACATTTACTTTAACGCTGGAATATTGATTGCAAAATAACTGAATCTTATTTCGTCTTATAAGAAACATGAAATATAAAGATGAAGAACAAGGGGTTAAAATTAAAGAAAGCGGTCTAGTTACACTTAGCCAAATATACACATCTAATTGAATTAATATTCTTTTCCAGAGAGCCAATTATCACCGGTTGTGCAGATGAGCAAACAGCTGGAGAACAGTTGGAGGATCAGAATGAATCCGATGGTGTCGTTCAGATGTTCAGCCAATGCCAATAGGTGACGATGCCTGTTGACCAGGGTGGCCAATCGTTTCGCACTATCCTCCTCGTCCTCGAGGAACCTGCTGAAGTCCAGCTTCAGCACTTCCACTTGGCCGCACAGGTGAAACACGATGCCCAAGAACAAGGAGTCGCTACCTAGCCAACGGACGCTTCTGCTAAGGGTCTTTGTTGTAGCAAGGTACAGTAAAGTCGCGATCTAGCTCTCTGAGGATCTCAACGATTACTGTCCCTTCGCCTACCCCTTCCACTGCCCCTTCGTACCCCTTCCACGTAAATGCTTACCTTACTTCCTGTGTAAATGAAAATATAATTATGGAAAATAGATATCTATTTTAAATTACATTACAGTCACATATTGCTTACAAGGAGTGCCAGCGACAATCGCAGCGATACGTCGAGTGATCGCGTCAAGTGATATTGTACGTCAAGTAAACGTTCACAAGTACTTCATTATGTTTAATTTTATTGTGTTTTCTATATGAAAATACAATATACCTTCAAACTAGTGGGTTACAAATCATTTCAATGAAACAATAATTTCATAAGTTGTGTTCACAAAAATCGATATCTTGCAAAATCCTGAGGTCGCAGACAAATTTTTAGACCAGACTTGAAATCAGCGTAAAAAAATCTACGGGAAATGATGTATAACATGTTAAAAAAAAATTTCGCGCGATATTGGAAAAACCACAATTATCTTGGAATTGTGCAAGTTTAACGAATTTTCTCAAGGTTAAAAAACGTTCGTACCGTAATCTCCAAATTTTTCCCACATTCTGCAAAGTTTCAGCGTTAATTTTAAAAAAATTTCATCGCTCTACCTCATATCTATCGAAAGTTTATTGATTTTGAAGCAGCTTTCGTCCAAATTGCCCACTGTGCGAAGCGCCGCGGTGTTGACCGGCAGTGGAGTGGATAGGCACTGGACAGTGATCGCACAGGCGACCCCGGACAGTAAATGAGGATTTATTGTACACTACTAAGCTGACAAAACGAATCAGTACCAAGATTTCCAGTCGCTGTCACCAACAGTAGCATATATTCGCCCATGTAGATCAACGCGTACAAATTTCCCGGCACTTGCAGAAGCTCCAGAGTACACTCGCTGGGAATAGGGTAGTTCAACTGATCTTTGCGAGTCTGATTGAAACCCACCATTGTATCATCGCCTCCGGCGAACATAGGTACCATGGAAAACAGCGTCGCGCTGAAACACGAGAAGAACAGCATGTTCGCGGACGCCGTTCTACCCATGTGCGCGTGTCGCTTCACGATCGCTTGTCTGTCCTCTCCTCTCAGCTCATGATAGTCGGTAACAGCGGAGAAGAAGTTGGCGATCAAGCCGGCAGGACGAAACCGGAAAAAAGCCACTTTCGAAATCGCGAGCACGCCGCACGTGATGATCACCACCGCGTCGAGATTTTTCTCCGCGTTTCCGAAGTCCAGGTAGACCTCCGTGTGCACGATCAGCATCATTATCATCTGCACAAAGGGATTCACTTCTCTCACACAGTGGCAGACATTTCTGAGAAATGTTCTGTTCATTGGGTGTTTAGGGAAGTATTGTTCTCATATTTATCGATACAAAAAAATCTAGATGGGGAAATAATTTTGGATTTTAACTCTTTTTGGAAGGTGATCAACAAATATTTCGAACCACCTATTTCCCCAGATAGTGTAATTTTTATTATATTCACGAGCACACTTCAATATATTTGGCTGGAGGGATAGTTCTGTCGCATTTTAAAGAAAACATTTGAAACAATTTATAAAAATATTTGTAACATCGTGTTGTCGTTTTTTAGATATCTGTGTTCTTCATTTACAAGCAAAATTGCCTGCTTGTTTCAAATACGACAGAACTTTCCCTTCAACCTGATATGCAGAAGGATCGGTAAGAAAGGAAGAGTTTATTAATATGAGTCAGTGGTGGAAAATATTAGGTCGGCGCAAAAGTTCCTTTTTAACACGAAATCGGGCAGGAGCTTTTGCGCTGACTTAATTAGACTTAATTAGACTTAAGATAGAGATTGCTCACCAAGAGGAACAGAGCGGTGACAGACTTCGCGCCGGTTAGATAATTGTACTGCTGAAGCGGCCAGGTTCCCACGGGCCACGAGACGATCTTCATGGGAGCCATTTCATAGGCGAAGTCCTTGTCCTTCGGTAGGTTCATCCTCGCAGGACGTGGGGACATGATAGCACACCGTTTTTGACGAACGCGAACGCGACGCTACTTACGCGCCGCGCGCCTCCATTGATGTTTTATGCAGTCATAATCGCGTAAACGCTCGGCGTCAGCTGCGCGCTGCCAACATTGTTATGTGGACTAGAGGAAGGGTTGAACAATTGCGGACCTCTTGCTTCTATTATCCGACCACGTGCACCTTCATGTAGTCTCTCCCTTTTTTCAGCGAGCGCATTCCCGATCGCGAAGGAACATTCAATTTTTATCGGAAATTGGACTAATGCGCTCCCTGCCTTCGGTAAAATGGAAATTATTACGTCCCCCATCTTTTGCGAAGTTTGTAGTGCGATCGAAATTACAAACCCACTTCACGGAAGAAACTAGCATTTTCGTTATTCATTCGCTGTCGTAACGACTGTTCGACCAAGCAGAAGTGGGGCTTTGACGAAGAGGAATGTCCCTTTGGCAGTCTTGTGTTGGCTCGGTTGTTAGTAGGTTATCTAGCTTCAGTCGGTTCGGTGGACACTCGAAACGAAACACAGTGGTCGGAATCAGGAATCGCAAAAACGTGGCCAAAATAGGGAAGAGTACGTACTAAATGTTGGTTTTAAGGGTGCCGGCGCGCCCGCGCGAGAGTGTGGTGATACACGCACTCATCGCTAGATCCGCATATACATATATGAAATTACAAGGTTTACAAGAATAAAAAATGACGCTTCAACATTGCAATGAGAAGTTCAGAAGCGGTCAATTGTGATTCCTAAAAGTCAAATCTATGTCTGTCCAGCGCTCAAAATGCATATTGTTACGTTATCGAGGAATAATTTGTAATATTCGGCAGATACCACCTGTCACGAGGCATCCGAAGCAAGCATGATATCACAAGTTGGCGGCAACTGATTTTCGTAAATATTGAGAGATTTATCGTTCGAATAAAAAAAATTGCTCTTCATCGACATAGCCAGGACATGTACAAAGGCGGTGGTGTATATTTTTAGTTGACTAATTAATTATTTAAAGACGAAAAATGAGTTGGAAAATAATACAGTACCTCGAAGTTTCGAAATTCTGCACTAGTAGCACCACTGTCTCTTTCCTAAACTTCACATCTAGTGATGTGTGCGTGTGCCACCGCACTCTTGCACAGGCGCGCCTGGCAGTTTATAAATAAAGTACTACTACACAAATTTTTAAACTACGGAAAACAATTTTTTTACTTTTGGACACGATTTCGGTCGAACTCACCACTGTGCGATAGCTGGGATCAGGACTTTTATCGGTCCGAATAACATTGTTGCCATTTTCAATTATTTTTCGCTCTATTTTCTAAGTTGACACATTTTTGCAACACATTCACCGTCTACTAGTGGGTAACAGAACCACGAATCCACCTTTAACCCTTAACCTATATCAAATTTTATTGGATCTTATGGGATCCAACACGTTTAAGCAACTTGGATTTTGTGCAATTCTGCAAAGTGGTAATCATCAGTCAACGTGTTAACCCCTTGCTGTATTTTAACGAATCAAACTCCTGATAAGATTCTGAACAAAGACTAATAAATACGTACTGTCCGTCCAACGAGAGTTGGCACAGACTTTGCTAGTGGGTTGCAGGGAGATCTGCGAGACCCCACTCCTGACGCTCGGCTGCGGACCCCACTCTTGCGCTTAGGTGCTGGCGGGAACGGTCGTCACAGGAGCTCGGCGTCACCACATCGCTCTATTGCAGTCGCACTCAAGACGCTCGTTTGTTGTCTCGGCCAATCGCGGAGGACGTGTAGCGCGGAGTAGGGATACCACGTGGTACCTACGAGTTTCTCTGTGCCAACTCTGGTTGCACGGACAGTACGTTATTCATTTTCTTTAAACCGAAATGAAATTCTATTTTGCTGTAATCTGTATATAGCCTTTTGAGAAAGTATATATTGGGTTGTAACATAAGTTCGTAGGGTTTTTTTTATTAATCCTTTTTATCTGAAGTAATCCTATTGTTTGAAGGTGGCGAGAGATTGTTATAGCAGTACTGGCCATCTTCTTGGCCAGCTTCCTGCACGTTTGACGGCCGTGCACCTTCAAAAGTGTCTTAAGACGGTCCTAGTCGCACTTGGGAGGTCGACCGGAGCGTGGTGTGTCTTCCAGGCACAAAAATTGCCATTTTTGAAATTGAGAAACCATTTCTGTGCAGTACATTTTCCTATGACGCCCTCTCCATACACGGCGCAGATATTTCTAGCTGCTTCGGTGGCGTTCTGGCCTTGATGAAAAGCGAAAAACAATAGATGTCGTAAATGGTGATTTTTGCCGCCCGGAAATTCCATTTTAGGTTATGTTATGTTCCTCAATACTACGGTATTCAAGATAACGATTGGAACACGCTTGTAGAGCGGAAAAGCACTTCAGAATGGTGTACACAATTTTTAAAAAAAAGTAGATAAATTGATTATGAACAAAAGCGATTTAAAACCTCTACGAACTTATGTTACAACCCAATACATAGAAACAAAAATGAACTATCTCTTTTTTCCATGAAATTCTAAACGATTAGTACCGTAAGGGGTTAAAGAAGAGGTGCACGATACTATGATACGTAAAATACGAATACCAGAATAGAAATGACACTGTGACGTATAGAAATCATAGCTTTTTAATGAAGCCAATTCGTAAAACAGACAGCATGTAATCCACCGTATCGCTAGTCGACCAACTCCGTTGTAAATGTTTCGGTTATTCATGCATTCTCTCCGACTTGATTAGGAAAGCGTCGGTTACAACGAGAAAGCAATCACGTTCGTTACCATCACTCGGTGATCATCACTCGAAGAACGGACAAATAGGACATCGACGTCCTCAGAATGCTCATGTACGTCTGGATATTGATGACGAAAAACTTGCCAGCCTTCAGTTGAACGGGTGTCTGTGTCTTCATGAGAACGAACAGGATGTTCTTGGACAGGTTGCAGGGCGCATTGTACCAGTCGCTGCAGTAGATCAAGTGTCCGATGTCTTCGAATTGGTTCTTCGAGTATTCGCCCACATAGCTGTACGCGAACAATTGCGTCAGGAGGGTGTTCACCACTGTGAACGTCTTCATCAGCATTACGAGGTTGTGAACGTGCAGAGAGAGGATGAACTGGAACCCTGAGGACAGTGGCATACCGCTTATCAATCCAGCATATTAATAAGGCATGTACATTTATAATTAAATGAATATAGATAAAAGTGATCACCGCTTATGCAGATGAGCAAGCAACTGGAGAGCAGTTGTAGAACCAGAATATACCCGATCGTATCGTTCAAATGATCGACCAGTGTCAAGAGATGATGATGCCTCTCGATCAGTGCGTTGAAACGTTTCGCACTGGTCTTTTTGTCATCGAGGAATCTACTGAAGTCCAGCTTCAGCACCTCCACCTGTCCGCACAGGTGGAAAACGATGCCGAAGAACAAGATGTCGCTACCTAGTCGGCAGACATCTTGTCTAAAAATCTTTATTGGAACAAGTATCCTATGCCCACGCGAAGATGGCAGAAATTTTAGTAGGGTCATCAGTGGACCGCGGATTTTATGTATTTATAACGAAAATGAGTAGATGCAATTTAAAACATTAAATACATATAAAACATAAAACCTACTCAACATATTAACAAAGGAAATACATTTCTATATCACTTCAGTTTGGTGAAATTCAGGTAAAAAATGTTTATTTTGCATAAAGATTTGCTGTCTAGTCATCAGGTAGCGGGGCGTAGATGCCTACTAGTATCTCTGTGTCATCTTCTCGAGGAGCACACTAATCGAATCACAGGATAAATGACTACCAAGATTCCCAGCAGCCAACAGCACCATCAGCAAGAACTCCGCAGTATAAATGATCGCGTACATGTTCTCCGACACTTGCAGAAACTCCATAGTAGAATCACTGGGCATGGGATAGTTCAGGCGAAACTTCCGAGTCTGGTTGAAATTTTCTACGTTGTCCTCTTCATCGGCGAACAGGGACACCATCAAGAACTGCGTTGCGCTGAAGTATGAGAGGAATAGGATGTTGGCGGACGCCAACATTCGCGCCATGTGCGCGTGCCGTTTAACAATGGCTCGTGTCTCTTCGCCTTTCAGCTCTTGGTAGTCCCTCACAGCGGAGACGAAATTCGCGATCAAGCCCGCAGGACGAAACCGGAAAGATGCTACCTTGGAGATAGCGAGCATGCCGCAGGCCATGAACACCACTGCGTCCAGGTTCTTCTCAGCGTTTCCAAAGTCCAGGTAGATCTCCGCGTGCAGGAACAAAATAATTAGCAGCTGCGCAGATGATTCGAAAATGTTACACTTCTTTAGCTTATACATATACCAGATGATTGCATAAGTTCGTGCCCGGCTTGAGAATAAAATTCAATGGTTAAATTTTAAAGAATACACCTTTACTAATCAATTATATGCACATCTATGAAAATTGGGCCCGAACTTATGCAATCTGATACAAAATTGTCTTTTCCAGCTGACTCCATCTCAAGTTTATTGACAAGGATCAGGGCCGTGCGTTAAATTTTCTCAATATGATGCAAGTCTTCGAAGTGCCGCTCCGTAAATGTTTATTCTTTAAAATAACCATCGATTGTAATTAAAAGAAATTGTCATTTGTGATAATTGCCGCCTCAGCTTTTAGGAGGAGCCACGCGGTATATTACAAACAAAAATAATAGCTTCGCACTGTCAGATCAAAAGTGTTTCGACACGCGCTTGTCAACGCTTCACCTGCACCAGAAACCGAAATCAAAGAGTTCAAAACGCACTTAGGCAGTATACAGGGTGTCACAGCTGAGGAAGGCCACCTAAATATTTCCTTTATTTTTAATGGCACAACAAGAATATTTATGGCATAATTTAAATGCTATCGAAGTAGGAATATCATAGAACAACAATTTTTTCTTGTCCGGTTATTTTTTCATAGTTTTTGCGAGGTCATCGTTATTTTTTTATCGCGAAAACGTATTTTTTTATGCCATCTTATAGCGGCTGAAAAAATACATTTGGATATGCTTCAGTCATTAATAAGATGGAATAAAAAAGAGATAAGTTTTCCCGATAAAAAATAGTGATGACCTTGAAAAAACTATGAAAAAATAACCGGACAAAAAAAATTGTTGTTCTATGATATTCCTCCTTCTATACCATTTTTAAATTATACCATAAATAGCCTTTTTATGCCATTAAGGAGATAAAGGAGATATTCAGATGGCCTTCTTCAGCAGAGACACCCTGTATAGCAATATCGGAGTAACATAGACCAATATAGATAAGCGATGCGTAAAGATTCTTAATTATTGAATAGTTCAAATTGTATTTTGATTTGCCGCCTATTTGGTGCCGCCTGATGCACGGCCCTGATAAGGGCGAGACGGATGGGTGGCTCACCAGTAGAATGAGGGTGACGACGGACCTGACTCCGGTAGCGAAATTGTATTCCTGCAGGGGCCAGGTGCCCAGGGGCCATGAGACGATTTTTAACGGCGTCATCCCGTAAGCAAAGTCCTTGTCCGTCGGGAGCTTCATCCTCGAGGGATATAGGGCAAGTTCGCATTTTCTACATGGTGCGCGACGATACGCGTCGCCCGTTTCCGTTTATGTTTTATGCAGTCGTAATCGCGTAAACACTCGGCGTCAGCTGCGCGTTGCCAACATTGTTGTATGGTCGAGAGGAACGGTAGCACAATTGCGAACTTCTTGCTTTTATTAACCGGCCACGTGCACCTTCATGTAGTTTCCCCCTTTTTTCAGCGAGCGTATTCCCGATCGCGAAAGAACATTCAATTTTTATCAGAAATAGGACTAATACGCTCCCTGCCTTCGGTAAAATGGAAATTGTTACGTCCCCCATCTTTTGCGAAGTTTGTTGTCCGAGCGAAATTACGAACCCATTTCACGGAAGAAGTTAGCGTTTTCCTTATTCATTCGCTGTCGTAACGACTGTTCGATCAACTGGAAGAGTCTCGAGTCAGTGTTTGCGCGTAGATAGTGGGACCTTCACGAAGAGGAATGTTCCTTTTGCAACCTGGTGCTGGCTCGGTAAGTCGCTCTGCTGTTGTTAGTAGGTTATCTAACTTCACTCGGTTCAGTGGTCACTCGAAACGATGCACAGTGGTCGGAATCAGGAATCGCAAAAACGTGGCGAAAATAGGAAAGAGTACGTGTTCCGGCCGATCTCGACTCGGCTGATCCGCTCCAACCGACGTCGCGTAGTCGAGCGGATGACGTCACGTCAGCCGCGCGACCCCCCACTTCGCGATACGCCGAACGCGTGATTTTCGGTTACCCACCTGCTGATCGAGATCACCAGATCACTGTTAACGGCCACCGCGGATCTACCTTCGTTACACCGCTCTCGCGTAACCGCTACTCAAGTCGAATTATTCATTCGTGGCACCGCCTTCTCATATAATTTAATGTATTTCATTGTTGTGTTTTGTTGAGTACGCTCATTAAACGTGTGTGTGAAACAACGTGTACTAGCTGCAATTTATAACCCACTGACTCCCACTGATCCTCGTATCCGATCTCCAACAGTACGTACTAAATATTGGTTTTAAGGGTGCCGGCGCGCCTGTGCGAGAGTGTGGTGACACACGCACTCATCGCTAGATCCGCATATACATATATGAAATTACAAGGTTTACTAGAATACAAAATGACGCTTCAACATTGCAATGAGTAGTTCAGAAGCGGTCCATTGTGATTCCTAAAAGTCACATCTATGTCTGTCCAGTGCTCAAAATGCATATTGTCACGAGGCATCCGAAGCAAGCATGATATCACTAGTTGGCGGCAACTGATTTTCGTAAATATTGAGAGATTTATCGTTCGAATAAAAAAAATTGTTCTTCATCGACATAGCCAGGACATGTACAAAGGCGGTGGTGTATATTTTTAGTTGACTAATTAATTATTTAAAGACGAAAAATGAGTTGGAAAATAATACAGCACCTCGAGGTTTCGAAATTCTGCACTAGTAGCACCACTGTCTCTTTCCTAAACTTCACATCTAGTGATGTGTGCGTGTGCCACCACACTCTTGCACAGGCGCGCCTGGCAGTTTATAAATAAAGTACTACTACACAAATTTTTAAACTACGGAAAACAATTTTTTTACTTTTGGACACGATTTCGGTCGAACTCACCACTGTGCGATAGCTGGGATCGGGACTTTTATCGGTCCGAATAACATTGTTGCCATTTTCAATTATTTTTCGCTCTATTTTCTAAGTTGACACATTTTTGCAACACATTCACCGTCTACTAGTGGGTAACAGAACCACGAATCCACCTTTAACCCTTAACCTATATCAAATTTTATTGGATCTTATGGGATCCAACACGTTTAAGCAACTTGGATTTTGTGCAATTCTGCAAAGTGGTAATCATCAGTCAACGTGTTAACCCCTTGCTGTATTTTAACGAATCAAACTCCTGATAAGATTCTGAACAAAGACTAATAAATACGTACTGTCCGTCCAACGAGAGTTGGCACAGACTTTGCTAGTGGGTTGCAGGGAGATCTGCGAGACCCCACTCCTGACGCTCGGCTGCGGACCCCACTCTTGCGCTTAGGTGCTGGCGGGAACGGTCGTCATAGGAGCTCGGCGTCACCACATCGCTCTATTGCAGTCGCACTCAAGACGCTCGTTTGTTGTCTCGGCCAATCGCGGAGGACGTGTAGCGCGGAGTAGGGATACCACGTGGTACCTACGAGTTTCTCTGTGCCAACTCTGGTTGCACGGACAGTACGTTATTCATTTTCTTTAAACCGAAATGAAATTCTATTTATTAATCCTTTTTATCTGAAGTAATCCTATTGTTTGAAGGTGGCGAGAGATTGTTATAGCAGTACTGCCCATCTTCTTGGCCAGCTTCCTGCACGTTTGACGGCCGTGCACCTTCAAAAGTGTCTTAAGACGGTCCTAGTCGCACTTGGGAGGTCGACCGGAGCGTGGTGTGTCGTCCAGGCACAAAAATTGACATTATTGAAATGGAGAAACCATTTCTGTGCTGTACATTTTCCTATGACGCCCTCTCCATACACGGCGCAGATATTTCTAGCTGCTTCGGTGGCGTTCTGGCCTTGATGAAAAGCGAAAAACAATAGATGTCGTAAATGGTGATTTTTGCCGCCCGGAAATTTCATTTCAGGTTATGTTATGTTCCTCAAGACTACGGTATTCAAGATAACGATTGGAACACGCTTGTAGAGCGGAAAAAGCACTTCAGAATGGTGTACACAATTTAAAAAAAAAGTAGGTAAATTGATTCAGAACAAAAACGATTTAAAACCTCTACGAACTTATGTTACAACCCAATACATAGAAACAAAAATGAACTATCTCTTTTTTCCATGAAATTCTAAACGATTAGTACCGTGAGGGGTTAAAGAAGAGGTGCACGATACTATGATACGTAAACTACGAATACCAGAATACAAATGACACTGTGACGAACAGAAATCATAGCGTTTTAATGAAGCAAATTCGTCGAACAGACAGCATGTAATCTACCGTATCGATAGTCGACCAACTCCGTTGTAAAAGTTCCCGTTACTCATGCATTCTCTCCGATTTGCACAGGAAAGCCGCGGTTACAAACGAGAAAGCAATAACATTCGTTACCATCACTCGGTGATCATTACTCGAAGAACGGACAAATAGGACATCGACGTCCTCAGAATGCTCATGTACGTCTCGATATTGATGACGAAAAACTTGCCAGCCTTCAGTTGAACGGGTGTCTGTGTCTTCATGAGAACGAACAGGATGTTCTTGGACAGGTTGCAGGGCGCATTGTACCAATCGCTGCAGTAGATCAAGTGTCCGATGTCTTCGAATTGATTCATTGAGTATTCGCCCACGTAGCTGTACGCGAACAATTGCGTCAGGAGGGTGTTCACCACTGTGAACGTCTTCATCAGCATCACGAGGTTGTGAACTTGCAGAGAGAGGATGAACTGGAACCCTGAGGACAGTGGCATACCGCTTTTCAATCCAGCATATTAACAAGGCATGTACGTCTATAATTAAATAATTATAGATAAAATTGATCACCGCTTATGCAGATGAGCAAGCAACTGGAGACCAGTTGTAGGACCAGAATATACCCGATCGTATCGTTCAAATGATCGACCAGTGTCAAGAGATGATGATGCCTCTTGACCAGTGCGTTGAAACGTTTCGCACTGTTCGCTTTGTCGTCGAGGAATCTACTGAAGTCCAGCTTCAGCACCTCCACCTGTCCGCACAGGTGGAAAACGATGCCGAAGAACACGGTGTCGCTACCTAGTCGGCAGACATCTTGTCTAAAAATCTTTATTGGAACAAGTATCCTACGTCCACGAGAAGATGGCAGAAATTTTAGTAGGGTCATCAGTGGACCGCGGATTTTATGTATTTATAACGAAAATGAGTAGATGCAATTTAAAACAGTAAAAACATATAAAACATAAAACCTACTCAACATATTAACAAAGAAAATAAATTTCTATATCACTTTAGTTTGGTGCAATTCAGGTAAAAAATGTTTGTTTTGTATAAAGATTTGCTGTCTAGTCATCAGGTAGCGGGGCGTAGATGCCTACTAGTATCTCTGTGTCATCTTCTCGAGGAGTACACTAATCGAATCACAGGATAAATGACTACCAAGATTCCCAGCACCCAACAGTACCATCAGGAAGAACTCCGCAATATAAATGATCGCGTACATGTTCTCCGACACGTGCAGAAGCTCCATAGTAGAATCACTGGGCAGGGGATAGCTCAGACGAAACTTTCGAGTTTGATTGAAATTTTCCTCGGTGTCCTCTTCATTGGCGAACAGGGACACCATCAAGAACTGCATCGCGGTGAAGTATGAGAGGAACAGGATGTTCGCGGACGCCAACATTCGCGCCATGTGCGCGTGCCGTTTCACAATGGCTCGTGTCTCTTCGTCGTTCAGCTCCTGGTAGTCCCTCACAGCGGAGACGAAATTCGCGATCAAGCCCGCAGGACGAAACCGGAAAGATGCTACCTTGCAGATCGCGAGCATGCCGCAGGCCATGAACACCAATGCGTCCAGGTTCTTGTCAGCCTTCCCGTGGTCCAGGTAGAGCTCCGTGTGCAGGATCAGCAACATCAGCAGCTGCGCAGATAAGATTCGGAAATGTTACTCTTCTTTAGCTTATATATCAGATGATTGCGTAAGTTCGTGTCCGATTTGAAAATAAATAATCAATTATATAGTCACCATTATTTCTACAATCAGAAAGTTTGCACATCTATGAAAATCAGGCACGAACTTATGCAATCTGATACAAAATTGTCTTTTCCAGCTGACTCCGTCTCAAGTTTATTGACAAGGATCAGGACCGTGCGTTAAATTTTCTCAGTATGATGCAAGTCTTCAAAATGCCGCTCCTTAAATGTTTATTCTTTAAAATAACCTTCGATTGTGATTTTAAAAAAATTGTCATTTGTGATAATTGCCGCCTCAGCTTTTAGGAGCAGCCGCGCGGTATATTACAAACAAAAATTATAGCTTCGCACTGTCAGATCAAAAGTGTTTCGGCACGCGCTTGTCAACACTGCACCTGCACCAGAAACCAAAATCAAAGGGTTCAAAACGCACCTAGGCAGTATACAGGGTGTCACAGCTGAGGGAGGCCACCTAAATATTTCCTTTATTTTTAATGGCACAACAAGAATATTTATGGCATAATTTAAATGCTATCGAAGGAGGAATATCATAGAACAACAATTTTTTCTTGTCCGGTTATTTTTTCATAGTTTTTGCGAGGTCATCGTTACTTTTTTATCGCGAATACTTATTTTTTTTATGCCATCTAATAGCGGCTGAAAAAATACATTTGGATATGCTTCAGTCATTAACAAGATGGAATAAAAAAGAGATAAGTTTTCCCGATAAAAAATAGCGATGACCTTGAAAAAACTATGAAAAAATAACCGGACAAAAAAAATTGTTGTTCTATGATATTCCTCCTTCTATACCATTTAAATTATGCCATAAATACCCTTTTTGTGCCATTAAAAATAAAGGAGATATTTAGGTGGCCTTCTTCAGCTGAGACACCCTGTATATCAATATCGGAATAACATAAACCAATATAGATAAGCGATGCGTAAAGATTGTTAATTATTGAATAGTTCAAATTGTATTTTGATGCACGGCCCTGATAAGGGCGAGACGGATGGGTGGCTCACCAGTAGAATGAGGGTGGCGACGGACCTGACTCCGGTAGCGAAATTGTATTCCTGCAGGGGCCAGGTGCCCAGGGGCCATGAGACGATTTTTAACGGCGTCATTCCGTAAGCAAAGTCCTTGTCCGTCGGTAGCTTCATCCTCGAGCGATATAGGGCAAGTTCGCATCTTCGACATGGTGCGCGACGATACGCGTCGCGCGTTTCCGTTTATGTTTTATGCAGTCGTAATCGCGTAAACGCTCGGCGTCAGCTGCGCGTTGCCAACATTGTTGTATGGTCGAGAGGAACGGTTGCACAATTTTATTAACCGGCCACGTGCACCTTCATGTAGTCTCCCCCTTTTTTCAGCGAGCGTATTCCCGATCGCGAAAGAACATTCAATTTTTATCGGAAATAGGACTAATGCGCTCCCTGCCTTCGGTAAAATGGAAATTGTTACGTCCCTCTTCTTTTCCGAAGTTTGTAGTCCGAGCGAAATTACGAACCCATTTCACGGCAGAAACTAGCGTTTTCCTTACTCATTCGCTGTCGTTACGACTGTTCGATCAACCGGGAGAGTCTCGAGTCAGTGTTTGCTCGTAGATAGTGGGAGATTCACGAAGAGGAATGTTCCTTTTGCAATTTGGTGCTGGCTCGGTAAGTCGCTCTGCTGTTGTTAGTAGGTATCTAACTTCACTCGGTTCAGTGGTCACTCGAAACGAAACACAGTGGTCGGAATCGGAAATCGCCAGAACGTGGCCAAAATAGGAAGAAGAACATACTCCAATTTAGTTCAACATTGATACTCTGGGGTTTTCGGGTCACTGATTATGAATCTGATGTCAAAATTACGAAAATGCCAGGACTATTGGATTATTGTACCGTATTTCTTGTACCGCGGAATATGAATCTGATATTAAAATTCCAAAAAACAATGGCGGACGGATAAGTGAAAAAATGATTTGGTTTCCACAAATCAGAATACGCCCGATAATGGCAAGAATAATAAATAAACTAGCGTTACAGTGCGACAATTAATTCCAAAGGTAATCTCAATTATGGATGGGAATGCCGATCTGCTAAAACTACCAACTTTGAACTTGCGTATCTCCGACACAGAAGTACGTATTAAATGTTCGTTGTAAACCAAATTTTATTGGAGCTTGTGGGATCTAATATGTTTAAAAAAGCAATCAAAGTGATTAATTTGAACTGCGCATTTGTGGTCTCATTGACTAATTAAGTGACTTCGTGCAATTTTGGAAGGTGGTAATTCAGCAGTCAACGTGTTCATCCTTTGCGATATTTTAACGAATCAGACTTGCGATTAAGATTCTGAAAAGAATCTAACAAATACGAACGTTATTAATTTTCTATAAACCGAAATGAAATTCTATTTTGCTGTAGTCTTTATTAGAAAGACTTTATGAGAAATTATAGGGAAATTCTGAACGATTAGTACTGCAAGGGCTTAAAGAAGAACGCACGATAGTATGACACGTAAAATAAGAATACCAGAATACAAATGACACTGTGACGTATAGAAATCATAGCTTTTTAATGAAGCCAATTCGTAAAACAGACAGCATGTAATCCACCGTATCGATAGTCGACCAACTCCGTTGTAAATGTTTCGGTTATTCATGCATTCTCTCCGACTTGATTAGGAAAGCGTCGGTTACAACGAGAAAGCAATCACGTTCGTTACCATCACTCGGTGATCATCACTCGAAGAACGGACAAATAGGACATCGACGTCCTCAGAATGCTCATGTACGTCTCGATATTGATGACGAAAAACCTGCCAGCCTTCAGATGAACGGGTGTCTGTGTCTTCATGAGGACGAACAGGATGTTCTTGGACAGGTTGCAGGGCGCATTGTACCAATCGCTGCAGTAGATCAAGTGTCCGATGCCTCCGAATTGGTTCTTCGAGTATTCGCCCACGTAACTGTACGCGAACATCTGCGTCAGGAGGGTGTTCACCACTATGAACGTCTTCATCAGCATCACGAGGTTGTGAACGTGCAGAGAGAGGATGAACTGGAACCCTGAGGACAGTGGTATACCGCTTATCAATCCAGCATATTAACAAGGTGTGTACGTCTATAATTAAATGAATATAGATAAAATTGATCACCGGTTATGCAGATGAGCAAGCAACTGGAGAACAGTTGTAGGACCAGAATATACCCAATCGTATCGTTCAAATGATCGACCAGTGTCAAGAGATGATGATGCCTCTTGACCAGTGCGTTGAAACGTTTCGCACTGTTCTCTTTGTCGTCGAGGAATCTACTGAAGTCCAGCTTCAGCACCTCCACCTGTCCGCACAGGTGGAAAACGATGCCGAAGAACAAGGTGTCGCTACCTAGTCGGCATACTTCTTGTCTAAAAATCTTTATTGCAACAAGTATCCTTCGTCCACGAGAAGATGGCAGAAATTTCAGTAGGGTCATCAGTAGGCAGCGGATTTTATGCATTTATAACAAAATTGAGTAGGTGTAATTAAATACAGTAAAAACATTGGAACCAATTCAAAATATTAACAAAGAAAATAAGTTTCTGTGTCACTTCAGTTTGCTGCAAGCCGGGTAGAAAATTTTTATTTTGCATAAAGATCTGCTGTCTAGTCATCAGGTAGTGGGGGTAGATACCTACTGTCGAGAGCTCGAGAGAAAACTACCAGGAGGAGGACGGGGCAAGAGGAACGCAAAGGCAATCTTAATGTCAGGCTTCTTTCTCTGTGCCATGTTCTCGAGGAGTACACTAATCTAATCACAGGATAAATGGCTACCATTATGAGCCAAGAACAGGAGTGAGCCCGAGAAGTGAGACGGTCAAGAGAAATACGGAAAGTCGGGCCTTGACTGTTCTTAAGGGCATAGGAGGGAGAGGAAAGGGCTAAATGAGTCCTAGACGTGCGGTTTCTTTAGTGGGTATTGGGGACACCGCCCATCTGTGTCCCCCGCGTCCCACACTACAGTAAATTTTCTATAGATGCGAAAATTTTTTACGATAGTTGCGAAAAGAATATCCCCCCCCAACTTAGTAATCTGATTTCGGCTCGGTATATCGGTGTGAACCACTACTAACGCGACGCGGAGAGTCGCAGTCGTCGGCACGGTTCAAACGCCGTGTGTCATCACAATGTAACACCAATATTTAATCTTCTTTATTTTTCATTATTTTTTTGTGGAACTTCTACTGGAATCTTTCTAATGCAAAATGATACCAAACACGATATAATTTCAACTGTATTTAGCGGTTTAATCGATGATGAGAGTTTCGAACGCAAGGAAGGACAGCGCATCAGAAAGAAAGAGACGCGGACAGTGCCGTGGTCTCTCTTTACACGCGCTGTCCTTCTCTACGTTCGGCTCGTCCTTTGAAGCTCAAAAACTAGTACCATATGCGATAGATGCAAAGAGATCCCCCTGAGGCCTTTGCATCTATAGAAAATTTATTGTACCCCCGTCTGGGGTGTACGTGAAAGTATTTTTCCGCACGTCTTAAAAAAAAAAGGATAAATAGGTACCAAGATTCCCAGCAGCCAACAGCACCAGCAGCAAGAACTCCCCAATGTAGACGATCACGTACATGTTCCCCGACACCTGCAGAAGCTCCATAGTAGAATCACTGGGCATGGGATAGTTCAGGCGAAACTTCCGAGTCTGGTTGAAATTTTCTACGTTGTCCTCTTCGCCGGCGAACAGGGGCACCAACATGAACAGGGTCGCGCTGAAGTACGAGAAGAACAGGATGTTGACGGATGCCACTCGCGCCATGTGCGCGTGCCGTTTCACAATGGCTCGTGTCTCTTGGTCGTTCAGCTCCTGGTAGTCCCTCACAGCGGAGACGAAATTCGCGATCAAGCCCGCAGGACGAAACCGGAACGAAGCTACCTTGGAGATCGCGAGCATGCCGCAGGCCATGATCAACACTGCGTCGAGGTTCTTCTCGGCGTTTCCATGGTCCAGGTAGATCTCCATGTGCAGGATCAGCATCATCAGCAGCTGCGCAGATAAGATTCGGAAATGTTACTCTTCTTTAGCTTATATATCAGATGATTGCGTAAGTTCGTGTCCGATTTGAAAATAAATATAATCAATCATATAGTCACCATCATTTCTACAATTAGAAAGTTTGCACATCTATGAAAATCGGGCACGAACTTATGCAATCTGATACAAAATTGTCTTTTCCAGCTGACTCCGTCTCCAGTTTATTGACAAGGATCAGGGCCGTGCGTTAAATTTTCTCAGTATGATGCAAGTCTTCAAAATGCCGCTCCTTAACTGTTTATTCTTTAAAATAACCTTCGATTGTGATTTTAAAAAAATTGTCATTTGTGATAATTGCCGCCTCAGCGTTTAGGAGCAGCCGCGCGGTATATTACAAACAAGAATTATAGCTTCGCACTGTCAGATCAAAAGTGTTTCGGCACGCGCTTGTCAACACTGCACCTGCACCAGAAACCGAAATCAAAGGGTTCAAAACGCACTTAGGCAGTATACAGGGTGTCACAGCTGAAGGAGGCCACCTAAATATTTCCTTTATTTTTAATGGCACAACAGGAATATTTATGGCATAATCTAAATGCTATCGAAGGAGGAATATCATAGAACAACAATTTTTTCTTGTCCGGTTATTTTTTCATAGTTTTTGCAAGGTCATCGTTATTTTTTTATTGCGAAAACTTATTTCTTTTATGCCATCTTATAGCGGTTGAAAAAATACATTTGGATATGCTTCAGTCATTAACAAGATGGAATAAAAAAGAGATAAGTTTTCCCGATAAAAAATAACGATGACCTTGAAAAAACTATGAAAAAATAACCGGACAAAAAAAATTGTTGTTCTATGATATTCCTCCTTCGATACCATTTAAATTATGCCATAAATACCCTTTTTGTGCCATTGAAAATAAAGGAGATATTTAGGTGGCCTTCTTCAGCTGAGACACCCTGTATATTAATATCGGAATAACATAGACCAATATAGATAAGCGATGCGTAAAGATTGTTAATTATTGAATAGTTCAAATTGTATTTTGATTTGCCGCCTATTTGGTGCCGCCTGATGGACGGCCCTGATAAGGGCGAGAGGGATGGTTGGCTCACCAGTAAAATGAGGGTGACGACGGACCTGACTCCGGTTGTGAAATTATATTCCTGCAGGGGCCAGGTGCCCAGTGGCCAGGAGACGATTTTTAACGGCGTCATCCCGTAAGCAAAGTCCTTGTCCGTCGGCAGCTTCATCTTCGAGGGATATAGGGCAAGTTTGCATCTTCGACATGCTGCGCGACGATACGTGCCACGCGTTTCCGTTTATGTATTATGCAGTCGTAATCGCGTAAACGCTCGGCGTCAGCTGTTCGCTGCCAACATTGTTACCGGCTCGAGAGGGAGAGGGTCGGACCTCTTGTTTTTTACGGCCACGTGCAACATTATACGCCCTCCTTCCCTTTTTCCCCAGCGAACGCTTTCCCCGATAGATCGCCAGCAGCATTCAACTTTTATCGAAAATAGGACTAATGCGCTCTACGTCTGAACGGGGAGCGCGCAATTTTTTCCTCGTTCCGGAATTTCCTATTCCGGCGCATCTAAATTGCGGACGACCATTTCACGGGCAGAAACAAGCGTTTTCCTTATTCATTCGCTATCGTCCAAGGTAACGATTGTAACTGTTCGATAAAGTGGACACGGATGCGTCGAGATGTTCTTTCCGCGTAAACTTCGGTGGAGAAGAATGTGTCTTTCTACTTGGCGGCGCGGCGGCTCGGTTAGTTGCACTGCTGCTTTGATAGAATGTTATTCGATCTCCCCGAACCAGTTACAACGGCATTTGCAACGATATTTTTTAGTCGTCACCGCGGGAAGCGCGTCGGAACTTCCATGGCTGATTCTAATGACTCTGGTACGTTCGAGGAATATCGTAATTTTCTGCTCTCGCGCGGGGAAATTTTTTGGAACACAGTTGCGTACACTGAACTTTATTACGATTGAAAGACCCTGAAACATCCCGGACTCTATATTTTCAGTCTCGTTTCATTTCCTCTAATTTCGAGGGATCTGTCAGTGTGTACAGGGTACTCAAGGGGTGAATCTACACCTGGGGATCGGTGGACATTTGTAAAAGAAAATTGTTCTTAAAGTTCGTTTTACGCCAACACCTTCTACTCATTGAGAAGAGAAAATGTTTGAAAGAGAAGAGTTTGAAAGGAACCATATGTCACAAATCTTACTTGTCGAGATATAAGTTTGAAAATTTTCTAATCATCACAAATAAATAAAGAGATATTTAGGTGGCTACATTTAGGTGGATACCCTGTATGCATAGATCCACACAATCAAATTTTGCAAAAACTTTAACAACTTAAATCTCAATAAGCAATGTTTGCGACATAGGGTAAAGTACCCAAATATGGTATAGTCGCCTATTATGGCACTACCTTATATCTTGTAAAGGAGAAGTCCCACTCTAGTGAGATCCTCCGCCAGTTGTGTCTCCACGTGTTGAATATTTTTGTGGTTGGATTTTCGATAGTACCTTTTTCGAGGAAGGTAAGTGATTTTGAAATGTTTGAACATATCTGTAGTTTTAGTTTATTTATATTAATGTTTGCCAACCGTTGGTTTGGGCTAAAATTCATTTCCTCTAATCAGCAGCTAGTATTATCAGTCCACGTGGAGTTCCCAATATGGCACTACCAAGGGTTTCCTAATATGGGTATAGCTATATATTGGCATTCTTGGTGTGGATTCCGAATATGGCACTAGGTGTCATATTAGGGACTCAAGGTGTACCATATTAAGAACCCCTTTCGTTGGAACCTGCAAATGACACAACACAAACAAAATATTTTTCCCAAGCTGTATTTGAACAAACTTGACCCCAGAATTTTATAGGAAAGAAATGCATCTACAACTGGTAATATTTTGGTCGAAAAAGAGCATTCTAAAATAATAAAAAAATGGCATCAACAGAAAGTGGTTCATATTTGGGCACTTTACCCTATGGTTCCTTTCAAACTTGTTCTACTCTCGATGAGTAAAAGGTGTTCATGTAAAAACAAACTTTAACAACAATTTTCTTTGGTGTAAACAATTTTGCGGCAAGTTTCTTTTACAAATGTCCACCAATATCCAGAGGTGTATTACTTCTTATGCACCCTGGACAACAGTCAACGTGCTAAGCGAAATGATCGTTAGATCTAAAATATTATGGGAACGCTGGAACAAAAACAACACCGCAGAAAACATAACTTTTTAATATGATAAATTCCTAGAACAGAGAGCGTGATATCATTGGATAGCAATGCAAACGTTTACTCATGCGGTTTCTTCGACTTGCGCAGGAAAACGTTTCGTTGCAAGATCACGCTTACGTTACCATCACACGAAGAACCGACAGATAGGACATCGAGGTCTTGACGATGCTCATATACGTCTCCATGTTGACGACGAAGAAGTTACCAGCCTTGAGTTGGACGGGGTACTCGCTCCTCATCACGACGAAGACCAGGTCAAAGGATAATTTTCGCGGGAGGTTGTACCAACTGCTGCAGTAGGCCCAGTACCCGACGTCCTCGAACTGGTTCTTCAGGTACTCGCCGATATAACTGTAGGCGAACAGCTGCGCCAACAAGGTGCTCACTACTATCAGCGTTTTAACCGTCATCACGACATTGTTGGTGCTCAAAGACCGTATGAACTGGAATCCTGGAAACGATACGCCCGATATACGTAGTTACAGCTTCGAGGCTCAAAGTGTTAATCAGACCGATGATAGCCCTTATTTCACTAACCGAGTACCCGGGTACCCACATTCAATTTCATTTTTATAATTCCTCAAAGGGTTAATTATGGGAACATTGTCATTCAACTTCTGCTTCGTGCAATTTAGCATCTGTCAGAGGTGTGCGAGAACCGGAGAATGTCGAGTCGCGTCGAGACGAGGATTTTTTTCAAGATTGAAACAAGTTCTCGAAAATTTTGAAATTTTCGATTATGTCGAGACTCCTGAAAATGTTCGAGATACTCGAAGGTTTCAGGATTCATGAAATTATCGAGATTCTTGAGATTAACGGGATTCTCGAAAATTTCAAAGTTTTCAGTACTCGATTACTGTTACAGTCTCGCTTTAAAACCAATCGTGGTATTAGATTTCCGATATTTGAGGCGTTTCCGAGAACCACATTATAAAATTTATTCATTGAATCTTTTTTTATATATCGAGAATCCCGAAACCTTCGAGAATCTCAATCATTTTCGGGACTCTCGACATAATCGAGAATCACTTGAGATCGAGAATAGCGGGCTAAGAATGGTCAAGCGGCCCCGGCCACAATTTTTATTGATATTCTATGAAAAACGATGGTTTTAGGTTGAAAGATAATCCCATAAAATTTTAAGTCATTCTTAGCCAGCTAGACCCAATTTTCGAGAACCCGACCCAACTCGTCTCGATGTCTTCCCGTCCCGACCATCGAGATCCCTCTATCTGTAACCTGATGACAATCGCTACCTGTTGTGCAGATCAGGAGGCAGCTGGAGAACAACTGCAAGACCATGATGGAGCTGATGGTGTCGTTCAGATGATCGCAGAGCTTCAACAACTGCTGGTGCCTGGCTACCAGGATATCGAAGCGGGCTTTCTTCTCACCCAGCTCGACGAACTTGCTGAAGTCCAGCTTCAGCACTTCCACTTGACCGCAGAGGTGAAAAATGATACCGAAGAACAAGGAGTCGCTACCTGGCAAATACACTCGACTCAGCAATCCTGCTAAGCAATCCTCCACCCAATTCGAAATATAAGAAAAACTTTTTAAAAACCACGCTTATATTAACATGCACTAAATATGTAGGAGAAACTAATTTTTTTAGACATTAGTGACTATAAATAAAAGCGTGGAGCGCTAAACCATATTGACGTAATCTTGGTGGGCGCTCCAAGCTTTTATTTATAGTCACTAATGTCTAAAAAAATTATTTTCTGCTTTTCAATGCATTTTAATATAAGCGTGGTTTTTAAAAAGTTTTTTCTTTATACAGGGTGTCCCAGCTAAACTTGACCACCTTGAATATCTTTGTTGTTTCTAAAGATACGTGAAATGTCTGCAGGACAAAATTGAATGGTAAAATGGGGCTCATACGATACCAAAAAAATGTTTGTTTTTATTTAAAAAAAACAGTGATTTACCGAGGTTCCCAGTACTGGTCACCAACAGCAGGACGTACTCGCCGATGTAAATCACCGGATACAAGCTGGCCGACAGGTTTAACAGATCCAGAGTGCACTCCGAAGGCATGGGGTAGTCGAACGAGTCCTCCTGAGTGACGTTCAAGATCTGCACAGCGTCCTCGTCTTCTCGAGCCAGCATCGGTGCTGTGGTGAACAACGTCGAGCCGAAATACGAAAAGAAGATGACGCTGCCGCAAGCGACTCGACCCATGTACGCGTGCTGTCGCACGATCAGCCGCTTCTCCTGCTCTTCTAGCTCGGCGTAATCCTTCTCGGCAGACAGGAAGTTCGCAACGAGTCCTTCCGAGCGGATGCGGAACGATACTACTTTCCACACCGCCAGGAAGCCGCAGGCGATAAGCACAACGGAATCCAGGTTCTTCTCGGCGTCGCTGCTGTCCAGATAAATCTCCACGTGCACGATCAGCAGCATCAATAGCTGCAAAAACCGGCTCTTCAGACCTGAACACTCTACTGCAAGTACATACAAAGATGAACTCCACTTTATACTATTAATTTAATAGATCCTTGAGCTTCTCGTCTTTTTACAGCATAATGTGTACTGAGCTCAGACAAGATAACGGAGACACTGCTCGCAACACAATAATTGTAACAATCGGTTTCTTTATTCGTGCAAATTAGTAAAAAATTAGTGTAATTTAAAGCAGGCGATGGATTGAAAGATGTGAAGAGCTTCAATGTGTCAGTGCCAACTTATCAAAAGGACGAAAGAAGTTTCTGATTTGGCCCGGGCCATTTTTATTTTGCATAGAAATCCGCAGTCCAGTGATATCGAACGTCAAAGATGATCCTGTACTGTACATTAATAAAGAATTCCAATTTTAAATTCACTATTTTATACAGGCCTGTTGTACATTCTTAAGATGATAGCGAGTTCAAAGGCACATTGAATGTGCAGGCACCTGCTCGAACGTATCCTCCGCTGTGCATCTTAAATTGATACCATAGAAGAGATTTCCTTCTGTTAAATGTTTATTTTTATGTGGAGATCGTGCTGATATCTTGAGGAGACAATGAACCGTGGACACTTCGAGACACTTTCATACCAGAAGTAGAACGGAGACGAAGCAGCGTAGTCCGGAGGAAAAGTTGTATTTCTGCAGAGGCCAGGTGCCGACGGGCCACGAGAGGATTTTCAACGGCCTCATCGCGTAGGTGAAGTCCTTGTCGGTCATGATCGAGGCTCGCACGAAGGGACGGTGACGGGAGAATCGTGTTCTTCGGTAATCGACGCATCTTCGTCCTGTGTGCGAGCATGAGCGTCAGCGCCCCATGTATTTCGATTGATGATTTATTCACCCGTAATCGTCTAACCGGCTGTCGAGCGTTCTGTGTCAACTGCGCCAACAAGTCTACGCTCTCTAGGAGCGACAGAAAGAGAAAGAGAGAGAGAGAGAGAGAGAAGGAGGAGCAAAGTGTGAGTATCTAGCATTTCTTCCGCAGGTCTTTCCGCTGGTACTCGAGTCGGTAAGAAGGACGATTGCGAGGGGTATTCAATTTTTATCGAGAACCCCGCGAACGTTCCTCGAACGGAAGTGATCCTCCGATGGAAACGGAGCCGAACAGAGTCTAAATTGCGAATGATTGCTCTCTCGCGAAGCGAACCGCTTGCGAAGTGTTTTCCTTTATTCATCCGCCGGTATCGGAAAACAATTTCAACCCTCTAGCGCGGGTCTTCAGTCGGACTTTCGGTTTCGAGGGACGTGGACGTCCATCTCGTCGGATTATAGTAATATTGTCTTTATTGCATCGTAAAAACATGGTATACACATGATATATTCGACAAGAGACACAGAGAAAGAAGAAAGAGAGAAGGAAAAAGGGGGAAAGAAGAAATTGTGTGTTTGTGTGTGTGATCGATGTGACGCAGTCTTCTCGTTTCGAGATCCCCGGTGTACGAGTATAGGGAAAGATGGAGATACCGTTCCCGGTGTAAGAGTCTCGTGTGCCTTCAAGATCGCCGCGTGTTACCGTCAGAATCTAGTAGAATGAGCGAATCACGCGTCCATCATCACTCTTAGGACGGACATGTAAGAGGCCGAGGCTTTCAGGATCTCCTTGAATGTGAGCAGGTTCATCGGCATGAATTTACCGGCCGTAACACAGTACGGCGAGTTCCCGCGGTGGATGATCAACGCCAGGTCCCTGGCTTGGTGCCCTCGGGAACGGTACCACGTCGAGTCGTAGACTGCGAACGAGACCTCGGCTGATTGCGACTCGAGGGCGTCGCCGGCGTAGGTGTAGGCGTACAGCTGGAGTAGCAACGTGACCGCGATCAGCAGACATTTCAGCGCGCCGGCTCTGTCGTTCGTTTTCAAGAACACCAGCATCATGAACCCTGGAGTTCGAAAAAGCTGCGGTGAGCACAACAACAAATAACCGTGCTACAATGGCTTTTTCGGAGTCGGGGGCTTGCGGCGTCACAAATCCTAGACGGGTTACCACCTCCACGCCTTTTGCGAGCGGACTAGGGTGTCACGGTTTTTTGGAGCTCGAAGTGACACGAATCTGCGACTGGTGAGAGGGTCCAGAGATTTCGGGGGCTAGTGGCGACACGAATCCGTGACGGGTTACCATCTCCACGCCTTTCGCGAGCGTACTAAGGCCTCCACGGTTTTTGGGAGATTGCAGCGTCGCGAATCTGTGACTGGTGAGAGGGTCCAGGAATTTCAAAAAATTTCCGAATTCTTTGAAACGAAAATATTTACTGTTGAGCAGAGCTCGAAGAATTGTGCGGATTCGCGTCGGTGGCAATCGCAAAGTGGTATTTTAATGACGTGCACTTTTACTAGGACTAATGTTCCATCATCCACAGTTTTTGGGAGCTTGCAGCAACACAAATCTGGAACTGGTGAGAGGGTCCAGGAATTTCAGAAATTTCCGAATTCTTTTAAACGAAAATATTTACTGTTGAGCAGAGCTCTAAGAATTGTGCGGATTCGCGTCGGTGGCAATCGCAAAGTGGTTTTTTTAATGACGTGCACTTTTACTAGGACTAATGTTCCATCATCCACAGTTTTTTTTTTGGAGCCTGCAGCGACACGAATCTGTGACTGGTGAGAGGGTCCAAGAATTTCAGAAATTTCCGAATTCTTTTAAACGAAAATATTTACTGTTGAGTAGAGCTCGAAGAATGATGCGGATTCGCGTCGGTGGCAATCGCAAACTCGCGGTTTAATGATGTGTACTGTCCAGAGAAGGTGTGTAAACTAGCAGGACGGGAACGGGGAAAGAAGCCCGACCATTCAGATTGCCACCATCCACAGTTTTTGGGAACTTTGCAGCGACACGAATCTGTGACGGGTAAGAGGGTCCAGGAATTGCAGGGTCCTGGATGTTCACGCCTTCCACAGGGTTGGAAAATTGAGCTGGATTTAGGCTGTTTCATTTTGGACCATTTTCTTGCCGATGATTGTATTTTGGACATTATTTTCGTCAGAGTTTCATTTTTGCCTCTTTACGTCCCCTGTAGATGACTCAACGGTGATCGTCCAAAGTGGAACAGTGTATGCTCTACTTTCGTTCTATTCAACGAGGAGCAATGTTTTAATCCTCGTCTACCTTTTATATTCACTGTGAGTGAATGGCCTGCGTGGGTCGGGCGAAGTCAGAGATGTAAATTCGGTCTCAGAGTGAGAAACGTTGACAGAGAGATTAACAACAGAAGATACTGTCAGAATTGGGTGGTTCAACGATCGGACAAGGAATACAGGGATGTTTAATTAATTTTTCTTCAGACAGAAACCAGGACGTTTAAACTGGGCGTCTTCAAGACGTCTTAAAAACGTCCGTAACTGGGCGTCGTTTGAACGTCTGAAATTAGACGTCTTAAAGACAAGTTATCGGGGCAAAATGGGACAGTTATCAAGGCATTACCGTACTCGAGTTGCGAAACAATGGTCATTAGAAAATGCAGTAATTAAAACGTTATCGGGCTCGTTGCTGCGGTCGAAGTCCATTTCCATTAAGTAATCATTCCAAGGACGGCTGTAAACAAAGTGACTGACGAATTTTGTGACGGAAGCGTATTATCGCATAAGGAACGTGGTTGTTGGATGCAGTTAAGCGAACGGTAAACTCGGTTAATATTTACAGAGCCTGTTCCGAGGTACGTGGAAAGAGGAATGAACAGAATCGGTGATTGGGGGCTAGCGCGATTAGTCGCGAGGAAAAACGATTTGCAGGAACGTGCACGCGATACATCGTCGCAAATCGACAGAATATCTCGATGCTATCGTTGAAATCATCAGGCGCCAGAGAGCTAGCTGTCTGACTCGCGGAGAGGAAGTCGCTCGTTTTGTTAGAAATGCGAGTCGATTTACCTTGGATGCAGAGTAGCAGTATGCTCAACAGCAGCTGGGCCAGAATGACCACGTTGAAGCTTTGCTCGAGATCGTCGGCCAATAGCACGAGGCGACAGTGCCGCCGCACCAGCGAGCCGATCTTCTTTCTGTAGTCCGACTTCTCGACCTCTATTTCGGACATCTTGGTCTTCAGCACCTCGAACTGGCCGCACAGGTGCATGGTCAAGCTGAAGAAGAAGACGTCGTTGCCGCAGTGACCGACTACGTTGACGAACACAGTCGCACCTTGGACCGCGAGCACGAAGGATCTAAGAGACCAAGGCAGGGGTCCGAACGCGCAGTACGTCGATAGGAAGTACTTGGTCTTCAGGGTCGGGTCCACGCCGCTCGTGTAGTTCGACGGAAGTTGGAACACCTGAGCGAGAGAACAATTGAACGAATATTTGGAAGACTGAGCTGGAACAAATGACCGAACCTGGAATGGTAATAGGTGAAAAGGCAGAGTCTTGACGATGAACGAGAGCCCCGAAGCATAGCCCATGTACAACAGCAACATGGACACGAGTCGGCCTTTTTCTTGATACTTGGCCATGATCTTACGATGTCCTAAGTCCTGGACGTTCGACCAGTCCTCCACGATCGAATTGACCAGGGCGTAGGTGTGCTTCCAGTTGAACCTGAGGATGAACATCTTGGACAGGCTGATCATAGCGGAGAGATCCATCAGGAACGCGTCCATCGTGTCGTCTATGTCGAGACAGTGGCGGTACACCTCCGTGCTCAGGCTGCAGATAGCGCTGACCTGAGAAAACAATCTCTGGAAGATCTTTGAACCAAGAAAGCGACTTCAGCTTACTTGGGTCAGCAGGGCGAAGCACCATCGGCCCAAAGACGACCCCAGAATGTCGTCGGCGTTCAAGGGCCAGATGCCTAACAGCCGCAGCACCTTCTCCGGCACCACGAACCCCGGCTCCGTCTCTCTATTCTTTCGTCGAGGCATTTTTCAGAGATATTCCTCGACAGGACAGTTTCGACTCGGACCGCCGCGATTTATCGCACGACTGCCGGAGTCACGAAACGCTGACGCCCACTTTCGTGCCGGCCGCGTTCTCTTTGATCATTTATTCAGTTCTACGTAGAAGCCGCGGCGCGGCCGATGGCACCCGTTTTCATACGCATGAAAATATGATAGACTCGCCCGGCCGAGATAAAGGGTTGCGCCGGAGTACAGAGAAAAAGAAAGCTGTCGCGTGTCCTTCGGGGTCGTCAACTATTGACGAGAACCGAATGATAAGAGCGCAGGAAATGCCGCGCGACATCCCTCCCTGTGCGGGACGCGCCGCGCCGCAAGTAGAATTCCGGCCTTCCAACGCGTCAAGCATCAAAGTTCATCGAGCAAAACGCGAATCGCGATAAGAAGTCCGATCTCGTAACGGTGTTCCAGCCGAACGCCGGACGCGGTGCTTGTTGCGGCCATTTTTCTCGAAAAACGAGGCGCACACCTGTTCCTTGACGGTCCGCGGGGTCAAACGTATCCGATAGACGAGAAATTGAATGGCGCCGCGGATACTCGAACACTTCATAATAAACAGATTGTGGATCTTCGTGGCAAATGGAAATTACGATTCCAAGATCTGGTAGTCATTTAGAAGTGGTTTTCTTTCTTCTATAATCTCGCCAAGTTGAAAAAAAAACATTTAACCGACTTCGAAAAAACGCACTAAAAAAATGCATTAAAAAGTATGAAATAATTTCCGTTTACTTTTTATGTGAATACACACGAACTGAAATACAATACAATCTTTTCGGAGGCTGATTATGATTTCATAGAAGGAAGAGAAGATACATTAATATGTGAAATTCATGGATTCACGTAATTTCAAAGTGTCGAAAATTTTCAATTTTGCGCCGCCTCCGAAACGATTGTATTGTTTTTAAGTTCGTGTCAATTCGCATAAATTAAATGGAAATTATTTCGTACTTTTTACTACGTTTTTTCGGAGTCGGTTTAACTTTTTTTATAAAATTTTTTTATTTCAAACTTTTTAGTGGAACGAGCGGAATTTGTAGAACACTTATTGTCTTATTGGTTATTTGCAATAAAAACCGCAAACAATGAAAAAATGCAAAACTTGTTTTCAAGGGACCAATCGGGAGACATACCCTACAAAATGCAGGAGGTTTCGTTCCGATGGGTCCATCCATCTCGGCGTAATCGGTGAACATACATAGAAAAATGCAAAAAAAAGGCACATACAGATCGAATTGAGTAACCTCGTCCTTTTTCGAAGTCGGTTAAAATTAAAATGCACTAAAAAGGAGAAAATAATTTTTTCAGACATTAGTGACTACAAATAAAAGCGTGGAGCGCTAAACTATATTGACATAATCTTCGTGGGCGCTCCACCCTTTTATTTATAGTGTCTTTTATTTATAATGTCTAAAAAAAATTATTTTCTCCTTTTTAGTGCATTTTAATATAAGCGTGGTTTTTAAAAAGTTTTTTCTCACATATTTTTTTATTTTCTACTTTTTATAGTCTGTTTTAAATGCAACGCAAGATATAGTAATACTGGTGTGAAATAGTAAGATATAGAAACGCAAGATATGGAAATACGTTGGATAGAATGAGGGGATGACTCCAAGAAACGACGTCTCTCTTGATGGAGTCCGAAATTGTCCGAAATGGAACTGAATGAACGGAACACCACATTGACGAAGATCGCCCTTGAAAAGGTAACGATTGCACTGGAACAAAACGAAACACGGTCAAAGCGGCCAACGGGGATCGAATCCTGGCAACCGGCCACACAGTTTCGAACCGGTTGAACGGTCCTCCGGGTTAGATGGCTCGCGCATAGTACTGCCGCGACGCGACCTTGGCGTTTCGGATTCAAACGGGACGGCGAAGCGTCGTTCCCCAATTCTCTTCTCGGGGTCGATGACTTGCGCTGGCAAGCAGCCGGCCTGCCATGGTGAGAGCCACCGAAAGTGCCGGGATCCAACGCGAGTCACAAGCCGGTTTTTAGGGGGCACGGTCCTGCCGTCGCGATAAAGAGAGAGTCGCCCTTTTTTGGTCCGCCACTCCGATCCCTTACGATTCGCCAGCTTTCGAGATTCGGCACGCTCGGTGCGTTTCGTTTTCGTTGCAGCTCTTTGTAGCCTGTGCGGTACGAGGACAGTGTTCGGTATCGACAAGCATATCGAGTGAGCTTATGGAATTTGTAGCCAGGCTAGGTGCAAGGTTTCTTGCGGAGGTAACAAGATAAGAATGCGTATCGGGACATGGGTGGACTTTGATTGCTCTATGGAATTATCGTACTGCGGAGCTTTGTTGACACTTTATCTGTCGTAACTAATAGGATTTTCATACCGAAAGGAAACATAAAAATTGAAGGACTTGTTGAAAGATCTATTAAAAAATCCTTAGCTTAATTTCTGGTAGATGATTTGTTAAGTATTCCGTACAATTAAGGTTGCCAAAGTCTCGTCAACTCCTTCGAGTTGAAAAGTATAAATTAGAAGCAGACTCCATAGACTGGTGAAGCCAAAGCTGCTTTTTTAATTGCGCAACGGTACAACCAGGTGTCTCGGACGGGCATAAAATTTATTTATACGCTTGAAGGTATTTGAGGAGAATTCTAGAGAATTTTTGGACGGATTGCGTCATCGCAGCGGTAGATGGAGAGCGTAGACGAGGAACGTCGCCCGTCTGAATTCTTCTGAAATCGAGTGTACGGTATTCGAACGGCGCGAAATTCCCAGTGAGTCCAGGTGTTGCCTCATTCAATGGGAACACGAGAGTATGATCGCGCAGCTTCTCTCAAAAATATTCGAATGCGCGGCTCCGATTCGATTCGATCGGCTCGGTTCGGCTCGGCTCGGGTTCGTAGGAGCTTGAAACGGTGCACGGTGTGCTGCAATAAGCGCGTTCGCGCTCGGCTTGTGCCTCTACCTGCCTACCTGCTTAGGTAGGTAAGTACCGTTCGTCGGGCTACCTTCGACGGCAGTCACGCCACAACGTTCGTCGCGTCAGGTGCTCACGGGATTTCGAGACCAACGGGACTCCTCCTCGGCAGCTCGCGAGTTCTCCGATTCTCGCCTCGATACTCGATTACCGATCATCGCCAGGCTCTCGAAGTAAGTCCACGTAAACCGGAAACGGTCATCGTCGAGCGAATCGCGATCTTTTCCCGGATATGTCCGAACGTTTTCGGGTCAACCGGTCCCCCAAGTTATCGCCAAGACTCTCTCGTTCAGAGTCTTTTCCTGGAAACTCTTGTCTCCCTCGAACGTCCGTCTCTCGAAGCAAGACGAAAGTCCGTGGATGTTCGCGAATGTGGAACGAGTGTATACAGCCTCGCCGGGTTCCATCGCGGAAAGCGTCGGCAAACATTCTTGATGGATCGGTGAACCTGATTCCCGTCGATTTTACGCGAACGGTTCTCGCCCGTATGTGCGCAAACCGTGTGACGCGCGTTCGAGTACCGGTGTGTCAGGCTTCAATGATCCCATCCACCAGAATATTGTACTATCGAGCACGCTCTAGTTGATTGCGACTACCGTTTCGACCTTGCTGAATCCAGGAGGAGCTAATCGGGACCTGTTCACTCCTCAAAGATACCGTGAATTAAATAGTTTATGGATTCTTCTATAACAAAAATGTGTTCCATTGGGTAGGTTGATTAGGGTTGACGTCATCTTCAGCTCGATTACCGATTCCCGAGGCACTTTGGGAGCCGGCCAAAGCTCCCCGTTATCTGCATACCGAACAGCCGCAACCTGCTACTTGTCTATCGAGTCGAATAGTCGATGGAGCTACCGCGAGTCTCGGAAAATCGCGTTCGCCAGATCCCGCCAGCTCCTCCAGATATCGGAACAACTTCTTTTAGTAGCATCGACGCGCATTGCAAAAATTGTGCCGCAACAATTATACTCCGTCGCAAACAACATTGTGTTATCTTCGCAACGGGTTACCCGCTAATTATGGCGATAACGAAAACCGTAACGTCGATAGGTGTAATTGTGGAACGCGAAGTATTTCGGTCGATGAGTACGCTTTCGAGCTATCTTTCACCGAAAGCCGCGATTCCGAAATTTGCGGACGAACGCAGAGGAACACAGTCATTCCTCGAAAATAAGGAACTGTTAAGGACGGAAAATTGCGCTCAGCCGGCGTACGAAGTGACGCTGACCGTGTCTAACGAGCTCTTCTAATTACGCGGCGAGATGCCGGTTACCTGGAGACCCGTGAATATCTCGGGACGGACTAATAAGTCTGCTTCTGCTTCTAGCGCCGCGTCATCCGTCCGGGAACGGTACGCGTTGTTGAGCAAAACCATTAATAATACCGGACTCCGTTATCTAAAAATCCGTTAGATGGAAAGCGGAAAAATTGGACGACCGGGAAATCGATCGGGTCCGACCGACCTTGGAGACCAGAGACGACCCGGACGTTCTGACCGCGCTTTCCCTCTCGTCGATGCATCTTGCACTCTCCGGTGTTTACGCGCGAAATTGATAAATAAACGCGCCCGGCGCGAGCGCGCTGCACCGTGCGAAACCGGGTCGACCTCGTTCCAGGGTCGATTTCGTTGCGTTTTTAGGTCGACCAGCGGATTTCGCTGGCGGCCGATTCGAGGATCGAATCCGGCCCGAAACAGGGCCACGCCGAGCTGCGCTGCTCGCGAGAGGACCCCTTCGCTGTCCGACTTCGATTTCAACGGGCTTTCGCACAAATGCAGCACGCGAATCACTCATCACGTATGCGGAATATTAGCCGTGGCTTCCTGACAATTGTAAAGATATAAATTTTTCCAGTTACCTTCCTCTTAACATCTTGCCGTAACATTTTCTTTACCGTTACCGTGATTAAAACGTCTTTATCCCGAAAAATGGCGTGGAGGGGGAAAAGAAAATGTATATTTTTTGTATGGCTGCATTTATCTCAATGCTGACATATTGATTACAAACGACTCCAAATTTATTTCGTCTAAAAAGAATGGCCTAACATTCATATTTCTTAGTCATCACGAGTGTGACTCGGACAGAATGAAATGATTTTAAGATGGAGTAGAATCAATTTTCCGACAAAATGAAATCATTCATAGATGTAGCAAAATCAATTTTCCAACAGAATAAAATGATTTGAAGATGAAGGAAAATCAAGAATCAATTTTCCGACAGAATAAAACGATTTTAAGATGGAGCAAAATCAATTTTCCGACAGAATAAAATGATTTTAAGATGGAGTAAAATTAATTTTCCGACAGAATAAAATGATTTGAAGATGAAGGAAAATCAAGAATCAATGTTCCGACAGAATAAAACGATTTTAAGATGGAGCAAAATCAATTTTCCGACAGAATAAAATGATTTTAAGATGGAGTAAAATTAATTTTCCGACAGAATAAAATGATTTGAAGATGAAGGAAAATCAAGAATCAATTTTCCGACAGAATAAAACGATTTTAAGATGGAGCAAAATCAATTTTCCGACAGAATAAAATGATTTTAAGATGGAGTAAAATTAATTTTCCGACAGAATAAAATGATTTGAAGATGAAGGAAAATCAAGAATCAATTTTCCGACAGAATAAAACGATTTTAAGATGGAGCAAAATCAATTTTCCGACAGAATAAAATGATTTTAAGATGGAGTAAAATCGTTAAAATACAACAAGGGGTTAACGTACTACGCGTAAAAATTTCAGAATCCTTTGAAATGAGAATATTCACTGTTGAGCTCGAAGAATGATGCGAATTCGCGTCGGTGACATTCGCAAACGGGTTTTGGAATGACGTGTACTTTTACTAGGACTAATCATTCCATCATCCGGATTTGTATAACATTATCGTGCTAATATGAAAGTGGGCCAGTTGGGGCCCTTCTCTCGGAGGAGAGGCTTGGTTTCGGTTTCGACCGGAATGGAATTCTCGCTCGGGGCCCGATTCGGTCCGGCCCGGCGATTATTGACGCGAGTTCGGCGCCTCGCGTCGGAGGAACGATGAGTAACTGCCGGTACCGTTAGCCCGAATCGTCGTTCCTCCTCGAGAATGTCAATTTCATGCGGTTTACGGTACTGGAATTGCGCGTTAGGATACACCGCGCTCCGATTGTTCGCCGTTTCTTCCCATTCACCACGTGTCCGAGCACCGATACGCTTGCCGATAGCGCAAGGCCGCCAGGATGTTCACCCTGAGCTTTTCTTGCAACCCTGAATCCGGAAATTGACCTTAACCTTCGGAAAACGGACGTCGTTGACGATTGCATGATGAATAGACTGCGGATCTTTATGTTGCAAAGATTGTGGGCAGCAGGAGTTAAATAAAAATTCCCGTCATCCCTTAATCGATTGTTTACATTCAAAACATAACACAATATTCTTAGATTTCTCTAATCTGTCACTGTTTTATATTTCCCCCAGCCGATTTCTTCAGGAATGCATAAAAATCCGCAGTCTAATGATGACTGATCTACTTCGATGGTCGTGGATCATTTTTAAAGCTATTGGACAATTCCAATAACAGGGACACGTTTCTCCATGATTTTGTTTGAAATCTTCGTCGGTAATACCGGAAGGGGTTGAACACTTATGAAATAAGAACAGCAAAAACGATAGTAGCGCGGCCATCGTAGACTGAGAAGTTGGATGGCCTAGAAAAGTTGGATCAAGAAGATACTCGGTTAGTGGTGCGATATTTCCTGCTATGGGAACGGTTCGTCGATCGTCGGCAAGGAGATATTCGCATAGCGGCGACGTATTGTCGGCAATTGTGTTTTGTCGCGTGTCGGTAGAGCGAGAGAGAAAGAGAGAGGTAGCAACGGTATAGCCGAGTGACCACGAGCCGAAACGTTTCCGGTGTGTCGCTCACGGCCTCGAAGAAGCCGCGCCTTCCTAAAATAACTCGACCAGAGTGAGGATCCGGTTGAAGGTCAACGACTCCTCGCCACCTAAGCTAAGGACCGTGGGCAGCGAATTCCGTGATCGCGTGTACCCGATCGATCGATAGAGATAGATGACAGAGATTCGTTGATTTATTCAGGCACGGTACAGGAGCGTAGAATCACCGCAAAGATGTTGTTGCCGAGGACGTGCATCCTGGTGACGCTGTTGGTCGCCGCGGCGAGCTGCGAGAAGCAAGAAGAGGAAGATGCTTCGGCGGTGTTCCTGGAGGCAGCGAAGTCCTTCTTCTCGAACAAGGATGGGATGAACGGGCTGCAGGGCCTGGCGAACGCGTTCGTGCAGCCGGACGCCGGGAAACAGGTAAAACGAGACACCTATCGCTGCGTCATCCGTTTAGAGTCTAATCGACGATACTAATCGTACGAAACAGGGAAACGACATTCTAGGCAGCAAGACGAACCTGGACGGCATCGGGCAGATCATCTCCGGCATCGGCACCCTGTTTGCGAGCAACGAGAACAACCGGCAGGGGTTCGACTACTCGGTGATTGGCTCGGTTTTAGTGGGCATGATGAGTCCGGACAAAGGTAGCAAAAGGGTCAGCAGAGACGTTGATAACAAGCAAGAACCTAGCATAGACTTCGAGGGTCTGCTCAACCTGGGGAGCACGCTGTTTGGTCAGAACTCGGGGAATTCGGACTTCCTGATGGGAGTCCTGCCCATGCTGATACAGAACTTAGGCGGCGAGAACGAGGTCGATGGCCAGCCCAAGAAGTCGCACGATCACTCCGGACATTCCTGGTACATGCCACCCATCCTGGAGAATCTGCACGTGATGTGGGACCATTTCAGTAATTCGGAACTCGGCCAGACTCTGTGGAAGAACAGCGGTCTGGCGAACTTCGTGGGTCAGATGACGGACGCACAGGGACGTATCCAGTATGAGAATATGCTGGACAGCTTCGAGAATCCGGCTCTGCGTCGACGGTGGATCCGAGCGATGACGAACTACGTCGGTGAGTGGATCTCTCACGTGTCCGACCCGCAGATTCAGCAACGGTACCTGAACACAGCGCAGTTTGTCGGGAACAGCTTCCTGAAGTCGCAGGGATTCCCGAAGTCGGCCATGTTCGATGCGATCAGACCGGTGGAGAGCCTATCGAGGTGAGGATCGCTGTTTTGTGACGGGATCGAAATATAGAGCTTGTTGATCTCTGATTTGATGGAATTGGACAGGTTGGTGAACGCGATCGCGAAGAGGCACCTGGGCATGAAGATCGACAGCTCGCAGTACATCCGACCGGCGGTCGCGTACGTCCAGGAACTGATAACCCTGGCCTCTGAGAAGGGATTCATCATGTCCCGAGTGAACGCCAGGGAGATCAGCAACAGACTCAGCGAAGTGATCAACAACGACATCGTCGATCCGATGTTGAAGGTAACTCGTCGAACGCGACACACGTAGAAGCAGATGTTCGAATCCAGGTGATATTGGATGTTGTTTTCCAGGCTTATCGGGCGTACAAATGGGCGATCAAAAGGCCGCAATGCGCCAGCCAGATTCTCTGCACCATAAACGAGAAGAACGAGCAGGACAAGCAACAGTCGCCTCTGCGAAGCGGTTTATTGAAGGCGACAAGCTATCCGGCGGCCTGGGCTGTCAGCAACAAGCTGGGAACCAGTTTCTGGACTCTCTACGGGGCCATCTCAGAACACGACAAATGCGTCGTGAGTAAAACTACCGGGCGTGGACAAAAAGCTCAATGAAAAAAGCTCGCAAGAGACGACTATCTCGATGCTCGTGTTGCTAGTCTTTCGGTACTACCAGTCTTGCGAAAGCTTCATCGAAATCCTTGTAAATTAATTCTGTTCACTCTGACATTGCGACTACAAGTAACAACCGTGTTTGACTGTACGCGTCGTGAACGATTTGCTACGCGGTTCTGAAACTTGAACTGAACATAAGCGAGACTAGCAGCTGCACACCTCTGTCGTGCTAATTGGTGTCGCATTGTCAGCATTGTCGATGCAAGAGAGCGATATATTCCACGAGCTCGTTGTCCACGTAATCGTTTTATTTATATTGTACAGAGAAGATCGTGAACCGTTCGGAAATGTTTCAGCAAAAGTACCCGGCCAACTGTACAGACTTCCACGAGGAGGAGATCCGAGTTACCACGGAGAGCGTTCACAGTGAACTTTGATGATCTCGACGAGAGTGCGCCTGTGAAAGACAAAGAGAGACAGAGGAGAGAGAGAGAGAGAGAGCTCGCGAGCGACGCGACGTCGAATCGTTTCGAAGATGTTTATCGTCCGCGGCAGGAATGTGTCGTGACAACGTGTTACCGAGTCGTTTCTGTTGTCGGGTCGATTCGCGACGAAAATCGGCGAAGCGAAGGCTTGCGCGCCCTTTGCATCCTCGCGTGTACATAAACAGCGGAGTCGTGGGCGCGGCGAACCGATTTAGGCGTTCAATGTCTGAGAACCTTTTTTATTTCTCTTCGTCCCGGCTCGTTATACATACAAGTATATATAATATATATATATATATTTATTTACTCTAAAGGAATCTAGAAAAATTATTTTATGCGATCGGAGGAACGCGCGAGAAGAGAAGCCACACGCGTTCTCAGGATCACAGAGGTCGGACGGTCAGCGCGCGATCATGCTCGCGCGTTCTCCATCGAATCCGTCGACGGCCAATCTGTCAGCAAACAGCTCCTGTAAATATTAGAGAAAAAGCCAAATAAAACGTATGATGGTTGTACAGGATCTATCGTGCAGCTTCCGTGTCCTCTTTTTCACACTTTCATCTCCGTCTTCTGTCGGTTACTTCCTCTTGATGTTCTTGCACGCCCACTCGAGTCCTTCCTGTAGGATTCGAACGATTACCATCAATTATACAGTCAATATTTAACAGAGATTGTTTACGTACTTTGACACCTTTCCCCTCGGTGGCGATACAGGATTGAATTTGCCAGTCTCGGTCCTTGATGTTGTGCAAACCGAGACCTTCCGCGATTTCAGCCGCGGTTACCGCTTGTCCTAGATCCTGCTTGTTAGCGTACACTAGCAATGGAACTCCTCGCAATTTTTCTTCCAGCAGTAATTCCGATAATTCCTGACCAGTTTCTTCCAGTCGCTTCACGTCCGCGCTGTCCACCACGTAGATCTTCGCGAAAAAAGTATTGTTAATGATCACCGTTCTCTGGAGTCTGCAGAATTCCATTTACCAGAACGTCGGTGTTTTCGAAATAGTTCCGCCAGTAGGGTCGAATCTTTCGAGCACCGCCGATGTCCCACACGTTTAATTTGAAGCCCTCGCTCTGCACGCTTTTGATGTTGAAGCCCTGGGTCGGCGTTACCTTTAAAAGACAATGCGAGGTAAAGATAAGTATATTTTATATAAGCGACTAATTTGGTAATTTGCATTATTCGCATTAATTTGCTTATTGCAAATTTTCTTAATTTGCATTATAAAAACTACAAGAGACCGCCTATTATACAGGGTGGAAATTATAAAGCGTTACAGGCGAATATCTCCAAAAATATTGATTATACGAAAAAATGTTTCAGATGAAAGTTGTTCAGTACCGAGGGGGATATCATGTGGTGGTATTTTTATTTTTCCCGATGGACACTTCAAGGTGAGGAGAAGGTCACCTTGATTTTTTAAAATGGAAAGACCTACTTTCTTTATCGTGAATCGATAGACTGTCGAATTCTGAGTAAAAATGTATTGACCTCCATATGTCCCAAATGTAATAGTTTACGAGATATTATCGAAACAATTTTCATTCTTTTTTGGATAATATCTCGTCAACTATTTATAGGTTTAGAACATATGAAGGTCAACAGTATTATACTCAGAATTTGATACTCTATCGATCTATGGTATAAAAAATAGGTCTTTCTATTTTAAAAAAAGTTGACCTTCACCTCACCTTGGAGTGTCCACCGGGAAAAATTATAAAGTCCCACCACATGATGTCCCTCTCGGTACTGAACAACTTTCATCTCAAACATTTTTGCGTATTATCAATATTTTTGGAGATATTCGTCTCTAACTTTATAATTTCCACCCTGCATGTATAGGAAAAAGTTGTTTAGAATCCCGACCTTGACAAAAATATTTCAATTGCATCAAAATCCGAGAGAAGCAGTGGCGCGTTACCGTATGGGCAACTTGGGCAAATGCCCGGGGCCCCAAGCAAAACGGGGCCCCGAACACAAACCATGATCCAAGATCGAAATTCTACGTTTTTCTCATAAAGTTATTTAGTTGGGGTTAGGGGCCCCGAAATTCTACTTTTCCCAAGGCTCCAAATAGTTATAACGCGTTACTCGAGAGGAGGTAACGTTTCGATAAGTTTACCACTAATTTATTAAATCAGTAGGTGTAAAATAGATTAAGACGCGTCTCTCGATACCTGTGTGATGTCTTCGCTGGCCAAAGACTTGAGTATAGTCGTTTTTCCAGCATTGTCTAGACCCAGAAGAAGCAAACGCAGCTCCTTGTCCGGATTCGAGCGCAATTTCCTCAAGATCGCCAACAGTCCCTGTAATCGTCGTTGGTTAACCAATAATTGCAAAGACACACTGCCTTCCCATACTACAAAATACCCTAGTATAATTATCCAAAAGATCTATCCACATTTATTAAAAAAAAGAAAGAAGAGATTCTATGAATCAAAATTGCAGCGGAAGGGAAGAACACGATTCAAATTTCGCGCTGCTCGACGTAGCAGACAGAAATCGCAGCTCCGTCTGCTGTATACGAAACGACGCATTGCTCTAACAACATTTACAGAATATTTTGTTGAATCACGAATATTTGCAATCGATGTTCAGCAATAACAGCAACGGATACTTCGACCGTACATTTTCTACTTAAGCAGTGCATCCAAGTGCATCCCGACAAAGTAGATTGCATCGAATCTTGACAGTGCATTTAACGATAGGTTATGTCGTACATGTGTCGTGTCTCGAAAGAAAGATAGAACGCAGTGAGGAAGGGGTGCATGATCGATCGTTTTGTGCACGTTAGAATGATCAATGATCTCTGATAATTGTTACCATGTTTCGTTTGTTATTTATTAATCAGGAAACAAATCGTGTCAACAGTTGACCACGACACGTCCACTACTGGGTTATCGTCCACAGGGTTTATGGTGTTGTTGCTCCGGTAACTAAGGAAACCAGAGAGCTGTACACCTGCACGTTTTGACCAATAATAGGGTTTCATAGTATCTGCTTGGAAACGATGATCCAGGTATAGTCTCTTACCTTACAACATAGGCGATATGTGCATTGAAACTACGACAGCCAAGAACCGAGTCTTCGACTCTCATTTTCTAGTCTGTACGAGCTCTGCGAGGTCTTATGTCTAGATAGCGCATAGTAAATTGTATGTCCATAGAAGCAATTGATTTCAGTGGTGGGAACATGTTTTATTATGCTGGATTTAATGCAAATACATTGTTCTCTGATAGCGGAGACATTGTATATACAGTGGATTCATTCACCGAAGTCGCTTTCTCTGGAATCACAGACTTTCAAATAGGATGGGGCTACTTTCTTTTGTGGAAGGGGAGGGAATTGCATATTTGCAAGAAAGATCAACAAGGAAACACCGGTATTCAATTGATACGGATACCGGAGACTCCGTCGGACAGGTACAATGATCCTGGATGTTCCCGGGAGAGCAGAGGATAATTCCATTTTCCTTTGTAGTTGCAAATCAGCTGCAATTGGTAAAGACAATATAATAATCTTGTCCGAGAACAATGACTTGTGGAGATACAAGATCTACGAGGCTGACGGCGCTTGGAAGAAGGTGACAAACTATATTCCAAGCAACAACGATTCTGATAAAGAGTATCCTGTTAAAGTCCTGCAAGGAGGATGCACTGTAGTCCTTACTAACTTAGGTACTTGTCCCAAATACAACAGATTAAACAACAATGAACCCTGAAATTCCTTATATCTAAAAGTACCTAACTGATCTAATATATTAAAAGTAAATTAATAGATATAAAATCAGTATAAATCGCTTCAGGTCGCGTTTTCAATGTCCCCACGTTGGTCGAGATGCCGAAGAGGGTGAAATTCGTAGACGTAGCTTGTGGCTTTGATCACACGATCCTTTTAGCAGAGAACGGCGACGTGTACTCGATGGGGATGGGAACGTACGTATTAAAATGCTTCGAATCGACGCAGAATTATGGCAGAAAGATTTGTTTGAAACAGGCGCGGGCAGCTGGGACACAACGATCTCGAGGACTGCGACAACCCTAAACTGATCGAGGCTCTGGCCGGTCTGAAAGTGGTTCAAATATCGGCGATGGGTTGGCATAGCGCTGTGATCACCAACCAAGTTAATACACTAGATAAAAAAGAATGCGATCGATGAGAAAGAACGTTTCTCTCAAAGATATATTTTAAATCGTAGGGCGACTTGTACACGTGGGGGTGGAACACGAACGGAGAATTAGGTTTTCCCTCTCTGGACAGCAAAGTAGTCGCAGTACCAACTCTGGTAGATTTCACAGACGATCGAAACGAAGTTGTAGACACGTTCGTGAAGAAAGTCGAATGCGGGAACACGTTCACCGTGTGTCTAACGGGTACGTGTCTTTTATGGGAAACGCTAAGGGGTAGAGCCACATTGAAGAATTTGATTTTCTTAGCAGACGATGGCACATTTTGGGGCTGCGGATGCAACAAGTACGGACAGCTAGGCCAATCCCGGAAGGACCTTTCTGGTTCCACGAAATTTATCAAATTGCAAATCCCTAAAATCATTGAAAGCATCGATGACTTCAGCTGCAGAGAATGGGGCACCGTACTGTCGACACGGTGATCCCTTAATTCATAATTCCCCACACCTTTTCTACTCACACTCTCGCTTATGAACAGTCTTTGTTGTTTATTACAAATAAAATATATAAATTAACAGGGCACTGAAATTTTAATTCTTCCCAAATCTTCACAGCTTCTCTTTTTTTTTTTTGTACGTTGTACGTTTTAATCTGACGGGTTTGACACAGAAATAAAGTAGCAGTTTCGCAACATGCTCCGCTTTTTAATATTAAGCATCCTTTTCAGCCTGATCGAACAAAGCTATCGTCTCGTTCGCTTCTACCAGCGGCAAGATGAACCGTCGTTTCTCCACAAGGGCCTCATCGTCGTGGAGCGAATTCGCGGGAGTGCTGGGCGCTTCGGGTATAATCTTCTTCTTCTTCTTCCCCTTGCCTGAAGCATTGTATAATAAAACATTTTTTTTCATCCAAAACCGTAAAATATTTATACAAGAATTAATCGTAGATTTACAGTACCTGACGTTAATCCGTATAGGTCGTGAGTCACGAATGTCCTGCGGAGTATCACGCTGAAAGGCGAAATCTCAGGGTCCGACAATTTCGCTGGCCGCGGTTTTCTGATCGAGAATGGCAGCGTATAATTCTGCACCTCTATCTGCTCTGCAAAAACCGCGTAGACCAATTCGTACCTCAGCTCGTTAGCGTACCTGTCCGACGAAAAATATTTTCATTACCTTCATACACAATATTCGTTCATAAGAAACGACGAGATAATTCAGGAAACAAGTTTACATGTCGTAGGTAGACTCCATCAAGGTGTCCAAGACGACTAGTGGGTCTACGCTGCTGCTGAACGGTTCAAACTCATCTTCTCCGTTAGGCGAAAATGACTCTTTCTTGTCTACTGTGCTCCCCGATGTCCTGAATTACAAAAGCGCAGCGAATCGATCGAGATACTCGCACCGAATCGCGAGACGGAAGTGGATAGACTACTTTTTCGACGAAGTTTGCTCGAAGTCTTCCAAAGTTGCCTCTTGGTCGTCCTTTCTCTCGTCCACGTCGGGTTCCTCTGGGTTTTCCCACACTATTTCGTCCCAGTAAGGACATCGATTCATTTCGGATATCTTATTCGCTGCCTGGTGAAACAGCTCCTTCATCAGCCTGAAAAATTCCTCGCGGGGAAGCTTCTTCTCTGCGATTCGACACGAGTTCAAGATATTGGGCGAGATTAACACGTTGACTATATTGGAGTGGATGATGGTGGAAGTCCTGCAGTGTTCCGAACATTGCCGAATCTTACAATCCAATAAGAAACGATGTTAAGTTTTCCTTTCCAGGATTTGCACGGTGCGGGATGCGCAGACATGAGGTTTTTCAGTAGTCAAACGCGCTAGAATCTAGATGGAAGATCAATCTAGGCCGCAGTCGCCCTCAAATGTCCTACTTTTACGTTTACGACGCGTAGTTTGTATTATTCGGCAGAATGTAACTGTCGTAGCTTTATAAAAATAGCTTTATACTTCCGAATAATGCAAATTACGCCTCGTAAACGCAAAAGTAAGACTTTTGAGAGCGACTGCGGCCTAGATTGATCTTTTATCTAGCGCTTCTGACTACTGAAAAACCCCATATTTTCATTATCGAGAAATAAGAAGGCGCATCCCGCACCCTTGCAATCCTGGAAACGAGAACAACCCCTTAAATTGAGGAGTCTACTGCAGCGTCCATTTGAGGAGAAATGTTGTGTGACATTTTGTAAGTGAACGTGTTAGAAATGGTGACAGGTTACCTCGAATGAGCATCATCTCTCCAGCAAGCCAGCTGACCAGAACGATCAAGTAATTTTCGTCGAGGATCGTCTTGCGTTTGAGAACCTGAAGAGCCAAGGTGTCGAGGAACCAGAAGGCCGCCATGTTGGTCTTGTAGTCGTCGATCCCGAGAACATTTCCCAGCAATCTACAGAAAGAGGAGAGAGAGTTCTACGGGTTGTGGATTCGAGTGGCGAGACTCGACCGAAGAAAATTCTAACTCGATCAGCTCCGGGGGTTGTGGCTCGTCCGCGATTGCGATTGCGATCTCGATCGGTGTGCCGCGCAGGCTCTCCAACTTCGCGGGAAGAGTGTACAAGAACTTGTTGGCCGACCCACCGGAAACTTCTGGCTGATCGACTGGATTCCCTGCTCTCTACAATTTCGGGTCTGCTTTGAGTTTCGGGATCGGAGCGAAGTTTCCACGCGCGCGCCTGGGACTTGGACGCGACAAGGATCGGATGCCCGCGAGTTCTTCCGGAAAGTTCGATCGACACGATTCCACGATCGAATACTCAACCTCGCTCCCGCGTTCTTCCGATCTGCTCTCGTCCCCTATGCTCTTCGAGTCCGGCATCTTTTCCGGAAACGCGTCGAAGAAGAAGAAATGTCGTCGCGGGGAAATCGAGCGAGCGGCGTCTGTTCGAGAAGAACCGAGGAGTCGGCGCGCGGTAGCAATGAAAGAATCACAGAAGACGAAAGAACGGCTCGTTCATGTTTGTTTGTTTTTTTTTTGTTTTTATTCATTGGTTTTATTTTTTAATTTTTTTTTTCCATATTTTGTTCAATATTTTCAGAAAATAACACTCCAAAGCGAAAAAACCGTATATTCTCACCAATCCCAATGTGTGTATAATATATATATTATACTTCTCATATATAATATATATGTATATATATATAATATATATATATAATGTATACTTTTATACTTTATATATAATAATATTATGTAGAGTAGCGCACACTTTAGACTGTTATGTATCGATACCGTTTTAATAATTTTATCGATAAATTACAAATATTGAAAAACATGAAACAGACACAACCGGCGGGGACGCGGGGATTTTCGCGTACTCCTCTTATTCTCGAGGGTCGAGGGACAACGTTATCTTTCGTGCGGAGAACAGTGAAAAAATGATCGTTTCGTTTCGGCGTGGCCGCGTTTTCTCGCCGCGACACCCGTTTCCCTTTTTCTCTTGCCCGATTTGCGGATTCTCGGATTCGATTTCGTTTGATTTGTATCGGCGCTCGACATCGCGCGGTCCACGGTCGATCTTGAGAAAAAGATCGGTGAGAAGGAAGCCCGAGCCTCGAGCTCGATAGGGAAGAATCCGACAAAGTCCGACAGAATTTAACGCGGATGACACGGACCCGAGTGGTCCTCGAGGTCTTCGCAGCGTTTCCGCTCTTTCTCCTTTCCGTCGTTCTCTTTCTTTTCTTTTCTGTTTTGCTATTTTTCGGGAAAACCGGAGACCGATGAGGGGAAACGGGAAACGCGAGCTAGCATGATCGCGCGCCGCCCGCCTCAATGTCGGGATTCTATTAAAACATCTATAATATTACACGAGTCGCTGAAAAATCCCCGAGTCCCGGCGCGACTGACATTTTTTTTTTGTTTATTTATATATTTTCACACCGAAGTCAGAAAGGCAATACGCAGTATGAACTTACTTAGTACATTTGTGTGTGTATGTGTGTACGCGTATGTGTTTGTGGCTTTTACAACTATTTTCTTTTCATCCATTGTTTATTTTTTGTTTTATTTGTTTGTTCTTGTATCTCTCTGTCTGTCGACTGTATCTTTATTTTTTGTTCTCGTGTGTTTCATTTCGTTTTTTTTTTTTTCGTTTCCCTTGAACTGTTTCCTTCGCTGATTGCTTATTGTTGTTTGCTGCTGCTGTTGCTGTTTGATCGTTTCTGTTTTCATGTTTTGTTCATTGTTTTCTGTGTGCTCGCTTCCACGCGTTCCTCCTTTGCTTCCTCGGTAATCTAAAAATCTTCTCTGGTTTTTGTTTCCCCTCTACGGTTCGACGATCGTGGCTCCGCGCGATCATTTTTCTCGTGTTACTATATCGATCAATTTGTTTACTTTTTTACCTTCCTTTGTTTTCTAAATCTTTTTGTTTCCCTTGGACCTCTTCGCTTTCAGCGTTACTTTCCGGTGCCTTTCCTTCTTTCTTTTGTTTCCCTTCTCTGGTTCTTTCGGTCGCGTGAACTTCTCTCTATCTCTCGTCCGTTTGACTCGTTCGTTCGTTCGTAAGTTCGTCCGTTAGTCCGTTCGTGTTCGTTCGTTCGTTTCGTCTTCCCCCGTTCTTCCCGAGTCTCGAAAATCGTTCCGGAAATACGTGAGAATAAGAGAGGGAGTAAGGAGAGACACAGAGAGAGAGAAGAGAAAGGAGCGTAAGAGGAGGGTGCTCTCGGAGGGGTATCAAGGAGAGAAAATCGTATACAGACGTAGCCAATGAAAAACCAAACTGAAACATATGAAAAATCAATGAACCAATGAAAACTGGAACAAGAAAATTATAGTTGTAGAAGAAGAAGAAGAAGTGGAAGAAGTAGATGAAGAGACGGTGGGATTGAGGAGAGTGCCGCGATTTCGAGTGATTCTTTTCCGCTTCTCTCTCCTTCCGGGTTCCATCCGGTCTCTCGATTGACAGGGACCCTCTTCCCATAAAGAAAGCAATCGAAATCGCGAAATGAAAGAAGAAACCGCATATTCAGCAACCTAGAGAATCCGGCGAAGCGCAAATCAAAAAACAAAACCGAGGAAATTAAATATTTTCAATCGATTTTATTGAAAATAATACAACAAAATATCTCATAATAATAATAATAATTAAAAATAATTAATAATTAATGATACGTACTGTTCCTACACGATCTCTAAATAATCATGTCTTAAAACGTTGTTTAAATAATAATAATAATAATAATAATATTATCATCGGCATTAATCAATGTAATAAAATAATAATAAAGGCAATAAAGTTAATAATAATAATAATAATTATATCATAGAATAATGCATCAATAAACAAACTTAATAATCTAATTATTGGTTAATGATTCGTCATCGTCCTCGATCGCTATCAATGGATCTTTTTCTTTACCTAGTCATTAATAATGGATAATTAATTAATTCATTAATTAAATTACACGTTGCTTGGATATGCACATAGAGATATAAAGTCGTTTTTGGTCCCACCTAACTGCAAACGTTATATTCATACAACAATTTTTTTTTGTTTGTTTCTTGTTGTCGCATGGATCGCTTTACATGTATATGCGTGTGTGTAGGTATGTGTGTGTGTCTCTCTGTTCCAAGTGTGTATTTTACGTGTTTCTCTCTGCGCGTGTGTGTGTGTGTGTGTGTGTAGGTATGTAGGTATTCGTTACGTGTGCCCGTGTTGCGAAAAAACTATTGGTTTAACTATCGGTAAAGCTGTCGTTTCTCGAAAAAGGTTTGTGATCGCGTATACACATGACAATGTTCCTTTCGCCCATTCGGAATCGCCGTGTCGCTTTTCTCTGTTTCCGTTTTCTCTCCTCGCTCGTTCTCTCTCCCTCTATTTCTCTCGCCGTGGTTCTCGATCGGTTGTCAGACAAAAAAGAAAAGGAAGAGAAACACGAAAAAATGGAGAAAACGAACGGAAACCGAGAAAAGACGTTCCGATCGTCTCGGGTGCCGACGATGTATCGCGACGGGAAAGCAACGTGGTACGTCGGGGCGCCGACGAACAGTCTCGACATTGTTTCCCTTTCCTACGTCCGCGAACGAGACGTTCGCTCCTTATCGCTCGCAAGGATCGTAAGATCGCAAGATCGCAAAGATCGCCGAAACGGTTTTTCTGCTTTTTCGTGTGTGTGTATGCGTGTGTGTGTCTGTATGTGTATGCTCTCTCCGTGGTGGCGATCGATCAACGAGAGAGCGGGTCCCGCTCGGGGCGTGTTCCTTTCCAATTTCCCAGAAAGAAGAATATAAGAAGAATAAGAAAGTAAAAAAGAACATCTCTCTACAACTGGCATTTCGTTCCGGTTTTGTCTTCTTTATAGATTACGCACGCTTAAGATACCTAATAACATTACTCTCACTAGACACATCACCGTGCGAAGATTAAAAAACACTCGCTCTTCCACGATAACACATTTGCTTACAGCCAATCGAGAGAATTTCGACACGTTCGCCGTTATAACCTAATTTGATCTTTCTCGTTAAGGCTAGGATACGCGAATTTTAACTTTACAATTTTCGCCAACGAATACTGGTCTGTATCAGTCGCATAGTTTTTCTATCAGCCTGCTACCGGTCCTCGGCCCGGGTCGAGTCGTTCCCTTTTCCCACAGCTTCGATCCTCTTCGATGTGATCTTTTTGCTCCGCGTTTAAATGGCCTTTTACCCTCGAACTCCCCCGATCCAACGAATCTCCAGGAGAAGCTTCTCGGGAACGAAGAGAACGACACGCTCGAGCCAGACCGCACGTCGGGTATAATGCCAGTTGTACACTTCCTCGGAGACGAGTCGTTCACTCTCGAGAGAAACCGCGCGCTCCGATCTCGGGCCGGTCTCGGTTTCAAAAAGGGACTGAATCAAATTTTCCTTTACGCGATCCCGGCCCGATCGCACGGAATGTTCGCGATTTACAAAATACGGTGAGAGAACGTCATGGAGCGCGCGCTTTCCCCTTCGTCTCTGTGTCAGCGACCGTCGTGGACGATCGACAACACGTTCGAAAATCGAAGATCTTTCGCGTTGTCGATCGTCCGGACGGTCGGCTCTCGCATCGTTAACATATTTCAAATAGTATAACCTCACAACCATTTTGACAACAATCAACCTTCAACAAAAGAGCGTCCTACATCAAAGAATCTTTAAAAAATGCGTCAGCCAGCGAATCGACTTCCGGCGCTGCTTCTTCGCTACTTTCTCTCGCATTTTCTAGAGTCTCTCTCTCTCTCTCTCTCTCTCTCTCTCTCTCTCTCTCTCTTTCTTTCCCGTCGCGTTTTCGTTTTGCTCCCGGTGGCCGGAAGTCGAGTTTGCCGGCCGACGTATCACATGTTTCAAAGCTGCGAACCACGTACTCGCGACTCGTTCGTCACTCGTCATTCCTCCACTCTCATTCGCGATTCGCTCGAACGCGATTCAAAAGAATGCCCAAGGTGTGTCTTTTCTATCTCGCTTTTCGGGGAAGATCCGCGGCGGCGCGAACGAACCGGCTGCGAGTCGGAACAACTTTTAGGACCGCGATCCTCGTAACAGCGTCGATGGAACATAATCAGCAGACTCGCGAAACAGGTTCGTTTCCTTGAGTCGCGCGATCTTCCACGGGATCTCGGGAGGCACCGATCGATCCGGATCGATCGGCAGATCCGCGGTCCAAGCGATCAACAAAAGTAACGTGTTACTAATTACAATCGATTTATAAAACGATACTCCTAATCACGCTACGATTACGTACGACAAACTCGACGGTACTCTGTACAGCTGCGAGTCCCGCGTCTCGCTTTTCAAAAGCGTGTCCCTCCGCGAATCAACTTCGTCGTTTGTGGAACGTTGTTCGCCGATGACGCGTACGCGCGAAATTTCTATGTGTATGCGTATGTGTGTGTCTGTGTGTGTATGTGTGTACGTGTACGGATTCCTGTACCGTATTGAGGTATGCACGGGCTCTATACGGTGTCTTCCGTCTCGTGATCGATCCCGCTCTGGTTCCTCGAACGTGCTCCCCCGCGTCGATCTGTTTTTATTCTTCTCGCGGAACGGGTGAAAAAGGAAAAGCCTTCGAAACGAAAGAGGGAAGTGCGAGCCCCCGGCCGCGAAAAGGACAGAGCGATATACAAGACAGAGAGGTAAGGGTTCATGATAGAAATAGGAGACATAGAAGAAAATGGGAGACAGAGAGAGAGAGAAAAGGGCCGGATACTCTGGACTCGCACTCGGACAAACTGTAACTGAAAGGGCCCTCTCCCCCCCTAACCCCCTGTCCCATATCCCACATTCCCATCCCCCTCCCCAAAAACCGAGTGTTCGATCGAACGCGACGCCCTCGGCTAATTAGCCCCGAGCGGCTCGCGAGATTAATTAATCGTCAACGAGATAATAAGCGACGCGCACGCGGCGCGAATCGTCGCGAGGCTCCTTTGCGCGCGCAAAGAGGACGCCAGCGCGCGCGCGCACGTCGCCACGATATTATTTCATATTGTATATGTATATACAAACGGGCACGCGCCTACGCGCCCGTACGCGTTTGTATACAATACGTAAACGACAGCGCCTACCGCCATAAGAACGACCGATATAATCGATATAGAATGATCGCGGTGTAAACAATAAATGGCGACACGTATTATATCGAGAGGTCTCGTAATTCTTTCACATTTTTTCACATTTTTTTACTTCCTCTTTATATATAATATATATATATAATCTATGTAACGCTTTGGACGCGCCTTAAACTCCTCCCTTTCGATACGAAACGATAATATATAACTGTAAAATCCATGTGGAATATAAAAAATATTCTCTCGACGTTTCCTACCTAACTATATGAAACACTGCGCTAAGACTGTATACTTCGTTACGAAACGTATATGCGCGAGCGCGTCTGTGTGTTCGTGTCCGTGTATGCATGTACTGTGTACGTACGTACGTGTGTCTGTCTGTCTGTCTGTCTTTCTTCTTCAATGGTAGCGTGTTTTATAATACGTGTGTTCTCGAGTGAGTGTGTGTATACGTGTTTCGCGGTGTTGCTCGGTATACTTGTGTTCCATCAGTCGTATATCGGTGTATCTCTCCATTCACTCATGAAACGTGTGCCTGTACGCGTGTACGATCGTGTGTGCGCGAGCGTGTGTGTCGCGATTGTGTGTGTTCGTTTTTTACTCAGCTTTACGCACGATCTTTCTGCTCGAGCTTGCGAGAAAGAGTTTTTACGTCTAAGGGGCGAGGGCGACCCGGGGTCCGGATTCCGACACGTATACCTGACCGTAGCGCTCTAACCCGCTAACCGAACCCGCGACCATTCCTCCCGAGGGAAACGTCGGGAAACCCTACCGGGGGGAAACGCGGGCAAACGCCGGACCTTCGTCGCGCCTCGGCCCGTATACAAGGGTCTCTTAACTTCTACGAGAGATATGCCGCTTAACGAAACAGGGCTGAAACAAGATCGGGGGACGGGGGGCGGGTATCATCGGGAGCTGAAGAGTTACGGGCACCTTACGGGGGGTGTGGGGCAAACTACTCGGTTCGCTTGTCCCTCCGGCGCTCAACACCTTGGGACCGGGAAATTTCCGAATGAAACAATTTTGGGGTCCCGAAGACCCTCCGGCCTCCAAGCTGCTGAACGCGTTTCCCTCGATAAGGGAACCGATCGCGGTCACTTAACCCGGACCTCTCAGGCTGCCGATGAGTATCGGGGACAGGGGCACAACGGCAGAATGCGAGAGAATGCGTGGGGCCCGGGCCCGAAGGTACGAACGTTCCTTAACCCTTCTAACACGTGCAGAAAACGTTTACGTGTTTACAAGTTTCATTGTACTCGACGAGCAATTACGAGAGAAGAATGGGAACGAGATGAGATAGAAGAATAGAGAGTGAAATCTTCCTGTGAACTGAATGTCGGCTACGTTCAAGGGGGGGCGGGCGGGCGGGGGTGTGTGCGTCGTGTCCGATCCGCTTGTCGGAAGTACACGGCACTGGGCGGCCGCGGTCTCTTCCCTCGTTAGCGTCGCGTTCTCATCCCCGGACGCGATCGAGTCAGCCGATAGGAAACTGGTGTCCACCGTTTGACGGCGGCGCTAACGAGGGGAACAAAAGGGGGAGTATTCTGACGTCTTTATCCGCGGGACTACCTAAGGAATAAGCTTCCGGCGAGCTGGGAAAGCTACGCCTAGCTCCGTTTACTTTACAAGAGACTTTACACGAGACTGGCTCTGTTGCGATTAGACGAGAGTTTCGCGTCGGTTACTTTTCATTTCTTTTTTTTTTTTTTTGAACATGGGACGACGAATCGCGAAAGGTCTCGGCGGACGCTCGATAACCGCCCGCATGGGCAAACGGAGCCCCGAAGACGAGCGGTTATCGAACGTCCGGCGGCTGTCGCTTTTTTGATTCGGCACACGGGTGTTTCGATCGTTCCGAAACGAAGGGAACGGAACGGGGGTCGGACCGAGGGCCGCGTTCGACCGATTTCAACCCTGATCGAGCAACCTAAGCAACCTATGATCGGCGCCTAAGCGGAAGGGGGTCCTGTGTACCGTTCGAAAGCTCGACGAAGGGAAAACAGCCTGTGTCTGTGGGGACTCTGGAGTTAGTCGCGTCGTAATCGCAGCATTCGAGAGTGGCTTCTTTTTTTTGTTGTACGTGTCTGTATGTGTGTACGTGTGGCTCAGTTTACAGAAAGTGATGTGTATACGTCTACGCGGTATGTACAAGAGGTCGAATCTCTAAACCCGACGTTCGGCAAACACCGGGTCGGTGTTCGCGTGATTTATGCCCAAAATTAGATTTACGGTTAATTAACGGTGGTATTCGCGCTCTCGCCGCGGCGTAAGCAGCGCGGAAACGTTATCTATCTCCCCCGCACGAGAAAAACGACGGAATGTCAACGGAACTATTTTATATCCTTTCGTCTTCGCCGCTCTGCCGATGCTGCTACTGCTATACTGTTGCTCCTGGTTATTTTGTTCGTTCAACCTGATGTGTTCGTCTGGCGAGTTCGCGATCCGAGAACGAAGAGAGGGAACAACGGGGGAAGGAACCGGGACGAACGGGAGCACGCGATCTTCTTTCGCGAACTTTTCATTACACACGGTGTGTTCCGAGGTCGCGAGGCGGTTAACGACCGTTCGACCGTCGATCGATCTTCCGGCGAGCGTCTCCGAGCCTCGAACGAGAGCCGCAGAGTCAGAAGGAGAACGAGAGTGGACATAAATGCGACGGAATGATCCTGGAATGACCAAAGCACCGGCTGACAGAGAACGGACGGTCGAACGGCGTTAATGTCCCTGACGCGGCTCGACGATTTTGATCGCGGTGTCGTAAAAAAAAACGTATAAAAACCGCCGGACCGACCGATTTTCGTAGGCGTGTCCTCGCGGAAATTTGACGGACCGAGATGCACCAGGAGAACGAGGAGAATGACGACGGAGGGGCGAGGGAGAGGGACAGTGGTAAGTACTTGGAGCGAAGAACGTCTCGCGAGAAAAGAGGAGAGAGAAACCTTTAACGCGTCCGCGGAAGAAACTAACGACGAATGGGAGGTGCTCGCGCGCACACGAGAGCGTGCAACGTCGCAAAAACCAGACGAGTCGAAGAATTGCACTTGGCTCGGTCCCGACGATGACGAGAACGAATCACGGTAATGACAACGATAAGTACTATCCGTTGGTCGACGAAACCCAACAGCGAACGAATTCGCGAATCGAACGTCCTAACGATCGAGAGCGTGCTCCGTTCGGTATCGAAAATCAGGTGCCCGCCCTCTTGTTCCCTCTTCGGACCCTTTGACACTCGGAAGGCGGACTTTTCCGACGATTATGCACGTGGCAATCTTCGATTCCATTTACACTTCGCCGATTTTTTCGAAATATTTTCAATCGTATTTTATCTAGATCCATCGTCGGTCTTCTTACCGGGAGCTGAATGAATTAGGCGACGCCTTGGAGAGTACCGGGTCAAAACGGACCCGGGCCCCGCCGTCCGAGTGTCAAGATCGCGATCGTTCCCGCGTGTTCCCCACGATTCGTAACGCGAACGCTGCTCCCCGCGCTGCTTCCCGACGATCACCAAAAACGCGCTCTTTTTCTATCGTAAAACCTCGCGTTCCCCTTTCTCCATTCTCCATTTTGTTTTTTTTTTTTTAAGAGCATATAAAAAGTCGTGTGGCACATTGACGGTTGGAATGTTATCATTGTTTCATTAAATTTATAATAAGAATCATAATAATTAATAATAGTAGTAATATAGTACTTCTTTGCTTGTTATTAATAATATTCTTTTATGTATGTTTAATAATAATAATAATTAATAATATATATATATAATATATATATACCTTTTTTGTTTATTATATAGTAGTTTGTTTCCTCTGCACTTAGCGTTTATATTCTGTGCTGACTGCGGGTTTTGATTTGAGGGGACTTTCGCTGGCCCGGTGCCGGTCACGCGATCGGTGCCCGTCGCCGGTCACACCGCCGTTCCGTCGTCCCCCGCGTGCACCGATCGATCGAGGGATCGTCGACGGAGCCGAGGAGACGGACGACGGACGGGCAGACAGATTTGTCGGAGAGATTCTAAAGACGACCATGTATTTTCATAGCCGAACGACGGAGAACCGAGTTCGCGCGGGCTGGCCGGGTGCGATCCTGTATATTTTTGTTTTTTGTGTTTTGCATTGCTCTTCGTGGCATCTGCATTCGCGTTGATCACTGCTGGATTATGTGAAATATGTAGAGATTATTTTTTTTTTTTTAGTTGGCTGTTCTCGTCGCGGCTGGGACGCACGGTCCCGCTCGGACAGAGAGAGTTGTCTATTGTTACTGCTTGTGTGTTGTTGCCGGTTGTATTTTGTTGGTCGTGGCCCGAGTGAGTATGCAACCCGGGTCACGCGCGGGATCGGCGATCGGACGATTATTCTATGACGCCGCCCAATTGGGATATCGAGGGATGCTCTTATATTGGCCCTCCCTCGACGATCCCGCTCTCGCCACCTCGGCTAAGCGTGCTCCCCGCGACTCGCTGGGGAGACGTATAAGCGGGGTGGGCTGGTGTAACAAAACACCGTTGTTGTCCGTTTGCGTTTCTTGTTCACAGTTGGAGGTGAGAGCAATAGGAGCGGCGTCCGTCGCGAATCGCGATCCGCAATTAACTGCAAGGAGACGACTGGTATCGGGAGGCTGCAATATTGTTGTAGAGCTGTATGTAGAAAGCAGACTGCTTGTACTGTTTATTATTATTACTTTTTTTGTTTTTAATATATAGAACTTCTGGTATTCATGGTATTTTGGCTGAGTGTCGGCTGAGTGTGCGTGTGTTTGGTTCGGAAATGCGGGCGAATTCCCAAAGAGCGTTTGCCATACGGTTTGTCCGGAGGGGTGTTCTGCTCGTGTTTTGTGGATGGATGGCGATAATATCTGTTCGATACGGGATTCTGTTGTGGTGCGGAGGAATCGGGGGGGGGGGGGCAAATCGGGGGGAGTTTCTTTCTTTCCTCGGATGATCCGATTCAATTTATGGATTCGCAATAGTTTCTTCGTTTTCCTTAATTTTAAACCATTTTCGCTCGCGATCGGTCACTTTTAAACTTTTCAAAAACTCTGCAGCGTATCGAAAAAACACCGCACCGGTTTCGGAGTCTGGCCTGGCCTGGCCTCGGCGAACTACTATTATATGTATGTATACGTGTGAAGAAAAAAAAACGCGCGAGATCGCGAACCGGAAACGAGGAGGCGTGCGGAGTCGGGCTGCGCTCGGCGGCGGAGAGAGAAAGAGAGTTCTCCTCGTATACATACGTAACCCGCGTCGCTCGGACGCGTGTCTTTTGATTAATTCACCGGCAGTTCAGCGTACTTGGTCCGTAACTAGTTGGTCGTACCTTGAATTTCCGGCGCGTGCGTTTCGGAGTGATTTTGGTATAGACAGGTTTGATTGAAGCACCGAGGCTACACCACCGCGACAACCTCCTCGCTCCGTGTTCGCGTCGCGTCGCGTCATCCCGACGACGTTCGAGGGTCCGTTAACGAGCCGAATTAACCAATCGTTTCGACGCGCCGCGGAATGCTTCTAATTACGATAATTATTCGGCGATAGGATCGATGGTTCTCGTCGCGATCTCGCGGCGACTCCGCGACGAGAAACGCGGACCGTGATCAATTTTTCGCGAGGAATCGGCTCGCAACGGACACGATCGTCCACAGGGCTCTTACTATCTTAGTTAATTATCCGAGTTATGTGTAGACTGCGGATTTGAAACGTTTATAAAAAAAATGAGCAGAGAAAATTCAAAACGGTGCAATCATAAGAGGTGTTAAAGACAATTGTCCTATTATTTTCCATGCATCACGACTGTTAAGGGTGGAAATAGATTCGCTATTTGTTCTCTTCGTTTGTAAAATTTGTATTTTCCAGTCTAATAATTAGACTGGATTAATTTTCATTAATCCGGATACAAAGAGCCCCGTTCGTCGTTGACCGAGGGTTCGTTGGATGGTTCGCCACGATACGATCAGGCCAGGCTCGAGCACGGTGACGGTGCAAGTAGAAAACCGAAGAGAAACGGAAACAATACGATATACAAACAACTAAAGCGCCAAACTACGAGTACTACCGGTGCTAACTACGTAGTACCAGCGCCGTTTTGTTTACCTAATCCCTACTAGTCGAAACGCCTAGGCTTAGCCAGTGCCGCGAGAAAGCCCGGACGCAACCGTCTCCGATCGCGCGTCGGCCGCGATACTTCGCGGTGAATGAGATCCGCGACCGACAAGGACGCATCGCTCTTTTAGCCGCGAACAAGACCGACGACGACGCGTGTTCGCTCCTTAAACCTCGAGATAGGAACATGAAAGTAATTTCGACTCGCGTTATTTATATGGAACAAGAAGTAATTGTACTTTAAAGAATACATCACCTTTTGATGGACGAATAATATATGTATATATATGTGTATATGTATACCTTTTACCACGACGAGCTTCGCGTGTTCGCCCGTTGACACTCGGTTCGCGTGTGAAAACGCGCAGCGATCGCGATCGATAATAATAATAGTGTTTTTCTTTTTTCTTTCTTTTGCTGTTCGAGTTTCCTGGAGAGTTCGTTTGTATCTCCGAGGTGCCGAAATTGGAAATTTTGGGCGAATTTCTAGCTTTCTGGAGAGCAGTCGGTCGGATGAGCTACAAGTTAGAAAAGATTCGATATAAAAGTTGAACGAAGAGGTGTCCGACAGCGTCCGAAGAGGATCCACCGATCCGCCGACCGATCGTTAGCCGAAATAGTTCGCGGATCGCCGCCGCTGTCAGAGAATCGACGGCGTTTATCGATTTCGAGTGGCAGCGAGAGAGCTCGCTCGTTCCCCTAAGCTGTCGCGACTCGCGAGAGAGCTTTGCAAAGAAATCGGTGTCGGTCGCAATACGAGGAGAGTCCGCGACTCGGCCGAGCGTGTCGGAGGTGTGGTCGGGCACCGGCTTTTCCCCGTCTTTTCTTGCCATTCTCGCGCTCAAATCTTTTCGATTTTTTTTTTGTTTGTTTGTTTCTTTCGTCGTATATCTCTATCTACCTATCTAGCTATCATTCTTCCGTTATCGCGCGTGACCGGCGGCCAGGACGCGCGATCTTCTCCGAAAGACGGTGGCCGCCGGCCACGTGGTCACGCGTTTATAAGTAATATAGATATATATATGTAGATATATATATATATCGGTGTCGAGCCGGACGTCGAATCGACTCGAATCGACAAGGTGCTTTTGCCTCGCTTTTGCCTCGCGCCCCGTTGAACACAATTCGGTAAGTTTGTCGCATTCCTCGTATACCATCGCGCGTATACGATTTGCCCGCTGCAAGCACGCGCCCCCAAAGCCTAAAGCCCAAAGTCCAAAGCCCGTCGCGAGGGCCGCGGCTTACACCCAGTTTTAGAGTCATTGCATGACTAGAGCCTACGAATTACAAGCTTATTAAAGCCAATTAGAATTAGGTACCAAGTTAGATCGACGGATCGCGGAAGAGAGACCGTCTCGGTGTGAACGTCTAAAACGTCGGCCCGGGCGCACATCATTCACGTTCTTTCTTTCTTTCTTTCTCTCTCTCCCTCTCTCTCTCTCCTTTCTCAACGTTTTTTTCCCCTTATCGTTTAGTTTAACTCTTTTTTTTTTCATCCCTGACTGTTCGACCCTCGATCGATCGCGTTCCCTTCGCTCAACGGCCAAAAAATCTTTCTGATGTCCGATCGTTCGAACAATTTCTTCTGCGCCACGACGCCGACGTTGCCTTTTGATTAATGCGATGGCTGATACTTTCGGAAGAATTTCTCCACGAGGACGAGTCCTCGGAAACAACGCGCGAACGTTCGAGTATGGTCGAAACGATGTGTCGTATTTTATCGTCGATGCGACGTCGGCTTCTTGTGTGTCAATGTTCCTGTGTTTGTCTCTGTGTGTGCCTGTGTGTGTGTGTACTCGTGTGAACATGTTCGTGGAGCGTGTATCTCTATGTGAACGACAGGCCAGCTCTTCGTTGATCACGAAAATCCCAACATTCGAGAATGCGTGAATTGAAAATAGAATTTAAAAAACGGTAACCTAGCGCGTAACAGTTCGTTTTCTCCGTTTTCCATCGACGTTTGGTAACGTGTACGTGTACGTGTGTGTGTGTCTCTGTGTGTAACAGTGTATCGTTTAGTTTGTGTGTGTAATTAGTGAAGGGTGTACGAGTGTGTGTGTGTGTGTGTGTGTCGTTGCGTGTATGTGTACAGTGTCGGTGTACCTAATTGCACTTATTCGACAAAACGGAACGTAAAAATGAACGCAAGATGGCGGCCGGACGGCCCTGGAACGTATACGGAGGTAATACACATTCTTTTACTTTTTTTTAAATTTTCGCTAAAAGGTCGTCCAACTCGTTTCCGTCCCTGTCCTCTCTGTTCTCGCCCCGGCACACTCTCTACTACCCACCCCGTTCTCTCTCGAACAACCCCCAGCATCGAACTAAACTTCCTGTTTACTGCTACGTAATTACATGCATACGTCGTTCGTTCTGTTGCGAGTCGTAAAAACGTAACGTCGAAACTTAGGCACAATTTGGAACTGTTTAGACCATTTTCTACACGATCCCCTAACCCACCCCCCGCAGTTTGCGTGCTCGCTGCTCCGAGAATTGGTGGCTGGCCGTCCCGCAAGAGTCTCAACGTTCGGACGCGATTACAGAACGGAAGTTGAAGAGTTTCGATTTTCGACTGGAACTCGGAGACTCGGGTCCTTCGAACAATTTTCTTTTTCTACTTTTTTTGTCTTTCAAGAAGAGTTTCGGGGTTGTGGTTTACGCGCCAATGAACGGACCGAACGATTCGATCGAGGACACCGGTCAGTTTTCAATAAGAGACCGAGAGCTCGCGGAAGCGTCGCGAGAGAGCAGCGTCGTAACTCGAAAACGATAGGAACGTTTCCGGCGAGCGTTCGATCGGCTGGACGGCCATCCAATTTCCTCTCGCGGACGGGACACGCGAACAGTCCCCTCCCTCCATTTTGCTTCGAACCGTACCAAACGTGACGATACTTTGTGAGGTAGCTGATATTGAGCCGTTTCAGGGCCAATCGGACCAAATCTTCCAGTTTTTTTTCCTTTTTGTTTTGTTTTTTTTTCGGGGAAACCATCCACGCGCCCGGAAACCGCTCTCGTCGTCGTTCGACGCCGTCAGACGGACAAACTGACGGCGAGAGGGTGGAAAAAAAGAACAATACGGTCGAACGAACCGATCCGGGTGAATCGCGCAGAGACCAGGAGAGTCTAAAGCTTGATATATAATATTTACAATTTTTCGAAAGAGGAGAACGAGGTAACGACCGCGATAGAAATTCTTAGTTTTCCACCGATAGACTTTTCGAGAAAACCGACGAAACAGCACAAGGTAATAATAAAAACGGGAATCATTGGGCCCGACTTTCCGAGCGACACCCGCCATCTTGGTCCCGTCTGACCACCGGTGTGGATAAAACGTAATCTCGCGATCTCGCTATTCTCCCATATTTTGTTTCCTTTGTTCGCTTGTTGGCTTTCAATTCGCTCTTTCTCTCTCTCCCTTACTTTCGCCCTTTCATTCTTTTTTCTTTCTCTCCCACTCTCTCGCTCTGTCTCCCTTTCTCTCCCTCTCGCTCTTACACAATCATTTTGTCTCCGCACACCGTAATTACAATAGTATTTTTCTTCATCTTTTTATATCCGTAATCTTATACATATACACTAGCTGGTTACAATAATTTGTGAAAAATATACATCAAAATTTTGTTACTTTTTACATCACAGATATTTTAATATAATATATCTTCTTTTTAATTCTTAAAGATTTCTTTTCCTCCCCGTGTGTTTTTTTTTCATTTTCGACCGATCCGTCTCTCGCCGGATCGTTTCAGCGTATCGCCCGCGACATAGAGGGAGACGACCGGAAGTCCTCGAACGAGAATCCTCTGCTCTCCGTCTATGGCAGGCATGCACAGCTCGTAGCTCTCAGAGCGGCTCATGAGCTGGCAAGCGGCTCCCGTGCGCTCTCGGAGCCGACACCTAGCCCTGACGTATAGAAGGAGAACCCACTAACTGTGACTGTTGGTGGGGAGAACTGTTGCAGTTCTCCCCACCCTACGTGTGCCAGCCAGCTCCGACCCGGCTCATGAGCTGAGTCGAGAGCTCCAGCTCCCAAACCGTCCAGTTGTGCATGCCTGGTCTATATGGTCTAGATTTTCTTTTCGTTTCGTCTTGTCTCGTCTCGTCTCCGATCAGCTATCTCCAGACGACAGAATTTGTAAAACAGATTCCTGATTCCGCGAACACCCGCGCACAATTTTAATCTCGGCTGTCGTTTCGCGTCCCGGTCCCGTCGTCTCCCCCGGAAAAAGGAAAAACGAAAATCGACACCTTTCCTACAGTCGCGTTCGCAACGATATCTGCCCTAAGCCTGCGCTCCTTCTCCGTCGAACTCAAAGCAAATGCTAATTTCGATCCCGAGAATTTTCCTAGAAAAAACTACGTTAACCAATGGACAGGTTTTCTTTCGATCGCCGATAGTATCTCGAATCTCCTCACCTTTCTCTCTCTCTCTTTCTCTCTTTACTAAATTCAACTAATTATTTGATCTTTCCCGACCGTCGAGAGACGCTGCGGCAGACACGTTGACACGCGACTGTGTCACCGGAAAATCGTTACACGGCAGCCTCGTTAATTACGCCGTTAGCGCCGATCGTCCCAAATTGTCGCGATCCAATCGTCTCGTTCGAAAGTGAACGCGGACGAGACTCGTAGCTTCTCGCGCGTCGAATCGATTTCCTAGGAGTCGATCGCCTCTGTCGTCGCCGCGACCCCCAACCCTATCTCGTTTACCCCTTTTCTATTTTCTCTTTTTCTTTCCAAAGAAGAATCATTGTGCGTTGAGTCGACGAGTCCGTTTCACCCGGATCAGAATTTCTCTATGCGAATTTCGATGAATTTCGAATTTTGGACGACGAGGCTCGCCGATCTGCTTTCCGAATCGTGACGTTTAGAAGACTCGACCAGTTCCGCGCGCGCGCGAAAGGAGGACGCGTTTCCTTCTTCTGCGTTGTTGTCGTCGAGGAGAGTGGCAAGCGACAAACGGCGCACTCATACTTCAGCCACCGATATTAGGGTCGACGCGGTGACACGGGAACCGACTCCCGAATCGGATAACGTGAATCGAACGTCGCGACGTATACCTTCGTAACCGTAATTGAATTAACGACAATCATAGTGTGTACGCACGTTTTACAATCATCCGCACGATAAATATTCATTTTTTTTTTCACATCTAACGATAAATCTTTTCGTAAAGGGGGGAGGGGTATATCGGGCATTGTTTCATACTCTTTTCTGCCTTGTTTTGTTTTTCTCTCCATCGATTCATCTCTGGGGCGTTTGTGTGTGTCGGTGAAGATTTGTTCTCGCGGGGGGTGGGTCTGGGATCGATTAGAAGGGGCGCGAGAGTTTTTCTTTTTGGGAAAGTTTGGGGGCAGGGGTGGTGATTGGAACGAGTGTAAGAAATATCATTTACCTTTTTACTGGTGTTTTGGTGCCTGGTGAACGTTTAGAAAAAGGTAATTTCCTTATTTTTCTCATCTTGCATTCTCTTTCTTTCTTTTTTTTTTGTTTGTTTGTTTTGTTTAATTCGAGGTATCGAGTAGTTAAGGTCACACCGAACACGATTTACACTTTGACGCGAAGCGGGTGGTCGGTCGGTGAGCGATTAGAAAGGGGGGTGAATCTTTGCTGGACACAGGGTAGAGAAGGAAGGTTTAAATTTACGTTTACACACAATCATGATTAGTGCTGCTGCTGCTTGCTTACTTGCTTCATCTCTTTTTCTCGCTTGCGTTCTCCGCGTTTGTCAGCTCGTATTCTTAAAGATCTTCTTCGTTTTTACCTCTTTGCGTCGTTTCTTTCTTTCATCTCTCGCTTGCATCTTCGTTAACCCTAAGGAGACCTTAACGTTTACACTCAATAACTTTTTGTTTATCTTATTACGCGTTTTTTTTTAACATCATCATCATCATCTTCCACTTCTGCATCCTCTTTTTCTTCTTCTCTGTTCGTCCGACGCGCTTCTCTCGCGTGGGCGCGCGCGCGTTCTTCAACCCTATCTTCCTCGCCTTTAGAAGAGAGTATTCGCACACCTCTTATTTAAATTCACGGTTTTTTTGCTTTAAGTTTAGGGGGTAAATTTTTTAAGTTTAGTTTCCAAAAAACACCGAGAGAGTAGCCTTGCTTACACGATTTTACTTTTTTTGTCGAGTAAGGTATAATTTTTTTTTGGCGTTAATAAGGAATTTTTGCATATTTTTTTTTTTTAAACACCGAACATACATGCCTTATAGTTTATGTACAGCCTAGAGTCTTTCAGTCGTTACTTTATTTTAAAGAGAGTCGTGACACAAGTGCGTGTGTGTGTGTTTGTGTGGATATAATCCTATCATCATCCTTTCGTTTCCTTTGTCCTTGCTTCTTTACGACCAACCGTTCGGTAAACGGTGTCCTCCTCGGCGCGTCGAGAGAAAGACGGAGGAAAACTCTCGCGGAATCCGTCGGAATCGCGGCGTCGAATCGACGTCGACCGTCCCGTCGATCGACTCGTCGCATCCGACGACCGACGACGACCACGATTCGACGCGCGTCCCTCGACCGTGGTCCTCGAACGGAAACGAGAACCGTGCGCGTTCTGCTTCGAATCCGCCTGGATCCGTCGATTTCGTCTTGTTCCAACCGCTTCTGCTCAGCCACTTATCGCCGTGTCCAGCGAAACGCGGAGAGCGTGTTCGTCTAGTCAAGGATCTCCTGTCGAACGAACGAATCCAGAATCCTCTAATCGAAAACCACGAGAGAAGATACCTCGATAGTCGCGCGCGCACGACGCTCACCTGATAAACCTTGCGAAAGAAATTAGTCAAAACAGGAGGGACTGGCGTTCTTTTCTCATTTTTTTTTTCTCTTCTTCATCTTTGTTTGTTTTCTTTCTTTTTGCGATTTTATATATCGGTGGTCGTTCGAGAACACTCCTTCGTCGTCGTATTTGGTTTCGATATGCGATGAAATGCGATACGATGCGATGCGGTACGATCCTTCCAAATTAGAGAACACCCTATGTAGAACAGGCTAAACGTCATCGTCGTCGTCGTAGTCGTCGTCGTCGTCGAAACGATCGATAAAAGCTGTAGAAATTCGTTCGAACCTCTCCCCGACGGAAATCGCTTCGCGAGAACGTTCGTGTATAGTGTATGTAGATGGCGCGGCTCCGCGAAGCGAACATGTTTCCTGTTCTCCTAAACTCCGTTTTTGATCATTATTCTTGGGAACGATGGCGGCAGATTATCCTTCGACTCGACCGAGGATCCGATCGTCCACGCTTTCCTCGATCCGGTCGCGTGGATTTCATCGACCGGAGAAGAAAACGTGCACGGCCAACCGATTCGAGAGGCGACCGTCGTCGTCTCGAGTCGTCGTCGCGTCGGTCGTAGAAAAGTCGAAAAAGGAAACGGAAAACTGGTGTGTCTGTTCGTGATCCTGATCTCATGGTTCTTTTTTTTCTTCTCTTCTTCTTTCTCATTTTTATTACTCCTGCGACACGGGGTTTCGGATATTTTCGGGAACGGAAAAAGCGTGTCTCGGGTTGTATGTTCTTTTTTTTCCACGCGAAGAAAGTATGTATGCTACGAATGCCGGCCGTTGTCGGTCCGCTTCCCTTTTCCTCTACGTGATAGAAAATTTGTGTTCGTATCAAAACGTGGGCGTTAATCGTCGCGCGTAAGAAAATATTCAGCACTTCGGTAAAAGACAAATAACCGAGAGTAGTCGAGAGCAAGCGCGCGTCTACACAGTATAATCCTCTGTTTAATCCCCCACCCCCCCACCCCCCAACCCGAAATTCCTTATAAATATATGTGTCTGCTTCCTTTTTTTTTCTTTTTGCCCTCCCTAGTCGTTCGTCGTTCGGTTCCTCCGACGACACTGTTTCACTCGCCGAGGAACCCGCTGGATCTTCGTCGATGATTAGGATACGGATCGGAAATGCAAAGCTTGACGAGTGGGACCTGTTCTTTTCTAGCATCAGTTATTTCTTTTCTTATCTTGTGTCGTCTCTTTCCTTATCTTTTCAGCGTTGTGTTTCGATTCATTTCGTTTCGTTTCGTTTGTAGAGAAAGGCGACGCGAATTTTTCGAAATTTCTCATCGACGAAGATTCTCTCTTAACCCCCTTAACCCCTCAATCATGTTTCCCAAGCAACATCGTGCTCCCTTCCATCTATCTTTCCTTTCTTTCTTTCTTTCCCTCCTTCCTTCTTTCCCTCTTTTGTAATCCGTCTAACGTGCGCGACCCGTTTCAGACGTGGGACGCGTTTCTATTCGAACGCCAGCCTCGAAATAACCGAGATTAGAGAAATATTGTCGCCTTATGAAAAAACGTCACCTATTACGCGCGCCAACAAAAGTCTTGGCCTCGTTCCTCGTTTCGCATTTACGTTCGTAATGACCAAAAATATATGTATATATATATATAATATATCATTCCTTATATAATTATGTTGCTCCTTACGAGTTAAGTAATGTTAATAGTGTAGGTAATAAGTTTGCATTTTTTTTTTGTTTAGGTAGTTTTACATCGATAGAGGAAAAAAATACGTTGTTGTTGTTGTTGTTGTTGTTGTGGTTCATGTTTGCTTGTTTCAATGTTTTGTATAGTTAAGATTCTCGTCGTGTTTCGACATTACTTCAGTTTTGCTTGCTTGCTCGTGTGCTTGCACGAATTTGCAGAGAAAGAGAGTCTAGCATAGAATAATATAGGCGGCCGACGTTTTTCGCGCGCGTAGTCGGCCGGGCAACCCTCGCGGAAATTTGATCGCGCGCGCGCGCGCGCGTTCCCACCCAACGCTTGCGTGAGTGTCATTGTTCTTGTATCTTTTTTTTCCCTATCTAGATTTTTGTCTATATCCTCCACTACGGAAACGTGCGTGCACGCGCGGACTTAGTTCACGTGTTGCTCGAGATCTCACGTGTTTCCCCGGTTTTTCCATGGTGTCCCGCCTCGACAGAGTCCATCGTCTCCGACTCTCGAGGCGGTCAGAAGCGTTCGTGTGGTGTGCGCGTGTGTCGAATCGTGTAGCAAATGTGTGTATGTCGTGGTACCAGTGTCCCTGTAGAAGTGTGTGACAGTGTGTAGGTAGGTGTTACGAGCGAACGTTGGATACAATAGCATCGCATCGTGCCATGTACGCGTTTCTCGCGTTTTCTTCGAATCGAAATATAGCCATAGTCGAAAGGGTTCCTTCCGGTGCGACCCACCGTCAGCTGGACGGTGATCGACTGCCGGATACGTGTAACTGATGGAATCGCAGTGGGTTTACGGGGTGGTTGGCGTTTGGTTGGTTGGTTGGTTTTTTTTTTGTTGGTTCGGTTGTTTGGGTAGCCGCTTACGCGTTCTTTTTCTCGTTTCTATACTCGTTCGCTTGTTCCGTGCTCGTTTTTCGTTTCCTGTTTTGAACTTTGTCTCGGGCGACGACGTTCAAAACGGGGGCACATATATATACATATATGTGTATATATACCTCCGATGCAAAAGGGCAGGGTCAGGATATCCGGGGCTGCTACCGTTTCGTGCCACGTTTCGCGTTCCTGTGTCGTGCGTTCCTCGGCCTCCGTGCACGCTCCACGGAGAACGCGGCTTGCCATTCACGCCCCTCACCTTGAAACGGTCGCGTTCGCTTTCATAGCCGAACCGACCAAGTGTCGTGCTCCGCTCGATTTCCGGTTCTTTGTTCGGTACATTCGTTCGTTTCGTTCATTCGCTCTCGCTCGGTACCCTATCTACGTGTACGTGTACGTTTTTCGATCGTCGCGTTCAAGTTGGTCGTCGCGAGAAAAACACACAAGAAGAGGGTGGCGTGACGGGCAAACAGCATCCTCCGCGAACTGCCGTTCGTGGCTCCTCGAGGCCGACGCGAAACGCGTCGCAGCATCGGCCGGGAATCGGCTAACCGTATATACACACGCGTATATACGACGGACCGTTCGCCGTTTCGTATTTCTCTCGTTTTACTCTATACGTTTGTTTTTTTTTTTGTTACTGATCAACGATACCGACTTTCCTCTACTGCTCGACGGTGTCTTCCATACCGATGACGGGGCCGCGTTGCTCGGCCGACTGCTGGTTGTTGGTCTGCTCACCGGATCTGTTGCTCCCGGAGTTGTAGCCCCGCTGCAGTTGCACAACCAGTCCGCTCACCGCAGCAAACTCTTTCGGTTGCGCAGGTTGTTGCTGCTGTTGTTGTTGCTGCTGTTGTTGCTGAGTCTTCTGGCTCGAATGATCTACTATAAGCTTACTATCACAGGCACTTTTTTTGTCAGTTGATACGGCGTAGAGCAAGTCCGGGTAATGATTCAGCTGCGACTGCGACGACGGCTGCTGTTGCGACGATTGCTGCGACGTTGACGACGACGACGACTGCTGTTGCTGGCCGCCGCCGCCACTCGTCAGAGGCTTTCGATCGCGATCCTCCTGTCCGCCGTTGTGGACCTCGCGCTCCCTGCTGCTGCGATCGGCCCTCGAGTCGCGAGCACTGTCCTCGTCCCTACTCCCGGCCCTCGAGACCGAGAGAGGCGTTGGCGGTGAGGCGAGCCGGTCGCTGGCGTCGTCAACGCGACACCTGTCCGACGGTGACGGGCTCAGGTCGACGGTGGGCACGCGTTCCGGCCTCTCCGGGACTGGTCTTCCCGCCGCCGATGGTCCCCTGTAGCTCTCGTCCTCGCTGCTGTCCTGGGCCAGCCGAGGCACCGGCGTTCTCCTAGAGTTTCGGCACAACTGGTCGATCAACGCTTTACTCCTCATCGTCTCCGGGAGCTGTTGCTGCGAGGACGACGCAGGCTGACTGCCCCTCGTCTCGGTGATCGCCCTCTGGTCCCTTGGGATTCCCGTCTCCAGACTAGACCTGATCAGGCTGTCCAGGAAACTGCCGTTCGCAGCCGAGCCGTCGTACAAACCCTCGGTGGCCTCGCGAGCCGCCTTCGACATCGGCGTGCCCCGGGAGTTCGAGGTTCCCGGCGACGACTCCGTGGTCGCTGTCGATGCGCCGATACCGTCCCTATCCCTCTGTGGATGCTGTTGTTGCTGCTGCTGTTGTTGTTGCTGCTGCTGTTGCACCATCGCCGCGCTCCTCTGCTGTTCCTGCAGCCCACGCATCCTGCTCGTCGCGAAGTACTGCTCCGGCAGGATCGTCGGCACGTTCGGCGCCCCGGCCATGAACGGCGACGGCATGAACGGCGTCGGGTTCCAAAAGTTGAACGGCCCGAACGGCAAGTGAGGCATGCCCTCCATGAACGGCGGCATCTTCAGCCCGTTCGGTCCCGCGATACCCGCCGGCGGCGTGAACGGCTTCTGCGGTTTCAGTTGCGGCTTCTTGTCCGCGGTGCCGGGCCGCATGTTCGCGGCCGTTCCCGTCGCCACCGCCGTCTCCTTCGTCTTATCGTCCGTCTGCTTCTGGTCCCTGAAACGGAATCGATTTCGGTAGTACGCTACAAGCGTGTTTAAACTAGGAGTCTTACTATCCCGATATCCGAGTATCCGGATAGTAAGAGAGTGGGCCATGGAGAGTAGCCAAATGTTGTGATCAACTCCTAGGTTGGACCTCATCTACGACTCACAGTAACCCGTTACACGAGATATACGGTGGTTCAACCTAGGTATTGGTACAATTAGGCCACCCTCCGCTATGAATTTCACGCCAAGAGAAATGCAATTGTTAGACATCGCGTCGTACCTCTTCCTTGGCCTCATGAGGTGTCGTTCCTTGACTTTGTACTCGAGGGTGGAGTGTGGCACTCCGTAGTAGCTGCCCGCGCGATGCACGCTCATTTCGCCGCGCTGCACGGCCCTGACGGCCTCGACCAGGCTGTCCCTGTCGTAGTTTCGGTACTTGCCGCGCTTCGGTCTGGTTCCCTTGCCGCCGGTGGCTGGTTTCGGTTTGTTCGCGTCCTGGGACTGCTGGGGCTTGGGTTGCGACTGGGACTGTTGCGTGGGGGGCTGCGGCGGCGTGTACCGGCCCCGTTTGAACGGACTCGGGTCCGTCATGATCGTCTGCTGGGATTGTACGACGCCGCTTGGCTGGCAGCCGGTGAGTCCGGCGGCCGCCGGCACCTGCTGGGTCTCCTGGAACTTGACGCTGATGCTCTTGGCGATCACATCGCGGAAGTTGACGGCCACCGTCTTCCCCACGAGCGAGTTGGTCGGGCTGCTGGTGCCGGAGAACGCCGGGCTCGCTCTCTCGAGGAGGCCCGGGCTGGAGGCAGCGGTGGCGAATCCCTGCGCGAACGCCGCGGAGGTCGGTTCGCCGTTCTTGCTCGAGCAGCCCGACGTGTTCGCGGGCTTGTAGGACGGAATCTTTAGAATCGCTCGGCCCTGGGCGCTGTCGCTCGCCTCCTCCTCGATGTTCGGATTGAAGTCGTCGTTCGTGATCGGGCCCCGTTGCTGTTGTTGTTGTTGCGTCTGCGACGCCGTGCCGCCCGAGGCCTGCGAGTGCGACGAGTGCTGCGTGTGCGACTGCTGCTGGTGATGAAACTGCTGGTGACACGGCTGCGACTGGTCCCCGTTTACGCTCTTGTTTAGCCTCTTGTCCTCGCTCATCAGCCGCCTCATCACCTCCGGGATACGGTAGTCCTGCGTCTCCATGCCTGCAGCATATACATCGATTCGCACACCGTTTTTTTCTCCTTCGATTTCTCCCGGTTCGTCTCGGTACGCTCGCGTTCGCGCCTACCAGCATTTGTCTTAATCCCGGATTAGCCCCCCGAGAACCGTTTAAGCTACTTAGAGCCAAGTTCCACTCAGAAGGTGGAAAAAGTGTCACCGACCCGTCGACCGGTGCCTGGCTTCTATCGATTTCCGAAGACCTAGCGACTCTCGTAATACACTTTTCGACTTTCGCCTCGGCCCTTCGCGTAGGCTAGCTGCCCAGTCAGCGAACCAAACGGTCTGCCGTCTATCCGGAGCAACCCAAATCCCCTGGCTCCAACGGACACGCAGACTTTCTCTCCTCGTCGCGCCGCGCGCTATTTCGGTCCCAAACGCGGCGACAAACACCATCGATAAGTCTCAAGAAACACCTCAAATCGTTTGGTCGAATTTTATGAAAGGTTATTAGTTTTTAAAGGGTGTTTACTGCGTTCAAATATTTGGAAAATTAGAATTCGAGATTCAAAACTAATTTGAACAAGAGAGCGATCTCTTTTAGCTTTCACCGGTCTGGAGCCCGAATTGCTTGACGAAGAAGCGACCCCGAAGAGCCTCGGTTAGCTCACCTTTGAACGGTGCAGCCGCCGCGAGCATCTTCTGAATGTACGGGCCGATGTTCGCGTGTTCCAGGCCTGGCCACTCCGTTCCCGTTTCCTGTCCCCGTTGCAGCAGACTCCTCAGAGAGTCACCGCCGCCACCTTCGAGGGCGGAGAACCTGACAAGATCTTCGAAAGACAACAACGGCTTCAGCAGCGCCTTCTCGACTTCTTTCTCCTCTTCCGCCCCGGACAGTTCCTTGTCGTCCACCTGTTAAGAACATTCCTTTCTAGCGTTTTCTGCACACCGTGTCACGGTGGGGAAGAAACTTTTTCGGTTACGGATTAATCTTTTGCCAACGATATCCTCTCGAGGAAAGTCGTTCTCCGATATCATCATCATCATATCATATCATAACATATATCATATCATATCATAACATATCATATCATATAATCATCATCAGACTCTCTTTCTCTCTCCCTCTCTCCCCCCGGAATAATAGTTGAGACGACAATGTGTCCAACCGCGGTTATGCGACGCGATATGCAACAACAAGATTTCGTCGAGAGGCGTTTTCTACAGTGTTTATTTATTTATTTATTTATTTATTTTAGTATGCGTGTGTCTGTGTTTGTAACAGTGTCGGTTGTCCATGTAAGAAGTAAGTAAAACAGTTTTGACGTCGTCGTAATGGCGGAATGATGACCAGAAGCGTCATGCAGGAGTATTTGTCGGAGATAGAACATAGTTCGCAAAGTAAGAAGCGTTACGTGGAACAAAACGAAAATAGTAGACAAACACGGAAAACGCTGCTGTTGTTCGCCCGGAAGCCTACAGAGCCCGGTGTGACACGTGTCCCGTCGATCTCAAAGAGATAGATGTATAGGCAAAAGATCGGAAAATTGAGAACCAGCTCGAGTGTACGAGTATGTATAAGTATTCTATACGCTCTCCCAATGACGAGCAAGACACGAGAGAACCCGTTGCGTCGCGATTGCGGCGGCGGCGGAGGCGGAGGCGGCTACACACCAATGCACACTTACCTCGCAAGAGAAAAATGATTCGATAGTAGCATGCAGTCAAACCAAACAAACGAGCTACCAACAAAACTAAGCTATCTGCTGCGCTTCTCCTAAATGGCACCAGGCAGAGACAAAAATTAACGATCGAACAGTCGGTCGACGACCAATTTCCCAGGAACAAAGATCGATCCGAGTGGGTAATTGTGTTCGACAGCTCGTTCGGGAAAATCGGTCCTCGGCAGGCTTCGAACGTGCATCATCGTTTGTTGCCAAAAAAAGCCACGTCACCCGTGAGCATGCCTTGACAAAACGTCACAGTTATACGTCGAGCCCTGTATACACACTGTTTCTTTCTACCCCGCTCCCGAAGAGATCGATTGTTGTAATACTACGGCTACGGTAACAGACATGATCGAGAGGATGCACGGTGTCGAGGTCGCAAAAAGCGTAACTATGTATCGTGACAGCGACAAATCCGAGGGTCCACGGCCCATCGCGGGTTCGAGAGGATCGCGACTGCTCGCGATCGTCCCGAGAACTTACCTCGAGTCTCGCAACCTCGCCAAGACCGACCGGCCGTGTGTTAAACTACAAATAGTGAGATAAAAAAAAGTTAAACAGCCCATGCAGATAAACATTCGACACACTACTGAGCATCACGGCGATCGGTGAAGAATCGCGCGTGAACCGACACTCTGAATTCCGTTTGCCCAAGTACATCCTTCGTCACTCTCTCAGTTTCTGTTTCTCATTTCTCTTCTTCTTTCTGGGTGTCCTCCTCTCTCTATCCGCTTGATTCTCCGCCGAGTTAATCCGACGACGACCACGAGAATGGTAACCGGTAAACGTTCGACGATTTGCGAGCGATCGGTCCACGCGAGTTCTACGATCACCGTGGCAGAGGTATGTTTTGGGGAAGCTCCATTCGTTCTTCCTAACCAAAACCACACTTAGAAACAAATGGGCGGCATCTTTCCAATTATCGACTAGCGCGATTGTCTCTCTCCCTCGACTGCACCGGGACCCGTTATCCTGCCTACTCTCCCGAGACTCGATATACTCGCATCGTTTAAGATACTGTCTCTATACCCCTTAACTCACGGACCATCCTTATAGACAAAACATAGTTTTGAAGGAGGGCACTTCCCTCTAATATCTAATAATAAAGTAACTTATAAAGAAAACTGAAAAAAGAGACGCGTGTCCTCTGGTCTAACTTTTAGAAGAATATTCCGTTCGAAAGGGTAGTTACCGCGATCAATGGCAAGAGACGCGACAGCTCACGAAACGAAACGAAACGCGATCGAAACCGTCCGGACAGATATCGAGAAGACCCGGTACTTATCGACGCTTCTATCGGATTATCGTCTGAATCGCACGGACGGAAAAGAAGAGACCGAGGGGCGGGGGTGGGTGGTAACGGAAATACTCCGAAGCTGCGGGCGAATCCTCGTACGCCGATATGTCGGCGATACGATTATCGGACATCGAATGTAAAACAGCGTTCCGAGCGTGACGACTGGGAGGGGGGACGTAGTAACCAAGAGGCGAAACTAGTGCCAGAAGAAGCGTGGTCTCGAAACGAACCCTACGCCCAACCCCTAAACGCTCTCCGCAGTTCGGTACTGGTCGTTCCCTTATCTACTTTCGATCCTCGTCTTTGCCAATTCTCAATTCTCTCTGGGAACGTACACGTCTCTCCGGATTTTCCCCGGGAGCGTTGCAACGCGTTGGTGACATCGCCCCGAGATCGAGGGTATCATAATAAAATATCGGGCAAAAATGTAATATCTCGTATCTCGTCTCACACACACACACGCTTCGCTTCTCTCTCTCTCTCTCTCTCTCTTTTTCTCGGATTCAACATTCTCTCGCTGTCTCATTCACCCTCTCTCACTCACTTGTTCCTCGACATTCTGGACATTCTCACAGACGTTATCTTTTTCTCTCTTGTTCTGTCCCCAAAACCTACCTCGTCCACTTGCGGGGGCGGAGTGGTCGCGGAGGCGTTTTGGGTCGTATTTGGTGGTGTTGTTGTAGTAGTAGTAGTAGTAGTTGTGGTGGTGGTGGTGATGGTGGTGGTGGTGGTGGCTGGGGCGCCGGGCTCGTGAGGGTGTGAGTGGGTGCTAGTCAGGGACGCGTCCCTTTCGCGCTCCATCGCAAGCTTGTAGACCTTGTTGCGCAGGGTGCTACGTGGTATTCCGTAGATGACCGCCGCCCTTCTCGTGCCGAGCTTTCCGCTCTGGATGTCCCTGAGGGCGGCCTGCAGCTCCTCCTCAGTGTAGGCCCTCCGGCCACCCCCGGCACCCACCACGGGGACACCACCGACGCCTGCCGCAGCTGCTGCCGCCGTCACAGCCACCGGCCCGACCCGCGGTTTCGCGCGGTAACACGAACTGGAACACACCCCATTTGCCACCTCACTATCCATCCTATCCCCAATCCTCAAACTCCTCGTAATCGATCGCAAGGATCTCGGGAGATGGCACATCCTTGGTCCCAAATACGTCAAAGACCATCATCGCACCCTTAGTTCCCTTATTGGTCATGCAATGACCACAAGAGTTGGGCAAAAGATATACAAAGATAATAACGATTGGAGTCGGTGTTGCTAATCGACAGACTACATTCGTTATTTGAATAATTCCCAACTCTGTTGACCATCTCTGTCGACAGGAGTTCGGGACCACATCTGTGCCAACTTCCTAGCTCCAGCGATAGCTTCCTCGAGGGTCCGAGGATGTATTCACGAAGCCAGCTTGCGCTCAGAAGCTTCTTATCAATGACAGTCGCTAGAACCTTCTGCCGATGCACCGACGAATATACGTAGACTATAAACAGGGACACCGATTGCTCTCAGGAGCACTGTTCCAGCTAGAGAGCCAGAAAGTCACGCCCCCATAGGTTAGGGGGCGTGGTTTCCCAGGACTATAAGCGTCTCAGATGCGTAGATATCTCTTTAGCTTGTATCCTAATCGAATATCGCCCGCATTGTCAGCGAATAGAACGGTATCTTGCTTGTTTATTCCCACGAAAAAAATCTCAGGAGTTGTCAGAAAAGTATAACGTCCCGTCTGAAAATCTAACTGCTTCATTCCCTACTGCCCTCGAGTTCACCGTCAGGCTACTGCTCCAGAAGCGGAGAGTTCCCATGTTTATTATGCGTTATGCACACGGTTATCGCAACGAGTATCGATCAGACTGCTCAAAGGTCCGGTAATTGCTCGGCCACCGGACAATATCGTCGCTGTTCGCGAAGCCCATCGGCCAAGAGAGTTCGGTTGGCTTAGTTTTCGCGTGCGGCTCGCGGTGGCTCACGTGTAGAAATGTCGGTACAGCGGAGCCACGTGGCTGGAGCGGTACGCGCACGTGTTCCGCACGAGAAGCGAATCGATCCGACACAGTGTCTCTCGTTAACACTTTGATCTGCGGCGTGCGCGCGGGCTGCGTCACAGCGAATTCCGGCTACGAAATTAGACAAGTCACTGCCATGCCGTGGAGGGACATCGACGAATGCGTTACGTAACACCAAGAGAGAGAAAGAGAGAGAGAGAGAGAGCTTTTCCGGACGATTTATAACTCGCTGGAAAACTTGACGGGAGTCACGAGGCCAGGTGAGGCGGTTTCCAGAACGATATGTACCGTGGGATTAGTTGTTTATTTCAAGAATTCGTGGTCGTTAAGCTGCGCGAGCCGCTCGAACCACCAGCGACACGCTCCCGTTGTCGAGCCGCGGCAATTCGCCCCGCTGTGCCCACGATAAGATTAACCGAACGAATTTGTCGTACAAAGAATTCTCCCACTCCCGATCGGTGGCTCGCAGGAAAGGAACTGCAGCTCCCCTAACGAGTTCGTCGACCTATCCCGCCGCTGATAAAACCGTAAGAAAATTACCAAGATAGATAGAACCAAAGATACCCGATTCAACAGTTTAATAAACCCCGCGCGAAAATCTACACGCTCGCGCTAACGACTCTGCAGGCGCGATTGCAGGCGACAATTTCTTCAACCCCGCGGCATTATCGTTCGTCGGATTCAAATTCGCTCGGTCGCAGAAAATTTGTTCGCGAATTTTCGCGGGCTTCTCGTTCGAGCGTCGAATTTCGAGTTGGCCGGCGCGGTTTCGACGGCGGGCTATCTTATCAGTAATTACGGTGGCGCGCCTGCGCGAACGCGATCCCTGGCTCTCGCGTTTGCCATCTTCTTTCCTCCGCGTTCGTTCTCGCTCGACGCGCGCTCGCAACGCCGTATGACACCAGCGAGGTACATACTTCGTGCTTTCGATGTGTCAGGAGGTGCAGATTACGGTGGACTAATAATAGACGATGATAAAAATTTGACGCGCAAAATGCACTCCGCGGGGAAAACAGCGAAAACACGAGGGCAACGTACGGACACGCTCCGCGACTTTGACTTCGCGCTTGTTCTTCTTCTCTCTATTCCTTTTTCCGTCGTTCTCTCTCTCTCTCTCTCTGTCTCTCTCGCTGTTCGCGGCGCGTTCGAGCGTTTGTTTTTCGCGAATCGCTCTGGTTTATCTCGCAGTGTCGCTCTCCGAAGCCGATTCGGAAACCGTTGAACTTGGGAAAATCCACGCGACCGTAGAGGAACTTCCGATTTCTCTTCCGTTGATCTTCGATCGACTTTCACGGCCGATTCGCGCGGCGCGAATCAGAGTTTCACTTTGCAATTTTCGAGTCACCCTTTGGAACGAGCGCGATCCCCCGTGCCGATACAGCGCGATTTCGTTCGGCGAACAGGCGGATAAAGGTTCGCGGGAGCGCGAATTCCCCCGAAACGATTAACGCCGAGATAACGCGCCCGCTCCTCCACCGTGTTTCATCGTTCCAACGGTGTACACGACGGTTCGGCCAAACGTCGGCCACCGTCGACGGAACAAAAAGAGAAGACACGCGGCCTGCAGACTTTCGCGGTAAATTCGTAACGAGTGGCTCGCCGGAACAATGGGACGATCGCCAGGAAAAATCTGCCGGCAGACTGCACGCGCGGGGAGAACTTTTTAATTACCGGGTTCCCGCGGCACTGTTCCATCTGCTCGCTAATACAACTTTTACATAATGGCAAAGTAACCGAGGCAGCGGGCCGCTCGATCGTCGAAACGACAAGCCGCATCGCCGCCCGTGGAACGCGATCAGCCTACGGTTCGCTTCGTTGTCCGCCGAATTGTCCGCTTCAACCCGCCAGGAATGCAAACACCTGTGCCGGAGGTGTAAAACGAGTCGCGCGATAACACCCGGCGCGAATCGACCAGCCAGCCGTCTCGGTAGCGCCGAGCTAATTTTATTGACCGTTCCGAGCACTATAACGCACATAAACATCTTCAAACTAAGGCAAAAATAGAAATCATCGTTTCTAAGGAACGAGACGAATGCTAATCAGTAGACTGCGGATTTTATCACAAAAATCAGAAGAATGTCAAACTATTGTTTTATTATTTTCAACCTATTGGCAGATTAAGAATGAAAATCAATTTCTATTCAACTCCAGCTTGTTGTAAATGTTCGTAAAGATTCGCTGTCTAGCGATCAGACTGCGGATTAACTTTCGCTTCGTTGTAGTCTCTGAAAGTCGGGCGATTTTCGTTTTCTTCTCCACACTAATGATCCCTATGCTTGACCCACTGTTATCCCAGAACGTTTCTAACATGTATCAGCATCGATTCGGTAAGAACCGCCGTGAAATAAATAAATCGAGTTACCGCGGTTTTAAGCTTCACTGATAGTCCACTGAAAAGTTAACCGGACGTCGATGTACGGTTTTAAGTGGTTTCGTCGTCGGTGCATCGCGGCAGATCGGTTCGCCACGCAGCTCTGCAGTTCTACACGAAGAATCGGTTACTTACTTAAAGATACTCTTGGGGTCGATACCTGCCGGCATCCTTAGAGGTATTTTCTGTTGCTCCAAAAGGGATATGTTGTTGTCCTGTGACAGAAAAAGATACGATTCAATCGATACCGTGCGGATCCGTTCGGTTCCACGCGACAGATAACATGCTTTCCCCTTTCTCGGACCGTAATCGTTCCACGTTTCGAGGGCGTACAGAAATATGTGAACAGACGACTGCTACGTGTGTGAGTGTGTGTATGTGCGATTCTGATGATCCTCGATACAAGACACGAAAAATGACACAGACACAGAGGTGGGGGGGGGGGGGAAAGAACAGAGAACAAATAAGGAGGAGTAGATGTACGAAACCTTTCGCGAGCTCTGCGTATGAGACATACATCTCGTTCCGGAGCGTGTATTTCATACGCGCGAACCCCAGCTCGCGATTCGTCAGAGGGTCTCTGAAACTGCGAATACACTGGCGAGTAACTGTACGACATTTTCTTGCGAGACAACTTGCGGTATATTATAAATATATTATACAGTTCCCACTGTTGAGGCTTGTCTTTAAGATCACTGTCGCAAGTAAGCTCGACTTGCTGGCCGTTATCTCAGAGGGGTTTACACGTGTCACGCGACATGTTCTTGCAAACAAAAATGTCGCAAGCTACTTGCTAACGTATTTGCACCTTTAGAGACAGAGAAGAGAGGAGAGAGAGAGAGAGTAAGAAAGGGGAACGAAGAGGAGGGAGGAGAAGAAAAGATTGTATGCTCCATCTACCCACGCCAGAAGGCACACGTACCTGAGAATTTTTGGGTTTGGCCGAGAGGTCGAGCGGCTGATCGACTGGCGTCGCGCTGTCCTGGTGAGCTTGCACCCCGACCAGAGGCGCTTCCCTAGGTGGTAGACACCATTGGGGCAGCAAGGTGGGGTAGGTGCCGCTAAGGGCCGCGACCACTGAAGCCGCCATCGGGTCCACCTGGACCGACATCGGTGACTCGGCCGATCGCGAGCTGCTGCTGCTGTCGCTCTGCGGGCTCTGCAGGACCGGACATCGAGGAATGTTATGTTCGTCCGTCGCTCTCGCCGTCATTGGTCGACGGAATTACACGGAAAGGAAACTGATTACCACCGGCGTGGGAGGGAAGAAACGATCATGAAAAAGGGAGACGGCTTCGTCCTACCTGGCCAACACCGTTGCGTCGAATAGTCGGGTCGGGATCGAAAGATCGAATCCCCGATCGAGTTCGCTTTTTCACAAGGCGCACCGGCTCGGCCGGCCCCGACCTTCGTGAAACTTTTATAAGCTGGACGCGCGAGCGTCAAAGCGATCAAAAGCCGTCGCGGACGGAGCCGTGCTTCTCACGGAATAATCAAAATTTGAACGTTTTGCGAGCCCCGTCCTCGGCTATGCTCCCGAGCTCGGCCGGCGTTGTCCTTTTCGAGCGATTCGATTGCGAGCTAGCTCTCTCGTCTCGCTAATGCGCTCCCTCGTTCTCCCGGTGCGCGCGCTGATTTAACGCCGCGATTCTAGCCCACCCAGATCATCTTTTACGTAGACTTTTTAGCGGGAATGCCTCGCTCGATCTCGCGGGCAGACGAGGAAGAAGAATCTCGTGCGGAGTCGATGAATATTCAAGTGGCCTGCCATTCTTTTGGAATATCTTCTATCTTTTCTCTTCAACGAAATCCTAGTTACGCGATCCTGACTAAATTTACTTCAAGGTATACGTATAGTTTGAAAAGGTTCGGGCAGAGAATAGACAGGTTCACAAATAGATCTGTTAGGTTTTTGCGTGGCTAGAATCGGGCATTAAAGCAGCGCGCGTCGTCGACCGAAGATGATACACACCATGAACGTATGATACAAGCATGGACACGTTACTCGTCTACGGAACAGTACTTACGAGGGGCGGTTGGTCATCGTGCGGCAGCTTGCCGTCCAGGCAAAAGTAACACTTGTCGTTCGGCTTCCAGTCTTCGGGTGGTGGGCTGGTGCGCCTGCCTCCGATCAGATACGGCGCTACCGCGTTCCTAGCCGCCGTGTCAACCTCCCGACACGACAACCCTGACCTGGTCCCATCCGAATCCGGAGCCGGTGTCGTCAATATCGTTGGGCCGCCTCCAGAACTCGGTGCTTCTTGTAACTCCTCCTCCTTCTTCACTCTCAACAAGCCCTGCGTCACCGGTGTCCGCACCAACGCGACTTCCTCCGTTCGTTCCTGAAACATGCGTCGCACCCTGTCAACCTTGCCCCCAAATGATGCCCTCTTGGACTGCGGATCTTTATTTGTCGTAAAGTTGCTCAGAGGATGCAGGATTGAAGCCAGGATAAAGGCGTAAAACTACTTCGGAGGATAGCCGGTAAGAGGATGCAGAGTTCGGGCGAGGATGACATGGTGTAAAAGGTTTAGGCGATGCTGAAATGGGGGTACGCACCTTGGTCCCTTCCGTGTCGGTGGTGTTGGCAGTCGGATAGTCCCTCGCAGCTCGATCCTTTTCCCTTCTGAGAGGACTGACGGGCCTGTCGGCATCCTGATCGAGCTTGAGCCTCTTCTCCGCTTCGTTCTGACACCTTGCGTCCTCCTCGTCCTCGTTTTCTTCGTCGTCCTCTCTGTCGTCGGTGGCACCGTCTCCGTCGTTCTTTTGGCGTTTGCTTCTTCGCCTGGTGGGAATCGTGGTGGTTCCGGTGGTCATGGTTGCCGTCGCGTTCGTCGACGCGATCGTCGGTATCGTGCCGGTCGCGGTGCTGATTGTGGTGATGGTGGCGATGCTGGTCGTTCCCGTAGTCGCCGCCGTCGTCGTCGTTGCTGTCGTCGTCGTCGTCGTCGTCGTTGCCGTCGTAACCGTAATCGGCGTCGATGTCTCCGTTCCCTTGGTTACCGATTCCTCGCGAGCGACTCCGTTCGGGAACTCGTCCTCCCCGAGCTCTACCTTGACCTCGTCCGGCCTCAAACGACGCTGGTCCTCCGACTGGTGATAATGACGGTGGTGGTCCTGGTGGTGGTGATGGTTTTGCAGGGGGTGCCTTTGCAGGCTCTCCTGCTTGACCAAGCCTGTCGTCGACGCCGTCGTCGCCGTTGTTACCGCCGCGTTGCTGTTGCTGTTGTTGTTGTTGTTGATGCTGGTGGTGGTGGTTGTAGCCGCCGACACCGTGCTCGTTGTTGTCGTTATCGTTGTGGGTAGCGAGGTGGACGCGGGATGAAGCGTGCGCGGCCCAATTTGTTCCAAGTTGCCGGGCACCGGGTCGCAGGACGACGAAAATGCCGGGTAGAGCCGGTGGTGGGGCTGTGCCGTCACTGATTCGCTGCTGCGAGTACCGCTGTACAGAGTGTCCTGATATTGCTTCCATCTCCTACGGCCCATCAACTCCTCCGCTACCCGTTCCAGACCTGCGACACCACCGCAACTACATCAAACAATGACGAACACCGAGAACTCTGTGCTATGTGTGCAATAACCCCTTTCCACGCTCCTCCTCTCTCGTTTCTTTCACAATGCGTCTGAACCTTTCTTCCGTCAACTACTGCCAGACGGCTCGGTCGCATTCAGACGACCGGAACGATCCCTCGAAAATACCAAAATGAACTCGCATATGCGATCGAACATAGACAATTCGTCGTCCGTCTTGGTACGATCGAGCCGTGTCACCTTACTCGTTACATGTCTCTATCGTAAAGACAACAAAACTTACGTATTGTCAGAATATTAAGTCAGACGTATCGAAAACCCAGTGAAACAAGTTGAAGAATCGTATTAGTTATCATCTAACTGACAGATGTTATGAATGAAATAGTTCGGACTCCCGTGAAACGCATAAAATTCGCGTGGCTGTCAACGTGTTACAATAATATAAACCACAAATAAGTTCTAACCGGTCGCAAAGAAAATCTAGCGGCAAAGGGTTAAACTACCCCGCCAAGTCGCACAGCGTTTCGAAAGGGTCGTCGAAACGAACAGGTGCGATTCCAAGGGATCACGGAAAAGCGAGTTTCTCGCTTGCGACTGTAGAGATCCTCAGACCACGATAACACGTGCAACACGCGTCGATGTTGGAATCACCAAAATCGCATGCCCGAGAAACCGACCGGACGCGGCGGTTTTTTTGAAGGACACGGCGCGGCGGTAGCACGCACGTCCCAGTATCTGACAGTGTGTTGCAACGGAAAAATTGCGACACACCGAATCGCCACTGGTATATTACGACCGCATTTGCTAATCGGCAATCCGTTGCAGTTTTCTTTCCCCGGGAACTCGAGCGAAATTTCGATTCACCGTGGAAATCGCGTCATCCGCCGAACGGTCGAAACGTTCTCGGGAGCCGAAACGTCGGATCCAGAGCCGGCTGTGCGATAGACGAGGCGATAACGGAATTTTTCTGCTTCCTTATCCAAAGGCCGAATAGTTGAATGTTATCGTGGCGACGCGCGGCGAGCGTAACTGCCGGTTAGGCGAGGCGACGAAAACCCACGGAGGTTTCAGCAATTCTGCTGGTTCGCCCACTGGCGATGGATGTTCGGAGCAAATGCGAAAAATTAAGTAAGTAAGTCAGTCAGTTTACTTATTTTCTACTCCATTGATTTCTTGTTTTCGTACGAAGAGAAACGGTGCTTGATTTATAAGCAATTTTCGAAATTGCATTCAATCTACATAGAAAGACGACCTCTATCTTTTTCTTTCACTTTTAGTGTCGCAACGCTTTCTGTCCGAGGATTTTTCACAGAAATCTTTTACATTATAATGCGGAATTAGTAGATAACGTTACCCGGGGCGACATGTTGGTTCACAATGAAAATTGCTGTCGCTATTCAAGGATCAATGAAAAAGTCTTTGTTCGCGAATATTTTGCAGAAGACGATGGACGTCGTCGCCGAATGTTCAATGATCGTGCATGCAGCCGACGGAGACGCGGTTTGTTAGAAAGGTAACGACTGAGAACTCGGAATTGGGCCGTGGCAGGCTTCTCGCGGAGTCCCACTTGGAACGCGGCAATTGATTCTAAGCAGACACCCGGTACGGTGGCACGCGTCCCGCAAATGCACCATAACTGTCACGCCATTTGGTCGTCGCGTGTGCCGCGAGCACATGCCAACCGATGAACGTACGTAAATACGTTCGCATGTGCGCGTGGGTTTCGCGTGCGCGAGAAGATCGAGCGCGGTGGCGATTTTTCATGGCGGCCGCCTTTGTTTCTCACCGGCGATTGATTTTGTCGTCCAGCCAGCGCAGGACAATCGTGCCGATTAAAGCCGAGCTAGCGAGCCCGGTGTTCTCGCGGACGCTAGGCCAGGCGAGGCGAGGCGAGGCGTCGCGACGCCACGATTCCATCCTCTGTTCGACCCGTCCTCCTCTACCCGTCCCGACCCGTCGTCGCGTCGTTTGCTCGAGAACCGGGACGAGAGCCTGGACGTCGAAGAATTCGCAGATTGAATCGCGGTCCGAATCAATTCGCACGAAAGATAGCCTATGCGGCCGATTCTGGGCGCGATCGGAATTCCCGCCTTCCGGTTCCGCCTCTGCGCCGCCGCACAGTCATGTATTTCGTCCGAAAATCCGGCAAAAAGTCCAGTTTCAAAACAATACAAAAATTAACAAAATTCTATACACGCAGTTGATTCAGGCCACAATGTAGTATAGCTCGCTTTGATATGCCCGGAATATAAAAAACAAGAAGAATATGACTACTCGAAAACCGAGTCACCATAATTTAGCGAAACAATGTTCCGATCAAAACTGAACCAGTATCTCGACATTTACAAACTTGGATGTATGCATAAATCTCAGAGGAAGAATTTTCTTCGTCAAAAAGTCAAGGTCACCGATTTTTAAATATTAATTTTTCATCTCGGGATTTCATCTGGAATTGTTTCTTCCGGTTTTCTCGGGCCAAAGCCCCACCGGCTTTCGATAAGGCGAGAGAGAAATAGAAGATCTCGTCTGGTGTCATCTTGTTCCCTCTGCGCTCGCCTCCCGTTTCTTTCGCGAAACTCGTCTCGTCTAGCCTCGCGACGATGATCCCGTCGCGCGTTACGGGAAAGAGGGTACACCGGATCGATTATTGACGAACGACGACGCACGGTGCCGCGCCTCGGCTCGACTCGCGGCGGCACGAATTTCTAGGTGACGGCGGGAAAAAAATGACACCAAGCAGCCACGACTAACATTGATCGGCCACGTTGAATTAACGCAGGCTAGGCCACGAAAGGAGCGCGCGCAATGAAAAACATCTGAATAAATTATTATTGTTTGTCGAACGTTTCGAACGAACAGCGAGAACACCCTTCCCCGCCTCCTCCTCCTCCTACGCCTCCCCCGCAACCCCCGCCACATCGCGCTAGTCCATCGCCATCTGAACGACCATTATTTAAACGCTCTAGTTCCACGCAGCTTATCAAATACAGGTATAATGCCGGTTTGCGGAAACGCGGACTCGATCTCCCGACGCCAACCACGCCGTCAGAAAAACGTACATTATGCTCGAGTCGCGGCCAGCACGCTCGAAACCTCCGGTTCACAACCTGCGAGCCGCCAGCTGCTAGCAAAATGCATAACAAGTCTAGAGTCAATTAGAACTCGACCTCGAATATTGGCCCGAAGTTTGCGAATTCTGTGGACTAGAATCTATTAAGCTGGAGGGAAAAAGTTCTATCGTACATTAAAGAAAACATTCGAATGAATTTATAAAAATATATGTTTAATACAATACTATTCAATGATATAATTTCCATTACCTGTAACAACTTGTTGCCATCTGTCAGATAACCTGTCAACTCCTGTTTCTCAAATGACTCACTGGCAACATGTGTTTTTGATTTACAAGCACATCTACCTGCTTATTTCAAACGCGACAGAACTTTCTCTCTGATACTGATTGGCTGTGAAGTTTGCTTCCGATTTAATTGTGTAGCTTCGTTGCCAAGTAACTGACCATTGTTATCAGCAACACGGATCGCTTCTACGGATAATATTGGCGTGACAGTGAACGTGTTAAATCCAACTGTTTCGTACCTGCTGCGTCTTTGTATCGTGTACACGTTGTACAAACAGGTTCACTGCGTTCAGCAAATTACTAGTTTTCGGCTAGGAGCTGAGCGACGCGACGTAGTTTCGCGCTGGCACACGTGACAAAACGCGTGGCCTAAGTGGGCGTGCTTAGGGTAATTACAGCAGTTTACCCGATCGTGCTCGACCACCGTGAAGCGTCATCGAAGTCCGGCCGATTCGTTAATCGATGTTTTCAAGACGTTCGTCGTCCCAGCACGCGCCGCCTCGGCTCGCGTCGTATTTTAATAATTCATCGATAAGAGGAGCGGACGTTGCGCGAACGAACGCAATCGTGAAATATAATAGCCGAGCTCGACTGTGTCCAGAAAACCTCAAACTTCTCGTCGCAATCGTATCGAACACGTACCGAGAAAGAGAGAGAGAGAGAGAGAGAGAGAGAGAGAGAGAGAGAGAGAGAGAACTGCGGCAATTACACGAATCATCATCTCGCGAGAACGCGCTTGAGCCTCAAGGCTGCGCGGCGCAGTGAGTCATGAAAATCTGTCCAGAATAAGGCGATCGTTGCACGAAATTCTTTTTTTCTCCGACCGCGTTAAATTTAGCTTCGTTTCGCGCTGACGTCAAATCCAACTCATCCGTTCCGCGACTATTGCGATACCGGCGGAAACGCGACGCCTTGGCCTGCACGAAACTGAGCAAACGGATGGCGGAAACGATGAAATTTCTTTATCCTGCTCACTGATTCATACACCGTCCGAAGTGCGATCAGCGACACTAAGCGGAGAAGAAGAAAAGAAGCAGAGTCTGAAACATCGTTTTGGTAGTCGTCCTTAAAATGTTAATTATCAATAGACTAGATACTGCGGATTTGATGCATTTATCATAAGAATGAGCAGCTGCCTCTTGAAATCGTAGGACTAAAGAATTTAAGATTGTCAATACATATATGCTCTTCAACTTATTTCGATTATTAGGTGGAAGAAAGACATTTCATTTCAGAGTATTTACATACAGATCCGCGGTGTAATTATCGAATAGCTTTGAAATATCATAGGAAAATGAAGAACTATATCTGGAGAAACATATGTATAGACCTGCAATTATACTAGTGAAACATTTGACGCGAATTAGTCAAGTCCTCCGGAGAAGAGTTGTGGACGATTAGACGAGGTCGATTCGCGCTCTAAACGTCGGTGGTAGAAGAAACAATTACCGGAGGATGAATCGAGAGGAGGCTGCGCGATCGATGCACCTTTGATAGGGAGCAGCGCGAGTTAAGATTCCCCTTTTTCTTGCAAAGGTCTGATTAACCGCGACGGAGAGCCTGTCGCTGTCTGCATCTGCCGGTTGCAGGCGTTGCAGCATCGTCGACCTTGCATGTAATCAATGGGCTCGCGGGAGAATAATCTGGTTGGAAAGGTAGTAATCGCGCTTTTTCCTCTCACCGAGTTCTCCGGCGAGTGGGCGGCGAAACACGGGATCCGGATTTCCAAATGAATGAACGTATATCCAGCAAAATGCAACGGTACAGCCAGCCGAGTGAAGAAAGAGAAACACCGCTCGAGACACGATGCCGCGTTGCTCCGCCGTGCACCACGTTGCAACGGTACGACAGGCCGCGTGTCTTTTGCAAGGCGTTCCCGAATGACGTAAACTCGAATCGAGTTGAATCGAATCGAACTGAGACGGCTCGGAGACGAGTGGATTCGGCTGGAGCACCACCGCCACACAATGGCACATTTCTACATATGTACCCAAATAGGTGGGATGAAATCAAAATTTTCGTGTCACGGAATAGATTAAAACTTGATTGAGATCGACTGAAGAGGACAGACTTACATCTGGTCTGATTTTTTAAATTAATAATCTGTTTCATGGATTTTTGCCTCCTACAAAAGTCGTTTAGATTCTGTTCGTAATTGATAAATTAACGGAGACATGGGTTTTTTGTCCCGCTTTTCGGCGAGTGGCTGGAGCATCGTTTCCCCCGATTAACCTGGCCAATCAGACAAATACTCTCCACGAGAAATGTGTACCGCGCATCGCGTTCTATTCGGTCCTTCTCCGATCGTCGGACCAGAGACTCGAGACTCTGATGGCGACGGCGACGGCGGCGGCTGCTTGACATTTTCCGTGACCGCTTCTTCTTCCAAAGGACGAGAGGATTCTCTCGGAGGTTGGATATTCGCCGCGAGCCTCTCGTCTCTCCGGAGTCCTTGATCGATTCCAGAAGTAATTAGACGGCACGGAGCGCGGGGCGCACCTTTGGATGAAATTCCAGGCAGGAGGTGCCGAACCAATCTTATCTCGCGTGCCATTTAAGAAGAGGAAGAAGTAGGGCGGATGACCACGCCCGGGATTAAGCCAATGACGCGGACTTGGCACCAGGAGCCTCTCCTCCCGCCTTATAAAACGATTATCCCTCCTCCTTTCGGATTTTCGCCGCGATTAAATTGGTTCGCGCGCAACCAACACCATCGTCGTCGTCGTCGTCGTCGTCGCCTTGGTCGTCGTCGTAGACCGACGATTGCTCCAAAAAACCAATAACGCCGGGCCATTCGGCCAACCAGAAAAACCGAGATGGAAAGAGGAAGAGCGAGAGAGAGAGAGAGAACAGGAAGAGCTCGCCTTTAACTGGAAGTGAAGTTTCCAGCGGGATCGAACGACGACGGCCAACTATCTACGTGTTCCAGAATAATAACAAGCGGGATCGCGGTGACGTCGGTGCGGAAAAATTTTCCGGAAGTCCCCGGGGCGGTCATGTTGGCCGTTCTCTTGATAAATCGGGAATCAAAATGAGAAAGATTCGAGAGAGAAACGAAGGAGAGAATCTACTTTCCACGGGCGTCCTCCGCGAGCCGAGGATATAGCGGCACCATTCTTCAATTCTAAATCGAATGGCCTCGGGGCCCATCCAGCCAATGGCGGAGCCGCAATTTTAGATCCGTGCGCGCTCGCGCTATATTTCCCCTCGTCGCCCGTGTGTCCTCTCCCCCCCCTCCTCTCTCTAGACCCTCGATCGCTGCCCCCTGGCCTCCCGCCCCTCTTCCACGGTCCTACGTCTCTTGGTGCTATTCCCTTGGTCCCGTCACTAATCGTCGGCCCGTTTCGACCAATGGCAATCCGGTTTAGACGAGAGTAGAAGGTTAGGAAATGGGTGGTCGGGCATGGTGGGGCCGCAGCTGGCTCTCACGACGCACAAGGCTATCCTTTGTCCGAAACTCGCTTGCGATTCGCCTCTGCGCCGCGCGCGCACCGCCGCTCTAAGCCTTCAGGACGATAATAACGAAATAATTGCGATAACCGTTCCCTGTTTCGCCGCAGACGAAACCCACGCTTTCGGACGCGAGGTCGTCGAGCGCGTCCGAGTTTCGAAAATCCCCCTCAGTTTCTCACATCGGGGGCACGCCGCCACGCCGCGATTTCGATTCTACTCTTTCGTACACCCTCAAAACGAAAACGGAGCAACGATACCCATCGATGACTCCGCCAGCCGTGTCTTCATCGGACATTGCACACGACCCACAACTGTTTTTCATTTCTCCTTCGCAATCCCTAATTAAACAGCTAACACGCTCGTTAATCCACGGTTCGATCTTCCGTTCCTAAACGAGCGTCATTCGCGGATTAAGAACACTTGTAGAAAAGAATAGCGAAACTTGGACCAGAGTGCCTTGGCTGGAACCAATTGAGAAGTGGTTGATTAGAATTTCTTTGACGTCCATAGTTTCATAATTACATACATAATTGTATAGAAAAGTCCAGACTGCGGAAAAATGCATTTCTTTCTCCAGTAGTTTCAATAAGTCAAAAATAATGTGACAATATTCTTTCGGAGTCTTCGCAGGTTCGTTTCTCACTCATCCATTTTTGCCATAACTACATATAATCCGCAGTCTATCAATGACATTATGTAGAAGATTCTGTTCGAAACCTGTATCACGAGTCCGACTGGATATTACACTGTAGGAGCGTGTTTATTGAAGATCTTTGAAGATTATTGAAGATCTCCATCGAAGTTCGCTGTATAAAACGAGCTTCGATCTATCGGTTTACCGGTAGCATGCTAACACGGATTCGCGGAGGAAGGAAGACCGTTCACGGATAACCGGTTTACGCGATTAACGCGAAGCCGTGTATTATTTTCGTCGGTTCGAGGACTCGTTGGCGGCGTCGTGGAAAAAATCTCTCTAAATAGCCGCCTAGTCGACAGTTACTATCGGCGTCGCTTTGTTACGCGATCGCGAGATTCCCATTCACCGGCGGGAGATCGGCCGGTCGTTTTCGCGTCGAGCGAACGAACGAACGACAGAGAACGCGCGCGCGCGCGCGCGAGAGATGGATGTCGAAATCCTTCGAGCGTTGCTTGTCTCTCAACAAGGCATGGAACCCAGGCCGTGCCTCATTAAGATCTCGAAACGATGCTTGCCAAAGATAGAGTCCCCGAAGGTTATTCGTTAATTCCACCGATAATATTCGCGCCTCGCGAATATTATTAACGAAACGCTGCGCAGACAGACGCATGCGGAGGCCTCGCGTGCATCCGTTTTCGCGCGCGGCCGCGTGTTTCTTTACGTCTACAGGAGGGAGAGAGCGATTAATCCTTTGATCGATCTCTCGTGGGCCGGATCGATCGAGAGAGCCACGGAGGAGAGCGAGGAAAATCCAGCCAGCCGATCGGCGGTCACAAAAGCGCTCGTCGGAACAAACAATGCGCGAGCGCTCGTTGAAAGCAATGCCAGGCCGAAAAGTACCAGCTGCCGAAATTTCTGGTCCCTCGGTCTTTGTCCTTAGGCCCTTTCCATTCGTTCGAACAGTCATCCCGGCGCGGCGGTACCGACCCGCTAGGCAGTCGATGTATTACCGTCGAGCCCGCTTCTTTTTCTTCAACAATGTTCGTCAAGGTGTGCACGCGTCGGTACGTACACAGATCTACGTGAGAATATGTACGAACGTGGGCTGACCTCGCGGACCATTCTTCTTCGTGCCTCTCCTTCTCCCTCTTTCTCTTTCCCTGTCTCTCTTTCACGTTCTTTCCCTCTCCTCGTCTAGTTCTCTCTCTCTCTCTTTCTCTCTCACTCTCCTTTTCTTTCTCTCGTCGTCGACCTCTCTCTTTGTCTCCTTCGCCACTCCACCGTCACTCCTTGCCCGCGCTCACTCTTTCCCGACGATTCTCCACTGGTATAATGACCTCGGGAATCACTGCTCGGGTCGAACTAATGGAGCGATATCGTGCAATGAAATAATATACTGGAACAATGTGAAATTGCAGCCACGGGCCGCGCCGCGCCGAGCCGCTCCGCGCTTGCCGGAGCTAGCTGAACACGGAGAGCCTGGAAATTTCAAGAATCGCGCGCGGACTTCCACCGGCGGCGCGCCAAGGCGATCCGAAGCTTAACGGGATTATTCTATCGCGATCCCGCCGGCCAGATAAGCGACGATAAATAGTTCGATCCGGCGAGCGTGCCTCGTTTTTGTTCGCCGATCGGGAACAGCAACGCAGGTTCCCACGAACTCGAACCCGGTCCAAAACGTACCGCGGACTTTCGAATCCGCGGAGGAGAGCCGAAACGACGAAGAAAACCGAGAGAGGTCCCCGGTGGCGTTATCAAAGGAACGCACATCGGGATATGTATGTAAGTAAGTACTTCGGTCGTATTTTAGCTGGCCGAGCGATGTAAGCGGTAATCGGACACCGAGGCGCAGAGCGCAGTCGTCTTGCGACCCATTTATCGTTCTCCGTTGTCTAGTGTTACCCGCGGGAAGATCACCGCGCCGCGTCCTCTCCGGGCTACGTTAAATTCATCGTTGACAAAGAACTGACATTGACGAATTGGAATGCAGAACTGCGACGTCGCGTCGCGCGGCCGGAAGTGCGAAGGACATCGGAACACAGCCGCGTTCAGATATCGGGACCTTAGCATCCTTTTTCCGGCATTATTTCGACGAACGTGAGCTCCGACTCGTCGGCGACGATTCGTTTCCGCCTTCCGAGCCAAACAGTGTCTTCCGACAGCGAGATGTTCAGCTTTCGAGACACCCGACTGCTAACTTCGCGCTCGACGAGACTGCGAAACATGGTAGCTAAGAAGCGAGCCGGTTAGAAGGGAACCTCGCGATGATAGTACGTATGTTGGACACGAATCGCCTCTGTCAAAGATGTGACCAGATACGGGCGAGAGAGCGACAGAGACCGAGGACGAGCCGGAATCGAGGCTCTGCTACTTGCTCGTCCAAAATAAATGGCCGTACTACCCTGCTGATGTATCACTTTTCAAAATTCAACCTTTACAACGGTTACAAGGATAACATGAAGTGATAAATAGACAACTGCTGAAGTGCTGGGAGCAAGTAGTAGATTCCGCCACTGTCTAATCAACGCTGGAATTAGACTACTGGATTATACGCATCGTAAATCTCTATCAGCAGGTCTGTTAGGCGACCTACTTGCATCCAGCACTCCTGCAGAACCCGCTAAGGGTGCAGTTCATCCCCACACAAGTGGAATGGGCGGTCGTCTGAGGATTCTGAGTAACTGCCCACGATTGGAAAACTCAGTCCCCTATTTGACTAGACTATCACCGCCCCATAGTTACTTTTCCCTGTGCAGGACGTCGTCAAAAATATTCCTGCACATCCGTTCCTCCGCGTTTAATTATTCAATGAACTATCATCACCTGTCCCCCATACTGTGTCATATACATTTCAAATTTATGTGTTGCAAATTTACACAATAAAAAATATTTTTAGCAAAAGGCTGGCCTTACGAACGAATCCACTAAGAATCTCCAATTTTTGCGAAACAAGGAACAATGGAGACGCTCTAATAATCTTAATAGTTGAAGGTGAGTAGAATAAAAAGAGGAAAAGAGATATACATATAGTGATCCAGAAAAGACCAACGTTCGCGGCGGCATGTGTATGCAAACAGGAGTGCCACGTGTCCGGTAATGGTGGAAACGAGTTTCGACCAACACTCGCGGGGACTAATATCGTCGTTTCGACGTGGTGGTGAAGTGGAGCTTTCGGCGGATGAAATTCGGACGGCGATCCAAAAAGGACAGATTAAAACGCAACAGATAGTCGACGTTCATCATCGGATTAACCTCTCTCGCGCTCTCTTTTCCCGTTTTTTTTTTTCGCCAGTGGATTTGCGGAACTACGTAAAAACGCCAACTATATATTTATTCCATTATGCATGACTCTCGTTTACCGCTCGCTCCCTCTCCCTACGGTTCTCCGGTCTAATATACGTGCCAATTCGACGCGCCATTTTAATAATACTTGTTTTACGGATTTTTAGGTACTTCTATCCGTGCACGCCTCTGCACCCCGTGGCTCAAAGTTTCATTACTTTAACCTGTTAGCCGAGCGAATTCTCGGCCGCGTACATAATTAAATGGAAATGATAACGGTCCGAGGTGGCTCATCGTAAACGCAATTAAAATATCGTTTACTGTGCTGCTGGTTTTACGACACCATTCGGCGCTGATAAATAAGAAAACCAACAGTTATCGAAAGTTGAGCTGAATATTACCGTTCCGCTAAACATTACCGACTATTTTCATCGACACATACATTCAAATTATAGGTTAAAAGAATCTTTATAAGTAGAATCAGAGATTTCGAGTCAGCCATTTTGAATTCGCAGGATAATCGCATTGGAACCCACACCACCGTCCCCTTCGCTCACTTTTATCCTTCGATTGTACCGCTATATTGTTTATCGACTAGTGTATTTAAAAACTCATGGTTTTTAATCCCAACTTTCGTCTTTAAATTCAAGGCCAGTCGTTGTGACAATACCCCGCCATTTACCTATAACTTCATCTAGCAATAATTACTTAAATAGAGAATTGAGAGCTTTCTAATAAATTGTCCAATAGCCTTCACAAACTCAATTCGTAGAGAAACAAATGACCTACTAACTCCTATTGACAGATTATCATTTTACAAACTCCTGCCAGATACAGTAATTATAGACCTTCCAGTATCTGAAGTGTTAACAACTTCCTTCTACGAACTCGAATGTACATGCGTTTTTACTTGCACGCTATAAATAATAATTATTGCACTAACAATAATCGTGGTATTACAAATTAATCAGAATAATTATTTAATAGTTTAACAATCGAGAGAGAGAGAGAGAGAGAGAGAGAGAGAGAGAGACGAATGAGATTTCTTTCCGCGATGAAAACACAGCAAAAAAACACCGAAACAGTTTGACGACGAGCCGCGTCCTTCGAGCTGATAATTTTACCGATAAATTCGCGAACGATAGGCTCTTGCATATTTTAAACGCCCGGCACGGACAATTCGCGGAACATTACACGAAAATAATCGCTGACTCCGACTGAAATATGTTAAAAACTTTTCGAGTTACACGAACTGTCGTCACAAGAGACCTAAGCACACATAACCTCACTTTTATTGACGTGCCTATACTAGGAGAACGATCTATCAAATTCAGATCTCGATCAATGGCGATTAGAATGCCAAAGTTCACCTAATGGAAGTCGACCACATTAATTATAGTACATTGCATAGACACATGGAAACCTAGAAAATTTTTCGAGTGTTTTAACTGATACGATTGTATGACATGTTATCGTGTAGCTCGCAAAATGTTCTTTCATATCGTATATGAATCTTAATCAATCTTAATACATCGATTGTAGATTACCCCTGTTATTTGTTTCGAAATAATCATCGGAACTTTGAATTTCGCGCACTTTTTGAAAAGAGGACTCAAAGCGACACAAGCGGTGAAGACAGGTGAAGATCTGCAGAACTGAAGACGAAGATGTCGTGTCAAGACGTGCTGCACGAGGAGAAGACAAAAATACTTGAATCGAGGTTAATTATCTTGTACAGATCACGATATTGTACCAATTTTGAGACTTAAATGTACGGCGAATCTAATCGTGTACTCGTTTTGTTGCCGGACTAACGTAGCTCGGAAAGTGGACCACCGGACTCAGCTGGCGGTTGATGGAAGCTGTTTGCCGATCCCTATCGCCGACTTCAGCTTCGATAAGACCAATTCGATCATCCTGATTCCATAGACGCGATTTAAGCAGCAATGGTAAGTCCGCAACTCTGTTTTTGGTTAGTTCGTAACCCTGTTTGTCTACAGTATACTTCGGATGTTACTTGGTTAGCTTAGAACAATCTAGAGCGTTCGTCGGAACATGAAAATCGAAAGATAACACGTCGAATTTAATCTAGGACGTCACTCCCTGCGAGGAGGTGTGAGATTTTCAGATTAATTGGCGCGTTCGTTAATTATTACGCAATGCTTGCTTACATAATTATGCAGCGAACTTGGATCGTCGCAAGATATCTTGGGGTGGGGGGTAGCCATGTTGATTCCTTTAGGACAGAAGTTCTCGTTTGAATTGTTTAACGAATAAGGATAATGAATTGCATCACTCAAATATGATGGAGAGTTTATCGAGATTTTTTTCATTATTCGATACTCGTTGGACCTTTTGATAAAGGAGTTAAATTCCAGCGTAATTGCCTCTTTGGTGGATGATTTTTATCACGCGGATATGCATAAACATCCGCAGTTTATTTATCGAACTCCACTGGACGAATGTAGGGTCATTTTGCCCCACCGAGTGCAACACTCGAGTGTTGTTAAATCGGTTTTTATCATTGTAACGTAAACAACGATGCATCTACTCTGGCCGAGCAGCACAGGATAGGATTTAAAACGAATCGTTTAGCGGTGTAGTATTCGTAAGAGTCTCGAAATTTATGACTCGGATGCGTTATCCAAAATGGCGTGGAAAGTGCAAATTGAAAGAGGAGACAGTTTGTTTTCCGGGTGGCACACGCGTCAAAGAAAAAAAGGCAACTTTATCGCGACTGAAAATACCATTTTCACCGGGATTCTCTGTTTCTTTTTAATTATCAAATTTAATCCGAATATACCGGGTAGAAATTCGATGTCAAAGGGCTCGAGAACTATCTTGCGCGAAAAGTTGACGGTACGTTCAAAGCGCGCAAGGTTAAATAATACGTGAAACATGTAATTCGCGGGCGCGCGCGCGGCTGATAAAACGAAAAAGGACTTGCCTCGTGGCAGAAATAATTTGTCAAGTACAAAAGGGGACAAAATTACCGGTGTCCGATATGAATTTTACAACTAACGCAGCCCAGCGACTGCTCGTCGCGACACGCCTGTGTGTTATATTTTACAAGAAGACCGATCGTTAATATCGTTCGTTGATATTAATTTCTGTCAAGCCTGATAATTATCTGACAGGTCGCGCGATCGTTTAATAGATTATTATGCGCTTCCACCCGGACGTTAACTCATTTTCCGCGTTTTAAAAAACCAGCACGGACGCGGTTCGTTATTAATTTTCCAAATTGTTTACACGCGATACCGGGCCCGCTATTCAGCGGAACGAAAAATACACGTTGGAATATTTATGCTCGTCAAAGTTTGCGATTCACACTCTTTGCATCGTTTCGCGGCCGCGCGTCAACCAAAAAATATTCTCGCCTCGCGTTTCCTCGCTGCTTTCCCGATTCCATTCTCCCATCGTTGCGAGCTCGAGAGTTGGCACAGTCTATCTCTGATTGGCCTAAAATATTATGGACGAGCTTCGTGCACGAAACACACGTGCAGAAATCACCCACGTTACCTTGATTCAACGGTCACACCGAGTAATTAGCTTCAAAAAAATTCCTGTTGAAACGAGCAAAGCAGTACGAGTGACCGTATCTGCCGACAATTATTTTTTAAAATCTGATTGCTCATTTGGAAGACTTCCCTTGCGAGTTTTTTTAGGGAGCGGGTAATTTTCGAGATGTTTCAACATTTTCGTACCGCCTGCGTGTCAACCGGTAAACTCTAAACGATGACATCGAGTCATTCGCGAAGGGTAACCGGAAAATCTCGTACCCGCGTTATTGTATCACGCACTCGAGACCGCCAACGTACACTCTTTAAAGGCTTTGAAGTTTTTTTCGGGAGGCGTATACACACCGAGGCGTCGGAGGGTCGCGGCGAAGACAAAAAGAAGGTGTCGCGTAATTTTCGACAATTTAACTTTGGCCTCTCTTCCTCCCACGGTGGCTCTCTCGCTCCTCGTTCCTCCCGGTAGACCACGCAGAGGATCGCTCGGCATTTCGCCCCCACCGAGGCACCGTTCTTGTCGCGTCCGCCCCTGTGTGCCACTCGCCCCCACCCTCGTTTCGCCCTCGTCTCGCTGGCTCGCACCCCTCAACCCCTCTCGCCGTGGGTTCTCGGCAAGCCTCGCCTCGTCGAAGCGAGGTCAATCGACGGAGAGGGCTGAAGACGGCCCCCACCTTTCGCCGCGAGCCTCCCTACCACGGCTACTCAATATCGTTTCATTACGCACCCTGCTCCGCCATACCCATCCTCCGGTTCGCCACCCCCTCGGCCCGCGACCCGCCGCCCCCGATGCGCCTGCACCGTCACCCGCCGTTGCACCCTCTCGCCTCTTTCTCTTTCCCTTTCCTTCCCTTCCCTGCCCCTCGACACTCTTCCGCCCCTTCATCCATCGGTCCGCACCCCTCCGTGCCCCTCGACACCCTCGCCACCGTCCTTTTCCACCTTCTCCTTCGGCTACGACGGCTTCGGCTTCTCCTCTCGCCACACCGCCGCCGCCGTTTTACCCCACACGTCTCCTCGCTCCTACCCCGACGACGAAACACGAATGCCCACGAATTTTTATTGTTACTTCTCGCGCTGCTTCCTCTCGCCCTCGCCCTCTCTCTCTCTTACTCTCTCTCCCCTTTTTTGCCTCTTTTTCCAGCGAGCTCTCTCGCTCTCCCTCTCTCTTACGACCTTTTTTATGCGCCTTTTAACGATCAGCAGTAACTGCACCCACCCGAACATTCCTCCTCCCCGTCCTCTTGGCCCCTCACCACCGCTCCCGGCTCTTCCCTTGCGTCTTAGAGGCGAGCGTTTCCGCGGAACGATGGGTGTGAGTGCACAATGGAGAAAAGAGCGGAAAAATGTACTTTGCAAAGTGTTCGTTTATCTTATGAGATACGCCCGCCGATGGAGCTGAACTCCTTCCCTTCCAACTTAGGAACTATGCGCATTCTTTTTCTCTCTCTCTTTCACCCTCTCTTGATCATCGAAGAGGATTTTCCCCGTTTGAGTCTCATCGAGAGTAGATTTGTTTCGATAGCACTGTTTCGCTCAGAGTCAGCTGAGAGGGTTGCGGTGTCGGTCGTGCACGTGGACGCGCAGGATTTTCGAAAGCGTGGCAACCCGACATCTCGACAATACTGTATCGGCAATGAATTTTCGATAGACACTGTAGAGAGCATACGTACTGTGGGGAGTATACGTACTCTGCGTTTACGTCTTGTCGCTCCCACTAATTTCCCTTATTGCGTTGATGATGATGCGCGCAGGCATCGCTACTGCCGGCACTCGCACAGCGAGTCGAAGCTTCCATGGGACAGCGTGGACTGTGATGGGAAGAACCGGTGGTGGCATCGGTTCGTCGGCCGGTCCGGTCGTTCCATGCTCGCGACACGTACGCACGCACGCACGCACGCACCGATCTCGCTGAGGATTACGCGTGCAAATAATCCACCGGCGAGAGAGGATTACGTGACGTGCGGGGGCTTCTCGCACTCGGAAATTTGGAAAAATCCCACGCGGCCGATATCGATCATCTCGCGTGCAACACGTGCAACGTAACAGGTCGCGATGCCAGTGGCCGGATGCGTCGCGAGAACGGGGCGGTCGCCGATCCGTTTTCGCCGCGGACGAATCACATCCCGACACGAGAGACTACGGCTACTCTCTTCAAGGAACAACACCATACGGACACTGTGACCGCGACACCAGACAGATCCCGTGGAGGTTGATCATCGGGTCACACACAAGGGCACACCAGGACTTCGAAGCCACGTTGTTGCGCCCACCACCGTGAAACTGGCACTTCTCTTTCTCCCTCACTCTGTCGTCTATCTATTTCTATCTGTTTCTGGCGTCGATGAGACCGAGCCACCACTCGAGAATCGAGACGAGCTGCGAGTCTCGGAGCTTGATTTCAAGGCTCGCTCTCTCGCTGCTACCCTCCGTCACCGTTTCTCGAACGCGTACTGGTCGATCTCCGAAGATCATGGAAGTCTCGAGAGGAGTAGCGCACCACCGGCGGCGGTGGCGGAGGTCTCTAGCGCACACACGCGACTAATACTCGGGGCCGACTCCTCTTCTCGCTCGTTCCCTCCCGTACACGCCGGCCGTTCCGTTTCCGCTTTCTCTTTCTCTCCGTTTCTCCTTGTCTCCTTTCCTCAGGGGGGGTAGAGCAGCGGCAGCCACTACCACCGTCCTTTTTAGAATCTTCGCCAGCAGCAGCAAAGTAGGAGAACCGATCGCGAGGAAAAAACGTAGTAGGAACACCGGGGATTCCGGGAGAGGAAATCGAAGGACGGGGGCGGGCAACGAGGAAATGGGGAAGGGTCTTGAGGTGGCGGAAACCGGGGGAGGGGGAGGGTGGAAGGACTCGCGAAAATTTCTCGACCACCAGCGGCAGCTGCGTTCCGAAATGAGGAGAGACGAGGCGAGACGAGGCGAGGCTGACGGAGGAGTTGAGGGGGCAGAGGTACAGGGGGACGAATGGGGGCGGCGGACCAAGGTAACGGGGGTGGCTCGAGTGGGGGATGAAGAAGAGGCGGCGGGACGAAGGGTGAGATTACGAAAGTGGAGGAAGAAACGTAACGGCGAGTGCACGCAACAGCAGCGCGCGTGGAAACGCGCCTTCTACGAGTAGCAGAGAACTCTCTTCTCTTGACGGACTAACCCGAAGGCGGAGAAGAAGGGAGGAGGGAGAGTAAGAGCGAGGAAGAAAGAGAGAGAGAGAGAGAGTGCAGAGGCAGTGGGAGGACAATGGTGGGGGCGTAAGCGACGAGCGGGCAACAGAGGGATGTGGATCCGCGAACAGGAAAGAGGGAGGAGGACGAAGGGAGGCAGTAAGAAGAAGAAAAGAAGGTTTCGGGCGGCGGCCGGGATAGCTTGGTTGTCTGTGGTCAAGGCACGCAGCTTGTGCAGTATTCTCTGCGCGCTTGACTCCCGTGTGTACGAGTCGATGCGTTCGTGGTGGTGGTTGCCGGCGGTGGTGGTGGTGGTGGTTCGGCGACGGCGATAGGGGTAGAGGCGCCGGCGTATTAAGGGTGCGGAAGGGTAACAAGTTGGTATGCGAACCCGATTTTACTATTAATCTTTCTCCGCGAGCAATTTTCGCCCGTGAACCTAACCACGAGGCGCGACCCGATCGATGAACGAAATTTTTCCACCCGTTCGAGATTTTTCTGGAAACGCCGGGGAACAACGAAACGATATCTTCTTCTCAGAATCGTTAATTTTTTCCCGTCCAAAAAGATTGCCTCTGTTGTCTCTTTATCGTCGAGCAACGTTGTACGGGCGAGAGAGTCCACGAGATTTGCTACTGCAACGGGAACGTCAACAGCGAAAATAGTCCGTGGAAAGTGCACGGAGGGAGAGGCGAGGATCGTAAAATTTACCAATGCATAAAGAGAGGTACACGCGCGAAATATCGCTATGTTTCTCGACAGCATGCAACCACCCTGTTGAACGTACGGACACGAGTAGGAGTCACGCCTGGCTCACAGTCAACCAGGATTCGGCGTTTCGGTTCGCAACAGGTCTCACCACCGGCGTTGCTCCTCTCTCTATCTCTCTCTCCTTCTCTCTTCCCCTCCCTGACCCCTATATCTCTCTCGTTTCCAACCCTCATCCTCTCGCCGACCTTCCCTCTCTTTCTCTATTTCTATCTCCACCGCACTCTGTCTCTCTCCCTCTGCCTATCTTCCGTGCACACCTACAAGCGGACACTGTGCTCGCGTTCCTGCATTTATACGTGTATCCTCGACGTATTCGGCGATTCGGCACGCGTGGAACGTCGAGTGGTTCGCGCGTACAGTGCATGTGGATCGAACCTATCATAAATATATGGTTCGTCTATATGCAATTTCGAGGGTGATAATTTCAGGTGCTCGCGCGTTGCGACGACGGCATTTGAAAAATGCTTTTCGTCTGTTCCCGTTTGGCAGACGCGACGAACGGAGGGTTCGTCGCCGGAGTTAAAGCCGGAGTCTAAAAACGAGCGGCGGTCGTTAAACGAACGGCGCCGCTCGTCCTTGTTACTCCGGTACGCAAAACCACGGTATGCACGGCCTAGAAAGGTATGTACCGAAGTCTCGCGCGCGCGTTTCAACTCACCGACTACGAAGACCATATTCTTTGTCCATCGCAGCAGCTCCCGTCGGATGTGTTTGCGTTCCTGTATGCAGCGGGCATAGGGGCAATCCGCCATTTTTGAAATCACATCTTAGAATGTGTGTGTGTGCGTGCCGGCCGGGTGCGCCTGCCTCGTGTTCCCGCGTGGATATCCACCCCCTCCGCCACCGGCCGTCCTCCGTCCTCGTCGTCGTCGTCGTCGTCGCCGTTGTCGTCCTCGTCCTCGTCCTCCTCTTTCTCCTCCTCCTCCTCCTGCTGCTGCTCGTCCTCCTCGTTCTCGTCCTCTCGCTCCCCCGCCCCTTGCTCGTCCTCTTCTTTCTTCCCTCGGTTGACCGGCTTTCTCGATGTCCCCCTCCCGGCTGCGTTCGTCGTACTTTTGTCCGGGTTTCTCTGTCGTTTAACAAGCGCCTCGAATGCGTGGCGTTCGCGAACGCGAACGCGACAGCGGTGAGGACGCGAGGGGGCAAAGTGGCGTGTGTGCACACTGCCGCTCTAACTTGCGCGCCGGTTGCGACGTCACGCGTGACGTAGCACGCGCCAGGAACGAGCAAAATCGTCGGGAGCCGATGACGGTGAGAGTCCGATGATGCCGGCGATCCTCCTTGTCACGGAGGTCTTGGTCTTGGCGGTCGTGGTCGTGGTATTGGCCGTTATCGTTATCGTCCTCGTTCTCGTCCTCGTCTTCGTCCCCCACCTCCTCCTCCTCGTTCGTTCTACTCTCGTGGCGTTCGTCGTTGTTGTTGTCTTCGTCGTCGCGGTCGCCGTCGTCGTCGTCGTCGTCGTTGTCGTCGTCGTCCTCGCCGGCGTCGTTACGTCGGCTGCGACGGCGCTTGTTCGCGTTCGCGAGCGTCGGAGATGGCGATAGCGTTGGTGGTGGGCGATAACGGTGGCGGCAACGGCGACGATGCTGGCGGGGTAGGGATGCGAACGCCGAGAAACGACTACTCCCTCGTGCTGAGACAGGCTTACGCCACGGGAACGCACAACACACGTGCACGCTTGCGCCCTGACCAGTGCGAGAGTGCAGTCTGTTGCCGACGCCAGCAAATCTTCCCGAGTCCTTCTACTTCCGTGTTCTCTGGTCCGAGTTCTCGCGAGTTTCAGTCCTCGAGATCTCAGTTCACACCGACCGATCTCGCCTTCCGCGCTTCACCCCACCGATCTTCTCGATCTCCTCGGCCGCCGAAGATCGCACCGGTTCAGCGTCACCTGGAACAATCACCAAAAAAATCCTTCGTTAATCATTTCGTTCATTAAACCTTTCAGATAAGAAAATTTGGAGAAAATCGATCGTCGATCTCGCATCGGATGCCAATATAATTCTACATATAGGTATGCGGGCGCTCGTTCGTTGGCACTCCCGCTCGGCTATCGCAAGTAGAAAAGGATCCATTTCGCCAGACTGTTCCCTTTCGCGGGAAGCGGGATGCGGGAAGGGAGCGGACGGACGACCTATGTATACTTTCGTCGAGAGGAGAGGATCGCGACACCTGCGTGGAAAAGGCAAAGGGTGCCGGCCCCACCCCGAAAGAGAAAGGGTACTGCTACTCGAAATGAAACATTGCCGGTAAGAAGAACGTCAGGGCCGACGGTGTAGGTAGAGGAAGGCGGTGGTAGGGGTGGCTCGCACTCTCGCGCGGTGACGCGATATGGGCAAAAGGGTAGGAGGGGAGGAGGAGGACGGGGGTGGTACGGGGGGTAGGAGCAAGAGCAAGAGGTAGAGGTAGAGGAAGAGGAAGAGGCGCGCAGGGTGGTCGGAGGGTAGCTATAGGGGCGGATTCGCGCGCTCTACACCGCCGAGGGGGTGGGAGAGACCGTGCCGCCGAGAGAAAGAGAGAGGACGCAGAGTGCGCCTAATATGCAACAAGAGAAAAAGAATTGGCGATCAATAGGTAGTAGCTGGTAAGCGTCCTTTCATCCACCCCCGCGGACACCCTCGTCCTTTCTACTTGCCCTATTCCCCTCTCGTCCGTCGTTCACCTCCTTCCTTCTCGGTTGCCTCTATCCTCGCGCAAGCCTCCCCCCGCACCACCCCCACCTCCGGTGTGTCCTACCGCCGCCAGCCCCTTGATTCTCTCGCGTTCATCGCGAGACTCCTCCGCTCCATCGCCTTCCTCGTTTCGGCTGAGAGATGCTCGCTCTAATAGCAAGCGCGCAGAACTTTCTCTTTGTCGCCGAAAATCAAACACCTGCTAATTGCCGCTATATATCTCAACCCTGTCCCATTTTCCTCACCTCCGTCTTCGACAAAACTTTCGGGAACGACGCGACGACGCTCGGACTACGCGCGGCCCGAGACAAAAGTGCAGGGACCGCGTTTGGATCTTATTGCCGCGAGCGAGATTGCGATCATTGGCATTTTCCCTCGTTGTTCGCTGTTTCGTCGGTGCTAGGTTTTCGACCAGATATAGCCGGCGACGAACCGGCGCAAAAGGCGGTTCACCGGCGCGGATGCCGTTAAATATAAATACCGCTTCGGCCGCGTCCAGCATTGATCCGCGCACGACATTTCCGCGAAGTAACGCCGGCTCGTCGGCTGATAGTACAACGGTGTAAACGCGGGGCTCGGTGGTTAGCGGTCGGGATCGATCTTCGTCCGCTCGTCAAGAGAAACATGATCGATAGCGTTTCGTTGATACGGCTGTGCACGATGTAGGTGATCGAAATTGGAGCGGAGCGGCGCGCGGTGGCAGCGTTCGTTAAAAGCGTTTGATTCCCGGTGTTGATATTCTGCTGGCGAACGGTCGCTGCTCCGTGAATAGTAGCCAGCGAGCGCGACGATGCCGTGCCTGCCGCTACTGTGACGCTCGAAGATCGATCGGATACTCTTCACCGGTAAGCCCGCGCGAGAACGGTATCGATGAAACGCACGGGACTTTCGGTCTTCGGTCGGGCGCAGTTCGATACGCAACATCGTGTTCCAGATTCGATCGAAACGAAATGAAACGAAACGCGACTCGTCTCATCTGGTGTCGTCGCGACGAGAATCTCTCGATCGCGACGGGGGAATTATAATCGACGACGAAAATTTCGTCGACGGCTGCTCGGCCAGAAAATCGACGGGGTTCGCGATTGTTGCGAGGGGAAAAAAGAGAATGCTTCTTTCTGGCGGGCGTTCCACTTTCGGCTCGGCACGAGCCTCCGTGTACGTGTGCCGGAGCTTCCACCGATGTCATTGAACCTCCGCAGGCATGCTGGGCGAGGGAAAAGTGACTAGACTCTTAGAGTACCCTGAAGTGGTCGGAGTTTCCAAGACGCCCGAGCGTTACCGTATTAAGTATTCCTCGATCATTCTGTTCCGATCGCCGCGCCGCGCCGCGCCGGCTCGGCTCGACCCGGCGAGGAGCCGGATGAATTTTTCAAACAGGCTCGCGCATTTTTCACGAATGCAATTTTAAGCTGTAGACGAGTAAAATCGCTCGAAATAGATTAGCGCAGATTTTCCGCTGCGCGAGAGATTTCCTCGTCGAGTGCAGAGCTGCCTCTGCTGTTTCTTCTTCTTCTGCTATCTCTTCTCTATTTTTCGGCCTTTTTTCTTGCCCGTTCAAGACGCTTAATTCGCTGGATATAGAGCCGGCTAATAAGTCCGCGCGCGATGTATACGAACGTCTTGGACGGTTACCTCAGCCGACGAGGCTCCTAATCGATTTTCCCATTACGCGAATCCGGGGAGTGCTTCGCACACACTTGCTCCTCGACGTTTCTGTCGTTCCGTGTCCAGCCTGCATTTCCGACGACGAACAAGCGGTCTCGATTCCTCTGTCCCACCTGCTCTCCCCCGCCTCCTCCCTCTTTTTCTCTCTTTCTCTCAGTCTCCTCCATTTTTCCCTTTCTTAAGTACATCCACGCGGCTTTTTCCGTTCCCGTTGTTCTTTCCACTGCGGAACGAAGGTCTCGCCGCTATATCGAGCACCCTGTAGATTCTCAAACCGTCTCGTTTCGTATTTTCTGTTAATAGGTCGGTGGTATCTCGAGCATCGCCTTGTCTCCCCGGATCGCTCTGAGTTTTCGTCGATTGCGAGTCACGAAAACGTCGCTTTAAAGCGCCGCGTATCGCGATTTCTCGCACGAGCTGGCATTCGCGGATCGTGCGCGATCGATCGCGGAGCATCGTGTGTTCCCTCGTGTATCGGTTATCGCAAGAATAATTGCGATTGTGATACCGCCGACGATCGATGGTCTTTCCAACGGAGATTTTCTGCGTGGTTTTCGATTCGCGTAGCTCTGTCGAAAGTCAAAGAATTTTTCGTCGGCGAAGACAGAAGTGCGTAGCGATGCCGGAGGACGTGAAGGAGCAGGAGAAGGACGAGGATGAGGAGGGGTCGATCTGCTTCGGGAAGAGCAGTCAGGGGTGGCCGGGAAGGAGGATGAGGAGAAGTGGGAGAGATGGTGCACTCGGTTTTTTCCCGGTTGGAGGGAGGCAATGGGCGCGAGGCAAGGGTGCGTTGGATTCGGTTACTTGATCTCACCCCTTGGACCACCTCCACCACCGCCTCTAGCAGAGCAGCAACAGCGGCGACGTTGGCGGCGGCAATCGTGCACTCTCTATTTCTCTCCCTTTCTCCCTCTCTTTCTCGCTCTCTCGTTCTTCCTCCGTTGCGCGCGCTTTCTCTCTCTTTCTCACCACCGAGGGTGGCACTCCCTCTCACTCTTTCTTTCTCGGGAGCAGCGCGCACCTCTTGCTCTTTCTCTTCTCCTCCTTTTTCGTCTTCCTTCACCCGCTCGCTCCCGGCCCCCCTCGCTCTCTCGCTCGGCCGCTTTCGTTCTCTCCTTCTGACGGGCTCGTCTCTTCTCGTTCTCTCTCCCTTCCTCCCTCTCCGTCTCCGTTCCACGCGCCTCAGCACGGTGCTTCTCGTTTTTTTAACGAAGGATCCGCTCAATACCTCGGCTGTCATAACCTCCCGGCACCCTTCCAGGGTGGCCCGCCTGCCACAGCAAACCCACCCTGAACCCTCCGCCTCCTTGCGCCTCCGCGGGGCCCACCGACCCTACCGACCGACGAGCCACCACCTAGCACCCCCGCGCTCTCATTCCTCTTCCCAGTTTTTAACGTTTCGTTCGACGTTTCCCTCCGGGCGAGCGCCAGGGACGACGTAAAGGGGGAAGTGCATTTCGTCGTTACTTTGTTTTACGTCCTTCCTCGCCTCCTCCTCTTCCTTTCATGCCCACCTCCGCCCTCTCTCTCCCCCTTTCTTTCATTCTTCTCTGTATATCTCCACCCCCATCGCTCTCTTTCTCTCTTGTTCTCTCACTCCACCTCTTCTTCTCTCTTTCTCTCAACTTGCTCCTTCTCCCTCGTATTCGGCCGGAACGCACGTACCCCAACGCGCGTACACGTATGCGGCCTCTTTTTCTTGTTTTCCTTACCGACGCCAACCCCCTCGCAATTTCGCTCCTTCCTCCGTGTACATCTCGCTCTCGAAATCCTTCGTTCGCGTTACGCTTCGGACCAACAATGATGTTCCAACACCTTTTTTCCCGATCGGGCATTTTCTTGGACAACACGAGCGAATATTGGAAACAAGGAATTGGCCACAACGAGACCCTTCTGTCTCGACTGCAAGTGACGGGAGCAAGATTAAAATGTCTTTCTTCTTTCAATAATTTTAATTAAGCCAATGTACTGACGCTGTAAAACTCATTTTATAAACGCATCAAATCCCCAGTCTGCTTATTACAGTGGTGTGTCCGGATATTATGGCAATCCCCACCAATTGTCGAGAGGTTCCCTAACCCACCAACGGCCCCGACTATTAGCCGTATATCGAGACGCCACTGTATTTGGTCCGTCGCAATATTTTTCTGAAACTCTTCATCGGACGATGATGGAACGGCGAAAGGACCAGTTTGGAGGACCGTGACGCGGGAGGGCGTGAAATTTGCATTTTAACGGAACGGTTGACATTTTCGAGAGGAAGATGAAGCGAGAGAGTGAGAGAGACGGATTAACGCGCGACAGAGAGAATCCAGTTCGGTTGGCTCGGAGAAGGTGACACAGTTGACCACAAAACCCTCGTCGCGCTCGACCTCTTTTGATCGAATTTGCGAGCGATGAACGGTTCACTGCACCCCCAAAATCGCGTTCGGGTTGGCAGAGATTTTTAAATTCCGGCACAGGATGATATTCTCGATCGGCCTCCACGCCGATAAAGGCAGGGGGGGAGGAGGTAAACGTTGCACACCGGTCGGGTCCCTTTTCAAGGGTCGCGAGTCGATTGACGTCCCAGTTTTCCTCGATGTTCTTTAAACGTAAAACGCTTCGATACACACACACACACACACACACACACACACACAGACGGAGAGAGAGTGAGAGAGAGAGAGAGAGAAAAATATACAGAGAGAGAGAGACTAGGTTGTGAAAATTGCGAAAACGACTCAAAGCGTGATCCGCGCGGCGGACGAGATGCGTCTCGTCCACGGAAAAGCCAGTTTCCTCTCAGAATGGAACGGAGGTGTAGCCGGTGCTCTCCAGCACGGAGTTCTCGATTTAGAAAAGTCGACCTTAGTCCCGTCCGTGTGCCGGTTGTCTGGTTTACTGACACGAGCCGGCTTTCAGAGAACGTCGGGACGAGAAGCGCCGAGTTAAAGGGAGTAATAGGCAACGGAGGAGGTCGTGTATGCCTTTTCTTCCCGGACCTGTTTGCCACTGGCTTCCCTCTTCCTCCCTCCCTCCCTCAGTCGCGGCTCTTCAGAAAATCTCTAGACTCGTCTACGGTAGCCGTGAGTCGACGTCGCGCACCTTGAAACGATCGCCTCTCCTTTGAACAAAGTGTGTTTCGCGAATCGAACGAGAAAAGAAATACGCGAGTCAGCTGACAGGCGTCGTTGGAATTCGGGGCAACGATAGTCCTCGTGGCCGGGCGAGAATGCTTAAATCCTGTTTCGAGGCTCTCGAGAATCCTGTGTTAGAAGTACCAGCACAACATAGCTCTCGGGGAAGCAACAGTTCGTTCTGCACCCCCACCGCCCACCCTCCGCCGCTGTTCCACCCTCCGGTATCCTCCTTTTGCTACCCTAAACCGTTGCCACCAAAGCATAGAGTTTCCCCACACCGTTCTCTCCGTTCGTCTCCTCGCCGTTCTGATCCTCGTCGTTTCTCCTCGAGCTCACCTCGCACTCCTTCTCTCCCTCTGTCCCCTCTCGTCCTCCCTCTGCACCGACACAGTGTTTCTCCTCTTTGCACGCTTCCATGACTATACTTTGGATGTCTCTACTAAATTTAGGCCCCCGTTTCTCTCGGCTCACCTCCGACGACTCTCTTTCCTTCTTATCCTCTCGGCTCGGCTAGGCTCGCCCTCTTTCGCACGAGAACCGCTCGGACACAACGTCGTCGTCGTAGCCTCGTGGACCCTCTAAAGCTTCGCTCCACCGTATTCTCGCACGGCGCAAATCTGCCCGAGAGATTAAGTCCGTATCTCACGATCATCTCGATAAATACGTTCGACCCTGTCCAAACGGGATAAGACTCGCGGTGGATATCGTATGCAGTGTCGGATCAAGACCCTTAGAGGCCATACGCAATTGAAAGAGTTCGAGGCTTATCGATTAATTCATCACTCGTGTCGAGATCGTTCTTGTTGCTCGTGGAAAACAGCTGTCCGCGCCGGAGGATTCGGGATCGATACGTAACGGTTGATATTTTCATCGGTGCGGCCGTGTCCCCGGATTGGCAGGAACGCGAGGGACGAACAAATACCAAAAAGTGCAATCTCGATTGAATTAATTTCGCCCGGTCGGAACGGTGAAACGCGATCGAATGGATTGAAAGTTTCGCCCCGCGTCAATATGATAATCTCAATTTTCGACTCGATTTGAACTCGATGATCGTGATGATGCTCTCTCTGTGAAAACGAGTCCGTTGGAAAAACGCGTAAAAAGTCTATCTAGCGAATAAAGGCACAGGGATCGCCAGCGAAAGAGAGAGAGAGTGAGTGAGGGAGGAAGGGGAGGAGAGAGAACGGAGCGAGACAGAGAGGGGAATAGAGACGATGAAAACGTTGTAAAACAAAACGTTTCGCTGGACGCAATTTCCAGCTGGGATTCCACGCTGCGAAATGCAATAAAAATCGTTTCGCTTCATCCGCGTGCTCTCCACCGCTATTCGAAAAAACTCGAAAACGAGTGACTGCTCATATTGCCCGGTTGAATACGCGTGCTCAAAGCGACCTCGCAGTTGCGAATCGCGCGCCGCTGCGCTGTTTCCACACGAAACGCGCAGCCTGATGTCATTAGAGACAAAAACCGTCGTTCGAAACGTCAGTGGTTTCTGTCACGGCAGCCAATCCGCGGGCCGGAAAATTTTCCGCGTGCAGAGTAAACGATCGGCGATCGATTAACGCGACCTTCTCTACACGCCTTGGTTCGGCTCGGTACGGTTTGGTTCGGTTCGAGAAGTCTTCGACGAGTAACGGGGATATCTAATTTCCCGTAGCTTTCGTACGTCATCGGAGAGCAGGCTGCCGCAGGATTCGCTTTGTTTCCTCGCTTTGTCGTACACACCGGATTCAGGTTTAAATCCGTATCGCGTTACTGGAAATCCTGATCGCATTATCATCCTCTACTGTATCGATTACGATTCCAGCGAATTTTCCCGGCTGGCGCCGAAAGCGCGAGCGAGCGAGCGAGCGAACGAGGACACGGGCGCCGCAGAAGTTTCACCGCGTGCCACATTCCTCGCGATTTTAGGAGGAAACGTAGACTTTGCTACTTAAACGCATCTCCCTAATCACTCGCAGGCCCATCAATCTTTCCGTTGTTAACAACGGAATGCCTATTCATTCGGTTTAATATAATACTACAGCTATCACCGGCACACACCTATGACGTTCACAGTCAAATGAATATGATACACTTCGCTATCTAAATTTGTGGTACACAGAACGATGCTTTGAATGATATTCAAGGACTCCTTTGAAGGCTCAAAGCTATGTCTCGACTCCAGAATTTGAGATCTAATCTAGAATATCTTTATTACATATAAACATTGAAACTATAAATTATGAAACAGCTATTAGTGAGTTCCGGGTCTGTTTCGCAGGATCGAGTCTGTAAAAATGTGAATGTACAGGGGAATCTGCAATCAAGCGTTTAGTCGCGCTCGAGCGACCACGATCAAGGAGCGTTCGTCTTTTTACGATTGGCTGGGGTAGCGAAGGGTTGTGCCCGGCGCCGATCCTGCATGCCATAGATCCTTTTAGCTCGATCTTAGTTCCCTTTGACGCGGCTAATAATCTCTGCGGCGCGCAGCGAGGGAAAAAAAAATCGCCTGGCACGGCGTAGATATAGGCACCGACGGATGTTCTCCTCGGGCTCTCTTGCAATTGAAATTAATTTAGACGGCCGGCCCTTCGACGCCGACGGGGAAGAACGCCGCGGGGAAAGAGAAAACTCCGTAGCCCGGGTATAATGGAGTAAAAAGGGGAGGAAAAGGAAGAGTAGGTGGTAGGCGCGCACCTACATGCATGGAAAATTCGGTTTCTCGCCATCTCGGGGAAAGATGGTGCGAGCAAGATGAAGATGTGTGTGCGTTGCACGGATTGCGAGAGACCGTGGTTAGAGGGAAAAGAGGGAAAAGAGGGCTCCGTGCTGGGCCAGAAAAAAAAACTCTCGTGGTCGTCGACGACGTATCCCTCTTTCTCTCTCTTTCTCTCTCCTCTCCCTCCCGTTTCCTCTCCTGGCGACCAGGTCGTTCTTTCTCGGTCTTTCTGCGCTTCGCCTCTTTCTTTCCTTCTTTTCCCTCTGGTTCCCTCTGGTTTCCTCTGGTTTCCTCTGGTTCTCCCCTGGTACACATATGCCAACACTTCCGTACGCGTACATTCATTCTCCTCTTTTTTTCCTCGTTCTCTCGCTCCGTCCTCTCTCTCTCCCTCTTTCTTTCTCTCTCTTCTGGTCGATTCTCTCTCGTTCCTTCGCACCCTGGCTTCTCGTCTCCTTCTGCCGGCCTGTCTTTTTCTCTATCCCCCGGCTTCTCCTCTCGCTCTCTCTTTGGCTCGCTCTTCCGCGCACGCTCGAGTGTACGACGAAACGCATCAAAGAATCCATCAAATTAAAAACGCAATTATAAAAAAGCGTCGTCGCCTCTTTGTCGAAAAGCAAGCCTGCCGGAGCAACCCTCCAGGTCCGCGCCCGCATACTCCCTCTCTCTCTCTTTCTCTTTCGTTCTCTCTGTTTCTCTGTCCGTTCTTCCTGGCTGGCGTGTGTTCCCTCGCACGGTCGCATACTCGCATGTTCTCGCGTCGCGACGCGCCGCGTCGAGTCGAGTCGCGCGGTACATCAGTCCCTGCGTGTGGTGGATGTGTAACACGGTTCGAGCCCCTTCTCCTCGGCCACCTTCGCCACGTACGTCTGGGTTCCTACCCCGAAAAAAATGCTATCGATCCCCGTTTCTCCGGAGAGAGAACCGTGTGAGCCTCTCCCTCGGTGTCGTTCCTTCCCGTTCCTTCTCGTTCCATTCCGTTCCGTTTCGTTCCGTTACGGCGCGGTCTCAATTATAAAACGCTTCGAAACATGACCTGGCCGATTCTCTCTCTCTCTCTCTCGCTCGCTCGCTCTCTCTCTTTCTCTCTTTCCCCTCTCCCGCAATCCTAGCGTAAAGACGATGACTGGGTGGCTGGTGGTATGAAAAGCGCGCGTTCGACATCGTTGCAGCCACTGCAGTCGTTGCTCCCGCCCCGCTGCACCGTTGCAACGCGCGCGACTCGCCTCGCTCCTGTTCGTGTTTCGTGGTTTCGTGGCTTCGTTTTACGGGGAGACCCCTCGAGAGAGCGCTCCCTTGCCTCGCCTCGCCTCGCCTCACATCTAGTCGGTATCGCTCGCTCGCTCTATCGCTTTGACGCTTACTTTTATCTTCCCCCTCCTTATTATACTTCGCGTTTTTGGTAAATGAAAATGCGCGGCTTCCGCGACGACGGCGTCGAAACTTTCAAAGTGCCCGACCCCCTGCCCCGTGAGCCGCCGACCACCGAGCCAACCCTTAACGCAACCTGCAACATGTTTTTCAACGCTCCGGGAAATCGTTATCGTGCTCGCTCCGCATACCATTGCTCTCCGCTTCGATCCACCGCCGCGGAGCAACTTTGGGGACCGATCAAATTTTATAAACCGCCGCGAGAATGTCTCGCTGCCTGACGCGCGACGATTCTCCCCGCGACGGCTTAACGCGTTCACTTTCAATCGCTAGTACGTTCGTGAAAATAAATCCTGCAGACAGAGAACGGAAGAAGTTCCCTTTCTGGATTCTGTTCATATGAGAAACTTGCTCTAAATAATTCAGAAATTTACGAAAGTCGTACTTTATACCAGGATCGTTACCATCACGAGTTAGATCCTCCATACTTCTGTCGTGGAGCGAAGACAGGAACGAAACCAGGTATAGTAGAACCTCGATTTGTGCTAATCAGTCGAACACGCGATTACTCAGTTACAGTGACGAACTAAATCCTTATCGGTTTCTGCAATAAATGGTGCAACAGATAGGTTGGACATCAGACGTCCGGATAACCATACAACCCTAATTCCACTGAATCACATAATAAGGATGAAGAACACCTCAAAGAAATAAACATATTTATCAAAATACAGGGTGTCGACGATCTGATGGTGCAAATCACAAAGAGGCGAATCTACATTTAAAAATAGGTCCAGAAAACGGGATGTTTTTCGTTTAGAGCTTTGTTTTCAAGTAAATCGTGTTTGAAGGTCCGTTGGTTTTGCGAGCCGTAGTACATACCTGCAGGAAGTAGAACCGGTGGGCTATAACCAGACGCACCAGCCAATTCCCCGAATTTTCAAACTCGATTTTCACGAAAACGAAACCTTTAGCGGAAAAACAATATTCTTTTTTCCGAACGTACGTCCATCTAGTCTACAGAATTTTGATATTTATTCCGATGTACAATAGTTTCGTTACATACAGTCGTTCACAAAAATATTGGGACACTCTTCAAAAGACGGTAACTTTTTTAAAATTGGACCATGCGGTTTGAACGTTTTTGGAAAGCAAGAGCAATCAGTTTACTACAGGATGCGAAAAGAAATTTTTTCAAAAATTGCGATTGATCGGAATTGTAGAAAAAATACTGAAAGTTGCATTTTCAACTTTTTTATGTGGACCTATATTGAAAATTTAAAAAGTATATTTCGTAGATCTGTGTCAATTATATCCACTGTGAAAGTTTCATCGAAATCGGATGATGCGGGAAGAAATGACAGGCATTAAAAGATATAAGAATCCTTAGATTTATTTTCAATTTTCACCATCGTTAGACGTTTGTAGCTGATTGCAACGTCGACCGATTTTGACGAAATTTTCAGCATATGTTTAATTGACAGAGATCTGCAAAATGTATTTTTTAAATTTTCAATATAGGCCCGCATCAAAAAGTTTGTAAAATGCAACTTTCAGTTGAAATTTGAAAAAACTTGTTCTTCACATCCTGTAGCAAACTAATTACTCTAGTGTAATATTGAAGAAGTTATCGTCTTCTTAAGAGTGAGCGAATAATTTTGTGACCCACTGTATATGACCTTTCTCATTTCGTCCATATGAAACAATGTATAACTGAAGTGTATAAGAATTTATTAAACACAAAGCCATTTAACAATGTAGAAATTACTTGAACTAGAATATTAAACAATTTTTTCATCGCATTATACGGTAGTCTACTGTACTAATGACTCGTCGATGTGACGAAAAGCAGTGAAGTAGGAGACTGTGTTTCTTGAAATGTGTCGCGGTGGATGCGACAGGAGTTGATTATAGAAATTGGTTATATTTTCTTAGTGCAACGTAAATTGGAAAATTACGTCGAATTCGAGCGGGATCCGAGTGAGCCCGGGCGCGAAATGACCCGGTGCGAATGTGTTAACGAGTTCCACGGCCGCGAAAGGTGAAAATCATTACGTATCGATCAGGCTCTGTGCTTACAGGCCGGGAAACGTAACGGCTCGGTTTCTCGGGAGGCATACGGTCCGATGCGGCGCGGCGTGCCTCGGTCGTTTTCTACGTGGAATCTGATGCGGAGGATTCGCTGGCGCGATTATAGCCACACGAATTCTGCCGTCTTGCCGTTGAATTATTGCCGGGCTGGTCGCGCGGCCGTCCTATGGAATAGCCGCTAGCTAAAGCATGGAAACGTGGCAAATGGTCGGCCGTGTGTCTACGGGTAGGATGTGGTATAGCGGTAGGTAACTCGCGTGCCTACCGAGATACGTCGTTGGCCTCTGGCCACCTCCGGTCGCGAGGGGGAACTTTGGAAAAATAATATTTTCATGAGCCGTTCAAGACTCGTGTGTGTCGCTTTCTCAGTGGGTTCGAGATACACCGGAAAAGCTTATACCTCGAAACCGGTGTGGCAAATTTTTAAAGAGATCGCCACCGATCCGCGACACGCTATACCCGGTGTGCGGCTCGTATCGAGATCGATACCGGGGGTTGGCAGAAGAGCACGATGACGACGAAACGGAATCGAGCGAATCGCGACGGAAGAGAACGCCGCTGGATCGGTGGAACGGCCGTCGTTGGATGCGGCTAGGGGTAGTAGGTAGCTGGGGTAGAGAGGTGGCTTTTCCTCGAACGGAAAAGATCGAATGGAATAACGGGAGGGGGGAGGGATACCAGGATATGTGTGTGTGTGTGTGTGAACACAGGGGAGAAAGAGAGAGAGAGAGAGTACGGAGCGCGCGTACCTGGCAATTAATCGTGGAAAACGATCGCCTCGACGTTCCCGGAGGAAAAAACGGATAAGTCTCGTCTCGGAAGAGCGCGACGAATCGCGAGGATAGGGGTGGCGGCTGAAGTTCCAGCGGCAGGCACACCGATCCGATACCCTCCCTTCTCATCCCCAGGCACGTTTTTTTCCTGCGAGCAGCTACCTATTGATCGGATATTCAAAAATTTCTGAAACGAGGAGATAGGAAGCTCCGAACGCGCGGAGGAAAAGGACACGGAAGATGAGAAGAGAAAACGAGGAAAAGAGAGGAGCGAAAGGATCCAGAGGGATGGAAGGAGAACTGGAGATAGAGAGAGTGAGTGTGAGAGTGAGAGAGAGAGAGACAAGGTAGGGGACACAGGGTGGGAATCGGAAAGGTGAGGCAAAGTGGGGCGGCGGGGATGAGTTGTCGCGACTCGCTCGCGGACCAGCCATCGGAGTGGGGGTTAACTAACACAGTAGTGCCCAAAGACGCGGGGATTCCTTTTTGTTTCCATCGGTCTTTTTTTGTTTCTTTCCCCTACGACCCCACCTGCGGGAACTGCGATTCCTCTGCTCTCGCCTGTGTTCCCTCTCGACCACCACCACCGCTGCCACCGCCGGCGTTGCCACCACCTACCCACCTACCCTCTACCTATCTACCTAGCTAGCTATCTCCGTGCCCACCTACCTGCCCACCGCGTCCACCTAAAATACGAGTTCGATATTACCTTTCAGCCGGCTACACGGGCTCTCTCCGCAAACGCGAACGCGAAGTCCCGCGTCCCTCTCGATCCTCGAGGTCCGGTCTCTCCCGACCATTACCGATCCTGCCCCCCCACCCCTCGCAATTTAATTACTAGCATTTTATTAAAAGTATCGACAGCAGCCGTCTTGTTTATGACTTTGCAAATTAATGTTCCCGGTCTGCGCCGGACTTCTCGGCGCTCCCCGGTTTTGCCAATATCGGCGAAGGATGGCCGGGGATGCTCGACAAAAAATCTTGAAATTAATATTTCCTCCGCTGCCCCGGCGAAAGGCGATAAGGGCATTCACCCTTCCGGCCGAGGGAGAGAGGAGGGCCGTGTCCACCCGCGAAACAACCCTTCCGTTTCGCTTCGCTTCGCTTCGACGACCCCGAGGCTTTCCCCTCGGTCGATCGCCGAGTTTTCTAGCCGCGCAGGATTCCCAAGAAACACGGGAAAGCCGTCCCGATCATTTCGGTGAGGGTTATCCACCCCTCGACAAAAAAAAGTTCTCGCAAACGATTAACCCCCTGCCCTATAATATCCACACATCAAACAAAATTTACTCGCATTTCTTCTCGGTAAGAGATATTGTTTATAGCCGAGAATAATTCGATTGTTTCGAATCAATGCCGCAAAATTTGGAAAAAGTATGTATCCAATTTATAATAGAAACGGTTGTTTCTAGACCCACCCCATTTTCCATTGTCACCAATTTTTACGAATAGCGTAGGACAGTTCAATCGTTCTGCAACCAATGCTTGAACATTACGAAATAACGACTGTGGAAAATATGTATTTTGCTTTGAATTCAATTTTCCCGTTCATCGGTAGACTTGCACAATGTTTTCTGATTTCCCTAATTTCTCGAAGACTTGTACCTCGATCTCACGGTAGTGCGTTCACGGGGAACAGAAGGGAAACGTATGCGAACGTATTATAACGAGAGCCGGCTGGAGCGGGACGGGAGTGGGACAGGGAATGGGACGGGGATATGGGGCCGGGTACGGGACGAGCGACGCGACGCGACACGACGCGACGCTGCGTCTCGCTCGATGCGACGCGACTATCTGGACACAAAATCGACGAAACGCACGGTGAAACGTCCGATGCAAGACGGCCAATAAAATCGAGGCGAATGTAATTGACTGGTAAATAAAAGGCGCGGGACACGAATCAATAGTCCGCGAAGAGAGAAACAAAAATTGAAATACGCTTTGAAAATCAACCGAGCGGACGAGAGGTCTTGATGCGACGCATCGACTCCGATCTAAATTGCTCGGCACTGCTGCCACGATACATGACGTTTATTAATTATAGGAAGTGGGATTTAGTTGGGGGAACGGGGTGGTCCGGCTGAACAACTTGTTGACTCCGGCGCGCTGTTCGTACACGTCACGCCGCTGGACGAAGGTGAATTTTATCGCGCGCGTATCGAATAATAGATCTCTCTGAAGAACGCGTACGCTGGAAAAACTCGAAACCCGTGGCCCCTCTCTTTACAGACATCTCTCTGGCGGACGAGTGAAAAGAGTGCGCGCCAAATTTTTTCGAAAAAGAGGAACGTCGTGTTCAAGGTCCAGCACCTGATATCACGTTGAATGTGATTTTCTGCGCAACCAATAATTCCGAGTGATACTAGTCACGCGTGTATGCAGCCCCGATATGCATTGCCTTTGTGTTTTTTTCCCCGAAATCGAAGACAATGCACGTTCGCGCGATTCGGCGTAGCGATCGCCGGCACGCGTTTCTTTTCGCGAAACGCTCGAACGATAAGGCGAAGCGGCCCGAGCTCGCCCGGGGGCAGACAAAGACACTGTTCCCGGCGAAATATAATAACTGGCCGGTATCTCCGTTCGACGGTTTCGTAAACACTGTATCAATGAACGGAAGGAGGGACGGACATCCTCCGAAGAAAGATAGCCAGCCGTCGTCAGGGTCTTCCTCTGGTATAGCGCGGAGGTGAAAGAAAAGAGGCTCACGGGGGGTGTGTGGGGGAAAGCTCCATGAATTTCGGTCCGATAGACAACGATCCGTTCTCGGCGACGATCGCAACTCGTCTATTCGCCTATTCGCGATCTGCAATCTGGAATGCGAGCGCTATAGCCGAGCAGAAACGCGGCGCAGGAGGAGAAGGACAATGGTCGCCATTGGTTAGCACCGAAATGTCAGCTGACAGGTTTCGTGCGGTTACGTAAACTTGTAGCAATGTAGATAGTCGAACTAGAATGGGGACGTTCTCGGCTCGTCGTCGCGGCTCGTCCGACGAAATGCACTTGCGTGCGTAACTGCCTGACGCAAAAACATCGGTCTGGTATCTCTCTCTCTCTCTCCCTCTCCTCCCCTTCTCTTTTCCTCGATGTTTCGCGCTACTCAGTACATCGGCACACACGGTCGTTTGGGTGCATGCATGCACCAACTGCAGACGCGATACACCGCGACTCTGTTCGACGCATCATAGCCGCGGCATCGCTCCGAAGGGAAAACGCAGACAACGACGACGACGACGTCGACGACGATCTCGGCAACGTCGATCGCGACGACCAAGAAGAATGCAACCGGCACCGGCGTGCCCAATCAGAATTCCGCTAGACCACAGTCGGATGGCTTTGACCCTATCTCTCGCGTACGCCGCTTATTTAATAACTGCGATAACGAGTCTGATAATAACCACGTAGCTATCTCTGTCTGTATCCCTGTGCCCTCTCTCTTCCTCTCTTTCGGTCTCTCTGTGTCCCTCTGACACTCTGTCGTTCACGGCTTCGCTCTTTGAGCATCCAGAGCCGCGTCGACGAGACTCGAAATAGTTCGGTTCGGAGACTCTGTGTGCCGGGCGTAATAGATCGAATCTGACACGGTGCAGGATCAGCCGTATGCGAAATTGACCCAAATAAAAGCGGCACGGCACGGCACCGCGTTAGCACAGCTCGGCTCGGTTCGGCTCGGCTCCGAGCAGAACGGAGCAGAGCAGATCAGAGCAGCGGACTCGGGGCACCGGCGAAAGATGAATTTATTTATGAACCAGGGATTGGTAAGGAATATCGAGGTCAAAAGCAATCGATCTGAAGTTCGAACCTACTTTTTTCTGGAGCGAGACTGGATTGAATTTCACGCCCGAGAAACGTCCGACGAATAGGCGAACCCTTTTCCCCATCTTTCTTCCGCGGTTTGTCGCTGTGTTTCCCGGTCGCGGGGCTTTTCGACGCAGGAACGTGTCATGGAAAGCGTAGGCCTCCGAAGAATCGATAAAAAAGCAGCTGCGACGCGGCGGTGCTCGCGGGGAATCGTGTGTGCGAAGGAAAATACGAGGGCGGCGCGACGCGTCGTCGACAACGGCGTCGCGATCTATAATCCGGGAAAGTTAATTCGGCGGGCTTCGATTTTTCCGGGCCGGCGAGAAACTCCGGCTTCTCCGTTGTTTCGCCGTGGCGGCCGCGCCGGACGACAAGTCGCCGGAATGATTTACAAGGCTCGATAATAAAATTTTTGCGCGACGACCACGAGGCTGCGGACAAATCGGGTTCGTCCCGTTATAAAATTCCCCTTTTGCCGTCCGATCGGGCATCCCGTCCAGTGCAAACAACGCTGTAACTCTTTCACCGTTCGAGAACAATAATAAACTATCGATTAATCTCGTCGGGGCTCTAACGTTCGACCGCGGAACGAAAGAATTGCGCTTGCCCGAGTTCGTCGCGTATTCGACCTGTTTTTCCCCACACACACACACACACACACATGCACGCCTGTTCGTCCACTCGCTCGCGCGAGTCTCCGCGCAGAGCCGAGCCGAAGCGAGACGAGCCGCGCCACCGATTTGCATAAACGCGTTCATTGCCAATTTAGCGGCGAGGAGTCGCACACGGAAACAAGCTCGAGCCACGGTGGCGCACGATCCTCAATAAAAGTAATGGACGCTGTACCGAACCGTTTTACGACGAGCACCAAACAACCTCCAAGGTTTCGCTCGCGCACCGTTCGTTTCTATCTCTCTCTTTTTTTCGAGATCCCGTTTCCACTGTGAGATTCGTAGCGCGGCTACTACGAGGAATCGACGGACGGAATTTTACTCGTCCGTGCCGTGCCGAGAGTTACTTAATGATATTTCGGTGTCCTATTATTAAGCGCGTGTCAATGGCAGCTGCGATAATTAGCAAACGCTGCTCTTTACGGCTGACGAACGTCCGTTGCACTCGCGGCTCTTACAGAACGGTTACCATGCTCCGTATAATCTGTAATGGGAAAGCTGCTTCCACTCGTGGATCACAAATTGGTTGGCTCGCCGTCGATACCGATTTCTCGATGAAACTTCCTCCCAAGATTCGAGCGGGTCTGTCCGGCGATATTCGGGATTGCTACGATCGATCCGGGCCGCCGCGATCGAGAGATCGTTATCGGATCGCATCGCATCGCTTCCCGGTGACGCAACAGTGGCAAAAAGTCGCGAAACTGATGAAACGCTCGTCGCCGGAGCAACAATTCAGCGCGACGCTTGCGTCACCGATGATAAGATCTTAATAAGAAGTGACCACGAAGATCGCGCGAACGGGAAACCTAGCCGGGTGGGGATACGAGAAAATGATTGCGCCTCCGGCACGATTTTTATTTTTCTGCGCCGCGAACGCTGTTATTGTAGAACCATCCGTCGACGCTCTCCGTGTCCCGTCGACCTCGCAGCACTTCCAATTCCGCTTACTACTTCTTTTTCAACACGTTATCTGCCAGCGATTATTTCAGAATTCTAAGTCTGTGATTTTATTCAATTTCTCAGTCTCCTTTTAGTATTTTAATTATTGAAAATCCTGTTCCGAACGGAATTGCTCAAAGAAGTGTGCCGAAGAGACACAACGATCATGTTCGATGCAAGCGGAATCTATTCTCTTCGACATTTCAGTCTAAATATTACCGTCCAGTTCGAAATCGAGAGATGCGTCACTCGCTGACACGTCGCTGGAAATTAAAACAGAATCGGCCGAGAGTCACGGATGAACAGAGACGAGATGAGTCTCGCGAGGCGTTGGCTGTGCTCTGCGTTCGTTTACCAACGTCGCACCGTGGTGCGAGTTAATCCAAACGCAGACGCCGTATCCTCGAACGCGATCAGTAACCATTATCAGCTGTTCGTTGGCCTGGTTTTCGCCGTCGTCGACGACAGTCCGTCCAAAGACCGAGGTCAAAGGCGACGCAGAAAATTCGAGAATGCATCCTGCGATCGAAGAAGGAACCACGTGGCCGTTCGAGCAGATGCGACAGCGTCTCGGCAGCCGTGCGACACTCGATTATTCAGCCTCGTCGAGATACCATTATCGACGAGCGTCGATTTCTGCTATTCGCGAAACTTTGACATCGGGCACGCCTCTCGTCTTCTGTCCCATTCATATTCGAGAATCGACGGGAACAGGCCGGAAGAGTTTCGACGGAGTTCCCTTTTAGAGACGATCGATCCCACTAGGTTAACCTCGAGCTACAGAACATTGAAATAAAAATGTTTAACTTTAACCTTCGGACTATTCCCCTTCACAATTTTATTAACTCGTGAACAGTGTGTCGAAATTCTTCTAATCTTCGTCCTGTTTCAAATGTTCATTTCTCAATTTCCGAAAACATCTTCTGGAAGTTACTTCTCGTAGACAGTTTAATCTCTCTATCGTGCATGTTCATTTAGTTAATTCGCCAACGGAACGACGATTTTGATTCTCCGAGTCAAAATAGCCGAGGATTCCGCTATCGGAGGGTTGAACAACGAAGCGAATGCGAATGCAAGAGGTTGTAATGATGGTGGCCGTCGAGAAAATGATACGGCAAGGGGTTAATTGATCCAGCGAGACGGCTGGAGTCCACCGGGAACGATCGGAACGTTTATTTTTACGTTTCCTCCGTTCTGGACACAGTCCATGAATAAATGCAGCGCCGTGCCGCAGACTAAAGCGTCGCGATCTGTATTCCCATCTAGATGCGCATCCTGCCGTGTCTAATGCCGCGGTGTAGTCGATAGGAGCTACCGCCACTTTCCTTTCCTCTAGGCCAGTTTTTTGGCCGTCCCGGGGACACCTTTGCATTTCTCTCGACATCGCGGCTAATTAACATTTCGCACAGACGATCCGATGCTGCGAGTGTACGAGGACTGTTCACGAAATAACCGAACTTTTTTAATTACATGGCAACACGCCGTGTCTTGGAGACGCGTTAGCAGCACTGGCTGCAGTATAACCTGGCGAACCTTCTTTTTCTCGCTTGTTGATTCGCTGCGCGGTCGTGTTATCGTCCGAAGCAGACACAAAAATTAGAAAGATAAAGTTCGGCTACTTTTTGAACGGACCTGGTACGGCCGCACCGGTAAAAATAACTCGGGGAAGACTTTCATGCGAGGACACCTTAGGCGGAACACGTGAAGTTACGCAAGCTTAAATCTGCCGATCGCTCCTCGAATTCCCAGCGCGACTGTCCCCCGAGCACGGTTTTTCGCCCCTTTTCACCGATCGCGCGGCCCGATAAAACATTCAGCGTCCCGTTTCTGGGAACCGCCACGCGATTCCGCAAACGACACGGTAGAAAGTTCGCGACTCGGTCGCGTAAAGTCCGCGCGTTTCAGCCCGCGCATTGTCCGCTTAAGTTTCGCAAGTTCGTCACCGCGCGGCTTATGAGCCGCGTGGCTCAGAACTGAATTCGTCGGGCGTGCGCGTGCGAGCGTGAGAATCACCTTGAATTTCATGGTTTGTTCGTCCAGGAGCGCATTAATTAAACCAATCGCGGGTCAAGCGGGGCAAAGTGCAGCGGCGGCGACTGCTCTTTTGCATTCGCCCGCGGCTGCGTTTCGACGCACGACAGTCGTGGAAGATGCTCTTGATCTGTGGGTTCGGGTTAATGAAAATCCTGATTAACGAGGAATCGCGTCAAATGAAAATCGTGGGACGAACGGAGCAAAGTGCGCGCGGCCACCGTTGGTCTTTTGCATTCGCGTCGCGGCTGCGTTTCGACGGATGATAAGAAAAGATGCTCAACGGTATCGTCTTCGACACGTGAAGCGATTACGTAAGCCTTAATACGCTGACCCTCGTCGGCGACCGGTTGTGTTCGTAACTCTTTGAGTGGTCACCCAGCAGCCTCTGAAATTCCGCACGACCGAAGTAATTTATTTCCGCGGAAGCACTGATCCAACCTTCGTGCGTTTCGCTCGATGCGTCAACGTGAGAATTAATCTACAAATCTGGACAAGTCTGAAAAGTGTTAAACGTTCCAACTTTTCGCTGGAACGCGTTCATAGGACGTGTGGAATTGTTTGTTGCGAACAACAACAAAGAAGACGAAGTCTCGGCGCAATCGCGACGTCGATTTTGACCGGATCCCCTCCACTGGCCAGCCGTCGCTCAAGAAAAATAGCTGGGACCCAGTTGCCGGACCGCGTTCGTTCGCCAGCACATGGAGTCGTTACGTAACTCTAAATCTGCCGGCCATTTTGCTAACTCGCGCGTTGCCCGTCTCTGCCTACATGCATATACATGCTCGATGCACGCGGGGACGCGTAAGTTTCGCGAGAGAGCGTGGACAAGCTCGACCCCTCCGCGTCTGCTCGCCGCCGGCACCCTTCTTCTCGGGCTTCTCTGCCTCTGCCTGCTCTACGCTCGACAACGTTGCCTCCGGCCGAGTATTTTGAATGTCACCGCAGTTAAACGTTGCACCGTTGCTACCGGGACCGCGAATCCACGTGCAGCAAGAGAACGTTCGCAGCGCGCGCTCGTTATCCGCCAATGCACGCTCAAAAACCACCCCGTCCGAGGACTTGGAATCGAATTATATCGTTTTGTCATATCAAACAAGAACACATGGTCCTTGTTCAGCGTCTTGGACTTCCCACATCCCCTAATTCTGTTAGGGAAGGATCTCCCGTTTCATTTTCTTTGGTTTGATTCTGACTTCTTTAGGTTCAATAATTGCAGGCACAGTTGTACAGGGTGTATGAAAAGTAATGGTCATCCGTTCTAGGGGTGAATCTGTACCTCTTGATCGGTGGACATTTGTACGAGATACTTGCCGCAAAATTAGTTACAACAAAGAAAATTGTTATTAAAAAATTGTTTTTTACGTCAACACCTTCCACTCATCCAGAAAAGAAACAGTTTGGAAGAAGCCACATATCGCAAACAAATAGTTATGTATTGAGGTATAAGCTGTTAAAGTTTTTGCAAAATTTGATTGTGTGGAGTTATACGTATAGACAAGAGACACAACATAATCGCGTGAGTGCCTCGAGCAAACGAAAGTTAAAGGGACATTCGTCGCTAGGCCAACGTCATCGTCTCCCTGCCCATTCGGATCATAAATCTGAAGTTGCAGAATGTGAAAGAATACCTTATATCCATTGCTTTTTACACATAAGAATATTAATCCTACATTATAAAATACAAATGTCAATTATACACTCATTAAAATAAGTCTACGTACACCCTTTAAAACAGGATAATTTTTTTATAATTATACCAAACGACCTGCTGTTTTGTAAGCAATCAGAAGCATTGATTTACTGAATGATGTGCAAAAAATATTTACAATTTACAATTACAATGTACAAGGTTGCATGCAAGAATAAAAACTACAATTCCGATGAATTGCAATTTCTGAAAAAATTTCTTTTCACATCATGTAGTAAACTAATTTCTGAAGCTTCCAAAAGAGTTCAAACCGTATAGTACAATATTAAAAAAGTTGTCGTCTTTTTTTTAGAGCGTCCAAATATTAATTCGAGTAACTGTAGGTGCTTACAAATTTTTCAGAATCTTCTGTTCCTCCGTCGGATCAAGTGAACACAGCCATTTTCGCGAATACGTCTTATTAACGATGAAGCACACTTTGACTTTGACACCACACTTCCACACAATCACTGAACACTACACAACACACTTTCCGAAATCGTGACAGCGAACGGGAAGAAGTTGCTCCGACCGGTCAAAATAGTACTGCGGTTTTCACCTCGGTTTTTCGTGAATGGTTAAGGGTGGATTTAGGTTGGGAAATGTTGCGTTTGTTAAGGGGCCCCTAGACGATCAATAATATTGTCAATACGCCTATCAATAATATTGACGAAACGCATATTGACCGTTTAGCAGCGGATCAAACGCATTGTCAATGAATTAATTCATTGTTAATTCGGGAGCTTCAATATTATTGTCAACCTACATTGACAATATTATTGATCGTCTAGGGGCCCTTTTGATTGAACGCAGGTGTGTCGGAAGGACTTTAGGTTGAGATGTGGGGCTGTCACGGAAATTCCTTTCGGTATTGTCTTCCATCGTCAATAACGAGATTGATAAGGGTAGTTCACTCTTCGCTTCGATGGGTCCATCGCACGTGTTGTCCATCTGTCGGGGTTGAAGATGTCTGAGCGCGGTGGTTGTAAAATAATCGGCCGGTTCGGAACCGATTCGCATGCGTTTTTTGCTTGCTATAACGTCGTCTACAAGTGACAACCACATATTTTGATCGTGGTCGGAGTAACTTCTTCCTGTTTGCTGTCACGATATCGGAAAAGTGTATTGTGTAGTGTCTAGTGATCGTGTAGAAATGTGGTGTTTTGTGCTTCGTCGGTAATAAGAAGTATTCGCGAAAATGGCAGTGTCCACTTGATCCGACGGAGGAACAGAGGATTCTGAAAAATTTGTAAGCACCTATACTTGATGAAATTAGTATTTTAAAATGTAGGATTAATATTCTTATGTGTAACAATGGATATAAGGTATTCTTTCACATTTTGCAACTTCAAATTCACGATCCGAATGAGCAGTGAGACGATAACGTTGTACGGGCCTAGCGACGAATGTCCCTTCAAATTTCGTTTATCTAAAAGCACGCACACGATTATGTAGTAGGCTCTTGTCTATACGTATAACTCCACACAATGAAATTTTGCAAAAACTTTATTTAAAATTATCAGCTTGTATCTCGATAACTATTTGTTTGCGACACGTGGATTCTTTCAAACTGTTTCTTGTCTGGATGAGTCGAAGATGTTGATGTAAAAAACAATTTTCTTTGTTGTAAACAATTTTGCAGCAAGTTTCTCTTACAAATGTCCACCGATCCAGAGGTGTAGATTCTTTTCATACACCCTGTACTTGTAACTGACAGAGGCAGTCGGCTCGAAGGGTGCGCCGAACAAAAAGGACCTTCCGAAGGGGTTGCGAGCCGAAAAAGGTTCGGCACCCTATTTGATTACCTCTGACTTGGAAGACAAGCAGGATTTGACGCAGGTCTGATTCATTGATTCGACGATCTCGGGATAAACTCTCAGGTCTCTTAATCATCACCAGACGACACACTTATATTTGCCACGAACAAATTTATAGTGCATATAGCGAAGAGTTTTGAACATATTTGAAGAAACTATTAGCACATCGCTACCCAAAGGAAAATATTAATAGCCACCTGCTCAATTAAGGGTTGATTACTGTTCCTAGTATCAGTTCAGCTACGAAGACAGCGATAGAAACCTCGCCAACTATACCAGTGAGATAGGAACGAGCGGTTTCATGGTCATCGACATTGCTTACGCATCGCTCTTATCGCAAACGCCGATAATTATAGTGTGAACAGAGCACTATCCATTACGATTTGAAATAACGACGTGAAATCAGTTCGCCTTATTAGGAAGCTAGCGAAAGGTTCGCGCTAAACTGTTCCAATGAACTCGACTAGAAGCTCGCGACTCGGGAGAAGATTTGGGACAAGGATTTCGTGAATGCACTTTAGGGACAGCAGGTTGCAGCTCGCGGAGCCTTTCTCTCTCTCCTCGGAAGGTGTTCTCAACGCTCTCGGGCCCAGTTTTGCGAACGCCGGTTTGCTCTGTTTCTTGCATCGGCACGGTGCCGCCCGGGTATTTACGACTTTCGAGCGTGTTCAACGATTCGTGATTACGCGGACGGATTTGCATTACGCTCGTTTAGCGGCAGTCAGCGGTCTCGGGCGTCCGCGAGCATAGCGACCATTGTTCCGTAGCTTCGAGGAGCGCTCGGACGATGCTCGTGGATCCCGGCTGCCAAGTGGGTCAGTTTCGATCCACTTTGCGGTAAACGCGCAACATCGTTCCTTTTTTCCTGACGGTCTCGCTTCGAGCCGGTGTGTGCGCGCGGTCCTTCGACGCTGCTTCTATCTCTCTCTCTCTCTCTCTATGTATGTGTGTGCGAACGTGTATCGTTGTGCGAGGAACAAAGGGTTTCGGTTTCTGGCTGCAGTCGCCAGAGCCCGGGCTCCGTGGGTAATAATCATTAAAGTCCTTGAGCGGCGCGCGCGCGGACTGGGAAAGGTTCGCAAGAGCGTGAGCGTGAGCGTGAGCCGGAGCGAGAGAAAAAGTAAGAGAGATAGATTGAGCGGCCGTTCTATCCAATTGAAAAGCTTTTGCGCAATTGGAATTCTTTCGTCAGCGTCTCAAGTACAGCGGGAAGTGCAAGAATTCGCGACTCGGCTAGGGGTGGGGAAACAATAGAGAATAATTCGACGCGGAGCGGAGCAGAGGCAGCCTGGCCTCGACTCGGCGCCGAGGCGGGCCAGCCCGGCGGAACACGGAGAGGGAAAGAAATTTTTGAAAATATTCGTGGAAGCGGAGTTTTCAAGTTGTCACAATGGCGCAACCTGTTGCTCTACCCGGCCGGGCTTAGAAACTAAAGGTTTGCGCTTAAACGTAACGGACACACAACTTCGTTTGCCCGTTTCCCCCCTTCCCCCGCGCGCTGCCCGCCCACTTTTCATACCGCATCCAGAGCCGGACTTTTTTGCAAAGGTACAAACGATCCACGCGGTCATGCGCGAGAAGCCTCTTTTTCCTCGAGACTATTTTACGCGGAAAAAAATTGTGCCGGTTCGCCGGTAGCCGCCGATCCGGACGAATCGGTCGCGTGTTTATTCGGCGCGCGAATCCGCTTTTCCGCCCTTTCGATTTGTTTCTCTTTCTCTCTCTCTCATTCACTCTGTCTCTGTCTCTCTCTCTCTCTCTCTCTCTCTCTCTCTCTCTCTCTCTCTCTCGCTTTTTTAGGTTTTTTTCACCCCTTTCAGCCGTTTCGTTTCGTTTCGTTTCATCGGGAACAGAAATTATAAACCAGTTTTCGAAATTACGATCGTATCGGGTTATACTTGCACGTTTTACAGGATATCGCGATTTCCATTGTTGGAATTAAATGCCGGCAGTATCGCGGTTTTCTGGCGAATTTATGTGACGAAGCGTAACAGAATTAACTGTGGCGCGCGGCAAATTGGTTGTGTTAATTTTTCACGTGCATTTTCACGACCGCGTATTGTTCCATGGAATTTCGTGGGATGCAAATATTCGAACGGGGGCACTTCAGGCGCACATTTTATTTTCACGAGACATTAAAATGAAAAAGGTCCATTGCGATTCGTTCGTATTTAATTATCGTTCTTTCAAACGGGTCGCAACACGCCGGTGTTTATTTTACATAAAAACGCTGACTTCGGGATTTTCCGCGACCCGTAAAACTCTGTTGCATTTAATATCCGCGTGCTCGTACGCGGAATACCCGAACGTACACCTGAATATGCTGCTCTCTCTCTCTCTCCTCTCCTCTCCTCTCTACACTCCACACTATCTCTCTCCTCCTCTCTTCTCTCTCGTCGATAAGCCAGTCCTGTTTTCGCCAGGCGCAAAACTATCCTCGGGTAGAATCGATATCGATCGGCTTCCGAGTGAATCATTCGGGCTTCGCGTTAATTATTTTAACAGCGGTTTATCGTTGTTTGGCCCTGTAATTGGCCGTCGTTACGGTAAAACTAATTCCACCGACGTATTGCTATTACACGTTTCGCCTTTTAGCCGAACGATTTTCACTTTTTTTTGTTCCGTCGCGGAGGCGCGAAAACGGAGCTCGTTTTCCCAATCGAGGTACGCCGACCAATTTCCACATCGCGAAGAGAGCCATTCGCACTCGCACTCATGCTCGGGCTCTCGGGCCCGCGAAAATTCCGTTTCGCGATAGACCCGGACTGTGCCGGCCCGATGGAAACCTCTCGCCGTTACTTAAGGACTTTGACACGCTACGCCTGTCGTTCTAAATCGAGGTCAAACCGAATTTTCTAGTTTAACCTACTAAATAAGGCAAATTTCTGCTTTCTAAAACGAGATGCTAGACGTCGCGTCGCTTGTCGAGGCCTGCACGCTCGGAAAATTAGTGGCCGGTCGTCTCGGAGGATACCTGCGAGCGACCAAACGGGCGAAAAACCAACCGGAGACAGTGCAAACCGTGAACCGCGCATCTATTTGCACCAGAATGCGATCAAATATTGATCTTTGCCCAACTTCGGTCCGCGGCGCCCTGCTCGCGCAACGATCGCCGATCTAATCGTTTTTAACCGCTTCGACGCCACACGACTTCTCTTCGATCGCCGCTTCAGTGCTGTACTCCAATCTCTACAGTCCCTCCAGTCCCTACAGCTGATCCTTAAAATAATTTCGTCACTGTGTGTCTTCACTGTTACAATTGATACAAATTTTTCCAGACTGGAATTTCACACCGGTGATCGATCAAGAGAGAAGCACTATTCTTAACATATTCGCTCCTAATCTTTGAATGAAAGTTTCCGAAAAGGTAGTTTGATGTTGCGTAGCTCAGAGAATTGGGTACAACGTGTCTTTATGTGCGACGAATTCTTAGAATCGCCGATGTTGTGTTTATGTGAGTGGTTACAATGTCGCCGGCCGATGACGCGCACTCGAGGAACGATAAAGGTGTTGAAAGATGTGACAGGAGGACCACGATAACACTTATCCCAGAACCTCTGAAGAGAACCACATGTGGGTGACAAAATTCTTCGTCTCTCTTCGACATTGTGACTTCGGTTCTACAGCTTTGATTAACCCCTTGCCCTGCAATGTCGTGTCAGACCTCGTGATGAAAACTCAGAACTGAGTCTAATAAATATTATGTATGTTATATTAATTTCCTTTAAACCGGGATATATTTTTTATTACGCACTTGACGCATACACTGCAACTAGTTTCCACTATCTAGCAATTTGGTTAGAACAATTTTTACTTAAATCTAAGTCTAAAGGCTTAAATCTAGGTACGTCTTCGCGGTTAATGGATGTACTCCCAATGGCGTGCTCCACATACGTTTTAAATACTTCTTAAACATGCTTTAAATGCCCTAAATTCACTTAGCTTAAGTTACAATAGTTCAAAAGGTTTCGTCCTTTTTAATCTACGAAATAAGTTAAACCGAGATGAAATTCTATTTTGGTTTTGTTAATGTATAGTTATAGCAGAACATGTAGACATACAATGAATGTAAATTTTCTCCTTTTATAGGAAATTACGAAAAGAAGTTCTAATCACTGAAACCGTGAACTAAATCGCAGGGCAAGGGGTTGAAACAATGAAATTGTTCGATGTAGGACATTTCCGAGATGATTGTTCGATTGTAGTGAAAGATCCCATCAACCCTGTGTACCAGCGGATCGAATCGATTTTCCGAGGGCAGATCGAGGGACCGAGGTCCTGGGGAATCGGAAACGAGTTCGTTTCGAAATATAAAGATGCTCTGGTGGCGCGCGCGATTCGTAACCGTTCCGTGTCGCCTAGTGTCAACACGCGACGAGAATTTCATATTGGTTATTATCATACGAATATAGCAGGCCTAGGATGACAACGGATTACACGAATAATTGTCACGTGCACAGCGAGCGCGATATGTAAATCCGCTATTATTTGATACAGTTGCGACAATCGTTTGCACAATCCCCGACGTGGCATCCCCCGATTCGAGCCGATCCGATCCGATTCGCGATCCTTTGTACACTTTTGACATGGCGGAGTGACCGACGCTATTCGGGCTCTACAATTGAAATCGATCGTCCACCGTGCCGCGTCTTTCGCCCCGACGCGCGACGCGGCGCGGCGCGTTTCGACGTCGCTCGTTGCGAAACGATCTCGTTTGCGAAATCGAGGCGTATTCGTTTACCTCGCGGGATCCCGACACAATGCGTCCGCCGTCGACGACAATCGAGACGCCGCGTTTCCGGACTTGCTTCTTCGCAGATTTTTCCTCTCCGCGATCGTGTTCCCTGCGCATATTCCCGACGAATTTGCGGAAGTATCTCGATTCGGATAACGGAGAAGAAAGAGGCGAGGTGAATTCGATAATTCTGGGCATCGGCGACACGCGCTCGCCGCGGCTTTTCGATCCGCGCACGTATGCCGCGCGTTTTTATTTGCGCGATTTTGATTCGTAAATTTGTTCACGTCACGGCGGGTCCCGACGTTTCGTGACATACGCTCGAAAATCGCCGGGTTTTGTTGGAAATACAGCCGCCATGAAATAGACCGAATAATCGCCACTGGAATTCGTCCCTCTCTTCTCGCGTAATCGCGCGGAAGCAAGGACGCGACGGTGACCAAGAAAACCGGAGCCGTTCGAGAAAAACGTTGCGATCGCGTGGTACAGAAAGACCTAATGACAAAATTCGAGCTAACGGTGTACAGGATCGATGGAGATTAACCGTGAATTTTTACGTTTCGGCGTACTCAAAGACTTTCGTCGTCGCGTCGGTTCAGGCTCGGCAGCGAAGCGGCGCCTGAACTTGACACGCGTCTGTTTGCTCTTACAGCACGCACGGCGAAGCCTTCCCACAGGCAGGTGTTAATTTTACTAAGTTATCGCGTCAATAAATGTCGGGAATAAACGTTTCGCGAAACGCTCCGACCGACATATAAATGCACACGTCCGCCATTTCCGGAGGAGCGGAGCGGAGTGGAGCGAGACGTCTCGTCTCGTCTCGTCGGGTCGAGTCGATTTATCGAGAACCCGAGCGACGAGCTTTATCGCCGCGAATTTCGAGGTTAAGAATGAATCGTCGCGCTCGCGCGCGAATTGAATCACGCAGACGATGACTTTGCCTATTCGGCGCGTGATTTTTCTCGAGGCGGAAAATCACGATTCCCGGTCGCGTCTAATTTTTCCAGGAAACAACGATTAACGATCCCCGGCTGGTCGGACGTGTACAGTCGACCAGGCAATTCCGATCGGTGCGATCGGTGTCGCGAGAATTCGAAATTTCGTCCCGTCGAATCGTATTCCGTGGCAGTCTTCTCTCAGAAGCAAATCAAACTCAAACAATGCTTTGGTCGATAATTACTATGCAGGCTGCGACCAGAACTGCGAACGTATACTAGACAAGTGCTCGCGTAAAAATAAACGAAAAGAGTGTAGCGAGCAATTTTCTTCCTGTAGTTTTCGAGAAGATCGAATCTCCGGGCGACAATGTTTCTTGCGGATTTCTTACTCGTGCCACCGATAACAATGTAACGGCTCGATAGGTTTAGTACAACAAATATACATTGTACTTCTTTCTTGTAACGAGGAACCTCAGCTGATTCTCTGCATAACAAGAAGAATAAAAAAAAAAGAACTCCGGAAACTTTCCCAATTAATCGTTCGATTTCTCGACTCGCGCGAAAGAAAAAAAGAATCGCCGGCGAAGAAAGAGTTTGCGGTTCAGCTGAAGTAGTTCGAGCATGACTGCACCCACGCCTTTCGCGTTTCGGTTGCCCTTGGATGTTGAAAATGCACCGGGTACCGGTTGCAGCGAGTTCCCGAGCGACAGGTTCCCTGCGAGAGACACGTGACACAGCTGGCGCTCTCGCAATCGGGTGTCCCGCTTGCTTCGTCGCATAGATCGCGATATCCAGGGCACCGAAACGGTCTTTGGGAAGAGGGATATCTCCGCGGATATTCGAGGAGAAGAAGAAGAAGAAGAAGAACTCGGTTACGTGGAATAACGGATGAGCCGGCTCGTCTGGCGCGGCAAGTGCTATTTCACTGGGAGCGAATCCTCCGGTGCTGCGGTCGTCGCGCAAAGTGGCATCGCCGGTGGTCGTTTCGCGGAAACGAGACGTTTCTCGTTTTCGCGAGACGTAGCACGATATTTCGGCGCTCCCCGGGGACGTCCGGGAACGTCCGGGAACGTCCGTGAACGTCGGACGACCGGCACAGCGCGGCGGTCGGCGGTCGACTCCGACGTCCGAAACCAAAGAACCCCGGAGGGAGAAACCTCGCGTAACGGACGCGACCTAAGACCGGCTCGAACCTAACGAGGTCACTCGTTATACGAGAGAGGGAACACGACTCGGACTCGAGACACAGACGGGAAAAGACCCGGGAGAGAAGAGACACGACGAAGAAGCCGATAAGAAGACACCGGCGACGCGGTGGTTTCCGTTTCTCCGCGTGCCGAATCGGCTCCGAGAGAAAATCAAAAAACGACACCGGTGCTCCGACGAAACCGTACGCCGCCGGTTTTCGGATTCAGCGTGGGAAGTCGCGGAGCTACGATGCCCATGCGATCGAACGCCGAAGAGGAAAAGCCGACTAGAATGAGACGCAGAAAGAGAAAAGGAGAGAAAAGAAACGCGATGTGTCCGAGCTGGGAACGCGCAGTCTTTTCGGCCATTTTGGTGTCTAGAAGAAGCACTCTAGTCCGTCTTGTGGCCTGTCGATCTCTCCCTCCCTTCGGCCTGTTCCCCCCGCGCCCGACCGCGTTCTCCTCTCATCTGTGTCTCTCGCTCTGTCTCTTTTTCTCGCTCTCTCACGCACCTAGAGTCGCATACGATGACACGTGTACACGCTCGTCGGATGCACACACGCGCGCACTCGCGAGGGCACTCCTCTTTCCGTCTCGGTCTTTCTCTCTCCGCTCTCTTTCTCACTCTTTCCCTCCGATTCTTTTCCTCCTTCCCTGCGCCCCTACCCTTTCTTTCTTTCTCGCTCGCGCTTCTCTCCCTCTCTCCCTTTTTCTCCGTTTTTCCCCTCTTTGTCGCTCGCTCATTCTCCTCTCCCCCCTTCTCGAGGCCCCTTCCTTTCTTCCCTTTCGGTGTGTATCGCGCGCGCGGGCAAGCGAGCGAGCGAGAGGAAACTCTCACACGTACGCGTGCACAGTGTCGCGCGCTCTCGCACACCGACGACCACGACGACGACGACGACGACGGTCGTCCGTCGTGCTCTATAGGGGGTTTTCGGGTGTTCTCCGCGACATTCTCACTCTCTTTTTTTCTCTCTTTCTCTCTCGTAACACACGCTCTCTTTCTCTCCAACTCTCTACAAAGGGAACAAGAATCGAGAAAAGAAGAAATGTGTAGGATATCGCCGGTAAGCGTACTCACTCTCGCGACAGGAAGAAATGTAATCGCGGGCTGCGCTTCCTCCTGGTGGTTCTCGCGGCGATCAACCGGGATGATGCGCTCTTTCCTCAGAGCCGATCGAGACGGCTCGTGACTCTCGCGCCGAGCCGGTTGCCGCGCTCCACGGGCACAGTCTTCCTCGACATCATGTTCCCGGTGGACGACGACGACGGATACACGTTGTTGTCCTTTGGCCTCGTGGCGAGGGAGAGTCTCTCTCGGTGTCCCGCGTCGGTGTCTGCTCCGCTCCGGGCTTACTTCGCTTTTCCTTTCCTTTCACGCACCGTGTATACAGAACCAGGGACAAAGAACGAGAACGAAACACAGGCGGCGACCGCGAACCGACAAGGTCTCCGACGAGGAACGCGGCTCACTGGTTCGCTCGCTCGCTCGTAGACCACGACACGCGTACGAAAAAGGAGATCGAGTCGAGCCGCGAACTAACGAAATGGAATCGACGGTTGCACCGAACTCTCCGGTCGTGCCAGCTCCCCTCTCCACCGTCTTCCTTCCACGCAAGGAGCCTGTTGCTCTCCTCCGTTCGATCCTTCCGATCCTCGAGGGCGCCGCTCCACTGTCTCTATCGTTCTCTCTCTCTCGTTCTCTCCCTCACACACACACACACACAATCTCGGTCTCTCTCTCTGTCTATCTCGCTCGCACCAATCGCGCGTCTATCCTCGGTTTTCCGCTCGCTATAGTCGTCGGATTGGATTCGCCGTCGCGCCGGTACCCAATCACGGGAAAAAGAAACTTGGTCGCGCTCGTTTCCACCGACGGACCCGACGAGAGTTCCTCGTATTGAGACGACGACAGGCCACGAGGTCGGAGTCGACGACGATCGGTGGTGTCACTCGTCGTCGATCGGTACCCTCCTCCTCCTCCTCCTCCTCCTCTCGATCGTTGGTACTGTATTATTGGTCCCGGCGGCCGGAGGATCGAGCTCGATCGGTTAGAGATCCGTCCGGCGTGCCGCGAGATCGGGAACGGAGCACGACGAGTTTACGCGGTGAGGGCGTGAGTCGCGGATCGCGGATCGCAGCGCGCGTGCACAACACAACATCGGCAACGGGGCGACGGGGACGACGACGACAGGCGACGGACGGCGATCGCCGGTCCAAAACAACGATCCTCTTTCCCCGTGTCTCGGGGTATTTTCCGCTTTTTTTTTTCTTCGTTCCCCCGTGTCCGAGAGCCGCACTCTCTCGAGAGTTCCTTTTGTCGATCGTTCGCACTCTCTTCTCTCTTCACCGTTCTACGTATATCCCTTTCCCTTTGGCTGGTTCGTTGGTCGACGCGACGATACGCGCCGCGTAACGCACTGGTTTTCCGCCAGTTACTGCGGAACAAAAACACCGAGACGTTCCCTTTAAGGGTTTCGTGTTCGTTTGTTTCGCGGGGGTTGGTTGCTCCTTCCGTTGTTGTTTCGCTTCCGTCTTTCACTCCCCCGTTGTTCTCTCGCTTGTTCCACGGGCGCACAGGCGAGAGGGAGATGAGGCGACACACGCACACGCACCACTTGCCCAGGCCTCGACGTTTGATCCGGCTCCGGATATGCGACGTTCGTCGAGTTGCATTGGGTCGCGCTGCGCTCCCGTAACTGCATCCGCGTCGGACGGTGCGGCTTGCGCGCTAGGAGCGCCGCCATCCAACCACCCCACCATCATCGTCCCACCACCACCACCACCACCACCACCACCACCAGCATTCTCCTCACCACCGACTCGCGCCACTACTACAACTACTAGGTCCTACTACTACTTCTACTACTACTACTGCCACTACACTAACACCGTCGTCCACGCCGGCAACACATCCTAGCGACTTCGCATCGTCCACACTACCAACACACGCGACCTTCCTCTACTCGCAAACCTCGTCCACGTCGTTCGTCGTTGTCGTCGTAGTCCTCCTCCTCCTCTTTCTTCTCCTCGTCGTCGTCATCTTCGTCGCCCGCCGCTGTCGTCGTCGTATCGACGCCGCGTGCTCCGACCACGACCACGACCACGACCACTGCGATTACCTCCGTCACTGCCACCGCTCGTTCCCGACGACGACGCACCGTGCACGCACGGCCACGAGTTAGTTACGAGCACACGAGAACCTGCCGCCGCTCTTCCCCGAGAGCAGGCCTCGCCGGAATCGCTAACTCCCTGCTTCGCGATCCACTCGATCGTTGTCAACCTTCTCGATCGACTCTCGAACGATTCATACTGAAATCCACCTCCGAAATTTCCACCGGCTGTTCTCTAATCAGAGACGTTCCTAAATTAATTTCCTAATGTTCAACTACGGTACAAGTAGATCAATTCCACGTGGACAAAATGGGAAAGGTCTTGTTCAACGAAAAGATTGCAGAACAGATAAATCGGTCAAATCAAAGAGCAGAGTTAGCTGATGACCAAGTAACATAAACGCAATGGAACGCCACGATGTAGACAGACACTGTTTAGGTAAACCGTACGATTGCAGCGTCGCCTTTGTTTTGTCACCGATCGGTGATTTAGAGACAACGTGTTGCGTTGCTCGGAGACATCAACTTCTATCTTTAGAGCTCGCGCTTGCTCATTTGCAGCGGACGGGGGTATACGCGGGTTCGGCTCCCCGGAACCTGTTCCAGTCTTCGCATTGCTTTGTCTTACGCTCATAGATCGCCTTAATGCATTCTTACATGCGAGTTTTATCGATTTTCCTTGCCCCGCTGCTCCACGGTCCGGCTTTTCTTCGCGGAACACGATCCTTCTAGAATCCAATTTAAGAACGCCTCCTCGGCGAGGCGCGCTCGGCGGTTCCAGGAAACCGGCCCGACTTGCCACGATCGAACGCGCGCTGCGCCGTTTTTCCCGAAACCCACCGCGATCCTCGTAACAGTCTAATCATGTCCTACGATCGGTGTTTTTCCGTGGCTGAAAACGACTTAGGAGCGTGTGTCGCCACGTTTCTCGCGAGGATAGAACGCGAGGAGAGGAGACGAGCGTTTGGTGACCCGCGGCTGTGATCTCCCCTCTCCTCTCCTCTCCTTTCCGTCGCATCGGCGAGCCCGCACCGTGGCCATGACACTTTTAATAGGAGACAATTTGATGCAGTTGTCGCTGCGATTTGAAATTTAAAAGCTAATCGCTGTGTGGCGCAGCGCCTAACCGCTTTTAGACGCCAGTTTTTTCCAGAGATCGACCGAGCAACAGATGTTCCGACCGTGAAGAATACCGATTCGCGAACCTCTCCCTGCTCGGGAATCGCGTCGATCGAGGGCACAGCCCCGCTTCACGCTGCTGTGTTTTCAATTTATATTCGCCGGGAACGCGCATTAATTTATTAACTGAAAATACGCGCACCGTTTCCCGCGGTTCACTCACGGTATCGTAAAATCTTGTTAAATTGACCGTGAAGTTCCCATTAATGGCCGTACACACGATAAACGCGATTATAACTTTTATCTGGTCGCGTTTAATCCCCTTATTTCTTTCTTAGCTCGCGTAATTGTTCTGGCTCGCGTACACCGACACCGACTCGCTTCTATCTTCCTCTCTCTCTCTCTCCGTCGTGTTCTCCCGTCCGTTTCGCTGTTGCGCGCGCGCGAACGCGATAGATAACACGCTGCCGCGGTACTCGAGAGTTTCGAAAAATCGGCCGTTCGCCAGCCAACGAAAATTCACCGTCGATAAAAATATCCGACTATCGGCCACTTTCGTAGAAACGAGCGTCGAAACCGGTGCTCTATCTGTCTATTTATTGGTCTATCTTATCGGCGACAAGCCTATCATTTTTCGCGCGGTCCTTCAAACTTTGCGCAACAACTGCCACCAGCGTAGGAGGAGGGGCAGAGGAGGCGATCGACGACGGACCTTGAGGCCTACGGATGCTTTAGAAATTCGTTAGATAATCCCGAGACGCGCGGCCGCTCTCAAGATGGCAGTCGAAAGTGCAGATTAGATAGGACTCGTCGTGACGACAGCTCCGACACTCCTGACGACCACTGCGACCGTTACGCAAGCCCCTTCAAAATTGCGAGTTAAAGGCAACAGATTTCCTACAACCCCACGATGAAATTTCATTCGAACCGAAACTAGAAAGTTGAAATTGATCGAAGCGAAACCTTCTGTAATAATATCGAGCGTGGCGATGAACACTTCGACTGGAACCCGCTAAATCTGTGTTGTTAATTCCCTTTAAACTGATTGTGGAATGAAATTCTATTGCATTGTAGTCAATATGTAGCCATCGGAGACTAGGTTGATGTATGAATGTTCGAAAAAGTTCTCATCATTGTAATGGTGAAATAAATCGTAGTGATAGGGGTTAATGAAATTCATTTCGCACGAATTATGCACGATCAAAATCAATTTCATAGGTGACCAACGTGAACGTGTTGGACAAGGTTGTCGAATCACGTGCACTGCCACAGTAACTCGAACATTTCGAGCTCGAAAAATGTGCAAATCAGATGCAAAGATCCGTTTTCGGGTCGAATCGAAATCAGGATTAATTTCGTTCGGGTCTCTTGAATACGGTGGTCTAGTAGAAAGATTATTTTCCATCGCCGCGAGTCTCTCGAGTGGTTGTAAAGCCCGATTAACTTGTAATGCGCGAGCGGACGGCACTTTGATCGCAACAAATGTAATCGGGAGAGCGCGTAATTACTTTCGGGTGAAATAGGCCCGAACGTTGCGCGAGGGTTAATGCCGTGAGACCTATTCCCTGTATACTTGACATTAAATTTTCCGGCGGCCTTCTAAGCAGCCCGTTACGTGGCCAGCCAGGCTGCACCGCAGCCTTTCTCTCGGCGAGTCGGCGCTCGGTGCACCGAAAAATTCGCGAGCATCGAGAGCCTCTCTCTCTCTTCCCCACACACACTTTTCCTTCTCTCTCTTTCGCTGTTTCTAGTGCCGCCGAATGTCGGGGCCGCGCGTTTCGAGCTTGATATTTTCGCCGGCGAGAGAGATACTTGTTGCTTTCGACCGCGAGCGGGCCAACTTTGTGGCGTTGGCGGGCCGGAGGTGCGGGGGTGAAGGTGGCGGCACACGAATCGGGATTCAAAGAGCGCCGGCGGAGGAGAGCATAACTCAAAGTTCTCGGCGCGCGAGCTATAACGCGCTCTCGGTATTTTACGCGAGAGTTCCTCCTCGTAACCGCAGTCCGGACTCCGATCCGACCGTGGTGGTCGGATACGACGGCCCCGTGTTCGTGTCTCTCTCTTTCTTTCTTTCTGTGCGTGGCCCGTGTACGCGCGCGTGTGTACTTCGCGTCAGTGTGAACGCGCGTCGATGCCACGTGACGTCTAAATTCAGTCGGCCATTTTGGAGCATGATTCATTTGTTTAGAATGGGTCGGATAGGAGTAGGGGGCGGAGCCACACACACACCAAATCTTCGCCGCGTTTTAGATACGAGCCGGACGACGACGCCTCGGCCGTGTGTCGAGTCTGAACTTTCGTCGCCTGGATCGCGCACCAGCCCGGCCAATCGACGTCACCGTCTCGATCGCTTCGATCTTCGGTCCCAAGGCGCGCGCGCCATTCATACCCCCCCGTCTTTTCCAGAACGCTGGCCCGCCGAGAACCGTGTCTCCTAGTCTGATTCCTTCAATCAATTAGTCCTCGTACTCGACATCCAAGTCAAGTATAAAGTCCGACTGGATAATTCCACCAAAATTAAACGGAGCTCGGGAATGTGGTCCCAAACATTAACCCTCATCCGTCCCTCATTTCACGAACTGAATAAAAAATCGATAAAATAACAATATAAACAGTTATTTTTCAATGATTTCTAATAACAATTGATGAGTTAACATTTACGTCTTAGGTTTCTCGGTTATGCGCCTCGCATTAAAGAAATAAAAGACACGAAGTTTCGGACAAAACCTACAAATAACAGAACAGTATAACATATTTTGGGAAAACAGTGTCAAATCGACAGGAGAGACGGATGAGGGTTAACACGTTGAACTTTGTTATGATACGACTTAAAAACGATTGTCGTAAAATTAATACCACTGAGTGCACAAGATTATTGTGCAAGGTGAGAGTTTTATTACGAGGCAATTGCTATTGATAACAATGATTGTTTACCCCGACGCGAGGAATTCGTTCTGAACTGGGTAGGAAGGGTTGGATCAAAATCCCCTTCTAGAAATAGTTGAAACTTACGTGAAATGTTTAAAATTGAATTGAACGCAGGACTCTGCCTTCCACACTTTTTCATGTAATCTCCCAACAGTATCCCAGGCTCCCTACAGTAAACATCCCGACCCTGAAACGCAAACGGCAGCGGTTGTTCTACCGGACTTCTCCGAAATTCGCTACTGGACGACCGTCGCTGGAACATCGGAGACCGGAGGCCGCAAAGACCCCACGTCCCCCTTCGTCCAGCGTTGGTAATCTCGATCCTTGGGACCCGGCACGAAACCTTCACCGAATCGACGAATTTCGCGCCCTCGAACGGCGTGCAACGTGTGTCGCGTCGACGCTCGAGACGGCAGCCGCGTTGTCTCGCTCGAGCCGGGATCAACGAGCGCGACAAGGTTACGAGGTGTAAGCGTTTATTCCCTCGAAAAGGAGCATGAATAATTTATCGGCCGCGAATAAAATGAAAGGAGAGGACGGTGAACGCGCGCGCGGGACAACCGCGATCTTATCGGGCCCGAGCGTTATCGCGGCCGACGAAATCTTTGCTCCGAATCGTTGCTTTGTCGAGCTGCATGGGATAATTGCGGCCGCCGCTTGCCGGTACACGGTGGCCGTGAACCGTCGATGTGCTTTTCGCCCGCGGCATCGCCAGATGGTACTTTAATTAATACCGTTTCGATAAGCCTAATCACGAGAATCGAATATTTTGTTCGTTGCTCCGTGTCTCTCGACACTTCAACTGCCAGACTTCCCAGAAATCGAAGATACGATAATGTATCCAGCTTTGTAAATAAATTCTGACGTTATTTGGTTACATCTACAAAATGCAAGAATTTGTTCGGTTTGTCAAGTGTTGAACTTCCTGCGACGATGGTGTCACGAATGACATTCCGGGAATACATAGTCATCGCTTTCAAAATGTGATGGTGACTCATATTCGACAATTCCGTTCGGTATCGACGATTTTCTGGACACGGTGTATGCGAGAGGACCAGGCGTTAAAAAACAAAGGCGCGTCGAAATGCGGGCGTCCGACGAGGGCCGAACTGAAAGAGAGAGTGTAAGAAGCGGCCCGAGGTCCGGCGAAGCGTATTCAATCTTCCGTCTCGCTCGCTTCCTCGGTGTGCGGTGCATTGCCGAAAGTGCAGCCGGTGTTCGGCTCGGCGGCGGCGGATGCGGAGAGCTCGGCAGTGCGGTCGGATGGGCCCAAGGTCAGTGGCAGTGGGTCAGTCGGACCAATCGCGCGGCTGCATCGGTGAAGGCCGCGCCGAATTCGAAGTGGCCGCGAGAGGGGATCGTCTCGACGAAGCGTATCTTTCGAGGACGGCCTACCGAGTCGGCGACGGCGATGGAGTCGTTTCTTTCTCACTTCTTCTCTCCTCTGCCTTCTCTCCTTCGTTTCGTCTCGTCGTTTCTCGTCCCGTGTTGTCGCGTCGGATCGCGTCGCGGCGCAACGCGTTCGAGATCGAAGCGTGACACGCGGTGTCGCTGGTTCATTCCGGTGTCGAGCGAGCGGTGCAGGAAAGAGAACGGATAGCAGGCCGGTATCCGAGCCGGCCTTGACCGTATCTCTGCTTATCGCCGCCGCGTTCGCGCTTTACGCTCGTCGTCACGCGTTCCCGGTGTCGGAGAGCTGCCCGTCGACGGAGACGCTCTCCACTTTCCATTTCTATGGGCCTGGCCTGGACTATTGTCCGAGAGAAGGAAAAGCACTCCGACGAATGCGGGGACCGTTTGATAAACAAGACCTCTAGCTATTTTTGCCTGTGGCGCGCGCGATTGGTCGCCCGATAACTAGACGGTCTAAGGAAATGCCACGCCTCCTAGGCTCCAAAAATTTAGGCACCGCACTCATCTGTCCTTCTCCCTCTCTGTGAATTGCTTCGAGTAGGCGTGGTTTCATCGCGCTCGGTTCCTATGGGGTAGCGCTTCACTCAGCCATCTGTGCCTATGTAATTCTAGTTCATTCTACTAGTCATCTATTTTCCTACCTGTTCGAAGCTCTCGGCGGGCCAGGAGCGGTGCTCCGCGGGGCAATCCGCGGCATTACGGCCGATTCCCGACGAATGGACAAGCGTGTAACGCGTGCATTGCATCCTCTGCGTTATTAATTAAATTAGAAGGGACGCGAGAACGAATCGCGAGCCGCGTCTCAACGCCGGAACGGACTCTCCACCGACTTCCTCCCCCGAGCACAAATTTCCACGTCGGCAATTATTCGAATTAATTTCGCGATAATTATACCGATTATGCAAATTATGTAATTTGTTTCATTAGCCCCGGCGATACGCATTATCGGGACGAGTACTCGCGAGGCAAGCTCGTCACGGTCCGCTGGCGTTTCGAGAATAGCGCTGCGCGTACGATGCGATTTTTCGATCGTCTCGCGAGTCGACTCGATCCTTCTCGTCTCGGTGTGAGCCACCACTCCGCTTGTACGTGTAAATGGCGTCACGGTTCGCCGTAGACGCGGGAATACATTCATCGGCGTTATCTGGGACGACGAAAGGGTCTTCGTACGTCGAGGCTATCGTAAGTGCAAGGTACGCTGACACAGAATAACGCGTGCATAAACGCCGGTAACGAACCGTTGTTTACTCCTAAGTATCCTAGCCAGCGTAATTGATGTTACGTAAGTACTTGCACGCCGCGGCACTCGCACAGCCAGCCGGCGATCACGAACGAATCACCGGAGCTTTCTCCGGCCGGGAACTCGACGCGCGTGGAATCGCGCGAGCTTCGGGTCCGACAGGGCCAACCCTCCCGAATCCGCTCCGAATGCATTTACATGCTTCCGAAGCAGCTGCATCCGCCTGTTGCACTCCGATCTTATTTATAACCAAACAACATCTTCGACGATTGTTGCAGCAACTCAATCGGTGGGGAGACCAGGCCGAAAGTAATATTGTGTTGGCAATCGACAGTTGGCGCGCCGGGCCGACTGTGCCAACTCGTGTCTAGGTCGCGCTCTGATTGGCCCGTGTTTTTCGTTAATAACTCCTAAACAAAGCCGCGGATAACATTTTTGCAAAGGAAAATGTCGCTTAAAATGATCTCAGGAACCACCCGCTTTCGGGATTTCCACTAATTTTGGGACACCCTGTATATGATATTATTCGTATGGCTGTAACTGGAAATGGTAGATTTACGTTTCCTGCACACACTGTATGACATATTTTATGAACTGATACTTTTTAAGAAAAATTAGTAGAACGTCGTAAGTTTTACAAAATTTGCACGCATTTGCACGCGTTGCGAAGTATTTAATTTGAAAGCCTACTTCATCTCCATAAACGGCAAAGAGAAAATCCCGCAATCCCATATTATCATTTTATTTTAATATTTTAGTAAACGTATCTACGATCACCCGCTTAGAGTTGCTCGAAGAATGGTGCAAATTGAAGAATTTGAAACGAAAGGATTGCGTTAGTGGATTACTAGAGGCTATTTTTACCGGAAGGAATGTGAGCGGACACAATATTGAAGGAATTTTGGAGAAGTTTATCAAAAATATTGAGAAACGTTGGAAAATAGGCAATAAGTATAAACATAGATTTCTGAAGAATATTTCGAAGAATGATACAAGAATTCCCATGTCCTCCTAACGGGAGACATTCGAGTTGCCAGGTAGATTTATGATGTCCAAGGTTTATCAGATTCTACGATACAGTCGTAGCAATTGTTGTCCCAAGAACGTCTTCTCACGGTTGACACTCGGGTGCCAGCAGTGAGTGCTCTGTTCTTTCGAAATGCATAGCGCGGCTACGATGTTTGCGATGGGTGACTTCATGATTTTAGGGGCAGTAGCCGCCAGCGGGGAATGTTGGTTTACTCGATTCGTCGAGTTTTCAGCGGGCGTCGGATCAATGAAATTAAGGACGCCGTTCCGTGAATCGGTAACCTCGAATCCGGAGATTGCGATCGCGGTAGCTGGCAGAGCGCCAGCGATTCCATGCACCGGTGACTCTTGAAAGTTGGTGGCGGGTGCTGGCGCGCGACCCGACTCCCGCTCCTCTGGGTATTCGCTCGATTTCCCGCTCGGGAACCCTCTGCCGGATTCTTTTTCCGATCGTGACCGTTTCGGCGGCGATTCCGCGCCCTTGAAAACTCGGGATGGCCAGATCGTGGCGCGAATACGTATCCTCGTCTCGTCTACAGCCGTCTCTCTTCTCTGCTCTCTTTTTCTCTCTCTCTCTCTTTCTCTCTATCTCTCGTTCCCTCGTTCTCTCCGGTCGTCTGACCATATTTTGGCGATACCTACTTGTTGCGCGAGGAACGAGCGACGCGTACATATGTACCTGGCGTGTGTGCGGTGCCGCATCTACATACCGCGGCGGCACATGGACTCGACATCGGCGTGGTTTGCTCTTGGCACAGGTACAAATAAAGTCAACGACCCCGGGAACTCGAAATAATTTCACTGTGTTTTCCTCGAAAGACCTCTGCCGCTCTCCGCTTCGTGCCGCGCCGCGTCGTCTACTCGCTCGGGTGCAACGATCCCGTTTGTTTTTCGCGTGTTACGTCGACGTTTAATCGAGCATCGAGAGAGAGAGCTAGCTCGTTGCTCCTGAAAAGACTCGGTGGACCGCGTTGTTTACGGCTAATTTCCCGAAAATCATCGAGGGCGTGGCCTCGGGTACGCTTAATTCGTTCGCGAAATTCGATGTAACCAGAAACCCGATTTTAGCTTTGACCGGAACGGCAGCGAGCCGTGCTCTCTCCGCTACCCTGCCGATTTTAGCAACGATTCCCCCTCCCTGTCCGTGCCGGCCCTTTGTTACAATCGCGCCTTTGTGCCGGCCAACCGGACAGTCGAATCGGTCGGAACGTTTTCGGATAATGCGATCTACATACTCGGATACAACTCGCAGAACGCCGATACGCGAACTAACACGGAAAGAGAGATATCGCGGAGCGGAAAGGCGTCGTCGCGAGGCCGAACATTTTCGCCGGGTTTTCCGGGCGTGCACCGTGGCAAACTGTTGCTGTGACATTGAACGATCGACGCGACGGTTCGCAGCCGGTACATAAGAGAGGAGTACATACGGTTCCAGCAGACGGCTGGTACATGCCGGCGTTCCTCGTATTTCGGGGATAGCGCTGCTCAGCCAACTACCCTCTCCCTCCACCCCTCCCATGGCCGACTTGGAAAATTTCGGGGGTAACCGACTGCGCTTTAAACGAGCTGCGTCAGCTGCCACCACCACCACCACCGCCACCACCACAGCCACCACCGCCGCCGCCGCCGTTCGCTGCAGCTGACCTATATATTTGGCTACGTTATGTATGCACCCACATATATATACTAATACCTACTGTGCATCCGCTACGTAGCCGACGGCGTCGATATAAACGCGGTTACTACTTGTTGCTCTAGTCCCAGAAACTGAGAGTGCCCGCTCCGTTTCGGAGGCTCTCTCTCCTCTCTATCGGACGGTGCCCAGCGACTCTCAACCCTCCAGCAAAATCACCAGATTACACTCTTCTACCCCTTCTTCTCTGATGAACCCCCTTGATCGTCGAACTCGCGTAACCAAAGGATACCAATTTTTCGAATAACTACAGCCCTCGTATATGGGTGAGGAAATTTTTTCCAATAATCTCACGAGAAGCACCGAGCACTAAACGCAGTTGGCATACATCGCCTTTTAATAATGACAAAATTGCATTTATTTAGATTTCGTGCCGGCTTTGTTTAAATATGTATGTAGGGTAATTTCGGGAGAGATGCACCAGTTTTTATTGTGGCAATGCTGGACGATTTTTAACTGTTTTTCGCGTGTCATTTACATTGTATTAATCTGTGCAAATAACCTCGTTTCGAAGGACACCTGTACCACATCATTTACGTGTAACAGAAGCATAAAAACTTTTAGCGCTCCGTACTCCTGACGAAATATTTTTGTGAGTGGTAACTACAAATGTTATTACGTTCTTATTGTATGATTTTAACTATCAGTATTGACTTAAATAGAGACTCCATTACGATGTTTCATCGTGTTATGACAAAATTTCTTGTACTGGTTCTTGTTTTTGTATAGGTGCGTCTCTCCCTCAATTTGAGGATAAACGCACCAGTAATTTAGGTACGTATTCTAGGCAGTCGTTTTCGTCAGGAGCATCCCTTTTTCAATTAAGGATGTTCTGGAGGTATATAAAAACGCAACAAAATTTTTGAAAATTTGACAAGATATAATTCTTGCTAAATTAATGCAATTACCAATCTTTGGGTTCGATTCACTGCACCGGTTAAGAATTATAGCAACTTAAAGTTTGCACATTTTAACACGTCTTCTTATGGAGAATTCATAAAATTCCACTTCAAACCCTATTTAAACCTTGAAAAAACACAACTAGAAACTCCAAAAAAAAAATACTATCAAAAACAAAAATATACTCATGAATGGCTTTCATTGCCAATATATTGATGGACTTCGAATTTCTAGTACTTTTGTCTCACATTGTACCTCCAGAAGATCCTTAATTACAAAGCGATAAATTAAAACTGAGACTTGTTGTTTGACACACTATTTGTTCACATCATACACATTAATATTATGGTAATTATTTGGAAAGAGGCACTGCTTTCAGATTTTGATGAAATTTAAATTTGTTATAGATTTTGAGATTCTGAACAACTTTTTCCTGTTCATATATGAGGGGATCACTTTTAGTTTCCGCGAGGTATTCGCAAAAAAACTATTGCTAGTACTGAATTAAATTTTCCGTATTCGTGCACGCTCCATGAAACATGTACAATGTATACTACTTTATGTAACATGTGTGGTAGAGGAAACAAAGAGGTAAAGTAGCGAGAAGAGACTGCAAATAAAGGAGTGCGTCTGTCCCCAATTAGGAATGCATCTCACCCCAGACCCTAGGGAGAGATGCACTTTTTCAACCTTTTTTAAACAGTACAGTAATGTCGCGTTTACTGTCCGCGATCGGGTACACGATCACTGTCCACTGCCTATCCACTCCACTGTCATGCTGTCCTTTTCTACGTTCGGTTTTCTTTGGAACTCTCGGCGCGGTCGGCGCGGTAGCCGCAGTCATAAAAAAATAATGTCGATATGCGATCACTGTCCGTGCAGAACACAGGCTGTTGGACAGTAAACGCGACTTTACTGTATACTAATATAAAAGTTAATATTAATATAAAAATTCAACTGTGCCTGTCTACACTTTCAATTCTTTTTAAATAAAATTTTTATAACCAGAGAACAAAATGCGGTGCATCTCTTCCGAAATTATCCTAGTTCGATAGAGAACTTCACTAAAAAAATTTTCTCAGAAAAGCATATTTCTAATTGTAATATTTATAAAAGAAGAAATCAGGAATCATTTCGACTCATTCGGTAGTTCTAGTGATATATTCGTTGCACCAAATTTGGTAAAAACCTAGAAAATGTAAGAAGTACCACATGGATTTTCGAAAATTTTATTTAAAGTGTCAACCAGCAGCTAAATCCTGCATGATCTTCCCTTGAGCATTACAGCTCGGAAAACAGGAGCACAGGTGCAATTTTCATGCACTCTTTGAAATTAGATGATCGGCTGTGAGAAAATAGGGTTGCGATACGATCTACAAAGATTCAGAGACCGTACTTCTGAACGCTTGTGCATTGCTATGCACCTTGACGCTGGAATTATGGACACGTTGAATGCGCACTATGAGTTATCTCGTAGTAAACAATCTAGCCATTGGTACCGGCTGTGAATTAATTTACAACGAGTTTGCGTCCAACGCCAGATACGAAAATACGCGCGGGCAAATGAATGCAATTCACAGTCCGTGGGCGCCATAGACAAGTATTTTAAGTAATGTGGGCGTGCACCAACAGAACTTTTAGTCCTATCAAGCTGTATAAGAGTATACGATTGCACGAGCAACTTAACTCGAATCTACCCCTCTTTTCTCCCCCCACAATTAAATGACTCATGAATAGACTGCTGATATTATGACAAAAATAATAAAATGTTGAACATCCGAGAAAACACATTTTTATCTGGCTGCTGTTCCCTACAATTGACTTGGATGACTGTTATTTCAAAAGGTGCACCGTCTGCTTGTGAAAGTCGGCACAATGAATGAAGACTCGATCCAGTCGATGAAGTCTCATGCAGGTTTCAGTGCTGCTTTGTGATCCCCTAAATATTCCGAATTCTGTACGATCAAGGAGCGATGGGTACGCGGTCGGAACGGGGTCGCGAAGATCTCATTGATCCTCGGCAGCTTCGTCTTGGCACAGTGTGGTCTCTGGCTGCATCCGATATGCATGCAGACACGGGGACGCCTGCGAAGCGTTGCCAGTGCAGTAGTATTCGGGTTGCATCCACCGATACGGTGTGCACACCAGTGCAATGCATCGCGCACACGGCACGGCGAAGCACGGAGAGCACATGCACATGGACGTGCACGCGGGTACACGTCGCGTCTGTAAACGCGCTTGAAACTTGCCGGTAGTTTGTCGGTGTGCGTGGTGCGCCATTTGTACGGTCACACGGTCGAGAACACGGTCGAGCACACGACAGTGGGCGTGTGTGAGTTTCGAGCTGTGTCGGTGATGGTGGATGCACGTAGGAGCCGCGCGCATGGATGCGCGCAAATGTGGGAGCGCGTTCGCGTCCGTGCCCGAGCTTCGGCTCGAACAGTACGTGTGCACGTGCAACCTCCATGTGCATGTACATGTGCATGTGCAGGCAGCCGGCTGCGCCGGCTTGTATCGCTGCGAAACGCGATGTGGAACACACTCGCTCTCGATGGGTCACTCTCACTCTCTCGGCCGAGAGGGAAATTTGGCAGCTGTTTTAAACCCGGCTAACTGGCGAAGCTACCGACCCACCTCTCTGCCACGGTCCTTCCGTCTTTCTCTCTCTCTCTCCCTTTCTCTCTCTCCTCCCCAAACCCGCCCGCCTCCGGCTTCTTTATTTCTCTCTCGCTCGATCTTTCTCGGATTTTGCTCCACCCGAGCCGAGGCTCTCCCGCTTCGCTTTGCGAGCTTTTGGGACTTCGCCCCCCCTCACTCCCTCTCTCTCTTTCACTGTTCGTCTAGTCGTTCATTCACGAAATTTTCTGTCTCCCATAAATCCCAACCACGGAAGCTCTCGAGCAAAATTCTCGGGGTTCGTTCACCCCTCGAAATTCGATTTCGCAGCTACCGAAAGAGGAACAGTCGCCGGTGCTGTGTCGTGTTCCCTGTTTTTTGAAAGGAGACAACCGAAGACACAATAGCTGCCCACTCCTATTATTTCAGACTCGTGAGATGGGTGCGGGCAGGTTATAGCGAAACTTCAGCAATCTTCTTTCGAAAAGCAGACCGTGCTCGCGCCGGGTAAAAAGTCGGGTGAGCGTTCCGGTCTCGTCGAACGAGGCTGGTTCGGCAACGGATGTGTCGCGCACGATTATTCGTGGCAGGCGTGTGCATACGAGGGCGCTTACATGCATGCATGTGCGTGCAAGTGCGTGTTCACACGAGCGTGTGCGTGTGCCCCGGCTCGCAAATACGCGTCTCCGACGATACACACGGTGTGTACCTCTCTCTCTCTCTCTCTCTCCTCGTCTGTCCCGTTGCGGCGGGCCGCTTCTCGCTCCGATGCACTCTCTCCCGATGCACTGCCGTACGGCGAACTCGCCGAACGTGTAGCTTTTTTACCACACTGACCTGGGTTAACTCGGCGTGCAGTGCCGAATAATAAAACCGACGAAACCGCTGATCCCCTCTCTTCGGGGCCTCTGCTCGTCGCACGCACTCGGAAAACGAGAGTGTGCGTGAGAGCTCTCGCGAGCGCCAGGAACTCGAGGGAGCGTTCGCTCCAACTCGCTCCGACTCGCTCCGACTCGCTCCGACTCGCCGAACCCACTCCGCCCTCCAGCCAAATATAAATGCAACGGTGTGCGCTGGTGCATCGCACACTGGCGCACACGGTCTCACCGACCTGCTCCCGTCTCCGGCCAGAATGCACCGAGTGGCACACAAACGATCCTGTCCCGAGGGCAGGGCCACGGTCACCCGAAAATACGACGGCACCGAGAGCTCTCACTCTCGTTCGTGCTCGCATTCGGCTTCCGCCGTCTCGTTCTCTTCTTCTCGTCCTCTCTTTCGCTCTCTCTTCTTCCCTCTCCGTCCCTAATTTCCCCTCCTCTTTTTGTCCTTTTTAGTTTCACCCTCTTCTTCTCCCGTTTGCCTCGCTGCCTTTCAATGGCTCCGAGCCTCTGTGTGCTCGCGTATTGTACCCGCTACCGGCTGATTCACGAATCGTGGCCCTCTCGATTACTCGCGACCGTGGGATCGACCGAACGCGTTTTTTTTCCCGATCCACCGGCCGCGTTCTACTCGCGCGATCAAACGACGACGTCGCTCCAAATACATATTGTACACTTCCGAGAGGAAGAGTCGTCGAATATCTTCACCGCGAGGTCGGTGAACTCTTTCTAATCTGCTCGAGTCTCGTGCCAGTCACATTTTAAATTGAGCTCTTCGTTTTGGGAGATATATTGCTATGGATCTAGGATATTAAGGATCTCAAACAAATCGAGTTCCACGTAGAAGAATGTACAGCCAAGGCTTACATTTTGCATCCGCTTAGAATTTTGTTGTGAGTGGTTCTGTTTTCCCTCGTAGGAACCAATACAAAGTGCTCCATCGGATTCATCAAGACTCCATAAAATTTTGTGGCCTGGTGCAAGAATCGCCAATGTTCATCTGTACTTACATATGTATTACATAATGTTGAGTTTTACATATGTATAACTAGACTGCGGATTTTATGCATTTATGACAAAAATAACTACGTATAATTTGAAGCAGTGAACATATTAAAAAGATAGGAGGGCACCAGTGTATTAGTTTCAACTGTACAAGATAATTACAATAGAAGAAGAAAAAATTTCGTAGGTGGCCCCTGTATTTTGCAATTGATGTAGACAAGTGGTTCTTAAACTTATGTAGTCCGGGGCCCACCTCTTGAACAACATTTTTTAGTATTTTTTGAGATTTAATTTGAAACATAAAACATTTCAAACATGAAAATGATTTGAATGATCTGTTTTTTTTTAGCAAAAATATTTGCTGATGTCGAAATTGTTTCGCGAACCTCCGGTAAAGGACCACAGTTTAAGAACCACTGATGCAGATATTTTGTATTTCGCATAAAGATCCGCAGTCTACATATAACATATCCGAAAATCATCGAAATCGAAGATGAAGCAGCTGTTCTACAGTTTGACCAATTTTCCAGTGTTCTATTTCCTTTTTCTTGGGGTTGAGGGGATGGACCAAGGCCCTCTGCCCCCCTTTTTTCATTTTATTCTCGGGACACCCAATGAACTGCCCCTCTACTATCTACTTGACCCGAAATATGGCTTCTCCAGGGAGCTACCATCCGCAATAACTCCTGGAGAAGGAGAACTTCAGGCCCAACTCCACACCTGTTCTTTTCATAATGCCCCCCCCCTCGTTGCGCCACTGTGCTCCATTGACAATTTCTGCCTTCTGACATTTGAGTCTATTTATATTTAAAACGAGACTACGTGTTAAAACGAGTGCGCTACGGTGAAACTAGCCGGGAATCGTCTCGCCGGAAGATTCGAATCGAGTGCTACCCTAAAACCTAGTACCCTCGCCGCCCCCGCATAAGGTAGCCTAGTCGAAGCCGCGGTTTCGTCGCTCTCAATTTCAATCTAGTCCGTACAGTGGCCCGGCGCTGGCGGCTATCCGCTTTTCGACAGGTTCGCATCGGAGGCTCGGGTGATTTGAAAAGGGAACGAGGAAGGGCAACCGGTGTCCCGGGATCGTTGAATTGCGATCGCGGCTAGAGTACCGATAGATTCTCTGTCGAGGGGAGAGATCGTTGCGTTGCGCTGTGCAGCGTCAGTCGCAGAGAAAGACAGACCGTCGCGTCGGTGTAACGCTTGTATGGCAGGAACGTGGAAGAGCGGTCCGGCCGCTCGCGGTGATTACGCGCTCCGGGCACTCTTGGAACAAAGCGCCCTCTGTCCTGGCGAATGCGACGACCTATCCCAATGCGTTGGAAACGCGTTGCAAACGCACGCGGGAGAGGAGAACGTGACCGTAATCGGCTCGAATTCGAGCGCATGCCGGCCGCGGGACGAGATCGCGATCGCGAGATGGTTCGGGACAGCGGACTTTCGACCGGTTCGAAACGAGTTCGATCCGCGGATCGTGGAACGCGTCCGACGACGATCCGAAACCGTCGTACCGGCAGCGTGACTCACCCGCGACAGTCAGGTGAGTCAATACGCCTCGAGTCGGCGATAAACGGCCGATGCAACGCTCTCTCGAATCTTGACGCGTAAAACCGAATTCGCCGCTGCAACTTGCAGTCTCGCGAACCCGTGTTTTGCCTGGCTATCTCTCGCCGCTCCGCGCGGCGGCTTATCGTCGTATCTCCGAATTCCTTCCCACCGCCGCGGCTCGAGCCTCTCGATCATCCCTGACACCTCGCTTCTCTCGCGGGGACGTTTCTCAGTACATATGTGGGCCACACGATCTCACAGAACTTTCTTGATCGTTCCCGAATAATTTTCGTCGATCCCCCGGTACAAAGTCGAGCCCGTACGTTCGACGGTTTTACGATCCGGCTCTTATAGTCGCACACTGTATCTTGCGAAACCCTTTGGCGAGGCGCGTGGAAACGATCGCCGATTTATCGTGGCTCGGCAACGACCAAGGAGTGGTCGCTCGTAAAGAACCGCCTAACGAAGAGCGATCGGCTCGCTTACCGGCGTGGCGGTTGTGCCATCTAATTTCCGAAACATGCGACCGCCGAGCGTATTTCGTGTTGAGCCGCTCGGCGAAATGTCAGCGAATCGTTTTTTCCATCGACCCGGCTCGAGCCGATCGATCTCTCGCGCGTCTCTTTGTTCCGTCTCGAGGACGAATCTCTTTCTCTCTCTTTAGGAAAACTCGATCTTCTCTGGATCGGCGCTCGAAATGGAAAACCAGGAAAATAATACTCACCGAACGTCCGGTGTTGTGTGCACAGCTGCGTGTCCCCTGTCCGATGCGCGAAATTCCACGTCTCCTGTTCGGCTCGGTAGAAGACACCTCCTCGAGAAAATCACTGAATCACGTTAAAAATAAATCTCCATCGATCCGTGGCCGCTGAGCTCGCGGTTCCCGTTCGATCGATACACCGTGAAACGTGTTTACGTCGCGCACATTGTCTTCGCGAGTGCAGCCGGCCGCTTGTTTTCGCCGCTCCGATTCACGGAATTTCGCTGTTTTGGACAGAAAGGTTGATTTATGCGTTAGATACGTTTATCGGCCGCATTGGCGCGGCGAATTGGCTCTCGATGCACCGGTTCCGCCCGCCTCGGGGACGCTCGACCGCGAAAACAAGACTCGCGCGCGCGTTGTTGCCCGTTACTCGCTCGCGACTGCGCGTAAAAGAAAATCGGCAACCGACCGACCGACCGATCGACCGTGCGTATGGGTGAGCGTGTTCGCGTGCGTGTCCGCGCGGGCTCGTACGTTTCCGTCGCCGGTACAATGCAGAAACTGCACTCGGATGGATATCGCACTTTAAGTACCATCCGATAAACGATAAGAACTAGCTGGTAAAAAGGGTTATCTGAACGGGATCCGATAATTTTCAGCGCGTCCGACACGACGACACCGTGCGAAGGATGCGCGCTGTCTCTCGATTACGTAAGACTTCCTCTATCGTCTCGCCGCCGTGCGGCCGAAACGTCGAGAGAGAAAGGGGACGCACGGAAATCCGAGACTCTGCGAGCACTCGAAATCGGCAACGCGAACAGACGAGCACACGAGTCAGCGTCTAGACGACGAACGCTCTCTCGAACACTTTATGTTGACCGCGATCTCCGGTTTCCACGAAATCGGTTCGGGACCGGCGCCGAGCTACGCACTCCTCGCACTGGTTTACCGTGTACGCCGCGTACCGATATTATTCGCCAGCTTTGCTCGAACCGCCTCTGTTTCGCTGACTCGGACACGTTGTTCCGTACTGGCCGTCCGCACGTTCCGTGCATCCAGATAACACCAGTCGATTCACTAACCTACCTCACTCCTCCGCTACAGGCTGGTCCAAAATCGGAGCGCCACTCCGAGCCGCCTCGCGGTGTGTCGAGAGCGTGTGTGCGCCTGTACCTACCTACTTACCTTTCTCGATCCTCGGCGCGATCCATCGATCCGCGACTGCCCGGCCGAGCAGTTTGTTTAGCTGCGTCGTTGGTTTTTCAATGAATCGCGCGCGCCAGCTCTTTTGCTCCACCGCGCGACGACGTAACTGCTCTACGTTTACGCTCGACGGTTTCTGTGATCGTTCTTCTTTTTCTTTTTTCTTTTTCGCTCGCGTAACCCGTTTAACGGCTTTTTGCCGGTCGCTGTCGTTTCGCGAACGCGACGCTTTTCTGCGCCCGCGAACGTGCCTCGCCTTCGACGCGCACTTTGTCTTCGACGATGTTTGCCACGCCGTTCATTGTTCCTCGGTCGTTTTATCGGCCGGTGTCGTAACGCGATTTCGCTAATCGCCGCGTATCAACGCGACCCAGAGATCGACACGGGGACCCGATGCGTTTCGCGAATTTCCATCGGATTGCACCCGCGTTCCTCGAATTATCTGTCTCGCGGATAAGACCGCGCGCGATGTTTGTTTGCGATCAGCGATCGATAACGACAGAGATATTTCGGCGGTGCCTTATCGGGCACTTATCGCGAAATAGAAAAATCGAGTCGATGGAAACTTCACGGAAATCAATTTCCGAATCAGACATCTGGACGTTCCTCGGCCTGGTGAAAATACGCTCGTTATCCAGCCGCAGGAAGAAGGTGCTCGCGTGTCTGTCGCTCGATAAGATTGCATTATAGTCGGTCGGGCTCGCGCTCGAATTAATTAAACCGCGAATAAAGACGTCCCCGTCGGCGCTGCGTTGCCGAACAGCCGTCGTAAGCCAGATTAATGGAATTCAATCGAGAACAGGCACGGTGCAGGCCGCGTCATTGGCCGCTCGTCCGAGAGACGACCTTATCGTTGCGCTATTTCGGCGGTGATAACGTCACTCGACGTTGAGCGGTCCAGGTGCGGATCACAAATTCCCATTGCATCGCGATAAATCGACTCGTCGACTCGATTGCTCGCGCTACTGCCAGCTTTCGTCCTCCTCGGAGAACCCCTCGATCGATTCCAGTCGATGTTCGACACGCCGAACAAACGCCGCCTGCATGTCTTCGAACACTATGCAAAATCGCAGAAACAAAACCATAACTAATTAGAAGACCGCGGATCGTCTTGCGAAATACAATTTTATAGTCAGAAACAGGAATGTACTAAATTAATACCGTAGAGCCAGTTCTCCGAGCGGACTTACGAGCGATGCGAATCTCGTGGAATTGCGAAACCGACTGGTCGGATTTCCGTGTTTGCCGACGAGACGACGACGGGCCAGGGATTTGCGAGCAGCCGAAAAGCTCAGACGATCAGCTGACGCACGGCTGTTAATGGGACAGAGCGTAGCAGCTCGCTGTGAACTTCTTTTTTTTTTCTCGCGGTGGTCGAATACGAACGCGCTTCCGCGGTCGTACGAGCTTGCATCAAACCGAGGAACTGGTTTGATCGTGCACGCCGCTGGATGACCTCCCACGCGACGCGTCCTCCCTCGTCTCCGTTATTCCATCGACGAGGAAACACGCTTTCGCGTTCGCTTCCCGCGTGCCGAAAATAAATCGTCATCCGTTGATAAAGCCTCGGATGACACGAGAAAACGTGCGCTCTCTTGTCTTATCGCCGCGCTTACGATACAGAAACGTTGGAACGAGCTCGTCGCTCGAGACGTTTCTCCTTTTCGAGCAACACCTAGCGTATATGTATACAGTACGCGGGAATTGCTGTTTCGGCTTGATCGATCATCGAGACGCGACTCTCTGCGGCCGAGAGTTTCCATCGGGGAAAATCGGATCCGGGCTCGCCGATTTTTATTAACGCGCTTGTATATCTGCGACGATCGTCTAGACGTCGCAGTTCTGTTTGTTCTCGTGTGGGTCCCTGTGATCGCGCCTTAAAAAATATTCAGCTTTATCTCGTCGGTCTCTCTTCCTCTCTCTCTCTCTCTCTCTCTCTCTCTCTCTCCCTTGATTCTCGTAGTCTCTCCTTGTAGCGGTTTCACGGCGTCTCTGTCGGTTCCCGTCGAATGTCGCGCATGAATCGACCGATAGCAGCTGGCCTCGCTCGCACGTCTAAACGGGGTAAACGAACTCTTCGTACCGTCGAGTGGGGCACCGAATTGCGAGCCCAAAGTGCATCCGACGATAACGCAGCCCGATACTATGCTCGTTTCGCGCGGTGACGCACGCGATTCCTTAAAACGCTCGCGTTCCCGTTCGTGCTCGTGCTCGACGGGGACAACGGGGCTTTCCCTCCGTTCCTCCGAATTGTACTTATCGACTTATCGGACGAAACCGTATCTCGTCGCGTGGATCGGAAACTTCTGCGTCGACGAGGGACGACGATGATCGATGACCGAGTCACCGAGGTGCACGCCGTAACGCGCCCGTTTACATTAGGAAGTATCATCTCAGATGCGTCGCCGTGTGTGCGTGTTGGTGCGCGCGTGTACGAGCCGGCGATACATTATCAAGGACTTTCAACGAACTCCACACGTGGACTGTTTTCGGTGACGCTGCAGGCGATCTCTCTGGCCAACTGCTATTTCAACAGCGATGCACATATTTCTCTGGCTGACTGAGATGCTCCACGGAACTGCATCTAATTTATAATTCGCGATCATCTCCTGATTCTACGCGCACTCGGACTCTCGTCAATCTTTTTTCTTACTTATTTCCTGATTTATGGTACATTCTTATGCAATACCACAATTACAGGGTGTGTAAGATCAATTTTAGTATCTCGCAATTGTTCCAAGTGGGTCAACTCTTCGGACCTGTTTTAACTCGAACATTAAACATTTCTTCCGATCTAGAATAGAAAATTAACACTAAACCTACCGAACGCTCAAAGCGATTAAAATGTTCTACCTTACCGAAATGACAAGGCTCTATTTAATTAGATTTTGTGCAATTTTTATTACAATATGTGCTTGGACAGAAAAGTTTATCGAATCAATTTCCATTTAAGCAACTTCATAATTTCAATAATTCTAAGATGAATAATATAAAACCGATCATTGTAATCAAGATGCGCATGCAAATATGTCTCCATACCGATCAAAGTCATCTTCACGATTTCATTCATTCCTTCTCTAAAGATTTCATCGACAAACAGAACATTTCCAGAACGTCGTTCCATCTGCTAATAAAGAAATGATGTGAAAATGGTCCAGAGGGAAACAATAGTATCCGAAAAACCGTTTCCGAGGGCATAGTCCGAAAGCCGTCGCCAGGTCGTCGCCACGCTTTCCCGCGGCGCTGGTTAGGGAAAATCGCGGGCCGAGATTCCAGGCTTAGTCCGGGATGCAGTTCGAATGCAGCCGAGTTTCTTATTGCCCGATTTCCCGGCGAGATGTCGCCAATCGGCGCCTTTGAAAGGAACCAATGGCACGGGCGGCGAGAAGGAGCGAGAGGGGAGGTTGTTCGTCGAACAAAGAGGAGGAACGATAGCTCGTTAGCCGTCCGGTTGCCACGGTGTTTCACCGTGGACGCGTCCTGTCGCGCGCTAGAATCTCGCGAATTCGCGTCCGCCGGCGTAATCCGGCGAGATTTCAGCGCGGCGCGTACCGGTCATCCAGGTTAAGGTGTCACTCGATTCCCCATTAGTTATCGGATTCCATCTCGTCGCTGGCCGATTCGAGAGTCGAGACGAAGACGAGGGCTCTCCGATTCGACTCTGGCGTTTTCAGTTCTCGCGACCTGGAAATTCGCGAGCGTAATTTCACCGAGGGACGACGTAGCCGGCTGTTCTCGTTCCTCGGAGCGTTCGGAGAATCGTGAAAAGGAATGGCTCGCATCGGGGGAGAACGAAAATCCGACGTTTCGCGTTCGCCGGCCGGATAACGGGGGCCGAGGAACGAATCGCGAGAAGCGCGAGGAACAAAGAATACATTCTGCTCCCCCCTCGGTGCTCGTGTCGCGGCAGATAACCGGCCGAGATAGCCCCGTTATCGCGCGAAAGGGTCCGACGAAAAATCCTCGGTCGAACGCTCGTATCCATTCGGTGGTGTTTCCGTGGGTTTGCCGATTCGCCTATTCGCCTATTCGCTCCGGATAGGAGGTCCTTTGCCCTCTCACGAACCGCATGATCTCTCTCTCTCGCTCTCTCTCTCTCTCTCTCTTTCTTTCCGTCGCACGGTCTCTCGTTCTCTATGCGCTCCCGCAAAACCAAGATAACCGGAATACAGGTTTCTGCGGATAGAGTTGTGCCGTGACGACGGTGACGACGACGACGACGACGACAACGCCGCGAAATGGTAGGGGGTATACCGGTAGAGATGCTAATGTCGGCCTTGTGCCACATACCCGTGCTCCTGGTGCCCGTCCACAGCCACTTACACCAACGACCGAACGATCGCGAGTATCGACAAACGAGAGAGCACGCGGACACCGCCGTGGCCGCAACCACGCCAATTCTCTCTCTCTCTCTCTGTCTTTCTGTTTTGCACATGCACCCACAGGTTCCCCTGTCGGAGCTACGCGCCTTTCTTACGCAGCTTTCTTATTCTCCGTTTCGGCGATGCCACCGCTAGCCTCGCAGAATTACCAGACACCCTTGCAATCGTACTTCTCAGGTGATTCCAGCTTCATTCCAGTTCGAGGCTAATAAAAATTGCTCGCAAGACTTTGGGATAGGCTGCTCGGAAGAATGTCCTCGAACTATGCATTGGAAATAGCTTTCCCACGGAAAACTCGAGTGGACGAATACCGGTTTTGCTCTATTTAACTCTTCGCCGGGGAATATGAGGAATGACTGAGCGTGCGCGAAATATTTCGAGCCGATTTTCCACACCGATCTATCGATCTCCAATTGATCCTCACTTTCGAGACCAGCCCTCGAAATGAGGACATCTACAACGTATTTGTGGATGTGTTCTACAGGAAAGTCCACGGAAAAAGAGAGAATATTTTAAGTGGAATTTTTGCATCCTGTTTGTTCTCTTTATCGCTAGCTGTACGAATGATGTCTGAGGTGTGAGTACATTATCTACTAGAAATTCCAGTGAACAAAGGTGCGAGATAAAAATTGTCTAGTTCAATTGCAAGGAACTGATAGCAACCAGAAGTTTCTTTCCATTTTCGATAACTTGGAAAACATTGGTACGTTACAATTCTTTCCATCTTTGTACTCCTTCGAATTGCTTCAGTCCATTTTCGCCTTAGCTCCTTTCCGTATTTTAACGAGTCACACTCGTGATAAAGATTTCGAACAAAGTCTAACAAATATGAATGTTACGCCTATCTTTTTAACGCTTACGTGGTCAACCAAAATGTATAGATTACTTAAAACCTTTCTGTACTTAATATGTTTGCACAAATTCTCATTATAAGACCATAAATGAAAAATCAAATTCAATGGTTAAATTTTAAAGTATACAACTTTATTAATCAATTATACATATAGTCACCATTCTTTTCTAATTGTAGAAAATTTAACCGTTCTTTCATTTTAATTTAACCCATCTTTAACCAAATCTTTAAAATTTAACCATTGAATTTTATTTTCAAATTCGGCACGAACTTATGCAATCTTCTGATATATTAGAGAGTAAAGAATGCACATTCTGAGAAATTTTGTAATATTCTTTAGAGGAATATTAACAAATTGTTGAAAGAAATACAGTAAATGAAATAAAATTTGATTCGTCTGTAATCAATATTTCTGCGAACGCCGCATGTCACACTACTTTCACTTTCGAGATATTGCCGTTTAAAGTTTGGATTACTAATGCTTTGACATAGGACGTCGATTAAATTGCATTATCTTTTTGAGCCTTTCGAATTTATTTTCCTGACCTTTTTCTAGTAAAGATGTAAATCCTGTACTGTGAAGCACCATTAATGCATAAACTCAAATTTTTCGAAATTGTGACATGCGGCGTTTTTCCTGACAACCACAGATTCAAGCATTCAAATAATCGTGATCTTACAAAAAATATAAATTTTTTTATCTTCTACGACATTTTTGGGGATAAAGACGTCTTAATCATTGTAACTGTAAAGAAAATAATACGGCAAGGGGTTAATGCATAAAATCCCTCCATTTAACACACGAAAAAGTAGAAGAGAGAGAGATAGAGAATTAGCCGTGGTCACAGATCTTTTTCAGACGCTTTCCCCAAGATTCCACCCCGCGTCCCGTTAAAGTCGAAGCGGATACGTCGCGCTCAGGCATTTTTCCTCGGTTCGTCACTCGATCGAAAAGCCTTGAATTACGTAAACGTTGTGCCATGCCGGCGGGATTCGAAGGGGAGGCGATGGAGAGCTCGTTGGACGAAGGAGAGAAAAATCGCTCCGTTGATCGTCATCGTCGTCGTCGTCGGTCGTGGTTGTGGCGCGGAGGCCTGGTTAGCAGCTCGCCGCTCCGCGCGCATTATCGCGAGCGTCGATCGCAATTTCATCGCGAGCAAGAAAGAAGGTTAGGCCATGCCAGGCCAGGCTAGGCCTCTCTGTGTGTAGGTTAGGCGAGGAGCGCGTTGTATCGCGCGAAAATCGCGTGAAAAACTGGCTGTCCTAGAAACAGACTGGCCAGTCAGTGGCACAAACCGCTCCTGACGTGTGCGCCGGCCGAGCTGGCGTGCGCGCGTTCGATCATCGAGACCCTAGACGCGTTCGAGACCGTTCGCTTACAGGAGATCTGCCAGTCCAGTCGATCGTCTGACGAGCTTTTCCTCGATTTCGGTTGCCCCGGTCGGCCACCCGGTGGCCCCGAGTATCCCTGGGAACGCGAACGAGCCCCGGAAACGGCAGTCGAGTTCACCGCGGTCTCGTGAACCCTCTCCGCGGTTCGCAAACAATCACATTACCGTGCGTGCGTGCTCACGCGCAGCCTATCGGTGCCGATTCGATTCCCGATGCGTGCACCGTTGCGTAATTAAAATAAGAAACGTGCGCGCGGCGCTGTCGGTTCGACCAGAAGCTATAATTTATCGCGGCAGTTCTCGATATTATTATTCAGCTTCCCGGCGCGGAATCGAATGCCAGCTGATTAAGAATCGCATTAATAACAATACGTATTAACAAACGGCCGGGATAATTGCGAGCCTCCGATCACCGGGTTCTCGTCATTAGGCGGGCAGACCCGGCCGCGTAACGAGTTACGCCACCCCTCCTTCCTTTTTTTCCCCCGTTTCTTTTTTTCCCGCCGAGGGACGCGAAAGCGCGGCCGCAGAAAATAACCTTTGGATACTACTCGCCTCTCCGAGAGAGACTTTTCCACCGTCTTCCGATCTTCGGAAGGTATGCGAATCTTGCCGGCAATAGCGTTACGAAATGCCCTTCACGGTCCCCGAGCGCGCCGCTAGCGAGACCGCGTCTGCGCGTCCAATTTCTTGAGAAGCTCCGCGACAATGCTCGACCCAGTCGTCGATTTAAACCGTAAACCCACCAGCAAACGTTTCTCAGACTTTTAGCACTTTCCTGGAGTTTATTAATAGGATTTTCAATCGCTGTGTTTTATCAAAAAGAAGCCCGAAAATTCTTTTAAATAATAGAACGAGAAAATCCGAATTATTTGTACTTATACGTTTCATGAAATGCAACACGCCCTTCTACTAGGCACTAATTACTATACTGAGAAAGAGGAAGCTTGTCTGAGAAAATAATTATTACCGTGTATTAGGTGAGTGGCAAAGGTCGTGGCCGACTTCGCATCAGACTAAAACAAGGCATGGAACTTTTTCATTAAGCTGATACATAGTAAAACTGAATTTCTGAATCTAGACGAACGCGTTTGTCGCGCGTGGCCGCCGATCGAAAAACGGATGCGCAACGATCTTTGAACCTGGTCGCGACGCAATTCGACTCGCTCGCCGCTTAGAATCGTTCCACGCCTCGTTCGAACCAGTTTCGGAGATCGTTTCCCGAGCAGAATTCGCGCGAAATGCAAATGAATCGGTCTCTCGCGTCACGCCGTCACGTCGCGTCGTCGGTGCGCGTCGCCTGGAGCGATGAATTTTCCGCGCGAATCGATCACGCGCGCGTTCCTCGTCTCTCTCCCTATCGAAGACGTAGTCCTCCGTTGCGTAACAGGTAATTTTAGGAACTGATTTTTACGACGGTTCTGTTCGCTCGAGGCGAGCGAGCGCGGCCGCGCGCGTACACGCTCTTTACGTAACTTGTTTTGCCGCGAAATTTTACTCGCGCGAGAGAGGGAGAGAGAGAGAGATTCCCGGCCGCGCGCCGCAAAAACCATTTCGCGAGGTCGTTTCGGCGCGTATCTCGCGGCGATTCCTTGATTTCCGCGAGAGCAAGTTGCGAAAGCTTTTCGAGGTTGTCGCGCGCTGAAGAAAGTCGCGGAAGTCGCTCGTTCCCTATCGGACGCGTCGCCTCGGCCGCGTCGAGGCGGCCTTCGATCCGCGAAGATCGATGGCTTTCGCTGTCGCGATCCGAGGAAATCGGGATTCGATGCGTACGTCCGAGGCGAGACGATCCCGCGGACCCTGCGACAAGATTTATAACGAGCAGACCCGATTAATTGCGACGCGGAACGTACGTCGCGAATGCCTCGCTGCGAAATCTCCGCTTCCCGAGATCACACGAGACAAAGTGGAAGACAAGGGTTCACCTTTTGTTCTGGATTAACGATTCAAGGGTCCTGAAACACTATTGACGATTTTGCAGATCGCGCTAAACGCAGACTTACTGAAACTGAGTTTAATGTGCTGAGATTGTGTGCACAAGATTGTACGTGCGTGCCATAGATGCGTAACAGTGCGAGAATAATGGTGCGTTGTGCTTACTGGTATATTAATTGGCGAAATGGGCGGTGGAGATATTTGCGAATCGAATAACATTTTTGTCTGGGGGCTGTCCTAATCCATGGTGACCGCCCACCTAGAGTGGGGGAGTTTTTCGGGTATTTGCTAGAAATGATGGAGGCGTTCGGTGTGATAAACTAAAAAGACTTAATTGTGATCTAAATCAATAAGAAACTATTGATGCAAAAGTCAATGTTGAGTCAAAGGTTGAACACAAATTCCGTCAAATTCCACAAATCGTGGAAAGATTACGGAGATTACGGAAAGATTACATCCCTTTGGGATGAGGCAAAAATTTGGGTGGGAAGGCGATCGATCGGGGGTCGGGCCCGGCGACAGGACGCTTGGCGGATTTATTATGCGGACAAGCGAGGCCCCGCGAGCGAGTAATAATCTTCGAGTGTTCTCTAATGCGAGTTGGAACCGGGCGGCCTCCAGCAGCCTGAATTCGTCCCCCTTTCCCCATCCGCCCCCTGTCCCCGGTGTGTCTCTCGTCCCCTCCTTTCGACAGGAGGGACGGCCATCTTGCCTAGACCGCGGTGCACACGGTGTTCACTGCCGAATGCCGCCATGCTAACGCGACAAAGAAACTTCTAACCGCGGGTTAGGTTGCCGTAGGTTTGCCGTAGGTTGCCGGCGCGGCGCGGGCCGGGCCCGGGCACAGGCAAACGTTCAACAGAGGTAACACACACGGGCGAACCGTGGGGCCTCTTCCATCTCTCGTACAATTCTATCGGGGTCCCTGGTCCCCTCCTTGTCCCGCGTTTCTTCTTTCTTCCCGGCGTTTCTTCCATTCGTCCCTCTGGCTCTCTGCGTGCACCGAGAGAGACGTCGACCACTTCAAGGACGACGATCGTGCCGATCGATCAAGCCGCTGGATCGCTGTGGTAACTCGGCCCGAACAGCGTCCGTCTCTCTCCCTCTCTCTCTCATTCTTCGTATTTCTCTTTCGCTTCTTCTCTCTCCCGTCTCGTCCCCCGCTTCTACTCTCTGTTCACCGGGCCCCTCTTCCTCCTCTTTCTGCCGTTTCCAGCGAAAATATTTGTCTGTTCGATAAAAATAATTGTAATATAATTTCCATCGATTTTCCAGCGGAATCGTTGAGGCCCCTCGCGGCTCTGCCGGGGCCTGTTACAATTCGCTCGAAGAGAATGGTGTCCCGCTGGGAACGCGGCGGAAGCTCTCGCGGGAAGTATTTGACGGTGAAGAGATCGAAATTTCGATGTTCGAGTCGTTGAATGTTTAAAACGGCGCGCCGAAACGGGATGGGAGAATCGGGGACACTCGAAAGAAGAGCTCGATCGAACGTCGACGATCGGAGAGGTGCGATTGTTCTTGGTTCACGCGGTCGACTATCGGGAAAACGGCGGCCGTGGCTACTTTCGGAGCAGTGCAACGGCAATAGCAACTGCAACAGCAACAGCAACGGGAGGAGGGGTTCGGCGTGCGTCCGGCAACAAAGGCTCCCTGCCACTGAGTGGAGAGGAGAGGAGAGACGAGAGAGGAGTGGCCGAGCAGACTCTCTCGTGGTCGACGAGGATCGACGTGAATCGACGTGGATCGACGGAAACTCGACGCACGCGTGTCCCCTTTATTTTTAATCTTTGCTTTAAATCACCGAGCCGCACGCTCGCGACACGCGTCGATGCCGTATACGCAAATATCGATTCTGAAAAGCGCCGAACAATGCCGCTTATTTTCTGTTTTCAATGCCCATTGTGTCAGCCGTTGCTGGACAGCAACCGCCGCGTCGCGCCGCCTTTCTCTCTCTCTCTCTCTCGCTCTCTTTCTCTCTCTTTCTCCCTTTCTTCCGTTGCTCTACCCGACCGTCGTGCGTCTCTATCTACTTCTCTTTGTCCCTCCCTTTCGCCGAACCGCACGCTTCTCCCTGTGTTTCGTCGAGTGCCAACCGTCCTGCGTCCTCGCCCCGAATCACTTTGGACTTTTCTCACCGTTTCGTCGAGCGCGACGCGACACCGCCGCCGCCTGCGAACACGCCGAGCCTACCTTTTCCTCGCTAAAAGCGATCTGCTTTCGTTCCTCCGCGCCACTGCGTCGTCGATACACCATAATCGTATCGGAACCCGCGAACACGGTTTAACGAGGGCCGCGTGTTGCTCAACGTCGACGAACCTACGGCGGTTTCTCTCACCCCGCTGCTCGCCGCGGTTCTACAAGAGCCGACGTGCAATCTCAGTTCTGGCGATCAATGTCCTGCTCGATCAACACCATCCTTCCCGCGCGTAATCAACAATGTTACCGCGCGGCTGCGGTGCCGGATTTTTCACAGGAACCTAGCTGATTGCCCGGACCTGTTTTTCCCTTCGGACGTTGCATGCGGTGCGTTTATTCGACAGAATGTTGTTTACAAAATTTCAAGTCTTCCAGAATTCAGCAAACATTAGCAGACAGGAGCTAGGACACTCCAGAATGATATGTAAAAGAATAATGTCATGAGGTGAATAACAAATGTTTTATTACATGCAACGTACTCCTTTTGCTCTATGTTGAAACAATGTTGATTTTATAGAACATATTATGTACGATTATTCGACTATCTTCGAGTAGACCGAATGATAGTGGACGTCATATTCAGGTTGCAAGGAGAAACGTCGCATGTCACAATTTCCAAAAATTAGAGTTTAAAAAGTAAACGAAAATAAATTCGAAAGGCTGACAAAAATAATGCCATTTAACCGATCTCCTATATTAAAGCATTAGTGATGAAAACTAAACGGCAATATCTTGAAAGTGAAATTATGTGACATGCACCGTTCTTCCTGACAACCACAGAGACATCCGTGACAGTGTCAGCGAACGTGTGAACTCCATCTTAAGTGGAAAAAGTCGAGCATCTATCAGGGGCCGAGGCTGTAAACTGTAAGAAGACTCGGAAATAGTGGTTAAACAAATTTAATCGAGTTAAAATCACTAATCAAATAAGTAATCGTTGTATGTACGGCTCGATAACCGGTATAGTTGAATCCAAAGCCAAAGTGTAACACCATAGGCGGAGGAAATAGCTGTCGGCAATAAAACAGGAGGAAAGCGTTGGAAATGGAAAACTTGGTAGCGAGGCGAGGTGTTCGCTCCGATTTTCCAATCGGATCCCTAAAAATCAGGCCAAGCTTGTTACGAAAGCCGTCGCGCTTCAAAAATCCGTGTTCTCCGCCAGGCCAATTCTAGAGCGGATACGCAACAGTTATCAGTTCGATGAAACCGCTCGGAGATATTTACGAAACCGGGCGAGCGGAGAGCGCGCGCGATGCAAGATTCACGCGTCGATTCGCGCCTGCTGTACATCGTTTCCGTTATTTTTTCACGCGCAACGACACCGCCGTAATCAAAACTGTCCGTCTACGGTTTTCGGGCACGCAGCGCGCCGCGTTTTTCTACATTTGACGGAAAATCGAAAGCGGTCGGTTTATCCGGTGATATTTCTGACAGAATATCCGGTCCGGTCCGTTCCGTTGCGGTTAATTGATTTTGCTCGCTTGTTCGCTCGCTCGCTCGCTCGCTCGCTCGTGCAAGCGGTATCGAATTTTCGGAATAAAAAATTACATGGAGAACTCGGTGCCGCGTTCGAACACACGTGTACGCGTACACGTGCACACACCTACGTCCGCACACACGTGTGCGCGTCTCTCGTCGAGGTGTCGTTGCCCGGCCTTTGCGGTGTATCGCGTGCAAATTTCCATACGAATGCGTGCCGCCGCTTACGTTATTCGCCGTTTACGAATAACCGCGAACGGCCCCATTTACAAATCGCGGGCGAAACTTTTGTGGCCTCTTTGACAGCGAGCACAGTGAAAAAAGGCGGCACAGCATAAAAATCGAGCGAGATGGATCTAGAGCTGCGAGAACGAGAGAGAGAGAGAGAAGGATAGCATCGCTCGATCGGAGCGGAGTATCGTCCGCGAAGTTACAATTTGCGAATGCACGCGGCAGTAGAGGCGAAGTGAAAGTGCAGTGTGCAGCGTGCAGCTCTCCGTGCTCGCGGAGCAACGACAGCGGCTCTCGGTGTCTTGGAGCCGGGGAGCGCGGAACCTTCTGACCTTGTCCCAAATACTGCGACTGACTGGCTCGTTCGTACCTGGACAGGACGACGGGGGCACGGTGGTGGTAGTGGCAGAGAGCGCCGATGGTAGTGGTTGCGCGTTGCAAGCCGGTGCTCGATCCTCGGTGCTCGTGCTCTTGCTTATGCTCGTGCTCATGCTCGTGCTGGCGTGCAACTTCTCTTCGACGCTGCGCTGGCTGCGTGTACCGCGTGTACCGTGTGTTCCGTGCACAACCATAGGTACCGCTGGTTGCTAGCCCTCTGCTCTTTGTCTCGGATCGCTTGCTGCACCTCGACGACTTCCTGTCGGAGCTGTGCGGAGCGGCGCGCTGCTTACCTTTTGCACGTCGTCGTCCCACTGTCTCCTCGAACTTTTAGCGATTCCTGCTAGAAAATTCCGTCCGCGCAACGGATCCGACGACGAACGAGCTCCGCGTCCCCGGAATCGCGCTCCTCTCTCCCGATCATGATCGTAAATATCGCGCTACTACTTTCCGAAAGTACCGAGGACGGGGGAAACGCGCGCGTCCCGGCGATGCGACAAATGCATTTGCAGCCTATAGCGGCGAAGAAGCGCCAGGCGACGGCTACGCGGGATCGATGGATTCAATTTTTTTTTACGACCCTCGGGCGCGAGCTGGTCATGAAATTTTAACGGGCTCTCTGCAACAACCTTCCCTCTTCTTCCTCCTCCTCTCCTCTCCGTCCTTCCACCTCCTCGCCGCCTTCTCGGATTCCACCCCGAGCATTCGAATCGGCGGGGATCACGCGTCCGTTTATTATAGATCCGTGGAGCAATGCATGCGATTCGCACGTACCCATACTCCCGCAACCAACCGAGACGAGACGGCGATCTTCCCTTTTCGTCGGGATTGCTTTATGTTCCAGAGATACGGTCCAAAGAAACGTCGCTCACCGTGTGCCTCTCTACTCTTCGATCCACGGACGGATTCGTGGACGTTAACCCTTCGAATGGACCGCGCGCGGCGAACGCGGGGTCCGGTGGGACCCGCGGCAGCCTCCAACGTTCCCTCGTAAAACGTTTGTCTCGTTTAATATGCGCTCCCTCTCTCGTAAATCATTATTTCATAAACCGGAGTAGACGCGATTCGAGCCTGCACCGTTTGTTTCCCGATATTAGCCTCTTCAAAGATACCGGCGCGGACGTGTGCATGGTCGATTTCACTTCGATAAGGATGCTCGGTCGCTATCTGTCCGTTTCATTTCTGACGTGAGGCACATAATCATTTCCGAAAAGTGTTAGACTGGCGTGCAGGGCCGTGCGGTAGGTTTTCTCGGTATGATGCAAGTCTTCGAAATCCAGCCACTTGCATGTTTTTTCTTTCACACTGAAACTATCAGCACTGAAAGCGATTCAGATGTGTGTGGTTTAGCCGATAAAAATGACGAGGTTCTATTTATTTAGATTTCGTAGCAATTTTTATTGCAAATTTATCGGATAATTTTCCATGTAAGCAACGTCATAATTTCAATAATTAATAATTATTTAAATAAAAATACATTTTTTAAAATACCACGTTTTTAGAACGGACTAAAAAGTATAAAATAATTTTTCCTAGCCCCACATACAAATTCCTAACCGCGTACAGATAGTCCCGAAAATTTGTGATTTTGAATTTTTAATAGCTATGAAAATACTTGTGAGATTTAAAACGAAAAACGTGGGGCGCAAGATAATACAAGTAAGGAGTGTAGAGAGTAGCTGCCGTTGAGAAAACTCGAACAACAGTTCATATCATTTGCAGTGCAATAAAATTGTTAGTGATTTAGGTGACCTATTCATGCATCAATTATCTATTGCATGCGCCCCACGGTTTTCGTTTGGAATCTTACAAGTATTTTCATAGTTATTAAACAATCACAAATTTTCTAGTATGGGGCAAGGAACAATTATTTTCTACATTCTGGTCCGTTTTAAAAACGTGGTAGTTTTTAACACTTTATTTTCATTTAAATAATTATTTTCTGGTTATTAGTCTTGTGCGTGTGATATTTTCCAATCGATTTTAAACATTTTGATGAGATTATAATAGAAACATGTAGTTTTCAGACGGTATTGCGACCGCGTCATATCGAATACAAACGCCGTGGTAAAATGTCAAAGATAAAGGTTCGACGGAGAATCTCGGTGTAACTTTTCGTTCGCTTGGTAAACAAACACTATAGTATAATAATACGTAGTAACTTTGTAACCACCGCACGGAGCTCAAACGCATACTGAGCTCCTTCGGTGCGAAGCGGATCAGTGGAGTGGGGATGAATCAGAGTGGGAACGCGTACTGGAGTAGGGAGCGCTGTCGCGCGGAGTGGGGATCGCTGAACGTAATCACGTACTATCGAGCGTCGCGCGGGGAGGTGTAACGGTTAAATTTAATAGTTTATATCTCCTAAACGCATAGGCTTTTTAAAAACTTTTTTTAAAATATTGCATTTTCATCCAGTTCTGAGCTATGTTAAAAATTTCAAGTCTCTAGCTCATCGGGAAGTTAGTTTAAAATCAATTGCAGAATTTGTACCGAACAGGCAGACAGACAAGAAAGCGAGCTAATAAAAACGTGGTAAAAATGTAAGACCGGTCGTTTGACCGGAAATGGTAGGTTCACTGTTAAAATGACGTTCGTGATTATGACTTAAAAGATACGATAATAAATCATATACGTCAATATCGGAATAACATGCACAAATATAGAAAATCGTTGTGTAAAGATTTTTAATCATCGAATGGTTCAAATCGTATTTTGATTTCGCTGGTTATGCCGTCCTCTTACGGTGCTGGCAGATGCGGTCGCCTCTCTGCAATCATATCGCGGCACGGCCTTGCTGTTGTCGAATGTTTGTTTTTATCGACGCCTACATAATAAGGACAGATCAATCGTTCCGCGATCGAGCAATTCGTGTCGCCCATTATACAGTGGCGCCATACGGCCGTGCGAGTGAAGTAATTTGAAAGAGCAGCGAGAAACCAGGCCGCGTTTGAAGTTTCGCTGAAGTGTAATTGTTTACAACAACAATAATAACGATTTCTGAAAGTCGGCGGCGCTTTCCGCCGCACAAAGGGGTTAATGGTAAGAACGAAGTACGTAACAGCGTTTACATATTTCCGCGACGAGGGTTCGTCGAGCGATAGTTAGCAAGAAGTGCACTTCGCGCGCCGTACTTCCTGCGAAGTTCAAGGGTGGCGTCGCCGCGAACGCTCCCGTTTTCGCCACTTCAGAAAGAAGCGGCGAAGCCGCGCGCGCGGGGCGCGCTGCGAAGAACCCTGCGGAGGCAATTAAGCGCGACCGGCGCTGCCGATCTTTGTCTGGTTTCGCGATCTCACCGCAATTAAATCGGATATTTCAGGCGGCGTCGGCGGTGGCGGCGCCGTTTATCGTGATTCCACGAAAACCGTTCCGTCCGCGACCGGTTGGCCGAAGTAAAAACCGAGCCCTAAGGTTTCCTCTCCTCTGCCGATCGTTTTTCACGATGGATCGTCTCCGGCCCCTCGAGTTCCCTCCAGTCCACCAGTCCCCGTGTCTACACAGTCCTCGAGCGGGTCCGGTCGCCGCTCCTTATCCGTTCCTTCCGCCACCGTGTACTTATCGATCGCTCGAATCCTCGCGCCTGATATCGCCGCGACGTAATCGAAAACGAAACCGGTTTCCCTCGTGCGCGCGTTACATTATTATTTCGCTTCGGCCGAACCTGGCCCCTCCATTAACCTCATTGTTTGGGACGTCAAGAAAATTGTAATTAGTTTAGTAGGAAATAGCTATGAAGATTTCGAACCGAGTCCAATAAATATCTATGCAAATAAGTGCCTTCAAACCGCTGTAAAATACTAGGAAATTAATAAATCGTAGCGCCACCTGAAAAGACAACTTGATGAGCGAACTTCATGGCGAACGAGCATTCGTTTGTGCGGTCTAAACGCAGCATAATGACGATCCGCATCGGTCCTAATTAATCGTGAATTACCCGTCAGCGTTTCCCGGTAGGAAGGAAACTCGAAACACGGGAGCGTTTCCCCCGTGAACAGATCGCTTGATTAAAAACGGTCGGCTACTCTGCGAGAAGAACGCGCATGGGCGACCGCGTACCTCCTGGACTCTGCAATTGCTAATCAGCATTTCCGTTGTTGATGTTCGAAGCAGATTGTCGGTATGGTTCCTCGAGGAATCCGTGGTATGATCTTCGACGAAGAATCCTGCTGAATCGGACCGATCCCAGAACGAAACCGTTGACACCGGTTGCTTCATATGGTATAATTCTGATTTCGCGAAGCTGCCCGGAGGTTCGGCGAGGCAAGAGGCTCGTTGCGTGCTCGCCGTGATGCGAGTCGCAGTTCGCAGTTACCGTGTACGCTCGATTTGCATGTCGCTCGAGGTGTCTCTCTCTCGCTCGCTCTCTTTTCTCGGCCGCTCTCTTTCCCCTCGGCTCCGTAATGAATAATAGATTAACGGCCGCTTATTAGGCGGCCCGGCGAGGCCTCCGCGACCGTCAAATGTTAGAACGTTCTAAAATGGCCGCCCCGAAGGCCAGGCCAGGTTTTTACGACGACCGGTTTAGAAACCGACTGTGCGCTTCCCGCACTGCTTGCCGTTGCAGCTCCGATCGCTGTCCACTGCCAGAAACCAATCACCGATCGCCTCTCGAGAATCGATGCTCGATGCCCGCGACCAATCCAGAGCCCATGCAAACCGACTTTTCCTTCTCTTTCGACTTTGACTCCGTTCTTTCTCCCCGTCGTCGTTGTCGAGGCATCTACAGGTTCTACCCGAACCGTCGTCGATCGGCTGGGAAACTTTTCGCGGAGTCTCACCGCTCCATAAATACACGGACGAAACGCGTTCCAATCCCTCTTTCTCTCTCTCTCTCTCTCTCTCTCTGTCTCTCTCTCGCTCTCCTCCTTTCTCGCTGTCCCACCGTTTAATCGAACGACTCCGGCGCGCGACATAAATCGCGCGATATACGAAGATTTAGATGCGAACCTCCCGAGAAAAGTGAAACGTTGCGTAATGGGATTTAACGGTTCGTTGAGCAGCGGAACGCATTTTCCAAGAGCAGTTCGGCGGTCTCTCTTCTCGCGTTCCTGCTCTCGGCCACAGGGCGTGTGCTCTCCCGTCAGCTTTTCAAGACCCCGCCGTTTCCTTCGACGGGACGAGTTTCTTTTTCCACGAATCGAAAGCGGCTCGTCGCATATCCTAGCCCACTGGCCGATATTCTTTTTTTCTCAGACGGCTGTACGCACCGAGAGATCGACCCGCCTAGGAATCGATTGTCTCTCGATCGAGACGAATTCTCTCGCCTCGATCGCCAGAGGCTGCGCAGCCAATATTCGAGTCCGGCTACGAAACCGGCAAGATTGATCGTGCGCTCATCGATCACCGTGCATGACACACCAATAAAAATCACCGAAAACCGCAACGGTCTCGTCTTCCACCGATCTCGCGGTCTCTTATATTATTTTATTTTCATCTTTGTAGGCGCAGAGGAAAAACAAGCCTCGCACTTTCCGTTTAAATTATTCATTTGGTTTTTGATTTAACAAATTCTTTTTATAAGTGACGCGTGTACAGGGTGCATAAGAAGTAATGGCGATCCGTTCTAGGGGTGCTTCTACATCTCTGGATCGGTGGACATTTGTAAGAGAAACTTACCGCAAAATTGTTTATAACAAAGAAAGTTGTTAAAATGGTTTTTTACCACGATTATATTATATAAATCTTGTAATCGGATTTTAAACCTCTTCCCATAGTCCAATCTTGCTGAAAATGATCAATAAAAGTAGAAAACAAAATATATAAAAAAAATCTTTTTAAAAACCACGTTTATATTAAAATGCACTAGAAAGGAGAAAATAATTTTTTTCCTGGTTCTCCATAAAATATCGAATCCAGTCCATTGGTTAACACTAGAACTACCGAGCATTAAACGCAATTGACACACATTACCTTATAATAATGACAAAATTGCATTTGTTTGGATTTTGCACCAGTTTTGTTTAAATATGTAAATACTTCAATAGAGAATTTGACTAAAAAAATTTCTCAGAAAAGCACATTTATAATTTTAATATTTCTAATAGAAGAAATCAGAAGCAAGTCATTTTGACTCATCCGGTAGTTAATAATATTTTTCCCCAAAATTTTAAGGAATTAGTTCAATATTTCTTCCGTTATAAAATTAGTGTTGGAATAGATAGAAAAATTTAATATAAATTTAAATAAAATCATGACATTAGCGACTATAAATAAAAGCGTGGAGCGCTTAACTACATATTGACGTAATCGTCGTAGGCGCTCCACGTTTTTATTTATAGTCACTAATGTCACGATTTTATTTAAATTTATATGAAATTTTTCTATCTATTCCGACACTAATTTTATAACAGAAGAAATTTTGAACCAATTGCTTAAAATTTTGGGGAAAAATATTATTAATCATTCAACTGGATTCGGTATTTTATGGAGAACCAGGAAACATTATTTTCTCCTTTTTAGTGCATTTTAATATAAGTTGTGGTACTTAAAAAGTTCTTTTTATATATTTTTTACATCAACACCTTCCACTCATCCAGAAAAGAAACAGTTTGAAAGAAGTAAAGATTCACCCCTACGACGGATGACCATTACTTTTTATACACCCTGTACATACAATTAGAATGTCAATAATATACAATACAATATGTTGCAAATGTAATTACTAGATTGATGATCTTATTGCAAAATGCAAAATTTTTGTCTTAATAATTCGAATAGCATGTAACTTATCTGATGTTTCTTCTATTTCGTATTTCAAGTACATACTCATTTTCATAAATGCATAAAATCTGCACAATTACCGAAATATCTGCAACCATATAGGTGCTTCCAACGTTTCGCTTAACCCTCATCCGTCCCTCATTTCACGAATTGATTTTACATGTTTGGCATTAAGAAAATAAAAGGCACGCAGCTTCGCGCAAATTTACTTATAAACTGTGTCAAAACTGTGACAAATTGACACGAGGGACGGATGAAGGTTAAAACTGTCCCGTGGAGAATGTACATGGTGAGAATTGTTATTTTCAGGAACTCTGACCTCGGACCCGAGGAAATGCATTATTGTACCGGTTTCTTTGTTTTATCGCGCGGACGCTAGAGTCCAGGTGCGCGACGAAATAATAACGAGAGCTCTCTGTTTCAGATCCGCGATGCGTCGCGACGCCGCGGCGTTTCGAGGAGGAGGAGGAGGAGGAGGAGGAGGATCGGACAAGAAAGAAGTCACGGCGTTCCCGGTTTACCGGTGCTGCTGGCTGCGGCGTCGTTCGGTGAGTGAACAACAATCGTTGCACCTTTTTGTTCGAGCGTGCGTCGTCGCTGGGCTGGTTACAATTTCACAATAAGTGGTAAGAACAAAGGTCTGTTATTACGTACCGAGAGTCAGACAATACTCGTCGAGGATAATGAATCGTAATCGCGATCATCGACTGTTTCGCGGCGCTGCGGCACGAATTAGGCGAGCTCTCTCGTCTAACGTGCCTGGCATATGGGATATATCGCGATATTCTCCCCCTGGAGAATAACGAGCCCGCGAATAATGCGACCGCACCACGCGGTACGTCGTAGATCGTTGCGCAGCTAGGTGCTCGCGTAAACTGGACACGAACGAGAGTGTGGCCTTTACACCTGTCGAGCGAGTATTCTCTTCCGTTTCGATTCCGTTTCAATTCCGTCTCGGTTCCGTTTCGATCGTCTCCGGAAATCGCCGACGATTCCCACCACCCTCGCGATCCGATCGGTATTACTGCACCGCTGGCCGTCTCGATTCGGCATTAGATTCGCGACTCGCGATGGAGAAAAATGCGAAATTAATTTCCGCCGGTGGGGAATTATTCATCGTATTACGGGAACGCGAGCGTTGAATTCTAACGAGACACGGTTTGCTCGTTTGCGCTTTGTACACGCGTACCCGTTCGTGTGTGTGTGTATGTGTGTGTGTGTGCGCGCGCGCGCGCGCTCCTAGGCGGTACACGGTATCTTTTTATAAAATCTTATTTGTCTCGCGAAGGTATTTCTCTCTCGCGGCGGTACGTCGTTTCTCTGGATTCAGCTCGGCGACCAAGTATCCGCGGGAGAACTAGCGAGCGAGCGACCGCTGTCCTTGTAGATTCTAATGCTAAATCCGTCTCTCCGAACCTCTCTCTATCTTTCGTGCAACCGATTGGAATGCATTACCAATGGTTTTAAGAACCTTGAAGCCACCGGCCACGTTTGAAAGTGAGCTGCACACAATTTCTTCCCCACCGGCGCGCCGCTCCGCGCTGTCGCGAGACTCGCCGCTCCGCTCCGCATAGTGCGCGCGCGGAATAATCGCTCGCCGATTTACGCGTATCGTGGTCAAAGTTCGGGGAAACCGCGTGCGCCGGGGACCTTCGCCAAACGAGTCTCTTCGCTTATCCGCGTGTCGGTCGCGTTTCCTAGAATTTTCACAGGGTTCCCCGTCCTTGTCTAACTTTCCACGATTTCGAACAATAGTTTGAACCAGCGATAGGCTCTCGCCTATCCGCCTCTGTTCGTTATCGACAGTCGAATCGATGGCGTGGCCAGCGATATCGCCACTCGCGATTAGATAGCCGCGCGATTAGCTGAAAAATATTTCGCCTCTCGCGCTCTCTCCTCCGCTCTCCGGATTTAATATCTGTCCCTGGCCGAACGCCGAGCAAACACACGCCGATTAGGTGGACTTCCGCGATGTCGAAGGTCGCCGGACGAGAGTAGGTGGTGGCTCTGAGCGCGGATAAGTAGGTTTCTAGGTAGCGAATCTTACGGCCGGCCGTTCGATACCGATCCGCGCGCGGCGCTCTCGAAACTCGCCTCGAAAAGTAGGCCTCAAGAGTGCTCGCGATCACCTCGCAACACGGGTTCCTAAAATCGCGATCGGTAGACCGGAAATTCGCCTGGCTCGCCGTGGTGCGAGGCGAGATCAACCGGGAGCTAGTTGGACGACGACCGGTTTTTGCGAACAGTGCGGAGCAGAGCAGAGCAGAACAGAACAGAGCAGAGCGAGAGCGGGGCGCAACCAGCAGAGCCGGAGAGCACAGGTCGTTTTTTCGCGCGACGTATCCAGCCGCGGATTAATTGATGTTTTTGCTGCGAAAATCGATCTGCGAGGCGCGTCGCGACGCGTGGCCTTCGAATACCTGTCGCGGATGACGTCAGGCCCTTCTAAACAGGAGGGGCCCGGGCGGCTAAACATGGCCGACGGATTTAGGCGGCCAATGGGCGGCCTCCGACCAACGGGGCCCCTTTCTAAACGCATCTGGTCCCGCGGCGCGCGCCGTCCCGGTCCTCCCGAAAACCCGAGTCAACGAGCCTCTCGTGCTATCGGCCTGGTTTCGAGAAAATGGACGGCGCAAAATGGCCACTCGAAACCCACCACAGCCCATTCCCGTTCTCATCGTTTCGATTTCGCTTGACGTGTACGACGCAAAATTCGTGTTGACGTCGCTCGCTCTTTTTCCCAGCGATGATAGATCGAGATACTTCCGCGAGCCCCATTCGGTATGCGTATCTCGCCGCCGCGGTTCTAGGCGAATCGCAAAAAACCTCCGACAACTCGCTCGCCTCCTTCTCGCCGAGAATCCTCGAGAATTCCGCGTTTCGTCGAGGGACCGCGAAAAATCGTGAGATTATCGACCGACGCGAGCTCGTCGGGCCAATTACCGTCGCTAGAACGCGCTCTTCGATTGCAAATATTTGCGCTCGCGCTCCTTATTAATATTTATCGCATGCAAACCATTCCAGCGACCTCGCTGCGTATCGCCTGCGTTTCCCCGGCGATCGGTCCAATTTCCGCGATCGCGCCGATCCATCTTCTCGATCCGTCCTTCCTTTGTCTCCTCCGAAGCACCACCGAAGAATTCCTGAAGATTCCTCCACCATTTCCGCGAGGCCATTTATTCGCGTTTAGTGAACTAGATACTAAACAATGATTATAGAATAATTGTAAAAGTCCGCTTAATCCCGATAGACTGGACTTTCGGATCTTCATGTAAATTTAAAATTATCATTTGCATGGAATAGAAGCCAAATATGTATAATACGAAGTTCCGTCTTCCATTAATGATGCTCGGATAAACTGCGCGGCTCTTTATGCATTTATGCCATGTGCATGTGAAATGCTAGAAAGCATTTATATGTATGTATTATTAAGGTACGATACCAGTGTTAACTTCCTACGGTGAATCTTCCAACCAGCAAAAGAGATGTTCCTCCCAATTGAACTTTCAGAAAGTAAATAGGTCGAAGTTTAATCATTGGATAGCGTGGAATTACTATAAATAAAAGTTCTATAAAACACAATAATATGCATTTTCCACGAAATTATCCTCATAATTTCAATAATGGAATCGGTCAGTTTGATGGTGGTCCTTCAGTTTCAAAATTTACCCTAAAAACATATAAAAGAAAACTTTTTAAAAACCACGCTTATATTGAAATACACTAAAAAGAAGAAAATAATTTTTTTAGGAATTGGTGACTATAAATAAAAGCGTAGAGCGCTGAACTATATTGACGTAATCTTTGTGTTTTTAAAAAGTTTTTTAAATATATTTTTCTATTTTCTACTTTTAGTCTTTTTTAAATGGAACGCAAGACATGGAAATATGCGAGATAGAATGAGGGGATGACTCCGAGAGACAACGTTTCTTGATGGAGTTCAAAATTGTCCGAAATGGAACTGAATGAACGGAATACCACACTGAGTTCCTTCGGTGCGAAATTGGTCAGTGGAATGGGAACGCGTAGTGGAGTAGGGAGCGCTGGCGCGCGGAGTGGGGATCGCTGAACGCGATGACGTACTACCGAGTGTCGCGCGACGAGGTATGACAGTTAATATTAAAATTTTTGTTCTACTGAACGCACAGTTTTTTTTAAAATTTGTTTTTTAATATTGCATTGTCATCCACTTCTGAGGTATGTTTAAATTTTCAAGCCTGTAGCTCATCGGGAAGTGATTTAAAATTCGATTACAAGATTTGGCGCATACAACAATGACAACGACAACCTCGACAACTCGGCAAGCTAATATAAGCATGGTAAAATTAAATCTAAAAACGATAAAATATCTTCTAAAATTCTCCACCGTTTCAGTCTACTCTAGCAAATGCGACTATGGAACAAGCCATTGGCGGCCTTCTCGAAGAAAGCGCGAATGGGTTAAACAGAGGATTTTTTCGGAAGGCAAACACAGTAACCGAAGGTAGCTACAGTGAATGAATCGAGTAGGGAGCGGGCCGCGCGCGGGCCCGGCGTACATCTATCCGCGTAGCGGTCTGTTTCAGCTGCTTCGAGCAGAGGTGAACGCCGAGCTAGTCCCAGTGTGTGGTAATCCTCGTTTGCAAGATGTTTACGTAATTTCACCTTTTTTCGCATGCATCTCCGTTGATCGAGCACCCGCCTCTGCCCCCTGTCCCCTCGTTCTCGCGGCGAATCGGCGCGGCTTGTTCCCCTTCTCGCATTCAACCTCTTTACCGATGCACGCGAGGAACGGTTTATAATGCCGCCATTAACGGACGACGTCGTGTTCTCACGACAGGGACGACGAAGCTTCCCCCTGTTTTCTTTCCCCTTTCCGAGAATCAGCTCGGCCTCGAGTGCGTTTTCCAATCGACGCTCGTTTACTTTTCCGCGATTTCCACGGCCCTCATTCTCTTTCGAGTCGAGCCGAGCCGAGCTCGCGGCCGACAAGCTTATCATTTCGAAATTCCTGTGGGAGGCTCCGCGCTGCTTTCGGAAAATCTACGATGCGGTAAGGTACATATCATTTTCACGATCACACAGGAGGAAAATCCGCGGGAAAAATCAAGTCACGAGAAAAAGAATTCTAGAGCCAGTTCGCTTTGTAATTTCGGAGGCGCGTCGCTTTTGAAAGATTTTTCCTGTACAAGCGTCTTCGCGATCGCAGGAAGGATCTCGTAACCCGAGGGGAAATCCTCGAAGGAAAAAATGGAGTCTCGGTCGCGAAGAGCAGCCGGTTCGTGTGGAAAATGGGTGTTCCGCATGCGATACTGCGTGTCCCGAGTCGACAAAATTCTCGAGCCGGTCGCGAAACGATCTCCGGTGGTCGATCCGCGATCGATTCTCCCTCTCCTCTTCTCTCGGTCTCTCTTTTTCGTTCTCTCTCTCTCTCTCTCTCTCTCTCTCTCTCTGGTCTTTCCGCGATCCGGTCCTCTCCTCGTCTCCGCTCCCATCGGCTTCGTCTTCTCATCACGGATCACGGCCGGCGAACAGCCGTGCGTGAGCTCCTACTTTTTGCCGGCCGACGACCGGCCCAGCCTGCCGTTCTCAATGATTTCAAACCCGTTTCCACGCACGCTGCACGTACAAGCATCCGTCTTCCATCGCTCGATCCTGAAACAAAGTCCGCGAGCCGCTCGGACTTCTCTTTAACGGAATTCCACCGCCGCAGGAGGTCGCCGCGCAACCGGAAATTTCGTACTCGTTATGGATCCAGTCGTACGCTCCGCTAAAAGACGCCTCTCTCTCTTCCAGACCAGATCCATTTCGCACGCTGCTGCCAGCTCTCCACCCGAATGTCCTCTTCAGTGGCCTCCATTGATCTCGATACCTCTTTCTTTTCGTAATGTTTAGAAAATAACGCGAGACAGAAATTCGCACTGTCTATGGAGAAGCCTAATATTTACTAGTAGGAGAATTGAAGGGTACAGATACGTTACTTTCGTCCTGCTAACAGTATCGAATTGTTATTTCATCTCGATACCTTGCAATTTATTTACGAGAGATTAAAGTCTTGGATTGGGTGATGCACGAAACCCTCGGAAACCTGAACCGGACCCAGCATCCTCTGGAAGGGTCTGCGGGAAGCGTTTTCTCGCATATAAAGTTGTCGGAGCTTTGATTGTCCGGAGGGTACCCGAGGAACCTGGTGTCCTGGATTTCGTTCTGTGCTCCTACCGCTGGCCGCCGATTAGAGCAATGATAGCCTGCGACGATCCGCTTCCTGGACGGAACTCTCGGAGCAGATTTATAATAATTATCTGAAAAGAACGAAACGCGTGCTCTCCTGTGCAACAAATTACAGGGGAGCATTAGAGCGGTGGCATCGAGCTGACGGTAGGTCAGTACCTTCTGCTTATTCGAAGCCCTCGCTCCGTTCCTTTCTTTTTCTCCCTCCGGTGATCCCCTTGCCGCAGCCTCGACCGCTTGCTTCTGCCTTCTGGCTTCTACCTTATACCTTCTACCTTCTACCTTCTACCTTCTACCTTCTGCCATGCCGGCGCGGTGTTGTTCAGCTCGCCTCGAACCAACCCGGTCATTCCCAACCGACCAAACTGGTTTCGCGTCGTTTTCCGATGTCGCACCGAGAGAATTTGATAGATCTCCTTGCGCCTTATCCCGATCACGACGAGAGCGGGCCTTATTGCTCGTCCGAATTCCGAATGCCAGACGGTACACGCTCTTTCGCAAACGGAACTGTCGCACCCTTCTGTACCAACCTGCAGAACACAGATCTTCTTTTAATTAAAACTCACTACAGTCTTGGTTAAATGGATTCTTCAGATTCGACTGATCTCTTCAGAAATTTCAGTTGAATCTGTATCAGTCTGTCCTCCACCTCATGAAGCCTCGACAGTAAGATCTCTTTCCACAGGATCAGCGAAAGGTGTGACAAATAGTTGTAAATCTATTCCCAGGTCTTGAAGGAATTATTAATAAATTTATCGTCTCCCGTCGTTGTACCGCGCACATTAACCCATGGAAGGCGGACCATTTTTGTAACTGTAGATCAATGATGCTGAAGATTTAATTAGCAATTTTTGAAGTATGTCTATTTATTTAACCTCTTTCCGTATTTGAGCTATTGGAATATGGGTATACAATGAACCACTCACGATTAAATATAAAATGGAATTTTATTCTATATAATATATATGAAGGCACGTTGTGAGGCACGTCTTTACATGATATACATACATGGATCGATTGATCGATGGATTATTTACATGGATCGCTCCAGAAAATAACAGACATCGATCTAAAAAAACAAGTGAGAGTTGAGGATCCAATGACGCAGACAGCATAGATGCAATATTCATTTGTATAGGTGCTCGAGAGTCAAACAAACTGAATTTGTCTACTAAATAACAGTAGATTATTTTTGTCAATTTGTTTCTTAAATAAATTCCAACATTAACGAGCCAAATTCGTGACAAAGATTTGAAACAAAGTCCAACGAACATGAATGTTACGCCTTGCTTTTTAGTTGAAATATGTATATTTGATTCGTTTGTAGTAAATATTTAAGCATTCAAATAAACGTAGCCATACACTATTATAAAAACAAATGTTAGGGAATAGGAAGGAATGCAATAATTAGGTTAGTAATATGTAATTGGGATACAAGCAGAGTGGATTAGGGTAGGAATGATTGAGACAAAGAGAAAGAGTGAGTGAAATAAGATAGATACGTAAAGTTAGCTTAATGTAAACCAAGCCACATTTCTTAGCTATTAAGGCTGAAATAAAGCAAATACAATACAATCAACGTAGCCAAACAGAAAATATAAATTTTCTTTTCTCTTCTACGACCGTTTTGGGGATAGAGACGTTCTAATCACTGTAACTGTAAAGAAAATGTTACGGCAAGGGATTAATTTAATCGCTAGAGATTGAGTAACACTGAACAGGTTCGAATATCTTGCATTAAACCCTTTTCAGCAAAGACGCGTCGATTTTCCGTTGACAACCAAGGATTCTGATAAGGGATACTGTCGCCGAGAGTCGGGTGAATTATCGAACAGGCACAACGGCGATTTTTTCGTGGCTGGTTTGCGAAACGGGACAGAAGCCAGGAGCAGAGGAGGATCGAGCGTTACCGCAGCCCCGTGCATCGTCGAATTAATGCGCGAGCGTGCAGCAATAATTCTGCCCTGTCCAAGGACGAGTCGAACGGCGGCAGGTGCTGCGAAACCGTTGCCCCTGCGGCCGGGAGAGAATTTTTGCTCGGAAACTCGAGCGACGCGACTCGGGAATTGCCTGGAATTCAGGTGAATTTCGCTACGGGTCGGCCTAATGAGGAATAATTTAGATTTCGGATAAGGGAGGAGCCGTTTGCCCCGTGTTGTGTGCCGCTGCGGTTAGATTCGACTCGGTTGCACTCGTTTCTGTTCCATTCGGATTACGTTCTATTTCTTCGGTGTGCCGGTGCTTAACCGTCGGCGAAAACGTGGCAACACATTTCCTTTTTCTCGTTGCAAAATTACAGACGACAAAGAAATTGTAATCGCTGCAAGCTTCGAGCAAGTCATAGTGCGCGGGGTTAATTGACACCTGCGCGATGGGCGGAGCCTGTAAACCCATTTGCGCTCTGAATGGACGAACAAATTCAATCTGAAATGCTCCATGGAGATGTGCGAAAGATTTTTCGGGAATCCCAGCCCTCTATCAATTGGGCATTTCGGATTCGAGAAGTTGATCGCCTATTTAGCCGTCGTGTACCAAAATCGCTAGGTGCGTGCACTCGTACGAGACAAACGTTTCATCCCCTAATTTATAGACACGTGAATCACGATTCGCGTAAAAGAGTGGGTTAACTGGTTGGAAGATTGATGAAATTTCGGCTAATTCGTTGTCTTCGCGGATTGCTCTGGTCGTCGTAGATGCTCCTTTCCCGGCGGTTTAATTTCGAGCGCGGTTATTCGAGTCCTGGGGACGGCCGGTGGTGTTTTTTCTGTTTCCGCGAGGACCCCTATCCGTTGATAAATAAAACCTACGGAAATAAGCAATCTCTTGGACCGTCGGCGGACGGCGCTGTCGAGTAGACGACTGTCACTCGTTTCAACGGGCGTATTCTACTTACGCGGAAACAGGCTCGAGCTCTGAAGCGGGTTGCAGGAAACGGGAAACGGGAAGCGCGGGTGCGGGAAAGCAGGAGCAGGAGCGGGCGCGGTCTCGTCGAGCTTTATCTAATTACCAGAGAGCTTGCTCGCGTTCCTCCTCTCCCTTCCTTCCTTTTTTCATTTGCCGCACTTGTAACATATTGTACCGAGGGGGCAGTTTGCCGGAGGACATAATAAATTCCTCCCTCGGCTTCGCTTTTCCTCGCTCGCTAGCTCGCGGCCTCCGCCTCCTCCGTCTCCCGGCCTCTGTCTTCCCTTTGGACGCGTCATCGGGGCCACTCTTGCCCCTGTCTCCGTTTCCAATTCCCTGGTTTCGCTCTCTTCTCTCCTCCTCCCGCGCTGTCGTTCGAGGAGAGGAAAAGCTTCGGGAGCCGAGAAGGGGGTGGGGGGAGAGGGAGAGAGAGAGCGAGAGAGAAGAACAAAAAGAGAAGAGAGCAGAGAGACAGAGTCGGGTCGCCCGCCGCGTAATTGAAACGTCCTGTACACGCCTATAAGGCAGAAGGAAGCCCGTTGCAGTTCATCAGTCATTCCGGGAGTATACGCGGCAGTCATCGCGGACGCATTTGCAACCCCACAGAGCGCGAAATGACGTGGATGCCGGATGGCGGATAGCGGGGGAGGGAAACGGATGGCCGCGGGTCGAGGGGGAGGGGTTCACCGCGAGCGGTCGGGGGTGTATTCGCCCCCTTTTTTCACCCCCTTTCGCCCCCAGTTCGCCCCCGTTCGGGCCTCTGCACGAGGGGACGCAGCCACGGGGAGAGCGAGAGAAAGAGAGAGAGGATAAGGTAGACACGCTCGTTCTGGCATGTGTGTACCGCACTCTCCTCTCCTCTTCTGTCCGCTCTGCTCTGCTCCGCTCCGTTCAGCTCCGCTAGCCGGCTCGCTCGCGTACTCGTCGTGGGGTAGGTCGTGATTGCTCGGCGATACAAAGGATGGACAGAACCCCCCTGGGCACCCTTCCCTATTACGCTGCTGAAACTCCTCCGGTGGGAGAGCGCTCGCCCTCCCTCGCCTTTCGGAGCCAGCAGGCCTTTCAGTTCGTAAGACAGAGATCGAACGAGAACAGAGGCACACCAGCAAATTGAACTAGCCACCGAAGACGCTCCCAGCGAACCGACACATCCGTCACCGTCGCGGTTTCCGCGCTGCGACGCTTTTGACAGCGTTCCGCGGGCGAATCGCCGCCTCCAGCCTCTTCTCCTTCGCCTTTGTCTCTCGCCATTCGGTCACGGATCGTCCGCGGAATCTCGCTGCACGCCGAATGCCGTAATGAACCCTTGATAACCGTGCCGGTAACCCCGAAGCGCCGCGCCAATTGAAAACACCTGTATCCCCCGCCGCAGAAAGGAACAGTTATATGTATGTATTTATTCAATCTCGACCTCTCGGTCAAGAAATCTGGCTTGGCTTACATTATTCATTTCGTATCACTAGACCGCGGATCTTCATGCATTTACGGGTTCTGGAAATGTTCGGAAATGCTAATTCATTGGTTGCAACATTTCGATATACATTATAAAATAGAAGCGCTGCACATTACGGTACACAGAGCACAGGTGCGATATGAAATTAAGAATCAATCCTGAGTCCTCGTTAGCACCTCGTCGAGATTACGCGTAACAGTGAAGTTGCTCCCTGTGAAAAGACTCGCAGACACGTGGATACGGTTTCAGATTTAGTTAATTCGAGACAGCCCTTTCCGAGTCGTCCTCCGTTCCCGGAAACAGATATCCTCGGGGCCTCGCGATCGTCTTCGCCGATTTAATAACGACGCAAAGCTCGTCGCTCTTTTTCTCTCGTCGCAACCACCCCTCCCTTCTCCGCGCTAATCCTCGGGCAGGATTTGCCGGTCTGGACGAAATGATTGGGGGCTCTATGATCCCGTGGTTCGCCGACGTCCGCGAGGACAGGAAATTCGTCGTCGCATTGTTTTTGAAGTTTCAATTAAACGCGTCCGCCGTCCGCGTTCCGCCGACGCGGCACCGTTGTGCTCCTCCGGGTTCTGCCACGCTCGTTCAAAGACGACCCCCCTCCGGGGCAAAAGAGATAAGCCGTTTCTCCCCAGGCCGCGGGAAATCTTTGCGAAAATTGCTCCGGTCTCCGGCCGTCTCGCCGTTTTCCACTTCTCCCGGATGGATCTCCAGAGACGCGTCCGTTAATTAAATTAATTCCAATAGCATTTTTCCAGCGGCGTCGGTGCGGCGCTTCGGCGGTACGCTGGCGTACGCGAAATAAATTACGCAAATTCACAGCGAACGCGCGCACCCGCTCCGCTCGCTCGCTCGCTCGCATTCGTCCCGCAGCAGCCCGCTCCGCATTCCTTTACGCTACTGGGCGAGCTCTCGCGCGGGCTCGCGCGCGAGTAACAGGGGCCATTAACAGCCAACGTGCTCCGGTAATTAACGCTTTGCGTTCAACGTTGAACGTCGAGCGCGTTTCGCGTGTCCCCTCGACCCTTCGGCGGATCGGCCAGCGTAGATCCGAGAGATAGAGTAAGATTTTCGCATCGGCGCCACGAGAGAAAAACACGGAGGGGGGGGGGAGAGGGCAAGGAACGCGGAAACTGGAGAAAACGAGACGGAAACCCGCTAATAAAAGCACCCCTCAATGAGAAAGTCTTGAACTGCGCGGCGGAGACGTTGCTCGAGCCGAGACTCGCGTCCGTTTGTTCTGCGCCGCTCTAGCGAGGTTCCGTTAAAGAAGGAATTATATTGTAATCGATGTAATTTGTGAAAACAACCGCGGATCGAGGGAACAGGAATCGGGACGAGCTGTTGCGGGAAAAATTCCCGTCGTTCCTCCTCCTCCCGTTCCATTCTTCGCGTCCGGGAAGAACACGGGGAGCACACGTGTTGGCCGGGTGAGCCTTGATCCGCGAAAACGGGGAAAACAGCTCTGCTCCCTTCGCACCTGCGTCGCGATTGCGTCGACCGCCGTTGAGCAACAACCCGGCGTCCATTAGAGACGTGTGGTAAGCGCCGTTTTTATTCGCCGCTATAAATAACTTCTTTATTTGAGCGGATGTTAATCGTCGCAGATTAGTCCGTGCCGAGAATATCTTTTCCTCGCGAAACGAGGCGCGTATCGCTCGCCTCGGTCAACAATCGAAAGGAATCGCGCGCCAGGCGAGAGGAGAGGACTCGCATGCGCGTGCATCGCGAAAAATCAAACTCGCCTCGGCGGTCACGACACGGACAAGCCGGGAGTTCGAGATACCGATTTTTCTCGCAGACGACGACGCCGCTCCGCGTCGACCAAAGGAAAAAGATTAATTTGTTGAAAACAAGCGCTATCTGGCCAAGCGTTGTTGGACGACGGGGGAGGGCCGCTCCTCTCTCTCTCACACTCTCTCGCGATAAGCCTTATCGAAATAATTACGCTATCTGAAAATGTCTGTTGCGCGCTCGCGAAAATCCACCGTGTGTGCGTGCCGAGCTCGAGAAAGTATCTCTCGCCGGGCAAATAAATCCGCGATCTCCTCTCTCCGTCTCTTTCTTGTTGACACCTGGCATCGTCGCCTCCACCGACTTATGCGAATACACGCTTTCACGGACCGATCTCGAAAATTAACCCTTCCGTCGCGTTCACTCACTTGGTATGCTCGTGTCTTTCTTGAGAAACGTTTCTTCTTATTTGTCTGTATAGGTACATATTTCATTATTATTATTAGACTGCGGATCTTTATGCAAAATAAAAAATGTTTGCATTGATTGCAAGACACAGGAGCCAAATAGAACATTCTTTTTTCTTTTAATTGTGTTATCAAGCTGAAATTAATACACTGATGTTCTTGAATCTTCGTAATTCGTCCACTGCTTTAAATTGCACGTGTCCATTTTTGACATAAATACATAAAATCCGCAGTCTATTTATTAGTTATTAATGTATAAACGGACCGAAGCCCTCTTACACAAACGTTTACAATAGAAAACAATGAAAGACTACTCGTATAATAACACAGAAGGAACATGCACAAAAACTAATGGTACAAACTATATGGTATTATCCTATAATCCTGCGTAATTGTTTTTTAAACATGTGCAAAGACTCGAATAAAAAATCAATACGATTATAGAGAGTGCTAGAGTCTGCAATAATGCGATTTATTGGATTAATTAATCCATAGGTAGATCTGGCTTTGAGGGTTTGAAATCCTGCTCTAGTTCTCAATACACGTTCAGGTACATAGAAATTGATTTGCGCAAGTAGAGAGATACAATCAATATAATTATTAATTAAATTAAAAATAAAGCTCTGGTCGGATACTCTTCTTCGAGCAGACAATGTTTCTAGGTTCATTGAGGTTGATATTGTGGAGTAATCATGATCAAAGAATGACATTGGATTATTTAGGATATGATTGGCGGATTACGGATTTTATGCGTTTACGACATGAAGTATACTGTAGAACGGGCAAATGTTCATTTCACGTAAAAATCCGCAGGTTAATCACTAAAACACGGAAAATATTGTCGTCACGTCGAACGTGGTCACTGGCGCCATTGCTTAACACTAATCCTCAGAAAATTAATAACTTGGAACAAGGATCTATTACTGCCGAAATGTACTAGATTATAGTGTAAGGCGATCATTATCCAGTAACTAACAATTGTCCATACGAGTTATAGAATATTTCTTTAGAAGATTAGGTCGCGCAAAGGTCGGAAATTTAAATATCCCTTGCAGGGTCGTATCGACCCGAGAGTGTTAAAAATAAAATGGAACTGCATCGAATTCTAATAAACCTTGCGCTTTAGCGCAGTCTAATCGTCGCGCGTAAATCCGATCTTCGACGCTTATCGTTCCGCGACGACGAGCTTTTAATAAACAGGAATCGTTACTACACGATTGTCGGGCGAATCATCGATTTAGGAGTAGAAGCCTTTATCTCGTGCTCAGGGTTGCGCGAGTCGCGAAAAATATTGGAAGCTCTCGAACGGTGGCCTTGATCGAGTCTGTTTGCTAGGGCCGCGTTATCGCACGGTCGGCACGCCGATTAGTTTTCCTTTTCGCGGAAGGCGATCGCTCTAGAACACGGGCACGCGCTCGGCTAGCAAAAAATTCCCGGGCTTTTCGTAAGACAAGATAAAGCGTATCGCTGTTTTCGTACGCGAATCCGTCGCGTTAAAACCGCGAACTCACCTGCTCGAGGGAGCGCACGCCGCCTCGCAAAGACGTCCTTCTACTCAAAATATGTGTAATGAATATTTTCTTGTTAATTGCTCAATTTTTAATTATAATTTCACTGACTCTGAAAGAGTGAGCATCGATGGAACCGATTCGCCACGTATGTACTACGTTGTTGCATATGAAATGTCCGATTTTAGAACGCAAATGTTCCAATGCGTTTCGATCAAGAAATACTATTACAGTTGACAGGTTCATTGTACGTCACTTTGAGGTACGAAGCTTACGATCCTATCTTGAATTTTAATTTACATATATAAAAAAATTCCCTTTCAAATAAATTTGACGTCAACATCGATCAGTGCGATTGTCGCGTGCTCTTTTTGTATGTGTGGAGAAATAACATATTGAATGAGTGACTGGGTGTAATTTAAAACAGCAAAAAGGTTACAACGATTTCAGAGTGCTAATCTATGAATATTTCTCAGCTTATTAAAATTATTAAAGTAAGAATAATCTAGTTGTGTGGCTCCAGTCACTTGCAAGTAACAGCAACTATTTGTTGATAATAAAGAAAACTACAAAATAGAGATGACAATCATGTAAACGAAGCATGTGTGTGACCAGAAAATTCAATGTCTACAATCACACAATCAAGAAACGTGTGATTCTTTGATCAATAAGAAATAGTTGCGGTTGTTTAATGTTACTGTTCGAAATCGGACATTTCATATGCAACGACCCAATAGTAATTCCCAAAGTTTCCAGCGGCTGCTTGTCTGTGTCGATTTCGCAGTTGCTTATCGTGGGAAAGGAAATACTTCGAGCGATGGAAAAATCCACGATAACGAGAAAAATACGCGAGATCGTTTGGTGACGCTTCCAATCCCACCGCGGCTCTTATCTGGGCTTTAATTAGCGTACGCGTTATCTCGTTTCGGCCGGAGAACCGATCGGGCTTTCCTCGGGACGTTAGCAATTTTTCCGACGATCTGTCGGAGTCGACGAGACAAATAGCGCGTCGCGAGGGCAGCGGGTCAACCAGTCTCGAAACTCTCTCGATTTTCGTCGAACATTTTCGGTCCAATTATTTCCGAGTTTTCTCGAGCTCTCGCGGATCGTTTCTCGAGGAGATCCTCGTTTTTTTTACCTCTCTCTTTCTCTCTGTTTCTCTTTCTGTTCGACGGCGGCAACGACTGTTTCCCGCGCGAACGATACAAGAGTTCCCTTGTACTCGATACGGGGTGCGCGAAATGCCCGATGGCGTTTCCATTTCCGCGGCGAGATAAAAATTGCGCGAGTTTGCGCGACACTGTCGCTCTTTCTCTCTCTCTTTCCCTCGCTGTTTCTTTCTGTCGTCGCTCTATTGCCACGGGGAACGAGCGAGAGAGAAGACAGAGGACAGAGAAACTGCTCTCGATGAAAATCGGACCCCGAGAGTCTCGTTACCGAGCTGCTTCCAGCACCCCGTGCACGCGGAGACCACGAGGTCCGATGTCGCGACACAATTTCTCCAAAGAGAACGATTCCTCTCAAGAAAAGCCACTGCTTTTTCAAACTTGCAATCTCCACTACACCGTTCCCCGAGTGCCGTTGTATTTACTGCTGATTTATAAGTTTCTGTTGCAAGATTTTATTGGGCTGGCCGCGAGGTATCCTCGTGTTTTCTCTTTTCGGTACGTTGATCTTACAGAAACAAATAGATAAAACGATGGCGGAACTTGTTCGAGCAAAATGGTCCGAGGTACGTACATCTCCTACAGTTTCGTTTAACCTCTCAACTGGCCATGACAGCGAAAATTCTTCCCTCTCTTCTTCATTCAACAAATAATTCTTTCGCTTTGTCCATGATATCCGTAGCGGTAGGAATTATATCAGATTTAGGTTCATTGTGTGGCAACCTTCTTGTTATGTCCATTTCATTATCCATGCATTATTCAATTGTGACGAATTTTTTTTCTCAAACACTCAGAGTCTGTTCACTTTTAAGTTGTACACTGCAAAAGATTGCAAAAGATCGTTTCCCGACGTGTGTCTTTTGAATTGGCGTAAATGAATTAATTTACAGTAAGGAGCATGACTGATTCCGCACACTTTAAATCAGAACAACTTTTTTATGGATGGACCAAACGACTTCAATTTCTCTGTAAGGCTAGAAGAATTAGTTTAGTAAATGATGCGTAAAAAATATGTTGAAAAAATGCATTTGGACGGAACTGTTGAAAACAATAGTAAAAATTGATGTTTACAACTTTTTTAGCTGTGCCAATATAACGAAAAATCAGAAGATGTGTCTGGTCAACTGGTATAAATTATGTACGCTCCGAAAATTTCATTGAAATTGGAAATATGATTAAAAGTGGTAAAAATTGCAATTTTTCAAGATTTTCTGACTTTTTACCAATTTTGATTGTTTATAACTCGTAAACCAATTAACCAATTTCAATGAAATTTTCGGAGCGTATATAATTTATACGAGTGGACCAGACACATTTTTTAAACTTTCGTTATTGGGCCAGCTAAAAAAGTCGTAAAAATCAATTGTTAGTATTGTTTTTCACAATTCCGACCAAATGCATTTTTTCAACTTATTTATCAGACGTTATTTACTAAACTAATTAAAGTGTGTGGAATCAGTTATGCTCCTTACTGTACCTGCGTGATTGAGTCAGCCCTTTTCCTGCCCTAAGCGCAGCAGATCCTACCTCTATCCCTATTTTCTAGCCCCAACAATGAACGTAAGAAGATACGAAAAGTGCTCGAGTTGTACGGCGCATCCGAACAATGCAAAGAAAAATTGACGCATGGTATGTAAAAGGTTGCCCACCTCTGGCAAAAGTTAATAAAATTCGGAATCCATTGAAAAATTGCCAAACAGTTATAAGACGGAATGAAAGACCATGATTTACGGATGGATCAGGGCCCGAGGGTATTAAACTTTGGATAACGATAGGGACATTGGCCAGTGTGCAGTGGGAGCGATTCTTTACCCAGGTCTGCGAGTGTAATGCGACTGCACCGTTGCACAAATAACGGCGGATCGCTGCGCGCCGGCCGGCCGGCTTACAAATTGATCGAGCTTGTCGATCGTCCGTATCTCCAAAGATCAATCCGCCCGGCTATCTGGCAGAGAGCGCGTAACGTCGTTCTGTTTGAAGTAGTCGGGCCGAAGATCTCGGTGCGAGATGCGCCGATAACCGATACGGAGCGGGGTGCATCGGGTGCATCGAACGATGTAACGCCGAGCGGTTGCCGCAACCAACGACATGTTTGGGACACGTGTTGGAATGCGACGTCGTCGTCGTCACCGTCGCGGCTGGAACCGCAGACTATACGGACCGAACAGAACGGTCACCGACACACATATTCGTGACGACGATAATTCACTCGGGGACCCACCTTTTTTTGCGACAGACCGACTGGAGCCAACAGGGCGAATGAGACGAGAGGAGAGGCAAATCTCTCTTTCTCTCTCTCTCTCTCTCTCTCTCTCTCTTTCTCTCTGTGCCTGGTAAATATCGGGAACACACCGCTCCTGCTGCAGGCCGCTGACCCGACTCGTCGCGTGCGACTCGATTACGCCACTATCTGCGCCGTGTCCAAGAAAAAAATCACCGCGCGATCGAAATGCCCAGCTAAAAATACAACCGGTCGTCCGTTACCGCGAATCTTCGCCGATAACATCTTCGTCGGCGACGGCAAACAGCTCGGGCACCGATCGTTTCCTCCACCGAGACCGATTCCATCTCCCAGCGAAGATAGATCAACCATAGATCCGCCGGGCACGCCGCACACTCGACCTGATCGAGGAGTCTCGTTATTCGGGCACCGGACCCCTTCAGACTCGACTGAATTCCGCGGGAAACGCTGTACTAATGCTTGAGCACAATCGTGTAACAATAACCATCTGTATAACCAGATGCCCTTACCAATTTCGATTCTACGTTCGATAGTCCATCTAAATCTAAAATCTAACAGAAGCGCGAGGAAATCTATCATGTCGCCACGATAAAGATGGCGTTTGTTTGTCGAATAACGAGTATACTAATGTTGGAAAAAAATTGCAGTTGTTGAATGAAATTTAAGAGAGTGCGCGGTGTAGTACGAGAACAAGCACCAAAATCTTCAAAAGGGGTTTATACCCAAAGTAAACCGTATCAGGGCCAATCACTATAATCTTGCTGCCTTTCTGTATCGAGTAAATATTGTCAATGATCCTAGTTGTAAGTGTAATTATAACTTCGAGGACTTACAAGGGAAGGACCCCAAGTGTCCCACTTCGATTTTGATAATTTTTGGATCCCTAATTATGTATGCAAAATATTAGGTGTAGTTACTCAATACTTTCAAAGATATAAACAATTAAAGTTTCATACCTTGTTGATAGTTTTCGAAGTTCCATTAGCCGTGTAAGCAGGTTGCGTGAAACTTTAATTGTTTATATCTTTAAAACGGTTAATAGCAAAAATTTTTTTTTTCTCCTAGACGCACAGTTTTTTTTCAAAATTTATTTTTTAATATTGCATTGTCATCCAGTTCTGAGCTATGGTTAAAGTTTCAAGTCTCTAGCTCATCGGAAAGTGGTTTAAAATTCGATTACAAAAGATTTGACATAGATACAACAACAACTCGACAAGCTAATATAAGCGTGGTAAAAAAGCACAAAAATCTAGCTTAAAAATGATCACACGAGTGCTCGTTCTTAGAAAGAAGCAAGACAGTCAACAGGTTAAGAAATTTGACATTGACAAAGGAACTCTGTGGCCCGTTTCAGGCTACCATTTGCCTTCAACCGCCAGGGGACCAAGAAGACAAACCGATCTACGTATAGTTTGCGAGTCAGGAGCGTCTTGCGCTAACTGTCTGAGAACTTCGACTCTGTTGCACTCGAGAGGCGGCTGCTACTTACGTGATTTGTACCACACGAATTAGCTACTCTCTACAGAATGGGTGGACAAGAGTGAATTTTTCAGATTGGTTGCTCGAGGTCTACGAAAGCGGGCAGCTCGTTTTACGAGCGGACAGGCGAGTAATAATCAGTTTTCACGACACAAGCATGGTTAGGCAAGGCTGGATCGGAGAGCGGACACACGAGACGAGATAAAAGTCGGCGAATCCTCGTCTCGGTGTCGAGCGCGCAGCATATGCGGCGACAGATGGCACGCACGCCGAGAGGCACCTTCTTCGCGTCGCGCGTCGTCGATACCGAAAATGGAGCTCGAGAGAATCTGAGAAAAACCTTGGCTGCCGAAACCGCCTCCCGTGGAATCTAGCCCGTGGTTTCCTTCCCGCGGAGAAGTTGGACAAGCTGAAATGTGGGCTTGGGCTGTGCGCGTGGGCCACCGCGTTCGTTCTCGGTCGACCCTTTCGAGCGGCGAGCCGGCATTCCTCTCGATCGACCGTAAAAATCCGCGTCGAAGGCTAAATCTCGAACTGGCACGGCTCGTCGCGGTGTCAGGCCTGCGAGCGCCGAGCGAAAGGGTTTCTGGATAACCCGCGAACAATATTTTCCGCGGGACCATCGAACGAAGAACCGTTTCTTCAACCGATGCAGCTGAACCTTGCGATTTCGAGAATTCTTCTTCAACTGCTGATGAAAGTTGAACCTTGAGGACAATGCTCCGTTTATTTCACGCTGGCCCAGGCTCTATTTGAATTTTACGCATTCATCACAAACATTAATAGGTGCAACTTTAAAAAAGAGTTTAAAAATACTGTTCGTCGTAAAAACTGGACGTCGTACACGAATACGTAATGGTTTTAATTAACCCTCAGCAGTCCAGATCGGAGTCACCACTAAAAATTGCTGTATCGCCACTAAAAATTCGCAATATCGTTTACATGATTAATTTTGGTACCTAATCAATAGACTGCGGATCTTGATGGCTTACGGAAATGTTCAGAAAAGGGCTAGAACAGAAAATTCGATAGAATTTTGTACAATTTTTATTGAAGTTGGACAGAGTTGGGCAAAAATTTAATCGACGATTGACGATTAACTTCATCCATCGATTGAATCAGTCTCCGATTTTTCGATGATTTCTTTTAATAAACGATTCACGATTCGCTTCATCAATCGCCGATCTTTTCGATGATTACTTTTTCAATCGTACACATCAATCAAACAATCTTGATGAAAATTTTAATCGATTAATGCCCAACTCTGGTTTCGGATCTACAAAGGCTGTTCCCATCAAAATAGGAGTTTATTTAATCCCACTTTCTTAAAATTTGCCGATAAAAATTGGAAAATGCATAAACATCCGCAATATTGTACGACTTATATCAATTTCATATCCACAAAATGAAAAGAATCATATACAATGGAGATATTCTAGGCCGGAAGAAAAGTTTAATTTCAAGAGAAGTGTACGTTGAAATAGGTCCGTCAGCAAAGGGTTAATGAAACCCGAACATGTGCATTGTCAGGTGGCGAAAGAAGAGAATGAGCGAAGAGAACGTAGGTTTGTCGCGTGCGATCGGTCGTAGAGGAAACGGCATCTTTAGCGGGAATGCAAATCGGGTCGGCACTCGATTCGGAGCGCAGCGTCGTTCGAGTAGGAGCGGCGGCCGATTCGTAATCGGCGGTTTTAAACGTGTATAATGTAATCGACACTGAAAGAGTCGGCCGCTCGTAACTTCTGACAGCCGGTGAATGGAAACGTGAATGGAAAGACGGGGCGCGCGCGCGCGCGCGCGTTGCGATCGGCACGAAAGTAAGAGGCGCGCGCGTTCATTCGCTCGGCTCGTGCAGGAATCACAGAGAGCTTGGCGGAGCCAAAAGTCAAAGGATCGTTCCTCGGCGACGACGATGGCGAGAGATCATTCAAGGTGGCCTGAGAACGCCGCAGGAAATCGCCTCGGACCCACGGACACGCGCTTTTATCGAGCTGAGCCGCGCCGTGCCGTGCAATGCCGTGCCGTGGTGAAATTATAACGGCTTTTTATTGAAATCGCGGCTGCTCCGCGCAACGTCTCCATTAGAATAACAGATTACCCGGCCGCGGATACGTTACGGGGGAATGATAATTGCCTTTAAGGGAATAGCTGCGTATTCCTGACCCGATGGTTATCGCGCGGTTGATTCCAGTCGACTTCGTATTGTCGAAGAAAACAACACCGAGAGCGGAATGAATTTTATAATCCTCCGACCGGAAGAGATTCCACGAGTTCAAAGTATCCTCCCTCGCGATCGTGCGTTTCTCCAGTCCTATCGAAATTGAGAGCAACTTACACCCACTCGCCGAGCAAGATAGATAGTCTCTTCTTCGTTTTCTACAGTCGTTTGCCTCCGGGTGCCGATCTAGAACTCGTCGGCCACGCTTCGCGCATTCGCCAGTCCAACATGAAAAAGAGAAACCGCGAAGCGGAGGGAACGCGGCAGCTATTTCTTCGGTTCGGCGTGCGTCTAATCCTTCGCCGCAGACTCCCACGATCGGTTCATGGTCTCGGCTCGCAAAGTCAGCGGGGATCGACGCAATCGCGCCGACAGCGTTTCCCAATGTCCTTTTCCCGCGATTTTCGCCACGACTCGACTCGGCTCGGCTCGCTACGAGCCACGCTCAAATCGGAATCGGAGCCAAACCCGTGGGCGAGAAACCAGCCATAATTCTGATTCTCTCTCATTACTATACTCGTATCCGTCGTAGCTGGACTGCGGGTTTTATGCAATTACGATAAAAATGTCTAGAAAATAAGATACATCATTTTCAACGAGTCAGAATTGTCCAAGAAAGATTTTTTTTTTAAAGATTGTACTGCTCCTCGATCAGCTTGGGATCGTTCGCCGAGAAAATTGTACGGTTTTTCTCCGCGAGTCAAAGAACTGCAAAGATCAAGGGGAACCTGGTGAAGTTCTATTTTGCTTGTTTCGCCATTTTCTGCCAAGCGAAGGGAGTCCGCAGCGGAACCTGGAGGATTGACCGGGTCTCCTGGATGGGATCTAGGACGAAAGGAAAGCGGATTTTCGATCGATCTACGGTCGATGGGTTGGGAGACACTGGCTGCGCGCGGTTGGCTACCTACGTGTAGCATTTTGCATCGTGTGTATATCCAGCTCACGGAGAGCCCGGCACACAGAGACGAGAGCAGGCATACGTAACGGCACGGCCACGTAGGGGCACGTACACGCGGAATCGAACGCGTGTAAACGCGCCCTTACGATCCCACGGCGACTCGGCGTGCTTCGGTGGCCTTGCCGCGTGAAAGGCACACGGAAACCAGCGCGTCCATCTTGTTACGTAAAGCCCAAGTTTTCATGAGAGCACCGCCGCTAGTCGCAGGGACGCAACGAGTCGCGAGAGGAAGGAAGACGCGGCCTAAACGTTCTCCTCTTCGATCGAGGAAACCGCTCGTCCTGGATCCTTGATCGTCGAACTCATTCACATTTTGGACATTGATTCTTATTATTACCATGCTTATATTAGCTTGCCGAGTTGTCGTTGTTGTTGTTGTATGCGTCAAATCTTTTAATCGAATTTTAAACCACCTCCCGATGAGCTAGAAACTTGAAAGTTTAAACATAGCTCAGAACTGGATAACAATGCAATATTAAAACAGAAATGAAAACAAAACTGTGCGTTCAGGAGAAAAAAATTTTAATATTTAAAATTATAGGTGTAATAAGGTATTCAAAACATCAATATTTGTCTCACACTTACAGCCAAAATGGCGCCCCGGACAAATATCCGGGTTGCCCGCCCCTAGAGCGGGTCCTGCTACTCCTCTCTGTCTCTTTCTCTTCTTGTGTTCCAACACCCCGTGTAGCAGATGGTACGGGCCTCCGCGACACATTTCCGGGGAATCTCTCGCTCGATTAGAATAACTTTGACACACGGCGTTGTCTTTGCGACAGCCAGAGCATTTCGCTCATGGTTGCTAACAGGGCACAAGTGACTAGCTGGCTGCGAGAAGGAAGCATGTCAAAGTGTTGAACTATGCTGATAAAAAGCTGATAAAAAGCTCAGCGACCTTCCTGTACAGTTAGCTTCGATTGGAACGGACACAGAACCCACGGAAAAGAATTCTAGCGTCGAATATGTAGAGGGTGTCACAAAATTATATGTCGTGGACATCATAGCGCGATTCTACACCCCCGATTTAGTCGAAAATGACGTAAGAAACCCCCCACAAAATCGATCTTGAACGTGAAAACAAGGTAAAAAAAACAAAAATCTTTTTAAAGATTAAGATTTTTTAAATTTCTATACCAGTTTTCTTTCAAGATTCAAGATTTTTTAAATTTTTATACCGAAGTTTTCTTCTAAGATTTAAGATTATTAATCTTGAAAAATTTTTTTTTACCTTGTTTTTCTTGTACAAGGTCAATTTTGCGGGGGGTTCCTTATGTCATTTTCGACTAAATGTCCGACTAAGTGTCCGCAACATATAATTTTGTGACACCCTGTACATGTTTACAGGAACTGTGCAAACTTTTGTCGAAATCGTCGATCGACGTTCGACCGACGTGAGATCGGAGAATTCGCAAGCGTGGCTAGCCTGCAACTGAGAATCGCATTCTCGGCTGCCGGCGCTCGCTGTTATTTATGAATGAATTAACGTCACAGTACGGAACGAGCGCGCCGCTACCGATCCGCTCGCGAGCCCCCTGCTCCCGAAACGAATCCTCGCGCGGAGACAAGTGTCGCCGTCGTCATCGTCGCCGGCTAATTACCGTTCGCAACTCAACGGACGCGAAATTTCGCGGCTAACTTCGTCAGGAAGTTCCGCCGACTCGCGAACTTCACTTTCGCTCTCGCGAACGCTCGGCCGTGCGTCCTCGCGCGCCGTTTCCGAGAGCGGATAAAATTACGCGAGGAGGTTCTGGTGGATCGAGGAAGAAGGCGGGCAGGATCGTGGATCCACGCCCACGCGAGTCGAGAAAATTCTTCCGGCAACGGGAGAGAAAGACGAGAAATCCCGGACTCGAACGGAGTCGATTTCCGTTTGGGAATCAGCTCGGGCTTCTCTCTCCGGATCCCGTGGAGCGATTTCCCCGAATCAGCCTTGTTTCGCAAGCCCCCCCGGGTCTCGGGATCGTGTAATCGATCGAAAAATCGTCGCCGGGGACAAAGAACATGCTGGGATAAGGAGACACGGGCTGGAAAGAATTGCGACAGAGCTTTTATTTTTCTCCGCTCGGCGGAGGAGAGCTGTTGCTCGCGTGGATTCTTGCGAAAATGGCTGAGTGGCCTGAAAAAATAAAGCGCGCCGATAAGCGCCGGTACCTGATAAAGTCGCTCGCTTATCGTGTTTGCCCGGCGCGATAGCGATGCGCAAAAATGAGGTTGAAATTGCAAAACTGCACCGGTGCGGCTCGTGTCGAGGGGCACGGCGGGAGTGCAAGGGGGCTGCTGGGGGGCTTCAGGGGGGCAGCGAGCAGGGCGAGGTTGATAAATCGCGCGGAAGGGTCTCGTGGCAGGGAACGTAACGGCGCGGAGAGGGAGAGAGAGAGAGAGGCAATGCGTGGAAGAGAGGAGTAGAGGGACGAGGGGGGAAGGCCGGTGCATTCGATGCACCGTCGAGGGGACCGCGTAATCTGAAAGGCTTATAAACCTGCATCCGGCGCGGCGATCGATAACGGGAGTTATCGGCGTTTCATACGAATCGCCCGCGACTTCCTCCCTTTCTTTTCCACGTTCTCGCGCGTGGATTCCTCTACCCTTCGCCCCCTTTCTTCATTCGCTCGCGAATCGCGCGAAGTCGCCTTCCCAAATTCCTCCAGCGATCCGTCGATCCCTAGATTCGATCTGCGGACCCTCCGACTTAACACTTCAGCCACCGGAAGCCTATTACTGGCCGTTTCAATGACGAGCAATTCGATAATGTTCTTTTAACCAACAATTTCGAAAGAATTTAGAGGATCATTCTTGTTGGATTGCTGATTGAATCATGTTTCAATCTATCGAGTATCAAAAGTGACCGGCACGACGCACAGTGGGCCAGAAACCGATCTTTTTCGACAAAAATCTGCCGACAACTCGGTTTTTCATCGATTCAATTAGAATTTTTTTTTAAATGTTCGTGAAGGACATGCTGCGCGAAAATCGTTAACTGTCACAATCAAGACTCCTTATCTACAAAGTCCAATAACTCCGATGTCCCAGCTGAGTTACCGGCACTTCTTAACCCTAAACCCTAAACCGCAAAACTTTAAACTGTAAAACAAATTTAAAAAAAAATAAATTCTTATTAAAATTTATCCACGGTATAAACTACCACCTATTCATAAGGTACTGCAACATGGAAGTGAAGTATTTGCCACATTTGAACTGCCAATTGGTTTGTATTCAGAAGAGCCACAAGAGGCAAATAATAAAGTCTTCAGGAAATCACGAGCTGAAAACTCCCGAATGTGTTGCCGCAAAAAGACAAATATAGATATTATACGGCACATGTTATTATCATCCGATTCACTTATAAGCTCTCTAAGAATAAAGGCACAAGAAAGTTCTTTCTTAAGACGCGAAAACGCTGAAAGTGCTGTTGGATCAATAAATTAATGGTATGTCTCGTAAGTGCCGAACGTAATTCTATTCAATTGGTAATTCTCAGGACCCGATTTACAGTTTAAAATTTTGCGGTTTAGGGTTTAGGGTTAAGAGGTGTCGGCAACTCAGCTGGGACATGCAAATTTATGGTATGGGCGGACGAAGTATCGGAGTTATTGGGCTTTGTAGACCAGGATTCTCGATTGTGACAGTTAACGATTTCCGCGCGGCACGTCGTCAAAGTATAGTCCTGCACGAACATTTAAAAAAGAATTCGAATTGAATCGATGAAAAACTGTGTTGTCGGCAGATTTTTGTCCAGAAAGATCGGTTTCTGGCCCACTGTGCGACGTCCGGCCGCAAAGTTGAGAAACGCGGATGTTATGATTTGTGTCGGGATCTTTGAATTCGCTCCGACCTCCCTCCTCTCTCGCTGCCATCGTCCGCTTCTCGTCTCTCCCTTCTGCCGCAAATATGCTTAATTCCTGGCGAACGGAGACGAAGCCCGGCCCTTCCTGGCGGGGCAGCCTCAGTCTTTTATTAATTGATCGAAATTAGAGCGAGCACTCGGCCCGCTTCATTGACAGAGCTACCGACGGTGCAATGACCGCTCGGCGATTCGACTTGAACCGATGACGCACCGCCCTGTTAGACGACAAAATTCTCTATCGTCCGTGACGTCGAACGCACTACACGCCACGCGTCGAAATCATGAAAAAAAATCGTTTCGATTCCGCTCGCCTCGCCTCACCGCGCCGTCACTCGTTCGTTAAACGTATCATCGGCCCACGTGGATTAACCCTGGCGTCCTCCTTCGCTCCGTGTCACCGAAAATAGTATTTCCATCGTGCCATCGCGTACGCCAGCTGAATAAAGTTGAAACTTTCGTTACAGTAATTCGAAGCAGAAGAGATAATTGAGGAGAGCAGAGTTAATCGCATCGGGTAACCACACGGTGGCCGAGTTTCGAGGACGATCAACAGACGGCAGGTGCGAACCCGGTTACGAGTCGTTCGAAAAAGTTGCCGTTTTCTCGAAAGGTGCGAAGCCGGCTGCGTAATGGCGACGCTTCCGCTAACGATTCCGGTAATCCAACGACGAATCGCATCGTGTGGTAAGCCCTACACGATTCTACTACTGTTTCTCGGTCTGTCGCGAACGTTATAGCCGCTTCGACGAGCAAACTTCTTCCCAGGACGATTTTCAAGGGATCTGGGCTCTGCCCGCGGAAACTCGTACACGTGCTCCGGTCTTAGGCCCGAGGATCCTCATTGGAGATTACGGCCGTTCCACTAATCCAGCAATTCCACTTCTGTTACGCGAACGGTGTTGTTCGATGTGTCTTCAATTTGTTTGTGACACCGAGTGGCATCGAGGTTGGTGTTGCAGAACTTCGTTACATATTTGAGAACAAACTTCGCGGATAGCAAGTTCTCGTAAGTCAATAATGGATGAAAAATTCAATGTACATGTCTTACGCTTCTCCGCGTCACGGTTTAAGCCTTGTGCAGCCAACCAAGATGTATATATGATCATGTAAAACCTTTTGTATTCAACGTATTTGCAGTATTTCTCATTTTGAGACTGTAAATTATAATGTTTTTGAAGGATATGATTGGAGTGGAGTCCTTGTTTAGGTTTAAAGTAAACTTGATTGTAAATGAAAAAAGTATACTATACATAGAGTATACCAAGTATGTACCGTCTAAACCGATTCTCTTCCGTCGAACTGAACTTCGATCGTCATTTCGAATGGTGACGCATACTGTTATACATTATTCGTTACATTGTACCAGCAGATACGACACCGCAGCAATTCTTGGATTTTGAATTCTTTCCAGAACTGTTTTAATTCAACAAATGTATTAGCGAGCAAAGAATGGACGGTCACAGAAATTTTGGGTAAATATTGACGAAAGAGTACCCAGCTTCGATCACGTTGTCCTTGAAATATGTTGTCAAGGTCAACAATTTGAACAACTTTTTCCTTACACATACAGGGTGAGTCACCTAACGTTACCACCTCAAATATCTTTGTTGTTTTCAAAATAAAATAAATGAAATAAAAAAAAAGTCTACAAATAAGAAGCTTCGAAAATTAGTGAGTGATTAACGATTAGACTGCGAATTTTTAATAGTTAATGCAAAATGATAATGTTCTGTGTCTGTTACATAGACTAGGAGCTACTTAGAAAGTTTATACGTGCATGGGTAATTATAGTCATTGAATTCCTAATGAAAGGAACTATCATTGTAGGTGCTTAAAAAAGGGTGCTTCCATTTGCAAAAATGAAGGTAACCTTGATATCTTTAAAACAAAATCACGTAGAAACAAAAGTATTTTTGGTATCATGTGAGCCCCACTGAACCATTCAACTTTTTCCTTCAGACATTTGACGTATCTTTAAAAACAACAAAGATATTTGAGGTGGCATCGTTGGGTGACTCACTCTGTATAGTAATATACTTCGTACACTTTAAATAAATCGAGATTGCGAGTACAATTCATCGGAATGTTAACCTTGACAACATACGTAGGGTAAACTGTACAATGGTTGGCATCCTAAGCCAAAATCATAGTAAAAATCTTTTTATCTGTTTTGGAAATGTTTAAACGAGCTTAACTTGCTGTTATTATAAGCTAGTCGAGATTTTTCAGCAAAATCAAACAGTTTCATCAGTCATAAATCTTTTATTATAAAATATATTCAGTGAATAACCATCGCGAGACAAATAGTAGTAATTGGCACAGTAAAAAGTAAACATTAAATAGGCTATTTGTGTTTAAAATTAAGTTCTAAAGCGATAAAGTATACTTACTCGTAACGAAAATTTTAATAAAACACTATTTAACACTATGTACTAGCGTTGTTAACAGTCATATGTGGAACTCTGTTATGAAAACTTACAACGTTGCTTTGAAATATAAATAAGAAGCAATATAAAATGATTTTCTATACCAGGAATACTTAATATTTTTCTTATCTAAATCAAAACTGCCAATAACTACTGCAGTGCCAGCAATAGTACAGTTCACCTAGGGTTGCCAGAAATGTTTTATCCAAATATAGAAGAAGTAGTGAAAACTGCAAGTATGTATACATGAGATAGGCTCAAAATATAGGAGTTCAAGTAAAAGAGGTTCACAGCATATTTTAAACTTTTTTATTCAAACAAAGATTTTTGAAAATTTCTATAGGTACGTAAAGATCAAGTTAAAATACATATAGAAGACTCATATCAAATATAGAAGATCTGGCAACCCTAAGTTCACCCTATGTGAAGATAAAGATAATCGGAGCTGGGTCCCGTTTTGTCTATATTTACCAAATTTTGTAATTATTTTTAGAGGAACTGTTGGATATACCGACAATTTCAAAATTGCCTCGACTTTCGAAAATGTCCTTGTAGTAAAAGAGGGTAGTATAGAGGCTGCCAGATGTATCGCAGAAGGGTCTTGCCTGGAAAAACCCTTGACGCACCAAGGCCAACTAAAATAAGACAGAGGCCCGTAGATATGCTATATAGGACCCCGTTTCCTTTTTTCGAGAGTCAAATATCTTTCAGGTCAGTTTTACTTAGTTCACAGCAGATCCTCTTCAAGGAAAGACGTTCTTTCTGTCGCCGTTCAAATAAAGCAAATTTGAAAGGTTAATCCGCGTTTTAGTTGATTTCAACTTTCCATTTAAATCCAATAGGAACATTAACAATTTGTTGAAAGAAATGCAGTAAATGGATACCCGGTTGCCTACACAAGGGTTAAGTGATCGCGATCTTCGAAGATGGATTTTAGCCGGCTGGAGGACATCTCCGAGGAAACATAGTTGCAGAATGTTCCGGTCGGTTCGGGAAAAAAGTCGAGCGACGAGATCGAGGCCGAGGATATTTTCGTTTCCTGCCGGCGTTAACTCCATTTAGCCCCCTCCCGAGGTGCCTGTAACCTCGAGGCAGGTCGGACCCCCGTCCCGAATGTTTGCCGAAGCGAAATGTTGAAATAAAACGACGGCAACCTCGCGGCGAAGGTCGGAGGCGGGCCTAAAGCCGAGGAGATTCGGTAGGTGGCAAGGTGGTAGTAGGTGGGTAGGTGGACGAGCCTCGACCTCGAACTCTGCCATGAATCAGGGACCTTCGAGACGTATTTCGTCGACTTGAACCTCTTCCTTCGCTCGTTCCCTCTTTTCTCTTTGCACCTTCGATTTCGACTCGATCCTCTCGAATCTCCGTACGAAATCTCCGGTCCATCTGACGCAATCTCTCGCTCTCTCGCGTCCAACGAAATCCGACGACGAACGAGAGACGGAACGAACCGGACCGGATCGATCCGAAAACGCGCAGTGGTTGCTGCCGGTCACGATCAGACCGAGCACCGTGTTGCGCTACTATGAATCGAACTGTTCCCGTGTTATTCAATCCATTTATTTAATGGTTTGTGTGCAGTCCGTTCTAGACTTGAGAATTGAAATTCTGGAAGAAATTAACCAGATGTTTATTGTGTTCAACATGTGCTTGAATGAAGAAACATGTCACCAACTTCAACAATTGTAAAATGAAAAAATCTGAAACCGGTGATTCGAACGGTAGGCGGTAGGTTTAATGTTAACTTGTACCATTTCAGTGATAACTGCATAAAATCCGCAGGTCAGAAATATGCATCGACTGTGGGCTTGTACACAAACTGAAAATAACAGTTATTTAAGTCAGTTTATAGTGCGGCGGCTAACAGGACAAAACCTGTTTCAGAATGGACAAAAACGGTGGATCAAGCAAGGGTTCCCGAGCGTTAACGCAGTCATCTTCATTTCTCGAGGAAGAGACGGATCTACGAAGAGAAGCATCTCTATAAGGTTCACAGGATAGTTCGGAGAAGCGAACATTAACCGATGGGGTTAGAGTCCTTTGCCAGGCTAGATAGGCGCCTAGCGGGTTTCACCGTTGTTGACGCGAACGCGTTCCGTACGTCGATGCGGTGTCCGAGCCGCGATTAACCGGGAAACCGGGAAAAATGCTCGCGGAAGATGCGTATCGGTAAGTAAAGAGGTAACGCGGCAATAACCGTCCTTAATTACGCGTTACGTCGAAGCGACGCTTCAACTCGCTTCACGCGTTGCCGTTCAAACAACAGCGTCGCACGGTACACGCGGCCGGATCTCCTTGATCGTCACACTGGAAATTATCCAGCGAGAATCGATCGACTGGAGAGAGCAGTTCGTTGCTGTCGTGGCTACCTTGTTCCCGCTGCCTCCAGCAGGCTGGCAGTTTTCGACGAAAGCTTGCCCACGGCTAGCTGCGCTGCTCTATGCAGCCTGCTCCAGTAGATCCTTGCCAGTGGGATCTAGAAACTCGTTGATCGTCAAGGAATTGCGGAGCAATTGTAATGGGGTGTGATTGGAAGAAGGTGTAGCTGTTAGAGATTGGGTTGGGAGTCAGTGGAATCAATGAATCTAGGTTGAACATCCTCCATTGATGCAGACAAGTTTATCGACTGAACAATGACATATGTGAAGTCTCATGATGCATTGAACATCTAAATTGAATGTCTCCGCAGCTCGCGGAGTAGTAATCAGTAGATCCAGCCAGCAGATCCTTGCCAGTGGGATTTGGAAACTTCTTGTTGATCAACAAGGAATTAAGAAGCAATTGTAATGGGTGTGATTGGAAGAAGGTCTTCGCAGCTCGCGGAGTAGTAGTCAGTTTGATCCAGAAAGTAGATCTTTGCCAGTGGGATTTGGAAACTTCTTGTTGATCAACAAGGAATTAAGAAGCAATTGTAATAGGTGTGATTGGAAGAAGATGTAGCTGATAGAGATTGGGTCAGTGGATTCAATGAAGTCTAGGTTGAACATCCTCCATTGATGCAGACAAATTCAATTTGGCATAAAAATCCGCAGTCTGATAATTATCGACTGAACAATGAGATATGGCAAGTGTCATGACGCATTGACCATTTAAATTGAATGTCTCCGTAGCTCGATCGCCAGTAGATCCTTGCCAGTGGTTTTTCGAAACTTCTTGTTGATCAACAAGGAATTAAGAAGCAATTGTAATAGGTGTGATTGGAAGAAGATGTAGCTGATAGAGATTGTGTCAGTGGATTCAATGAAGTCTAGGTTGAACATCCTCCATTGATGCAGACAAATTCAATTTGGCATAAAAATCCGCAGTCTGGTAATTATCGACTGAACAATGAGATATGGCAAGTGTCATGACGCATTGACCATTTAAATTGAATGTCTCCGTAGCTCGATCGCCAGTAGATCCTTGCCAGTGGTTTTTCGAAACTTCTTGTTGATCAACAAGGAATTAAGAAGCAATTGTAATAGGTGTGATTGGAAGAAGATGTAGCTGATAGGATTGGGTTGGGAGTCAGTGGAATCAATGAATCTAGGTTGAACATCCTCCATTGATGCAAACAAATTTAATTTGGCATAAAAATCCGCAGTCTGGTAACCATCGACTGAAAAATGAAATAGTTGAAGTCTAGGATGCACGGATTCGTGCCGGACCCTCCGTTGCGTCTCGGAAGGATACTGTGGGAGTAGGGGATCATACGGAACTGTGTCACAAGTTACGTTTTCGTGGGAATTCGCGTGGGTTGCGACTATCGTACGCCGACAGACCTCATTGTCCCTGTGCCGTCGATAAATCCGCCTGGTATTGTTTGGGAAGCGGCCCCGTGGAGCGGAGTGGAGCGGCGCGGAGCCGGGCCGGGCCGAGCGGGCAGAGCGTTCGTAGACACGAACGCGGGCATAGGTAGAGGCAGGCAGGCAGGCAGGCCACGCACACGCGTGCACGCGCGCGGATTAAGCGAGTGCATCGTGGATTTATAAGCGGACCCCGGTGGGCATCGGTTCAAACAATGCGTGCACTCGGGCTACACGGGCTACACGGGCTTCACAAGCATTAAGCGAGCGCAGTTTTACCTCTTCGGGGAGCAGCTTGAAATTAACTAAGTAACAATAGCTGCCGGCCTGATTTCTCTTCCATTCCGTCCCGTCCCGTTTCGTTCCGTTCCCCGTTCTTTGCCTCTCGCATTCTTGCCGAGCGGGACCGGCCCTTTTGTTTCTTCGAACACGATTTTTCCTGTTGCCGGCTGCTCGGTTCCGGAAAGGGATTAAAAATTAGCCCCCGATTTAGCTGGGCTGTTCGCGCCGCGAACAGAGATCGTCTCCTGTAATCGCGTTCGGGTTGCCTCGTCGCCGGCGCTCGGTGAAATCGGGGAATACGGCGCGTGTTCGAATCCACCGAGACATTCAATCTACGGAGCGGCGCGGTCGGTTTTTCGGTTATCTGATATTTAATAAACCGTGTTTCGCGGGGGTAATGGATCGGCCGGCTGGGAATACGAGGTAATAGGTGTTTAAATTACTCGCGGCTACTCGCCCGGTGATGACCGCCAGCTCGCTCGCTCGCTCGGCGCGCTGCTCGTTCGGAAGCGAGCCGGCGAATTAGGGCGCCAGGTGAAAATAATTAATCGAAACGACGCGATAAATATGATTACGCCAGGTTGCGCTAACGCGGTTCACGCTCCACGCCACGACGCAACGGGACGCGAACCAGACCGTAGCAATATCGGCGTCGCCGTTCTCGCGAATTCGTAAGCGGATCTCGACAGGGTCAATGCCAATATCAATTTGATCGTCGAGCACCGCCGCGCGTCCCACGTCAAAAAATTAAACCGATTACTCGACGTCCGCGAACAGTTCTTTTCATCTTGTTTTTTTTCTTTTTTTAGCCGCTCGGACGCGCTAAACTAACGCGTCCTCGCGACAGACTAGACGGCCAGGCGCGCGGTTTTCTGTCGCGTTTCCCGCCCGCGCGTCGTTGCCATCGTTCTCGCGTTTCACGTGTCACACAGCCGAATCGATTTATTTCTATTAACGCGCGACAGATAAACAAACGCCTTCGACGCGAAACAACACGCGTCCCATCGTCGTCGTCGTCGTCGTCGTCTCTCGGTGCACGCGCTGCATCGTTAATCGCCCGGCGAGCAACGATCGCTTATCGATCGACGCATCGATCGAATTTCTCCGAATTTCGACGCCGTCCCAGGTTATCTATTGTTTCGACACGCGCTCGGATATTGCGAAACAGCGTCGCGAATCTGCAATAATTTAATCTTAATTTTGTCGAAGCCTGTGAGCTTCGATCGTATAGGATTCAGAATGTCCAGCTCATTCGTGGATCTTTCTGACAGAAACGCAAAAGATAAACACAGTGGTCTACCATCTCGACCAGTGACTGTAGCCGAAGAATCTTCTCTTCTCTCTCGCTGGTTTCTCCTCCTCTCCAGGCTCCGTGGAAGCTTGTTCTGGCACGGCTGTTGGCCAGATAAAATCATCCTACTCTGGTTCGTAATTCATTTCTGGTGAGCGTGTTGAAATCCGAGAAATCGGACTCGCGCCGAGGCTCGAGCTCGCGCGCGCGCGCAATTCATTCCGCGCCGGGTTAGGGTAATATATATCTGTAACGATCAGCGGCGGATGGCGGAGAAGCTCGGCGCGGCGCAGCGTAATTGCCGCGATTAAAGCGCATCTGTCACAGTCGAATTCGCGCGGCATACGCGAGTCGCAACAATGTTGTTACCCGGCCGGTTGTCTCGAAAACGAACGCACGCGAGCGAGCAACCGTTCACCAGCCAGTTCAGGTACACCTATCTACTACGTGCACCGGGGGGCTATCGCTCGCCCAGCCACCAGTTCGATCGGTATTATTTATTTATCGCTGCCTACCTACTGCGCCAGTTTACGGCCGGCATTCCGCGAACCGGCACCTACGCGCACGGGGAAGTCGTTCGAGGAGCACTCGAATCGATCCGATCCGATCCAATCCGATATTCTCAGATCGACGTTCATGCGCAGATTCACGAGGAACCGTAGGAAAAACAATCCTTCGATCACGATTCTCGATCTCTAGACACGCGACTCCTCCAATGTGCCATCCCTGGCGAACACGAAAACTTTTCGAACGACAATCTCTGTTTTTTAACCGACTTCGAAAAAGGAGGAGGTTACTCAATTCGATCTGTATGTGCCTTTTTTTCGCTTTTCTTGTATGTATTTATATTCACCGATTGCGCCGAGATGGATGGACCAATCGGAACGAAACCTTTTGCATCTTGTAGAGTATGTCCCCGGAGTGGTCCCGTGAAAAAAAATGTTGCATGGACACTCTCCTATCAATCCTTTCAATGACTTGCTATTTTGTTGGTGCCAACCAACATGTAGTTCAGTTACGATCATTTCTAAATTTCAATAATTCATTTAAAGAAATTGTTCTGTTTTTATTAAGCATTTCAGATCTAAATCGAGATCTGTTTCTGCTGCACTGAAACAAATTACAGTATACATATACACGTGCGCACATACACAGTCCACACTAAATCAAATCAAATTCGCAGTTTACATTTTTCCAAGAAATTAAAAATAAGAAAACAAGCCTCAATATAGGGTCGGGCAACCAACATTTCCAAGCTCAAGGGCAACTGAAGCTGAGAGACGTTCGTGTTTAAACCATGACTTAGACCTTCTAGTATAATATTGGTTGAAAAATATTTTCCCTTTCATCAATGCTCTTCATTCATTTGCTCTTTTATAATCTTTTTGGTTTGTATATGCGCATTTCTCTTGAACTCCTCATACAAGTCAGTAAATGGAATTGGTAATGTCGAGGCACTGCAGGCTTCTGTGGCTGATTTAGTTAAACTGTCCGCAAGTTCGTTACCTTGAATACCCTTATGGGAGGGGATCCAATAAAATTTAATGCCATTGCTGTTCTGATTATTTTTCAACAAAATATTATATTTCCTTTTTATCTCGAGTATGATGTTGTTTGTTTTGATTCTCATTTTACAGCTAATGAGCAAGTACGGAATTTCTCTTGGTATAATAGCTATAACCCTATTCAGTTAATCCATATCCGGATCGAAACGTTGAGAATGATTTAAAAATTTGCAAAATTGCTTGTTAGTTAAAATTTCATCGATCCCATGCACCGAAAACATTAATGAAAAGTTTATTCAGTAAGCTACGATCGACAAAAAGGAATTTCTACTTGCTATTTTGTTTGCAAGATTTCCAGAAGAGCGAAACCGATCGAGATAACCATCTCTGCTCTTTTTGTTCTTAACACTTTCGCTGCCTAGCGACATTTTCAAAAACGGTTCCACCACGCCAACAAATTTTAATTAATTGTAAAATAAAAATACAAAACATGTATTTACGGGAAAGATATTGAATTTAGATAATTTTTAATTGCTTTATTAATTGTACGAGTTATACCGTAGTCGGTTTTTTTTCGATAAAATGTTTTATGACAGCCTAAACACAAACTTCGAGCTACGAGATAACTCGTTGTTGGCAGCGAACGTGTTAACTTCCTCTGTTCAAAGTCTATGCTCTTTCTCGGGGACTTCTGATTTCATTTTATGTGCAAGATTCCTAGGACAGGTGATCAGTGCAAGGTGCAGAACTGCAAGGTGTAGCAACCACATGGACCGCTTTACACCCTCGTAAGGAGGTGGTACATTTCTCAAGAACCTACGCAAACCTGGCGAACACGTCGATGCGTCTACATTTGATAGCCTGGCTTGCACCTTTCCACTTTCACTTCTACCCCTAGATCTTCGACATTCCTTCTCTCCTTCTCTCTCTCTCTCTCTCTGTTCCTCAATCTCGTATCTAGATACAACTATATCATGCACGCATTTACACCTTCGTTACTTTCAATTCTGCATTAGGTAAATTTAAAATTGTTATTGAAAATTGTAACGCACAGCGTGCTACTCGGCGAACTCTATCTTCCTTCTGATTTCACAAGAGCATAAACTGCATGAATAGATTGACGTCACCATGAAGAGCTGTTGCTGAAATAAATTCTGAAAAAGATGCACGGTATAAAGGACAACGGCGACGTTCAAAATGAACATCGCACCGGGCAGTAATTGGCGAACGTTCGTTTGCGAATACCATTTAATCTCGTGCTGTTTTTGTTAGGATAAATCGAGGCGACGTTTAAGCAAGTTTTTGCGACCGAGCTTCATTCAGGTTGCGCGCGTGGACTTTTTGGTCGGTTCATCGACACAGACGTTGGCCAGCGGTCCGTCCGCGGCTGAAAACTGGTCGCCAACTCGGCGCAAGGTCAAGCAAATTGGCAACGGCAGCGACCATGACTCCGTTCGGAGAATGTCGTTCTGTTCCGCCGCGTGCTGCTGCACCGCTGCACCGCTTCGGACAAAGAGAGAACTTTTGTCGCGAACCGTGATTCGAGGTCGAATCGAAGCGTCGCCGTCGCTACGCCGAAAATCGAAGAGTCTCGAGAGAGTTTCTCGTCTTTTTATTCGAGAGATCGTCGCGGTAGAGGAGATGGAGGGGAGGAACCGATCGTAGACGCGTCGGACGATCGGTCGCGTATCGATGGAGGAACGAGAAGAGTCGGTAACTCGACGTAGCCTGTATTTGCTTTGCAAAAGTATTCTGTCCCGGGGCGAACAAAAGCGGCTTTTGTCCGGACGCGAGCGGCCGTGCTCGGTAATTATCAACGCTCCTATTCATCGACTTCGTTTCGCGAGTCACGAACGAGTGACTCGCGAACCGTCGGTTCTCGTCCCCTCTGCCCCCCCCACCCTCTCTTCTCATCCTCCTCCACGCTCCGCCAGCCGACTCCTCCGCGAAAATTTTCGCGTCGCCACACAAAGTAGCACGCACATTTTTCCGATCGGCGACGCTCGGAGACGTTTGGAACGCCCGAGGTACAAGTGGCGTGCTTTAACAATTTTTCATTTTTATTAGGCTGCGCAGCTACATAGCTGACAATCCTTGAAGAAGGACAGCGGATCTTTATGTAAAATAAAAAAGAATATACAAAAAAACTTTTTGAAGGAGAAGGAGAAAATAACTTTTTTAGGCATTATAGTGACTATAAATGAAAGTGTGGAGCGCTAAACAAAATCTCGTAATCTTCGTGGGTGCTCCACGCTTTTATTTATAGTCACTATAATGTCTAAAGAAATTATTTTCTTTAATAAGCATGGTTTTTAAAAAGTTTTTTCTATATTCTACTTTTTAGTATTTTCTTTTAATGAAACGCAAGATATAGTAATACTGATATGAAATAGTAAGATATATAGAAATGCAAGATATGGAAATACGCGAGATAGAATGAGGGGGTGACTCCGAGAGACAACGCCTCTTCATGGAGTCCGAAATGATACGAAATGGAACTGAATGAACAGAACACCACACTGAGCTCCATCGTTGCGAAGTTGGTTCAGTGGAGTGGGAATGCGTAGTGGAGTAGGGAGCGCTGGCGGACGGAGTGGGGATCGCTGAACGCGATGACGTACTACCGAGTATCGCGCGACAAGGTGTGACGGTTAATATCAACATTTTTTTCTCCCGAACGCACAGTTTCTTTTTTAAATTTGTTTTTTAATATTGCATTGTCATCCAGTTCCGAGCTATGTTTAAAATTTCAAGTCTCTAGCTCATCGGGCAGTGGTTTAAAATTCGATTACAAGATTTGACGCATACAACAACAACTACAAAAACGACCACTCGGCAAGCTAATATAAGCGTGGTTATAAAAATAATTCATAGGCTCGCGCAAAAACTGCATCGGAAGAAGAGAGCGACGCGACCAGTCCGTGTCGCATGCGATCGAAAATTGCGTTCAGTATAACCGCACCCTAAACAGGGTGAGCTGTAGTACGCGGGAGGGGGCAGGCTCGCAAACTCCATAAAGCAAGTCCCGAGTCCCGACCTATCCTCCGTCCTGTCGGCTTGGCCGGCATTCCCGCGGGCCGAAAACTCGCAGTCAGTCTCATGGATCCAGTCCGCGAGGCTGCAGCTGCGCCCCTCCCTTTTTCTTTACCTTCTTCTTCTTCTTCGGCTTGTTCGTTCGTTCATTCGTTCTTCTTCTTTCTCCTGAGGTTCTCCCGTCCTCGACTTCTCCTGTTCGTTCCCGTCATTTCGCCGAGCTCGGCTCGTTCGCGGTCATGCCCGGCAGTCCATGTGCCTCGTTCACGGTGCATTGCACCGTGGCCACGAAGCTGGAAGCAGGCGAAAGAAAAGAATTGCGGTTTCTGTCTTCCATTCGATACTCCTTTCGCCGTCGAACGGAACGCCACGCTCGTTCGGCAGTCGCTCCGGAGACTATGCTGCGAAAAGAACCCACCGGCAAGCCATTCCAAAGATTTGCTGCTACTTTGTCTTTTTCAATTTCGAATTATATTGCTCCTGTGGCGGTGAATTGGGCCTAGTAGCTTCCGGAAACTCTCTTTTACCTAATAAAGTAGGCGTGGCTTCGTTGCTCTAGCTCTGAAAGGAGCCAGGTGGCCCAAGAGGGCAATCTTTGGCGATGTCTCTACGTAGACATCTTTGAAAAATTTGTTCTGAAAATGTATATAATAATTATCTTGTCTGCTTGTGCAGAGATCTTGAGTGGGCGTGACTTCGTAGCTCTTCATCTCAACAAAGCCAGGGCAATGCTTTACACAACAGTCTGTATACTGCAGTATAGTCGGAACAGTGTATCCCTTAAGACTCTAGCTCTGGAGATTCTTATTTTCTGCATCTGTTTATGCAGTCCGAAGTAGGCGTGGCTTGGTAGCTCCCAAGGTGCCAACGGAGCTAGGGCAATGCCCCACAGGACAGTTTCTTCCTGTCCTAGGCGTAGGTTCCATACTATCGTAACGTATCGTGGTTTCATTGCTCCCATTTTGAATAGAGCTAGACCGGAGCCGGACAAAGAGACCGGTGCCCAACCGGAGGTAATTTGGGACTTAGGCACGCCCCTAAACACGTTCCCCTTCTCGCGGGGACTCGCCGTCTCCAATGAACTGGTCGAGGACCAAAAAATCGTGCGATTCGATCCACCTCGATCCGCCATGGGCTCGAGGTAGAATATGTCGGCTGGGACCGCGATGTAAAAAGTGCATCGAAACCGGAGACGACGCTCGGTCGTCCATCGGTCGTTCGTTTCGAGGGGAGGCGCACCTGCGGCACGCTACGCTCGGCGAGTACACGCGAGCGAGCGAGTAGGCGAGTTAGGCGAACGAACGTACGAGCGGACTATAGGCTGCGGCGAATTCTTGGCTGTCTTTTGGCAGGCAGTGTACGAAGGGAGGACAAGGGAGGCCGAGGAAGGGGTTCGCCGGGAACGAGGGGCGGGAAAGGGGTGAAGGGGCCGGGGTGCACCGGCGGCAGTCGTTGGGTGAGGTCAGTGTCGAGCGTTCGCGAGTTGGACCGGGCCTCTCGGTGCACCGTCGCCTGCACGCCTGCACGTCCCGGTGCTAGCGTGTGTGCGTCCGTGTGTTCGGTGCGCGCCCGCGTCCGTGCGCTTCCACGAGAAATCGTGTGCCGGCCCCCGACATCACGATCGGTTTCGATCCCGCACTCATCCTGCTCCGACTGTCCCCTCGTTAATCTCAAACTCAAATCCATTTTTAATTGCGACTCCTTATCCATGATCTGACTGGTCTCTCTCCTTCTCTCTCTCTCTCTCTCTCTCTCTCTCTCTCTCTCTCTCTCTGCCTCTTCTCGTTTCTCTCGGCGAAACGCTGTCGCGAGAAGCTTCTCCCAGGCCGGCAGCCTGGCCGGGGATCGTTTTCGCATTTTCTCGGGGCAAAATGCGAAGAATTTGACAGGGGACGTCCAGAAAGCCGCGGCGACGACCGGCGCACGGCTCTCCTCTCTCTCGCCCCCTCGCCACCGAGAGAACCGTCGAGGCGGAGCGTGTGTCGTCCATGAGAAAGTAAAGAGCGAGCGTGTGTGCGTCCGCTCGCGACGCGCTCCCGGTTTCGCAGTGTGTTCGCCAGGAGAGGTGCATCGCCCTCCGTCGCTGCGTCAAGGCCAGCGAAAATGCTCGCCAGCTCGCTCGCTCGCTCCACTCGGCAGCGAGCTTCTCTCTTCCAACGCGTTCCACTCGCTCCTCTCCCTGTTACTCCAACCGAGTTCTCTCCGACACACCGCGCTCTACCTCTCCTCTCTCGCTAGCTTTTAGACGCCGCGCGCTAACCGCCGAAAGCCGCGTACTCTCTCCTCTTTCCTCCTCGCGCTCGCCTCTTCACTCCGCTCCGCTCCTCGCCGCGCGAAACGCTGGGACCGAGGAGGAGACGGGAGGAGTGTATTTTTGCCGCACACGGATTGGGCATCGCGTTCAACCCGTTCGTCGCCGGGAAAAACCGCGTCTTGCCAAAAGCTGTTTGGAAAACAACGCGACTCGAACATTCAATCTCCGTTTCCACTTTATTAACCATTCGGCGACGATATCCGTACGCTGACTGTAAATCGTGTTCAAAATTTCTTACACGCGATCGAACTATTGGCCAAGGTACACTATCGTCTGACATTGCTTTCGATTTAGGGTACAGATATATGTAGTGGAGCGGTGAAGATCGAAGATAGCGAGGAGGCATAATCAAATCAAAGTAATTAAATGCGACTGGGTTGATCCTGCTGGAAGAAATCGGCAATCAAGCATCGTTCTCGAGGGGTCAAGAAAGTCTCTGAACATTCATCCATGTAAGCTGATGACTAGACTGCGGATCTTCATGCATTTATGAAGAAATTGGTTTGGCGAAATATAAAACAGTAAAAGATTTAGAAAATTCAAGAATGCTGCAATGTTACTCTGCATGTAACGAAGTCGTTAAAGGAATGAAATAAATTTCTATGTTATTCCGGCTTCCCACAATCAATGCAAAACACTTTTATTTTGCATAAAGATCCGCAGTGTACTGATGACTCTGCTCCCGAGTCTGATCAGATGAGTGTGCTCCTTCATTAAAAGGATTTTTCTTCTTGAAATTCATTTTCCGTCATTATTTCTAGTTCGCACGATTGTACGTTTACCGGACGGAAGACAGCGGTCAATGGAGGCAGTTTGCGGTACATACTCTCCCGGTGAAATATCTGGTAGTTGCCAGCGAATACTTTAAGGCCACCGACGACGACGACGACGAGGCCGCGGATTCCCCGGCTGGTTGGGACGCGGAATTCGTTTCCCTCGCGACCGATCGCCCGTGAAACGGCCCGGAATACCGGTCGCGCACCGGCCAATCGGTTTTAGGCGACTCTCGTTTCACTGCACAATGCCAAGCCTTGTCTTCCTCCATCGTTTCTCTTTCTTTCTCTCTCTCTCTCTCGTTTCCTCTCCCGCGGATCGTTACGGTAGCTGACCTACTCTCTTTAGCCGCGTCGCTCGAGCCGAATGACGAGGCAAAAGGAAAACGACGAGGCAACATCAGCAGCGACGGTAGAGCGTGGCAGAGCGTGGCAGAGCGTCGTCGAAATAAACGGCCTCGAGACACGAAAACCCTGAACCTGAATCGCGCGCCCATCGAAAATTCTGGCGACCTTTGTGGTCGTGGTCGTCGTAGAGATCCGAGCATCCTCTCCTCCGGCGTCCAAGCGAGGCCTGCCGGGAACAGGTGTTCCCAGGAGTGGCACGAATTATCGTCGAACGTCGACTCGAGGGCGAGTCGACGTCGGGGCAACGGTATTACAGCTGCGCCAGCAACGAGTGCTAAGTGTTTATGGGTTATGAGCGATAAACCCTATGCAAACTTGCGCGGAGCGTGCCCTCGCCCTCGCCCTCGTCCGTCCGACCGGTGCACCGTGAAACGTTGCAACTCTCGCCGAACTAATTAGCGCCCAGGCCCGAGCATCGTCTTATAAACAGCTAATTGACTCCGTCTAGCGGCATCGACCGGCCAGCGCCCAATTAATTAACCGAACCGCGACAGTTTCGATCTCTTTCCTCCTCGAAAACGCTGTGGATCGATCATTTTTCGCGAATTCGCTCGGGGATTGAGCAACTCTCTGGACGCCCACGCGTCTCGGCGCCTCGAAATCGGCTCGCGAGGACTCTATTACGATCGAGCTTTCGCTCTCGCTCGCGCCGACCGACGAGGAAATGCTCTCCGCGAGAGATCCGCGAAGAAACAGGATGGGGAAGGGGGGAACGATGCTGGAACAACGCAGAAGAAAAAGAGACAAAGCGGAGACACGCGAAAGGGAGAGAAGAAGCTCGTGGGACCGGTCGAGGAACAGAGAGAAGGTCCCTCGGAACGTGTAGGTACCCGGTCTCTCGGACTCGCGCCACCGCTTCGGAATTATGCAACGGGCGAGTTTTAGTGGGCCGTATAGTTACGCCATAGAATAGTCGTTTCGCTCGCAGTCGCCTCCTCCCGTCTTTCGTACGCGGGCGTGCCTGCCAGCGAACGATCGCGCGGATTTCTACCGCCTGTGCACACGTACCCCGCGTCGTTATCGTGCCCCGCGAGTTAACGTAATCCTCGTTAAACGTTGCGCGACCACCTCGAGAGGACACTCTTCCGCTCCTGCCCGGTTCAACTGTCGTTCGCGGCACCCGTGTAACTCCGGAATCCCTCCGGAGCGTTATTTGCCGCGGATTAGGCAACGGGAACGCGAGAACCCGATCCAATATCGCTGATCCCCGGCCCAGCGAGCTTCCCGAAACAACCCTCGGCAACGCTCTCGCCTTCGACCCTCGACGAGCTGCGCGGGATCGGGACCTTTAGAATCCCAGGAAATTAGGGAAAGTCAGACGGGGACTCCCTTTAATTCGCTGCGATTCGAAAACCTGAGAACTGGCTTGATCCTCGAAGGCTTGATCCTGCGTCTGTACAATTGAGACTTGTTTGGAAGGCTAATCGTCACACGTCTCACAGGTTGTTACTTTTGGGTCCTAGAAAAATAGAGAAAGACGCACCCTCAACATTTTTCCCCTGGTCCTCCGTTTCTATTCATGTAGATGTCGACAAGCACGCCAACAGTTCAGCTGTTCACAGATTGCCACTTTAGGGTCCTAGAAAAATAGAGGACCCTCCAAACGCTGCCGATGTCTTCCCACAGATAGCTGCCACAGAGTCTTAGAAACAAACGCGATGAACCTGTATCTCGATCGTACCGACTTGTAAGATCCCAACCCTACATCGTCGCGCAGCCCTAAATCAAGTTGATCGTGTCAGAAGTGTTGAACCACGGTAGCGGATCGTCTCTCGTAGGCCTTGTTACCGGCTCGGCGTGGCGAGCGAGTATCGCGTAAGGTCAGCCTCGGCGAATAAAGCGAGAACCTCGTCTCTCTCGCGATTCCGCTCGGCGCTATTACACGGTATCGCTGTCTCGGCCCCAGGCTAATGTAACTCTCGTGTTCGCGCGTGCGGCGGGAGATCCTGCCAAGGAACCGTTAACCGACCGGCGAGTTTATTCGGTGACTTTCAGTCCCGATTATAACTGAATCCACGGATGGTCGAGCTCTCTCTCTTTCTCTCTCTGTTTCTCTTTCTCTATCTCTGTTTTGTGTCTTGTTCCACCCGCGACGTCCGCGTAGCGCGTAACAGCCGTTGCGCAACGATCGGCCAGTTTACGAGCCGGCTCGCTCGCTAAGGACGAACCTCTTCCATTCCTCGCCCGTTATCGCGCTCCTCTATCATCGATTACGACTCGATTACAGCCGGTTACGGCTATCGAACGATGTCCACCCGCGATAAACGCTCACGTGGTCACCTGTTCGATACGTTCGCCTCGTGTGGGGACCCCGGACGCTCCAGCCATGGTCCTTCTGCTCTGAAATCCTGCAGGTCGTGGACAAAGGGGAGACTCTAAGCTAGTCTCGTTTCTCCTAATTTATTGTCTCTGGTGGAACTAAACCTTATCATCTTATTTGCTCCTGAGAATTTCGTGACCCACTGTTTAAATTGTTCAAACGGAAAACATTCCGAGCAGAGAGACGTCTTGATGGTCGGAGGGTAGTTCTGTCGACGTAGTTGCGGGGTAAGGGGGTTGCCGAAAATTCGCGAACGGTTTCGACTTTTCTGGCGTGCGGAGCATGTGCGGCGTGCACGCTCGCGTGTAGTGCGTGCGCGGCTGGCAAACGGCGACCCTCTGTCGGTGGGGCTTCGAAAAAGGGGGCAGCTAGGCCGAGCTCGGCAGGCCAGGCCGCAGGACGAATGGAAAAGCTGCACGAAACGAGCAACTATAGCCCTCGGGGCCGTGGTATCGGCATGAATGAATAAACAGGAGCATAAATAGGCTGCTTAAAATTAGCTGTTACGAGACCGAGCGAATTGCATTTAAGATGCTATCGATCGCGGTCTCGAAGTGTTATGGAATAGAACGGCCGGTGTCGATGCCGAAGCCGGCCTCCGGACTGTATTTCACTGATCGAGGTGTTCCCCGATACCCTACCGCCGACGAGGGAACCGGACAGCTGTCGCGAGGCGTCATGGTCAAACCCCAGCAACCCTCTTCCCTCGAATCATCCATTCTTTCTTCGAAACTCTTTTTCTCCCGTTGCTCTTTCGTTTCTCTCTTCTTCGTCGTGTTTCCAGTTTCTGCTACGGAACGGCCAGGACAAGCAGATAATTGAAGAGATTCCCGTTCGATTACAGACCCGAGACGGAGCGTTAATCGCAAACGTAGAATTTTAGGGAGCCTGGAGAAACGAACGGACAGCGTTGTGCGCCGGTAGTTCCTTATTTATGAGATTAGAGCAGGTAATTGGTGAGGGAAATGATACTGGCCCCGCGCCTCCCCGCTTCCGGTAGACTCGCTGCGTAGAAAATGATGCGTAGGGAAAGAAAAAAAACTACGGCACAATGTAATTGCATCGTACGAGGTACGCTCGTTCTCCGGTCTCTAGACGTTTGCAAACTATGGACGATCGACGTCTCATCGAGCGGAGCTAGACCCCTCGAACCGAACCAGGCGTCGAATTCACCTGTGGTTGTTCAGGAATCAAGCTACCGTCGCGAGAATTCGCAAGCAGTACGATTATCTCTGTGGTAAGTCCTGAGTAGGCGTGGCTGCGTGGCTCTCGATCTATTCTGAGCTAATTTTGAGCAGATTCAGAGTAGTCCAAGAGAAGCTGAAGCTCTATTATAATGCTATCTATTTTTGTAGGCGTTTTCTAGTAGGCGTGGCTTCCTGGCTCCGGTTGCGTTTTCTTTGCCTAGAGCAGCGCTCAGATTTACTTACTCGCGACGGCCGAGTCTCGCTCCCCGTGACGGCTATAGTTTTCCTAGGCGCCACGAATAGCGAGTATGGAACGCGCTTTAGGAGCTCCTAACTAGGACCGCCTCGGGGAGCGAGACGCGCGGCCGGGTCGAGGGGGCGTAGTCTTCGAAACTCGGCCGTCGCGAGTAAGTAAATTCGAACGCTGACCTAGAGCGTCTCAAGTAGGCGTGGCCTGGCGGCTCCCGCTCCGAACGGAGTCGGAGCAGTGGCCGCGGAGGGCAACCGATGCCCGCAGGAGATGCTGAGGGCCCGGATTGCTTATTTGCCGCGACAAAAGATCGCGGCGACGGCGTCGGCCGATTAACCGAAACGTCGGGACTCGTGCAGGAGTGAGCGGCAGGGATTTTTATTCGAGCGGCGTCGAGTCGAGTGGCGTCGACGTCCGGCCGAGGCAACTATTTTAACGTCCGTCGCGTCGGTCGCGCCGGTCGCGGTATACAATGTGTTGGAGGACCGAGGCTCGATCATCGCTTCGACCTCGCAATTTCGATCCGCGACGCGGGTCGTTGCACCGTCCTCGACGCAGCGTCGAAGGCAGTCGGTACGACACACGTATGTACGCACGCACAGGCACACGGACACACCGGAGCCCGGCTCTCGGTGGAACGCGCGCGCGGACGCCTGCACGTGCATACAACCGTTCCCGCGACGCACACAACTCCGCGCCGTGTATATCGATGCACGGTATTATGCACATAGGCTACGCGTGCATCCCTTTGACGACCATAAGCCACGGTTAGGGGTGCCGCGGTGAAACGTAAAGTAGAGACGTGCACGCATACGCGTTCACGGCGCCGCGCCGCGCTTATACACGGTGGCTCCGCGCAGAAAACCACACGCCATACTCAAAAATCGCAACGTTCCGCGATTCGTCATACTCCATCGGTAGCTCAGATCCAATCGTAGGAATGGCTTATACTTCCCTTGAATTCCAATGCCTGGTGATTTCACGCTGAACATTTATAGTACCGTGGCAGTTCGTCAAACTGTGCGTAGGATCTTGGACAAATATGAGCCTCTCCTAAAGTTAACTCCTTGGCGTTGGCTCGCTGCTTGTTCCTTCCAATACGAGAAGTGTTATGAGCGAAATAAATATATTCTCTTTTTTTATATCCATCATGACCGGAGACTGCGGATTTTATGCATTTATGATCGAATTAAGTAGATCCAATGCAAAACAGACAAGACATAAATGTCTACATAGCTCCTGTATCTTGGAATTAGTACCCACAACTTTTATTTTGCATGAAAGTCTGCAGTCTAATCGTGACATATGTGGTGAGAAGTTGATGAGAAGCGAGAACCATTTTTATTATGGATCTCAAGTGAACGATTCATTTGTTGATTGAATTTAAAAGAAAATCTAGAGAGGGACATATGAATCATCCAGTGTCAATGAAAATGTCTATTAGTTATCCGCTGCCTCCACTGACAACGAGAAGGGCCGACAGGAATTCTCAGATAGGTATTGCCAGGAGATTCATGCAAAGATCCAGTATTACCGACAGATTCGCTAATAGGTTCATTGGCCGAATGCGCAATTACCCCAAACGCTTCTTTGCGCACCCCCGGTGAGCCAGGTATCAATAATCAAGACTTCGTTTAAACAACGGTGTCCTCGCCCCTTGAAAACCAGGCTGTTTCTCTCTCTCTCGACGTTTATTGCATCCGCAGATCCTGCCCCTAATCGATCAGAACCGCCCCTAAGTGGCTCGCGACGCACCCCAGTTTCTTTCTCTCGATTTCAGAAACGTTCGGAGCTGGTTCAGCGCGACCACCGGAACGAGTCGAGCCACCAGAATTTAATTCGCAATAAATACAGCATATTGTGGTCGTTTAAAAAGATTCATGGGGTGCGAGAGACACCCCATCCGACCGGTCGAGGGTGAAATACGAGTCGAGTCGCGCGACAACGCGTTTCATTGCCTGGCTAATTACGATGAGAGATCGTCGTCCGAGTGCTCGTTGATTTTTCGAGTTTGCCAGCAATTCGATGGGTTGCAATCCAAGATAAGAAGGTGGATGAACCTACGGCGCGTACGTGCGTGCGTTAGGCCGCGGAATCGATAGAAATAATTCGTTGGCTTTTTTCGCGATCACCCGATTCCCGGCCTCTCTGTCTCACGCTCGCTTTCCATTTCTCTTCTGTCATCGGAATAGAAACGACACGGAGGGCGGTCGAGCGAGCGAATAAACGAGCGAAAAAAAAGAGAGAGAGAGGGAGAGAGAGAGGGGGGTAGAAGAGAAGGGTTCGCGATCGACTGCAAACCACCAAGAGGATCGCGCAGAGGGCTCGAGCGAATAATAAAGCGTAATGGACGCGCCTCGGACGATCGATTCGCCCTTTTTTCGCGATTTCCCTGCCGGCCGTGTTCGGCCACCGGCGAAATAGAAATAAATATTCTCGAAGCCGGTTTCCTTGCGGTCGGCGCGGATTCGACGCGAAATCCGCGCGACGCTCCTCGGACCGTGAACGATCAGAACCCATAAACGCGACGAGAATACGGTATAAACTCTCGACAAAAATTCAGCTCGACACGGAACGAACTCGTCTCCGCGCGGCGGACACGAACGAAGAGAAAGAGAGAGAGAGAGAGAGAGAGAGAGAGAGACCGTAATTAACCATCGAAAATGATCGAACGTGAAATTTAATGATATTTATTCAAAGCCTATTTACAAAGTCCGGCCCCGTCAGATTTTCTCGTTTCCCCGTAGGAATATTACGTTATACAAATGAAGCGTTATTAATATCGTAGCCGGTCGCTGCGCTGTAATCAGGCTCGGTAACGCGATATTTTACGCGATATTAAAATGTTCGCATTAAAATAATACGATACCGTAATCAGCCGGTTCGCGGCAGAGGATCTTCATCGCGCGCGCCCCCCCGCGACCATCGATAAAAACGACCAACGACCCGAAGAGCGAGCGTGAGCAACCCGTGATCGCGACATAGCGTTCCGCGCGCGTTTCCCGCGGCAATTACGAAACCGGTCGGTCCTCGCTCCCGAATAATCGCGGAGAGATATTCTCGCAATTCCTCTGCTCCGCTCTGCCTAGCTATGCCTCGCTCTGCTCCGCTCCGCTCCGGTGTCCTTATTCCGGCCGATGGCTGTTCCGTCGGGCGTTCGCCCCGCGAAACTGGTCGAACCCGGCGCGTACTCATCGAATCGAAACCACTTTTTCCGACGCTGAAAGAACCAGAGTGTACGTTGGCCGCGCGGTGCGTACGCCAACGGCAGCAGCTACCTGGTGCCTGGTGCGCTGGCACGATGCAACGCGAGGGGGATAAAAGGCTCGACAGAGACCATGATACACACATAGAGTGAGAGAGAGAGAGAGGGCTGTGGGAGAGAGAGAGAGTGAGTAAAAGAGTGCAAGGGGGCGGGCGGAGCGGGAACGAGGCGAAACGAGCGAAACGGATCCGTCGGCGAGTGCGGGATTTCGCGTAACGAAAGAACAGGGGCAACGGGAGAGGCGAGGGGCCCGAGCACAATGCGTGCTCCGCAGAATAAACCAACTCTCTGGTCGCGAGAGCAGAAGTAGGCCTACGAGACGAGCGTCGAAAGGGTTGCCTCTCGAAATCCTGGGGGGAGACCGAGTGGGAGCCGGGAACCGGTTGGAATTTGGGGTAGGTCGCCGCGCCACCCAAACTCCCACCGATCCTCGACCGCAACCATCGCTCTCTGCTCGCGCTCATGCTTCTCTTCCTCTCCTCTCCTCTCCTCTCCTCTCACGCTCTTTCACAACGTCCTCTCGATCGTCTCTCGCCCACGTTGCCCTTCCTGCTGCGCCGTCCTAAATTCCATCCGACCCTGAGACACACCGGTTCGGCGCGCCTCTGCCGTCGAATCTGCTCGTTCTTCACCATCGAACATATTTCCGAGTTTCTATCATATTTCTCGCCGCAAATGTCTACCACCGTGTTCAACCTTCGTCTAAAATTATTAGTAGACCTCGGATTTTGTGCATGTATAACGAAAACTGTAAACTTTGGACCACGGTAAAAATAAACTGTAAATAAATAGTGACTCCGAGCCGCCAGTAAAAATTGCCATACTATTATTTGAAACAGTTCTTTATATTATTAATATTACTATTATTATATACAGACCGAGGTCCTTTTGTACAAATGTTTACCGTTGTTTAGCAGAACTGATAAAAACAAAAAAAATTCTTAACCTGAAATTTACATGAAAAGGGACAAGCTCGAAACTAAACAAATACATTCAATATGATTTAAGTAGTCGATTATACTCTTGTAATCACCATGTTTGATCTTATAATAGGAGTATGAAGTATATGCTGTGAGTATTTATTATGTTTTGGAGTTTAATCGATATGTAGAGTTGTGGAGATAAGTTGTGGAGAGAATTCCAGCAGATGCAAATTCGTTTGTGGATACATTTGAATTTGCTGGAAATCTGTTTTAGCCAGACCAAGTGACACGAGGAAGGTTATAATCGCCACAGATAATGTAATTACAGTTCAAGTTTTTGTCCAAAACATCGGAGAGGGCAGAGCAGTGCGCACTATTATGTATAAGGCTCATTGCTTACCGGAGGTAAATATGCAACACCAATTATAAGGGGAGGATTGACTGATGTGACTTCAACAAATAAGTGTTCAACATTTGAAATGATAGTGATAATGCTACTACTGCGTAAGGAGTTACGCTTATAAGCTTTTTTTGTCTAGATCGGTCGCAACGGGGTAAATGGTATAATTATTTAAGCCTAGCTCGCCCTAGCTTTAATATTAAATGATGGCATAAGTTCGTGCGCGATTTGAAAATGAAATTCTATGGTTAAGTTTGGAGGAATACAGCTTTATTAATCAGTTATACAGTATAGTCACCATTCTTTTGTACAATTAGAAAAGAAAGATGGCTGTATAATTTTGTTTACACTCCGCCGTGCAGTGCAGTCTGCAGCATCTATGACAATCGGGCACGAATTTATGCAATCATCTGATATCATTAAATTCGTCTGAATTCTACATAATAAATTCTACATGTACAAATTGGAAGAAGCTCAACTGTTGTATGAAGAAAGCAGGTATGAAGGAAAACTAGTATGAGGAAACAGGTTCAATTCGTTGTGCACAATGTAAAAACCAATAAAATGGTTGAAAGAAATGTCTTTATTTTGGAATTAAAATTGCTTCGACTCCAAAGTGTTTTTGATTTGAGGACGTCGACGTACAAGGAAAAAATGCGTTCCACAAAAACCTGTTGGATATCGTAGTAGAATAATCATTTTGTTACCGGCATAAAGGTGGCACGCGTTCGTAAAGCGTTAAAAAGATTCATTCCTTCATTGTGACAGATCCTATATTTTATGCGGCGCTAAATGTATACAGCAAACGTGCAAAAAAAAATTGTTTAAAAAGACTGTATAGTTTTTCAAACAGTTTTGTTTTTCATCGCTCTCAACTAGTTCGATACCGCGGACAATTATTGTTGCGCATGAACACCGGCAGTCCAAGGTAAGATCATTTTTGTTGTGGCTGAAGCCGTTCGCGCGAAATCGCGAACAGATTGGCAATAACAGTAACGATTTGTCTTTACTGCGCTCGTCGTTACAGAATGATGAATGCGTAAACAAAAAGGAGATTAATGCCCGTGCTTACAAGCTAGTATGATAATTAGGCGGCTGATCTTTATGCAGATTCTGGTTCTTAAAGACTAGTTAGGTGGAACGTGAATTAATTACAAGCTCGATGTTTTACAAGCGTTTTTATCGCTGAAAGAAAACCACTAAATCTGCGTTTAAACCTGTATTCTGCCAGACTTTATACATATGTATAATAGTGCAGAGATCTACGGTCTTACGGTAGAGATGGCATTGTTTGGACGTCGTGGATAGTGTTAGCTTCGTATAAAAACAGAACAACATCGAATCAATTACGAATAATTACAAGCACAAGACGTGACTATTCTTAATAGGAAGTTTTCGTTGTCGAAAGATCGACCGAGAGAGAGACGACTCTTTCGGTTGGGCGCTGTTCGATTTGCTTCTGGTTTTGCTGGTCGCGTTGAACGGCGATGACTCTTTCAACGCCGCGGAAGCACGGGCAACCAGCCGTGAAATATAGATGCCTCGGTTACGAGCAGAAGAATGACAGTAATGGAAGTAGAAACAGAAACGACGGCCAGACACGATCGGCGGACCAATGGGGGCCACCAGGTAGAACATGGGTGTGGCCCATTTTCGGAGGAAAGAATGGCCCGACGCGACGGAGAATTTGGGACAGCCTCTAAGCTCTATTGGGACTCGTGGCTCACGCCCACCTAATCTCGCCATACCGGTTCCTCTCTAAAATGGACTCCCCATCGGTGGGAGCTCGGCAGTTGGCACAGAGGCGGTACACAAATATGGAGGTAGCTGTCCCAAACGCTCCGTCCTTAGAAACTCACGACACTATGCATCTTTGTGTAAAATGAAAGGCTCGCGTAACGATTGTAAGGAGCCAAATAAAATTTGATTCGAAAATAAGATCGTAAATCTTCAACAAGAGCGTTTACCTGATGTTATAAGGAATAGGGCTAACATTTGGGCCCAATCACAGCATCGACAGGCAAAAGGACAGCGACGGTAGAGATATTATACGTACTGTGTATAATAATGGAAATGATTTTACTCACGGAAATTCGTCGCAATGACGCGCACACAATATCGGGGATTGATTGCGAGCCCTAAACAAACACGGTGGAAAAAATACGGGATTTAACGATGTTATTATTATTTTTCCGGATGCGTGTTTATAAAAATCTGTTCGGTGCAGACGCACGGGGCCAAATTGAACACGAACGTAACCGAGTGGAAAATAAATTTTATCGTCAACGGTATCTCTCTAATTAACAACGGTCAATTGCCCCGACAGGAGCGATTTCAATCTGAAAATTGAAACGGCAGAGGGAGAGAGAGAGAGTGCGGCTGGAGAGAATCGTGGCCGCAAAACGCGAATGCGAACGCGAACGCGCCCCTCCGGAGCGTTTCCTTTTCAGCGGGCCGACCGGCTCGACGCGAACACCATAATCGTTATCAACGACGTTTCCGTCGAACCACGGAACCGAGGAGAGACCGACGGTCGAAGACCTTCGGCCACCGGACTCCCTCTTCCCCGGATTTCTCACGGTGGCCCCTTTTCCGGTGGCCCGCTCCTCCGCTTCTTCGCTTCGAGAACCGGCGAGCGAGCGAGCGAACAGAGAACACAACCGTCCAAGAACGGGGGAGAGCAGCGACTTGAATTTTCCTCGCGCGGAACAGAGGAGGGGGGCAACGAAACCAGAAGATGGATAGATAGATATCGTGCAGTTCGCGAGGATCGAATTCGAAGCAGCCGTAGCAACGGCGAGAGCGTCGAAAGAATCGAGATACTCGGTCTCGAGCGTTGGGCATTTCCATCGGATTCTCGGGCCGGTTCCTCGACACCGAGGAAGAAGGTTGAGGAGGGTCGGGCCGAACCAGCATGAGGCTACGAAAGGAGCGGAGAGGAGCGGCGAGGCAAGGAGAGGAGAGCAGGGAGGGGTGCACCGGTGCGCCAACTCAATTTCTCCTCTTTTGGTACCCAACTTGTGGCTCCGGGTGGCGGGGTTCCCCCACTATACGGGCCTCGGGGCCCCGAGGATCGAGCATGCCGAGTCCTCCCTGCTCCCCCCGGCCCTCGTTGGGCCCCCCGGTCCCCCCGGCCCCCACCGATCTCTCGGCGGCCGTAGCCAGGAGGGTCCTACGGCCATTGATCCCGACCTTCGCGCGCCGAACGAGCGCGATTGCCAACGAAAGCCGACTTGCCGAACCCGAACCTGCCGCACGCGGTTTTGCGTTGCCCCTCCCGTGCCCCCCGCTCCACCCTGCGTACCCCTCCTGTACTCCCCTGGCCCCTCGCGTCCTCCGAACCTCCAGCATCGTCATCCGCCGCCACCGCGTTCTCCCTTCGCCCAGATCCTCGTTTCCTCCATCCTTCCACGACGACCCGTCGCACCTCCTGCCCTTCCTTTCTGTTTCCTCCTACTCTCTCCCTCTCATTCCCTCGTTTTCTTTCTTCTTCTTCTCCTTCTCTCTCTCCCGCTCCCTCCGAGAGTCCTAACTCGACTGCCAGTCCAGCTCCGTCTCCTTCTTTCCTTCTCTCTCTCGTTTTCTTGTGGTCGTTGCATCGTCGCGCGATTCGCGAGGGACCATGCCCGCCGAGAGACCAGGGGGACGACGGGACAAGCGAAAATGCTGGTGCGCAGCCATAGCTCTGGTGAGGGCCTCCACTATGCAAGCGGTTCCCTTAACCTCGCTGCCGGGCCATCGCAGTAAAACTACTGGAAATAATCACGAAAAATCCTCGCGCCACGAAATCACTAAAAATTTCGGTCGATTCGTAACACTTCCACTCGATTGAGACGCACTGAACGGGTTCCTGTTCATCTCTGTGCTCGAGGACTCCTCTATCCTTCGAGGACAGGTTCGGGAACGCGTTCCGGTCTAGAAATCCTGTTCGCCGGACTCCTCTTCCGCGAGAGGAACAACTAGGTCCTGCGTGGTCGTGTTTTGTCTTGGATTCAGGCGGCCTCTCGATTCAACACAGTTCGACAGCCGTGCGCGATGTCTCGTCACGCGCCAGAGCTTTCGCGTGTGTTTTGGTTGTTACACCCGGAGCTTCGTATCCGCACCTGCCCTGTTATCCGCTCCGGCTTAATCATATTTCGAACGACGACGCACGCAGACACCGGCCGCCAGTACTCAACAAACTGTGGGCCCGAAGCAGCCCAAACGCCGCACCAAGTCCCTCTTTACTATCCCCATCGGAAAGAACACTTTCAACCATCTCGACCAGAAACGTAACTTTTATTATTCGAATGAAATGAAATTTTGGTGGAATCGAATGTTGATAGAATCGCTGCGATCTTTGTAACAGTACGACGTGTTAACCGACGTCGAAATTAACGCAAACGCCGAGCGACGCTTTGGTGGGCGACAACACACGTTTGCCCCAACCAGACGCTCTCTGTTCTCTGTGCTCTCTCGTCCCCTCTCCCGTTCTCTCTCGCTCTCCCGTCGGATTTCGCGCGTCGACACCGACCACGGGCTTGCGGATACAGTTTTGGGATCGCGTTACGCGCATCCCGCAACCAGTACGCGTGTTCTCTCGCGTGTCGGGATCGCCGCGAACTTCTCCGACGACGGATAACGTTGCCGGCTACACGATGATCCACAACGGGCCGCGCCTATCCGCCCTTCGGCGTGGCTTTCCGACGCGGTTTCCTCCGAGAAACGAGTTCTCTTTTCTCGACGGCGGCGCAGCCTCTTTTTTCGGGGCCTCTCTCGAGAGAGAGAACAGCTCCGCGGAACTCCCTTGGTCTACATCGTTTGGCTAACTTCGACGCGCGCTCGCTATCCTGCAGGTCGTCAAACTCTCGTCACTGGCAGCACGGGAGCCGTCGATGATCTGCCGGCTGTTACGACAATGCCATCGAACGATAAGCTTCATAAAATTGGAAAATCTCGACAGTCGACTTATTCGAGGTTTAATAAGCTGGCTCCTGTTCAAGTAGCAAGTCGTTCGTTCAAACATTACTTCAGAAAATCCTGATGCAAATGCTAATGGAGTTCGATTTACACGTGTACTGTTGCATATGTCCGATTTTAGAGTGCAGATGTCATGAAGCGTTCTCATCCAGAAATGATACTGCAATCTACAGGTCTGTTACACATCATTTTAAGGTATAAAACTGATCTCATGGTCGTATCTTCAATTTTTATTTACCCAGATATTTTGTCGAGTATTCTTTTTAGATGAGTGGAAAAATTTGCGATGTTTTAATCGACGCCCTGTTCCTCATCGATGAAGAACACTGCAGAATGTCGACAATCTTGGAAATGAAGCACGATCTGTAAAAGAATTCACAGAATTTCTCGAGTTACAGGTCTATTACACATCATTTGAAGGTACAAAACTGATCACATTGGTCGTATCTTCAATTTTTATTTACCCAGATATTTTGTCGAGTATTCTTTTGATATGAGTGGAAACATTATAATGCGATGTTTTATCAGAATGTGTCGATCAATCGACGCCCTGTTCCTCATCGATGAAGAAGACTGCAGAATGTCGACAACCTCGAAAATGAAGAACGATCTGAAAAAGAATTCACAGAATTTGTCGATTTAAAGGTCTATTACACATCATTTTAAGGTACAAAACTGATCACATTGGTCGTATCTTCAATTTTTATTTACCCATATATTTTGTCGAGTATTCTTTTGATATGAGTGGAAAAATTATAATGCGATGTTTTATCAGAATGTGTCGATCAATCGACGCCCTGTTCCTCATCGATGAAGAACACTGCAGAATGTCGACAACCTCGAAAATGAAGAACGATCTGAAAGAGAATTCACAGAATTTGTCGATTTAAAGGTCTATTACACATAATTTTAAGGTACAAAACTGATCACATTGGTCGTATCTTCAATTTTTATTTACCCAGATATTTTCTCGAGTATTCTTTTTATATGAGTGGAAAAATTATAGTGCGATGTTTTATCAGAATGTGTCGATCAATCGACGACCTGTTCCTCATCGATGAAGAACACTGCAGAATGTCGACAACCTCGAAAATGAAGAACGATCTGAAAAAGAATTCACAGAATTTGTCGATTTAAAGGTCTATTACACATAATTTTAAGGTACAAAACTGATCACATTGGTCGTATCTTCAATTTTTATTTACCCAGATATTTTCTCGAGTATTCTTTTTATATGAGTGGAAAAATTATAGTGCGATGTTTTATCAGAATGTGTCGATCAATCGACGACCTGTTCCTCATCGATGAAGAACACTGCAGAATGTCGACAACCTCGAAAATGAAGAACGATCTGAAAAAGAATTCACAGAATTTGTCGATTTAAAGGTCTATTACACATAATTTTAAGGTACAAAACTGATCACATTGGTCGTATCTTCAATTTTTATTTACCCAGATATTTTCTCGAGTATTCTTTTTATATGAGTGGAAAAATTATAGTGCGATGTTTTATCAGAATGTGTCGATCAATCGACGACCTGTTCCTCATCGATGAAGAACACTGCAGAATGTCGACAACCTCGAAAATAAAGAACGATCTAAAAAATTCAATTCGCAGAATTTGTCGATTAGAATTATGCTGTCTCTGATGCATAAATTTATTTAGAAGCGGACGTTTCCTGTGCAGCAACCTAATACTCGCGTCGCAAGTATCGGGGATCGTTTAAGGTAGAGGCAATCACGATCAACGCATTCGCTTCCCTTCTAACGTTCTACTTCAAAGTTGTCTCTCCATCAAGCTCCGTTCCCTTTGGCAAAGAGAGACTTGTGCCTGCAAATAGACAAGAGGGAATCGAAAGAGAACGCGGGACAGCGTGTTCGAAAGCAGAGATAAGCCTTCCGGATCCTATTGTAGGAAGATTCCGATGATACGCGTCTCTGAATCCTCCTGTAGCGTAACTCGGTCCGCCGTCGCGTTACGCGAGTAAGATGATTCGAAACAAGGTTATTGGCTCTGCGAGCGCAGCTGCCGCCTGCTGCTGCTGGTGTGTGGTGTGTTGCTACCGCTTCTCCAGCAGCCGTCGCTCTCTCCGCTCTCGGTTTTCTCGATCCTCTTTCTTTCTCCTTGCTCCTTACGCCCGGAGAGAGAGAGAGAGGCGAGTCCTCTTCGTCTGCCTCTTTTCTCGAACGAGCGCGTTCACACTCTCACTTCTCTCGCGCTTTCGGTCGTAAAGTACCCGCTCGGAACGGCCGATAGTCCAGATACCGGCAGCGAATCGGCGCAACCGACGAGATTCGCGGACCGTTTCGCGATTCCTCAACGATTTAATTGCCCGAAGAGCTAACCCGAGGGCGAGTATCGTTTCCGTCGTCTCCCTCACAAGTTACGCAACAGCGATCCTGATCAACCTGTAATCCGTCGCGGCCTGCTTCCTCGTGTAGGTTTCTCGGGTTCTTCGAGGTCCCGTGATCTTGAATTCGATCTAGGGCTCGCGCTTCTAGAGAAATTTCATGGTGGAAGAATGTACATTTTCATACTGGCGAAACTAAAGCACTTTTAGTCGGCGACAACGATTTTGCGACTGCGCGTGGCTGAATTAGGGCGTGCGCGAAAAAGAACCGCCCTCGGTGGGCGTCGCTTTGTGGCTCTCCAGCGAGAACAGTGCCCCATGGAGCAATCCATCCCTTCGCTTAGAATCTGCACGATTCGTCGGAGAATCGACGGCAGGATTTGGCGAGTATCTTTCATCGAAGCATCACGGATCATACTTTCAGTCTTTTGTGAAAAAGGAGCTTAGAAATCGTCACGATTGAGATTATTGAGCTGGAAGAAAAAATGCTGAAACAACAGTGGAGCTAGCTGGAGGAAGAAGGGTCGTCGGCGCGCGTCCGTTCGAATTCCAGCGAGCGGAGCGTCGAGTGCTCTGGCGGTGACTGTACCCGAAGTTTGCGGGCCCGCCGAAGTGAGGTGTGTACCAACCCGGCCGGGTACTCTCCCGCAGCAGTCTCTCGTGGTAGGTCAGTATACCCTGGGCAGAAGTATTCGAAGGAGCAACGTTCAACGTCCAACCGAGCGAACAGCCAACCAACCAGCCGGCGCGCCGAGGGACAAAGAGCGGCCGCCGCCGGCCCAAAAGAATAAATAAATAAAAGGAGCCACGGTGAAAGAGGGAAGGAGAGAAAGGGGCCCGCGCTCGTAGTCGAAGCGAGACGGACGGAGGCGAAGAGGAGCTGGGCGGAAGAAGGATAACCGGAGAAGGAGAATGCGCCACGGGTGGAGATGGAGATGGAGATGGAGAGAGAATAAAGTGGTATACACCGCAGCCCGAGTGGCCGCCATCAGTGCCAAGGACACCGACCGAAATCCAAGGGTACCGACAAGGCCGATCCAAGAGGCCCGGCCCACGCCACGGTGAATTTACTCGCTCCCCATCTTTTCTTCTTCTTCTACTACTTTATCCAGTCGGATCTCCTCCTTCCACTCTTCCCTCGGACAGCCTGCTACTTTTTTCCCCGAGCAGGTGTAAGAATAAAGGACATAAATAGCGAAATGAAATGACTTAGGGCACGCTTACACATGTCGGGACTGTGCGATAAACGATCACGGTGACGACGAGCGCACAGATATGTATACACACATTCTGTTGTTTCATAATGGAACTGTTTACATACATTGAAGTAGCGAGCACAGCCACGCTTACTGGATGACCAGCTAATGACCGGCTTTTGTCGCCGCCGCTCTTATAACTTCTATCCCAGTTACTACATATAAACGTACCCGTATAAATTCACGCTGCCACATTACTTTACTTAAGAATGTCGCGCTGAAGTCTTTAAACGGCTGTCTAAGCTGACCGTTTCTCGCAGACGCGTTGCCACTAAATAAAAGATGTTCAATGATATTCGTGCTTTTCATTTGGCGCTCGTTATTTCCACAGTTCAATTATTGTTGTATTCCGGATGAGGGTTAATGAACGCGTTGTAGGCTTATGATAACAAAACACTAGTTTATTAATAAAACTCAACTATAAACAACTCGGGATAAACAGAAATTCGAAAGAGCGAGATCTTAGCTGCGCCGAGGTTTCTACTAAAAAAAGCCTGGTTCAGTATTTCGCGCGAACTTAAATAAAAGTCCCTTAAAGGGACCAGTCGAGGTTCACTGTAGAAAACATCTATCTTAGTCACTATTTATCATAAAGTAAATAGTTGTTCGTACAACATTATGTAGAATTAAAGCTCCGGTGGTCAACAGAGTTGCGAAAGGTCGCGCGAAGACGATTCAGCTTGGTCGCCGGTGTATTCCCAAGACTACAAACAAGTAGTCATCCAACACCTCGCGCGGTACGGAAGAGGTCTCCGTTTATGGTCCCTGGAGCGTTTCGTCGTCTCCTTCCGCAATCCAAGGTGACAGGAGCTGGATGGCTGTTTCCGAGACTCGAATTTTCGAGTCTGGCTGCACAGAGGCGTCGTCGTCGTCGTCGTCCGAAAAGCAGCGACGCGACCAAGGCCAATGCCGAGGCTCGTGACCAAGAACCCGAACCAAATTATCCTTAATTGCACAGTCGTTGGTTCGAGGAACCGGCGGAGGCTCGCAGAAGCGAAACGCCCGGAGAGGAGAGAAGAGGAGAGGAGAGAGGAGAAGTGAGCCTGGCCGGAAAAATTCTAGAATCCCGTCGGGCGTTTAAATCCCCGAAGAGAAGAGGAAGAGAAGCAGAGAATAGAGAGGACGCGAGACGTGATCTGAGGAGAAGCAGAAACGGGCGCACCGTTGTCGCGACGCCTCATTTTCTTGGGAGCGGGTTCGAATTTCGATCGAGAGGGTTTTTTTTTCGTGGACACCTGGCCAGGTTGAATTGGCTTCCGGTGTTCCGGGGACGAGGCTGTCTTCCTTCCAGGCTCTTTGCGCCGTTAATTGCCAACAACGAGGATCGCCTCGGCTGCTTGGCTCGGCTGGCTCTCGCCTCTCTCGCCCTCTCCCCTTGGCAGAGGCCATCATTAAAAGAACGAGGCCGGCGGCTGCGGGTCTCGAGTTTCGAGGCAACGCTGGGTGGATGACCGCGGCTCGCCGGTGTGCCAGGGTTGATGACTGGCGTCGTCGTTGCGAAGGAAAAATTCCAGAAAAGGTGAGGGGGCGGTTCGGCCGAGGGTGGCCCACGCCGGTGTGTGTAAGCGCGTTAGCCGGCTACCTCGGCTGAGCCGAGGGTAAAACGGAGAAGCAAACCGCACGCATATGCGTATGTACGCGCGATCGGCGATAGTATAGGTAGGGTTATTTCTCTGGTTAACTCCCTCCGCAGCCCCCTCTGTCTCTCTGCGCGGCCCTCTTTCTCGCTCGTGGCTCTCTCGAACCTCATCTCTTTCTCTCGCGCGCGCGCGCCTCTCTCACTCTTTCTCTCTCGTGTTCTCTCGTTCTCTACGCCTGCCTCCCTGTTTTCTAACCCGGTTACTCGTTCTCGCTACGAGCTCGCCACCTCTCTCCACGATCTCTCTCTCTCTCTCTCTCTCTCTCTATTTTTTCATCCCCCAGAAGGATGAGCCTGGACGGGGTGGAGCCACCCACGCCCACGCAAGCCAACTCTAGGCCTACCCCAACGTAACTCCCAGTGCGTATACCTACCCTTTAGGCTGCCAGCCATCCCCAGATGCAGACGACGCGTAGGGGGCGTGTACGTGCCCTTGCTGTGGCAGGCCTGGCTGCGAGCAGGTCTGCCAGTCCTAGCTGCCAGCTACCGAGCACGTGCACGTTTTCATGGACACCGGCTGGAGGGGGTCGGGGCTGCGCTTCCGTTTCGTTTCGTTTCGTTTCGTTGCGAGAGGGGCCGGGGGGAGAGAATATTTCGATGCCGAGGGTGGAAATGCAATCGGCCGCCGCGCCGCGTGCACCGGCCTGGAAGGAGATCGCCGGCGCGGCGAACCAACTTCGAGGATCATCTTCGCGGATACTCCTCTTGGACCAGGCTCGCTCTCGCCGATCATCGCGCAACCCTCTTCCTGGCATCCATCTTCGACGACCAATTTGGGAACGCGATCGACGACAGGTCCTGGCTTCCTTGGAGAATTGATTGTTGATTTGAGATTCATGTGGCCAACGAAGAGAGCCACAGAAGAACTGTTTCTCCAGAGTACTGGATTCAACGACAACCGTCACTGTTGTGAAACTGATCGCAGTTAGTCCTAAGTATTTATCACAGATCTTGTCTGACCTTCACATTGCTCTGGGAAAATAATTATATCTATCGATGCCTACATGTTTTCTAGCACGTTCGTTACCACCGTGACGTGACTCATGTTGTTTCGTTCACAATTATTGAAACTACAAAGACGCTTGCGAGGGGGATGATTCGATTTTGATCATTCGAGCAGAGATTGTACCGGAGAACGAAATCTACAGTGGCCCACAAAAGTGTTCGTACGCCCTTTAAAACAGAATAACTTTTTTATAATTGTACCGAACGAGCAATTTTGTAAGCAATCAGAAGCATTGTTTTATTAAATGACGTGCAGAACGAAGTTTTCCAAAAATTACAATTTACGAGGTTACATGCAAAAATGAAAGAGGCATTTTTTAAAACTTTTTTTATTTGGGCCCTTAATGAAAATTTAAAATATTCGTTTTGTAGATCTATGTCAGTTATACACGTACTGAAAATTTCATCGAAATCGACTGAGATACACAAAAATCGTAGTTTTACACGACTTTTGATCAGTTTCCACTTAAAATCCACAGAATCGTAGATTTTTCGATGCGTGTCGTTTTTTCCTGCGTCAACCGATTTCGATGAAATTTTCAGTATGTGTATAAGTAACATAGATCTACAAAACATATATTTTAAATTTTCATTAAAGGGGCCCAAATAAAATAGTTTTTAAAAAATTTCGTTTCTATTTTTGCATGTAACCTTGTAAATTATAATTTTTGGAAAAATTTCTTTTGCGCATCATCTGGTAAACCAATGCTTCTAACTGCTTACAAAACATCAGGTCGTTTTTAACATTTTTTGCTAAAAATATTGCATTGTCATCCAGTTCTGAGCTACGTTTCAAATTTCAAGTCTCCAGCTCATCGGGAAGTTAGTTTAAAATCAACTGCAAAATTTGTACCGAACAGACAGACAAACAGGTAGACAAGAAAGCGAGCTAATACAAACGTGGTAAAAAGTTATTCTGTTTTAAAGGGCGTACGAACGCTTTCGTGGGCCACTGTAAATGATATAAGTTTTGAGACTTTTTCAAGGTGAGCCGTTTCATTCAGTGTAGGTTTAGTGTCAAATGCTAGACTGGAAGATCGCGGAGATCTCTCTGTTCGAAGAAAAGAAACGGGTTCGTAAGGATTCGCCCAGACAGTCAGGGGCTAAGGATAAAGAAGATGTAATGATCGCAGCTGTGAAAAAGATCGTAGGGGTTAACGAACGTTGGCTTATCGAGGCCCGATAAGTATCCCGATCGACTCTTCTCGTTCGAGAGATCGACCTTCACGGGATACCGCAAGTGTCGAGCAGGACGTTTTGCTGGACGTTTTCTTTGCCGCGTTTCCTGTCGTCTTGCTTCCCCACGGCCCACGACTCGCTTCGGTCGAGCTCTCTCTCCCTCCTGCTTCTCTCTCTCCTCTCGTCCCGGACCAACTGCCGATCCGCGCTCTCCTCGATCGGTTTCTTCTTCTCCATTATGAACGAAAGGCCGTGGCCGACTGAGACACCGTGGAACAGGTGCCAACCGGTTCGAGAAAGCTTCTCGCTCCGTCGATACTGCAGCCTCGATCGTCGTGCCACGACGAAATCGTTCCTACGCTGTTCGATTTACGCTCTCGTTTCTCGAACCCTCTCGACGAACCTCCGACGGAAAAAGCTGCTCTGTAGACAGCTATGATTCAATTATGAAGTGGCTGTCCGGTGGCTGGACGTTTCTCTGTAATTACGCTAATTTCTAAATAGCCTGTTGATCGCTCTGCAAACTAGAACCTCCATTCTCCTTCCCGATTTAGGTGGAGACCTATTCTCTTTGCCAAGGACCTTCAGTTAATCATCCTGCTCCATACTCGTCGCTCTCGAAGCGTGCCGAACCCCTTACCGTATTTTAACGAGTCAGACTCGTGTGATGAAGATTTTAACAAAGTCTAACAAGTGTGGATGTTACGCCTTTCTTTGTACATGATGTAAAATTTGACTCATTCGTAAACAAAACATATAAATTCTCTTTTTTTCTTTTGCGACATTTTTGGGAATACATATGCATGGACGTTTTAATCACTGTCGCTGTAAGGAAACTGTTATGGCAAGGGGTTAACAAGTTCGCTATCTGCATTTATTATATTTCGCTGCTCATTTTCGTTGTTCATATGTTTCAATAATTTCACGTATCTCCTCTGCGAAGTATCAAAAACTGTCTTCGAAAAAACACACTAAAAAGTATGAAATAATTTCCATTTAATTTATGTGGGTACACGCGAACTTAAATACAATACCATCTTTTTGGAGGCGGCGCAAAATTGAAAATTTTCAACACTGGAAATTACGAAAATCCTTAAATTCTTCTACATGTGTTCACACATATTAATTCATCTTCTCTTCCCACCTACTAATTTCCAAGTTCACCATATTCCAATGAAATCATAATCGGCAACATCTGTCATTCGGAAAATTTTCAATTTTGCATCGCCTCCGACAAGATTGTATTCACATAAATTAAATGGAAATTGTTTCATACTTTTTAGTGCGTTTTTTCGGAGTCGGTTTAATTTTTTTTATAAAATTTTTTTATTTCACACTTTTTAGTGGTACGAGCAGAATTTGTAGAACACCGCGGCATGGTTTTTCAGTCTTATTGGTTATTTGCAATAAAAACTGCACAAGGAATGAAAAAATGTAAAATTCTCTACAAGATGCAAAAGATGAAACAGAAGCGAAAAAAGAAAAAAAGAGGCACATATAGATCGAATTGAGTAACCTCCTCCTTTTTCGAAGTCGGTTAAAGAGCATTTACAAGTATGTGAGATTAATTCGGCTAGCAAATTCTTTTATTACTTCACAGAGGAGACACGTTGCATTTATTGAAACATTAGCAATGAAATTTAGCAACGAAATATAATAAATGCAGATAGCGAACATATTAAACTCGCTTTGGGAGCGACGAGTACGTGTATGCGATTAACCCTTTACAATCGGTTGTCCCCTCTGAAGCACCACTAAAAATTGCTGTACCATTATTCAAAATATTGTTTCCATTATTAAATATGTATACCGGTATCTAATCAATTACGAAACATTTAGGTATTGTATGAGGTAGTACACCTATTTCCTATCCATAAAACTTCAGAAATCATAGGGAGTGGAAATATTCCAGATCGGCAGAAATGTTTAATTTCTTCCAGTTAAAGTAGCTCCGAGTGCAAAGCGTTAATTCGACTATTTTCAAGTAAATTGCGAGATTTAGAACGTACGCAGTTTTCGTTTACTGAAACGCCAATGGTTCGGCGATGTTACAGGTGGAAGCAGAACACTAGCTCACAGTTGACAGCACTACTGACTAATAGAGTGACGAGGGTTCAAAGTGAGACGTTATAGTCCGTCGCTTTAGTTCTAGATGCAACAGCTGCTCGATCGTCTTCAAATCTCGCACACAGGTAGACAACACAGCGTCGAGCATTAACGGTTTGCACAGTCTCTCGTAGGCATCGCTGAAAATTACTAGACCATAATTCAAAAGAATTCTAAATATCTTCGTGCTTAATCGATTACTGAAAATTGTACTAGATTAAATGAGTATTTCTCTTAATTCAGCCGCGGATGATTAACTTTTAGAAGAGCATTCTACAAGACCGAGGGGATGCCCGTTGGGTAAAGTATTACAATTCTGGAAGCATCATCTTGAAGAATCATCCCTTAAATTGTCTCTCACCCCTCGCCAAAGATCTTGCGGCTAACGACGGAGCAGATCGACAACGTTGAGGGAATTGTTTTAATGGCGGCTGTTCCCGGTCGAAATTCGCGAAGCGTGCGCCTGGAGAGGGACCGACGGAGCTTCCGGTTGCCTCGAAAACCCGAAACGAAGAGAATTGAATGCCGGGCTCGTCGGCCAAGCGGCGGGTCTCTCGGCGGGCGTAATTTTTGCACGGGCTGCGCGCTGTGCGCGGATCGAGAGAACGAGAGAGAGAGAAAGAGATCGAGAGAGCGGGCCATTCGCGTAACACATGCTCCGCACGCCGCACGCATACGTCGCCGGTGTACGCGCGCGTCATACGCGTATCACCTTCTCGTTCGGTCTCCTCTTCTTTCTTATTCCTCGGCTGGATTCGATCGAATCGGCTCGACTCGGCTCGTCGGGGCCCCCTCTTTTTCTTTCGGTCCGTGCGTGGTTCTCTTCCTCTTCTCTTCCTTTCTCCTGAGGATTTGTTGCCGGTCTCTCGTTCGTTCCATGGTGTCCGCGTGCCCCCCCCACCCCGCTGTCCCCCATCAGTGTCCCCCGTTCGATGATCATCGTCCCTGCCGCGCACACACCGTACGTAACAGAGAGTAACGCCGCCGATAGAAGATCGTCGGCCGTGCGACAAGGAAGCAGAATAATCCAGCAGGAAGGAAAGAGAGAGAGAATCGCGTTGCGCGGAACAAGGACGCAGTTAGCCGTTATTTTTATAGCGTTACGGTAGGTTAGAGTCGCGTCCAACCAACGTTTCAGGCCCAACCTAACCCGGTCGGCTTGGTCAGGGCTCCGTACGCGCGTCTCTCTTTCTCTCTCTCCTCCTTCTTTCTCGTCGTCGTCGCTCACCTGTCTCCCGATCTTTCTCATTCTCTCTCTCTCTCTTTGCCACGCCGTCGATCCCCGTTGTCTTCGTTGGAGCGACGGGGCCTCTTTCTCTTGCTAGCTCGCTCGCACGCAGCGGCAAGGCTGCGAGCATTTATAATGCACGCAAAATTTCATGCAGAGCCGCTTCGGCTGCCTTCCAATCCTTTGATAACACGATGTTGCGTGCGTACACGCTGCACACGCTCCGCGGTTCCTCTGTGTTGATCGCGCGTGCACTCCGCACGATCACTGTGTGTGCGAGATGCGCTCCCGCTACCGCTCCAGAGCCCGCGCGCGCGTCTATATTTAAAAGCGCCGCATGATTCTCTCTCTCTCTCTTCTTTCTCTCCTCTTCCTCTCCTCTCCCTCTCCATTTTTACACCGGCGTTCATCCCCTTCTTTCCAACGAGCGCCGTTCGCACATGTGTCAGTCATCCAGCGCGTCTTCATCGGCAACCCTCTCTCTCTCTCTCTCTCTCTCTACTCTGTTCCTCTCTCGATCGTAGCTCCGGTGGCAAGCGATGGACAGCGCGACAACTTCCGGTGGCCGGCATGCAGCACGCTTCCACGATCGAGATGCGTCTATCTCCAGTGGCGCTTCTCGAAAAAATATCCCTCTCTCTTCCTTTTTCACCCTCTGGTTCCACTTTGCCAAAAGTATTCGGACACTCCACAGCAATCAGCAGACGAGGCATGTATATCGGATTGGAGCATTTGAAGATGGAGCACGCGACGAGAGGGAGGTCCCTGGATCGTGTCCGTAAAATTAGAAAATGATCAATGACGCACAGAGTGTTTATAGGGTTGAGTAAAAATCTCGCTTCATTTTTGTACAATTTATCTTGGACACCATCGCTGCACAACTGATACTACTGTGTTGTATTAGCTTGTAAGAAATATAAGGGAGAGTAGCCGAGTTTGAACCAGTAGAATCTATGGAAATGACAGATATACAATAGTGGTTTAACATGTGTATATGTACACTTCGAATCCGAAGAAATTCCGGAAGGAATAAAGACATCGTGACAAGAATCGCGTCAATTAGACTGGAAACCGTCTTCGTCTACAGAGGCGAGCTAGAAATGCGAGAGGGAGCACAGCGAAAAGATCGCGCGACGACGAAGAAGAGGCGATCGCTCGCGCCGGTATAATTTCCTTCCGACCTTACCCTTGGCGTTGCGGCCGACGTCCCTGGACCTTTTTCCGCTCGGTTGTCCCTTCGGCGGGCAGACACGGAAAAGCAGACGACTCCGGGAGGCGGGTTCGCTCGCTTGTAAATATCTCGAAGGAGCGCGCGCGCGAAGAACCGATATTCACCGGCTCGCGCGTCTTTATTCCGCGGTGGAGAACCGGCAAATGGAATTTGCGCTTCCCTTTCAATGGAATATGGAAGCCCGTAACGTGATTTCGCTTCTCGTCGCATCTCATGTCGTCGCGGGGCACGGATACCGATCGCGGTTCGAACCGACGACGACGTATCGATGGATATCTTGGAACGACGATCCTTTCTCTTTCTCTCTCTTTGACTCTCCACGTCGCGTTCTCTCTCTCTCTCTCTCTCGTCTGGCTCTCTCGAGGAGGGACTAGGCGTTTTTCCAGCGGCGGCAATTCCGTTCCGCTTGATGTTTCGCGCGATAGGAGCTCGCGACTCTCTCGGCTGGGCGCAACGAGGTCGACGAGGAGGGTGGCTCTCGCCCCGGCCTGGCACAGATTAAAAAACGAACCAACCCGTCGCGTCTCGTCGTGCGACGAGGAGGACGCGAGGAGGACGCGACGGAACGTCGCGATGAAAGATCTCGGCCGGAGATCTGGCATCCGTGCGTAACTACACTTTGTTCGGCCGTAGAGTCGAGGCTGGATGAACCGAGGCGGGAGCCAGTCAACCACTCTTCCCCCGTTTCCTGGTGCGCCGGCCGAATAGACGAGAGACGAGTTAATTAAGCAAAGGCTCTCTTAACGCGATTAACGGTGTAACGGGTTTTAATTATTCCTGGCACCTCGTCGCCGCGGAAATCCCGCCCGTTTTCGGTGACAGGGCCGCGCCGGAGGAGGGAGGATAGTCCGTTTGGCTAGGGTTGACGCTAATAGGGAGCCTCGCCATCCCTAAATTGCTCGCTCCTCAATTATTCACCGCCGTTTCTCCTTCCACCCTCGCGCCGCGCACCTCTCTTTCTCGCTCTTCCCACGACTTTCTTGTCCCCGTTTCGCGTTTTCCACCGAATGCCTCTTTCTCTCTCTTTCTCTCTCTCTCCTCGTCTGGCCTGTTCCCATCCGTTTCTCTCTTTCTCCGTCAACTGCTCTGCTCCCAGAATTGAAGTACCACCTACCCAATGGCCTACCTCCATTATGCATCGGCCTCGACTACGACGGCGACGACGAGGATGCCGGCCGACGCCGACGACGGCAACCACGACGACGATCACGACGACGGTGTGGCTGCCGAGGTCCTCGATTCAAACCGCGCCGACATTTAATTCAGTTCAGCGCCGCGGTGTATTTCGCGGCGCGTGATGTTCCATTAAAAGCCGAGACAATAACCTGACAGCTCTGATCGGCGCGTCTCCGCCGCGCGATTCCCCGCGTCTGCCCGCGCCGACCGCCGCGGCTCCCTCAGCTCCCGTTTCAAGCGGAGTCGAAGCTGTCCACCGAGAAACCGACTTCCGGCTTTTCCACGAGCCGCCGCCACCACCGCGTTCTATCCAACCCCGACGAACGCCTCTTTCTCTGTTTTTCCTCTTCTCCTTCCCACGCTCTCCGACACCGATCGGTTTTGTTCGAGACTCGAGTTTCCACGTTCAATGAAGTCCTCGCGAGTACCTGTGGATCGCGTCTCGTTTTCGGAACGCCACAGCCGCCGCCTGCACTCGCTTTTCAACCCACCGTGCCGTGCCGTGCTGTACGTCCGCTTGCTTCAAAACTGGGTATCCGGAGAGCCAACTTCTCCCGACTATAACGGGCATGTCTTCGAAATCGTGGCATGAACGGATCAATGGTACGTGCGAGTATCAATCGAAAATCGTGAACAACGCTTCGCATTTGACGCATCTTTATCTGAGCGCCGAAAGTGGGCTGACATGTCTGATCATGACCCACTGATTCTACTTGTAGATACTAGACACGCGATCCCGATGGATTTTCAAAACTTTTTCTCTCGATAACGAAGCCTCAAACGGAAAAACTCTATTCTTTCTTTTCGACTTCTTCCTGCCTGCAGAATCACCGTGTATAAAAATGGAAATTATTGATCCGTTGTACTCGGAGATATGTGAACTGCAGACCTCGCAAGTTAATACCATTCGTAAATGTAATTTATCTTCTGACTTGTTATCTGAAATTTCTACGGTATCGAAACGTGGAAAGGGCTCGATCGACGTGCGAGTTTAAACGAGCGACTCGCCCTTTAGCGGTGGCAAAGGGGTGGGCGCAGGCAGCCGTTGGGGCTGGTTTTCTCAGGGAAATAATTTCCCGGAAAATTAACGTCTCCGGGCCCGTGGAGGCGAGCGACGCGCGTAAACTCGCGTCCCCGCGGCCGGTACGCGTACGGTGCAACCGGAAGATAAGTAGAGGCGGGGGTGGATTGCGTCGAGCGACGCGACCGAACCGACGAGAGAACAGTCGAAGCAAGAAGAAGCGCGAGGAGCGCCGGAGACGATTAACATGGCGCAAATGAGTGCACGGAAGCGCGAAGGAACGGGTCGCGGATCGAAAGTAAGAGCGAAGCGAAGTCGGCGCGAGACCGGAGATTCACCGGCGACTGGAAACTGTTGGAGAGGGAGAGAGAGAGATAGATAGAGAAAGCGAGAGAAGACCGGGAAAAGAAGACTCGCGGAACATCGTGCCGAGGAAAAAGGGGAAGATCACTTTGAACGCTTCACGCGGTACACCTTCAAAATCCTCAAAGTTCCCTTTCGTTTGGATCGGCGGTCTCGCGGTTCATCCGAAAGCGCGGTTTTCTTAGGCGAGCGCATAATTAGTTTCACGGGACCGTGAACTGGTTTTTCCGGCAGCCGATACCGAAAGACGAGAAGGGGGGAAGGGGATGATGAAGAAGGGGCAAAGTCGATGGAAGGGTCGCGAGCGGGCGCGGACGAAGCGAAGGAACGGAACAGCGAGACGGAAAAACGGAGAGCCGACCCGGAGAAGGAAGAAAGAGAGCGAGCGAAGAGACAACGGGGGCCACGCGGCGTTATAAGATCGATAGCTGATGTGATACCAAGCCAAGCCAAGCCAACCCAACCCAGAGCGTCGAGCCGACCCAACTGAACCCAGTCCGACCCTCGGTTCGTTCACCCCCGCGGCACATTCGCGCCATTATCTGTTCCAAATGTCGTCAACGGCATCGTTTCGTTTACGGTGCGGCACATCCACCTTCTCTTCGCCCGAGCACACCACCCACGCCTCGCCTCGCCTCTCCCTCGTGTCTCTCTCTCTCTGTCTCCTCTCCTTTCTCCTCTGATGCTCTCTCTGCACGCCGCACCCCTCGGCAGCGCGCCGCACACTCGCTCACCCCTCCGCGAGCGGGATATATGCCCCGTTTCGCCCGGCCCCCGCGAACCCCGCGGTCTCGCGAACCCGTGCAAGCTAACCGAGAAACCGGGCAGAGACTTGCCCCGTTTCCTCCTCCGCATTCTCTCCGCGCGCCCTTCTCGGCCACCCCAACCCCCATCTCTCGCCCCTTTCCACCCATCTCCACCCCCACAGCCCCCCGTCTCTCTCTCGACCGCCGCTCGCCCCTTGCTTGTTTTTAAGGTTATGTGTTCGCCGCGCATTACGACCCATTCCGGTGCTCGGCTACGTCGTTTTACGAATCCCTGATTCCGCCTTATCGTCCTCCGCCTTCCAACCCACCCCTCGTTCCTTTTTAGTTCCCACCCTCCGCCCGGCCGCGTTACAACCGCCGTTTTCTTTTCTGATCCTCCGCTGGATTCCGCGCTTCTTTTTTTACTGCTCTTCCTCCAACCTCCACCCGAAACACAGCAGCACCCCTTGTCTTCGAGGCACCGGTAGAAGAACACCACTGTGCTCTAAGTAAAATCAAGGGCTGATTGCCGAGGAGATTCTTACGATTCGAAGGACGTGTGACAGGAGGAAGTTTTCTTATAAGGATGCTCGAGACGAAGCGGAACTGTCGTCGGGCGGTGGCGGATGAGCGCTCTGGGTCATCCAGATCAACCGGGAGTGTTCTTGGGAGTGACGAGTAGACCACGGATTTTACGCATTGATGATGAAACTATTCCAAAATAATGAAACGTGTGAATATAATCCAGTCAACGAAAAGTTGTAGAGGGAAATGGAAGGAACACAATTTTTAACTTTGGGTCTTTGTTTGGACTAGTTAGGAGGTAAACATACCAAAAGTCCTCGCTCGTAGTAGAAGGTCCCCTTTTTCGGTTTTCCGCTTATATCTCGGAAATTATGCGCCCTAACGATAAGACCATTCTATACGACATTAACGCTGACAAAATGTGCCACAAGATTGATTGGATTCATTATTTCGCTATCTCGCATAGTTTTCGAGATATCCGCGCTCAAAGTTCACTAATTGTGCTGAAGAGTTAGCCAGTCAACTAAGGCAAAAATTTCTTTCTCACAATTAGTGAACTTTGAGCGCGGATATCTCGGAAACTATGCGAGATAGCGAAAAACTGAATCCAATCAATCTTATGGCACATTTTGTCAGCTTTAATTTTGTATAGAATGGTCTTATCGCTAGAACACATAGTTTCCGAGATATAAGCGGAAAACCGAAAAAGGGGACCTCCCACGTGCCCCTCTGCACCACGCTCACCTCCTAGGAGTAAGAACTTTTAGTATGTTTACCTCCTGAGTAGTCCAAAAGTAGTCCCAAAGTTAAAAATTGTGTTTCTTCCATTTCCCTCTACATCCCCCTTATGAGCATTCATTGACTGGACTAATACATTATTTTCTGCTTAATCGTTAACCCCTTGCCTCACGATTTATTATACGGTTTCAGTGACTAAAAAAGGAAAATACTGATATAAATTGTATGCCTATAGCTGTATTATTAACAAAACAAAAATAAAATTTTATTTCGGTTTAAAGGGAATTATTAACGTACATTTTTATCAGAATGTGATCAGAATCTTCATTACGTGTCAGACACGATATCGTAAGGCAAAAGGTTAAGAGTGAAAAGATATTTTTAATTTCTACATGAAGATCCACTAGTTAATAGCGAGGGGAAGCATTGTTGAAAAGAATTGGGACTTTGTTCCGGAGGCCACGGTATGGGGCAGGGTTGTCTTTTCTCTGTGATCGCACTTGCCCCAGAACCGTAGGAGGACGAAGTTTAGCCAACGGAAAATTTCTAACAGGTAGAACGGCGAAGGCAGCGAACGATTATCTCGGATCCGGGAGCAAGCAGAATTTCCGTTGAGCGAAGTTTGCTACGGGGGTTCAAACGTGCTACCCCGTTCGCGACACTTGGCGCGCCCGGCACTCGAGAGAGAGAAGAGCCGGATAATTGAATGTCGAAGGCGTTTCTTTCGAGAGGGAGAGGCCGAAGTTTTCCGGCTACATCTCCGAGTATTTTTCCATAAATGGGACGAGCCGGCGCGGCGCGCGTTCGTTCGAGTGGCAGCTGCCACGCGAAACGCTCTTCTCTATCCGGTTTTATGTCCGATGCACACAGCGCCGCTGCCCGGGGGTGGACGCGCTGCGCCGCGATGCCCTAAGACGCCTTTCCGCGTCTTCGCGCGGCAATCTGGTCCTTGTGAAAGTGCCGGTCAATTTCTACTTTAACACTTTAAGTACCGGTAGTCTATCAATAGGCTTCTCAGCTGAAAAATTTTTTTTATCACACTGAGGTCTGCTGGAAGGTATATTAAAAAATTCTTAGGCCTTCAAGAATTATGATATAATTAGGTGAAGGGTCCTGGAGCTCCACTGTCCCGTGGGACGGAATATCTAGGTGTACGGTAGTGCACCAGCCAAGTTCTCGCACTACCTCCTTTTACGCGAAACAACTTGGCCGTTTTTGAGAGGCTTATAACTCGGCACTGGAGGCAGATGGAGAGATGTAATTTCGTACACTTGTTAAATGCTATCATGTCTCAATATTGACAAAACATTAATCTTCCAACATTAGTAGGTTCCGAGATATAGGACCTCAAAAAATCGCTAAATTTGTCACCGACTGACTGACAGATCATCAAAACCTTTTGGGTACTTCCCATTGACCTACAAGCTTGCAATTTGGTACATAGGTCCACCATTACTTTTTAAACCAATGGCCATAAAAGGTGTTAGGTAGCGGCCAAGTTTGAATAATTTAGCCCTCCATGTAACTCTTTAAAAATTAAATAGCGTTCTTTTACAGTAATTTTTACAAACGCTTTTTTCAGTATCGCAAGAGGTATTTCTAAGCTAAAGAAAATGGCCGTATTTTGTTTGATCTCACAACCTTTTACGGCCATAGGAACTTGGCTCCTGTTTACAGGATGTTTTTGTTGGGAGTAGATAATACGTGAGCAATTTTTTAGGATTCAAAGACGGACAGGTATTTCTCTGACAAGGAGGAGAGGGTTGACACAGGATTAACAAGATAATTAATGTTAAGTCGTGGTTCGTTTCTCATTTTGTTCCTTGTTCTGGGGCACTTAGACTGCAAACTCTGGTTTCCAGTAGCAGCGACCCAGATCCCGACACCTCTCGAAGGCTGCGTCTGGCAACGCGTGCGACAATGCTCGCGGTTACGACCGGCAGAGAGCCGTCTATGACCGAGTTTATCGCGACCGACGAGTCACGCTGCCCTCTAATCTGCCGCGCTAACGAACAAAGTCAACAGACGCGAGCCGGTCCGCGCGATAAACCCGACGACCAGTAGCGTAATCGCTTTCTCTCCGATTCCCCTACTTGACGCGACGGTGAATAGCCAAGCGAAACGTACTCTCTCTATCTCCCTCCCTCTATCTCTCTCCGAGTAGAGGAGATTCGAGTCGAACTATTAGCATAATGGGATCGGTGGTCGGCGCGCGGCAACGGCTCGTAAGTTCCGAGTTAAGGGTAGAACGCGTGCGAGCTAATCGAACGCTCCCCGACCGAGGATCGTATAAATAATTCGACCGTTTCGAAGTTTTCTGGACCTCGGCGGCTGTGTCTGGCCGAGGATCGATCGCGAAAATACTGTCCCGATTTTAGCGTGCGAGACCGCCCCAGCTGGGAATCGGGACTTTCCCTTTCGGCGACTCTCTTTCTCTTTCGCTCCCGCCCGGTCAAGTAATTCTTGCTTTGCTCCAACTTTCAACAAGTAGCTGGCTAAACTTGCGGCTCGTTTATCCACCACCTTCCTGCGGGAGCTGCGATTCCTGTAGAAGATCCGGGGGGTTGGAAAGATACGACGTCCTGCCTCGAGATAGGAATCTTCTCCTCGCGACACGTCGTGCTCCATTAACATTTTGTGGATGGCCATCCGTAAATAATATGCCGATTTTTCTACTCTAATTTACGAATTTCCTCGTCTAATTTAATGATTACAGTGATTCGAATTTCTTTGTTGTTGGGATCCTAAAGGGCCCACGTTGGGGATCTATTCGAGGATTCCCTGGACGCGACACGGTTTCGGCAGAGCGGCGGGTCGCGTCGCGTCGCGGGGAAAGTGGCACACAAAGTTGCTGGAATTACGTAACGTCTACCCGCATAAGGGAATTCAATGTCACGACTGCCGAGTTGAAAGAACACGCGCTACCATTCACGGCAGAGTAGTCGGCCGTGCCGAGAGGAGAGGAGAGAAGAGGAGAGAGCGTCGTAGAGGGAGAGAGGGGGCGAAGGAGAAGGAGAGAGAGAGGCTCCCACCACCGGTGGCTCGGATATCCCCGCGTATACTTTATCTTTCCCCGCGATCGGGCCCGGTGCACGGAACCTCCTTCGGAACGCGCGCTTCCGGCGGACGCCTAAATTTAGGCCTCGAAGCTTCTCTCCGTCCCAGTCTCGTTTCCCTCCGTTCTTCCCGAGGGAGGAGAAGGGCGAGGGACGAACGAAAGAGACGCGTAGGTACGCGCGGTGGCCGGCTGTCCGGTTGTCCGACCGTCCGACCGGCTGGCAGGTTTACAAGGAAGGTAAGGCAAGACGATGCGAAACTCGGCGAGGCGAGGAGAGAGAGGTAGGACAAGGTAGGCAGGCAGGCAGGCAGGCAGGCAAGCAGGAGAGCCAGCGTTCCCCGGGCTGAAGAGTACCTACGACACACACCGTCACGCATTCACCCTCGTCCGATCCCAGACCTGCCTGAACTCTTTTTCCCTTGGTCCCTTCTTTACCCTCCTCCCTTACCGCTCTCGGTTCTCGCCACGCAGCCCGACCGCCTGCTCGCCTGCATGCCTGCCCCTGGCTGGCTGCCTGCTTCCACCACCGTCACCACCGACGTCGTCACCACCACCACCACCAACGCCACCACCATCGGCACCGGCACCAGCACCAGCACCGCCACCTTCATCGGTAACGCCACCACCATCATCGCAGCCACCACCTTTCTCTCTCTTCATCCACCTTCTCGACCCTTCGCGCGCTCCGTTCGTCCCCCTTCCGCGCGGGGTTCCTTCTCCGTCGTGTCGACGCGGTCTCCTCGTTGCTCGCTCAGAGACTCAGTCGTTGCTTGCACGCCGAGCCAAGCCGTACGTGCCGTCTGGCCCCTTTTCCCCGTGCCCCGCTACCCTCTTCGCTTACTCTCTCATTCTGTTCTCTCTCCCTCTCACTCTTTGTCCCGCTTTCTTTGTCTCGCTCTCTCGTTCCGGCTCTTCGGGCTCTATCTCGCTCCCTACGGCTCGCGTTTCTCCCTTCTTCCTTCAACGCCACCTCCACCTCCACCTCCTCCACCACGTTCTCTCCCTCTTCCTCTTCTTCCCGCCGCCGATTTCTCCCTCCTCCGCCCTCGCCACTCCTCTCGCGCGGCCCTGCGCCCAGGGGTGAACGAACCTACTAAATGACGGCCATGAAAACAGCCGAAGCTTGGGCACGAAGGATGAAGGAAGCTACGGACCGAACCCGCGGGAAGATCTGTCCTCCCCCTCCTCTTCTTTCCTCGCCCTCTTCCCCTTGCTTCGTCTCCTCCTTTCTCTTTCTTCCTTCGCGTTCGACCTCTTCTTCTTCTACTTCTTCTTCTTCTTCGTCGTCGTCCACTTTGGCGTGCTCGCGTTCAGGCCCCTGTCCGATCCGCTCCGCTCCGCACCGGTCTTCCGTCTCCCGTGTCGTCCAACCGCTCCTCGTGGCTCTTTAGGCGATCCGATTTGCGCCGTTCGTCTTCCCTTAGAACCTTCTTCTTAAACCAGTCTTGGCCTCGACCTGGCCACCGTCGTCGGGAAACCGGCCGATTTTCGAACCGTTTTCTAAACCCCTCCTCGCGGCTCTTCAGATCCGATTTACACCGTCCGTCTTCCCTCAGTAACTTTTTCTCAACCGAACCATTCCTCGGGCCATCGTCACTACGAAACATTTTCTAAATCGCTCCTCTGAAAGACCTGTCACAGCGAAACTATTTTAGGACCCAGCCCCTTACAGCGGGCCATCTCTCGGGCCCACCATTTTTCAGTGATAGAACTCCTCCCACTAAGTCGCTCTATTGGCTGGGACCGCTGTCTAGAACAGCCTTCCTCAAACTCGGCGGGTTCCTCACCGTCTCGAGTACCATGGACATTTTAGGAATCTTTTCCGAAGAAATTGCGAAACATTTAATATTATTGCAGGAGGTACCATATTCGGAATCGGAAGAAATGTCGAAGGACATTTATTCGTGTTTAGCATAATTTTGTGTCGCAATGAATTTTGTGTCGAATTGATACCCGGAGAAACGAGGTTTAATGAACGGGTAGCCTAACGAGGGTTCAGGAAAGAAGATCGCGTAATCGATCGGTCGATCGCCGGAATCATCACGCTGGTTTTCCACGGAACGGGGACGGTCTCTCGGTCTGAATGGCTTGCGCGCGGGACGTTTCAAAGAACCGACGTCGGACATCGCGTCGCATCGTGTCTGGTCTGGTCTCTCGCTCTCGACGAGACGAGTCGAGACGAGAGGAGACGAGACGAGACACAGACGCGGTGTTCGTGGAAAGTTTGCGTCGCTGCGTTCTGTAATCAGCGTCGCGCGCGGCCAGGTAACCGTGGAAAACGTCGGGAGTAGACGGCGGACTAGGAATTACGAAGTCAGTGTGTCTCGTCGACGCGGCCGACTACCCTCGAATAGGCATCCTACCGGAAGAACTTGCCAGCGGAAGTTCGATTCTCAGGATCGATTCCGTATGCCGTCGGGCGTGGGTGCGTGCGCGTCTCGGCGACAACGGGCCAACCGAGCAGGCGAACGCGACCGGGGTTCGCGAGCAGCGCTACGAAACGCCATCCGACCAATTACCACGATTTTTCCGGCAATCCATACTCCTCGACGTTCTCCTTGCATGTTCTTTCGGGAACCCAGCATCCTTTACTTCCGCCATTATCCTGGAACAAGAATTCATGAATAAGGACGGCTACTTATTTAATGAGAGTCGAAAGTTGCATAGCAAAAAATTGTAACGAAGTCCTAAATGCATTAGACAGGCATTCGTTTGCCAAAACCGGTAGTGTGAAAATGCTCTGACGTTCTCCTTAGATTTTCCTTCGGGAACCCGGCATCCTTTACTTCCGCCATTATCCTGGAACAAGAATTCTCCGACATCCTCCTTGCATTTCTCCTCAGGAACGCTGCCATTATTCTAAAAACTGTGAACATTATTAGGACAGGACTCGGGTAAACACGAAAATTGCAAAAATTTTCACGATAGAGTTTAGAATGTGCATCACATCGGCAGGTGCTTGGCTAACACTCGAGGATTCATAGCTTCCGCTTTTCCTAATCTCTCAGATATTCTAATTACAGCTGAAACGTTCCGATGCTCCGATAACATGTCCATTTTCTCAAGCTGTGAAACCTCGCTCCGATTATCAATTCATCAGGCTTTAACGACAGAGAGAGAGAGAGAGAGAGAGAGAGAGAGAGAGAGAGAGAGAGAGAGACGACGCAACGAGGTGCGTGCGACCATGACGTACGCGTAATCTCGAAGCGATAAGAACTCGCCGGTCGGGTTATAAGAGCTCGTAAATGCTCGTCGCGAGAACACCGTGTTGTTCGACCACGATTTGCGAATGTCGCGTGCATTTCGTACGAATGGTGACCGGGTTCGGTGGTTCGCCGATTATTAGGGTAGCTCATCGGCGGGGAAACAACGTTGATCGTTCGCGTTTTTCGCACGTAGCTCGCGAGGTTCGCGCCGGAAAAATCGCTCGGACTCTCTCTCGGATTTTTCACGGGGGGGGGGGATCGAATCTCGCCCGGAAAAACTGTGTAACCGGCTTCTTACTCGTTGGATCGACGCTGGTTTTTCGCCCGATTCGCCGCGCAACCGGAGCGCTCCGGTTTTTGTCGATCGAACGGTAATTTACTTCCGATTAGAAGAGGCGTGACACGGTGTTTCAGGATTAGACCAGCCAGGTCGGCTTCTCTCTTTCTCTTTAGCGGTCTCTCTCTCTTTCTCTCTTTCTCTCGGCGAGCGAGGCCTTCGCGCGGATATCGGTCTTGCCGTAACTTTTTCTCGCGCACCGCGCGCCAAGTATTTTTATTAGTTTACATGAAATTAAACCCATCTCCTTCCGGTCTAATAAATAGAACAGCCGATAATAGCCGGGGCTGAGCGGCGGTAGGCGCGCGCGGACGCTCCGCGTGCGGCGACGCTCGTCCGAGACCGTTATTGGTTCTTTTTCATCGTTACGTCAAAAAAGGATCCTCCTTTTAAACCTCGGCTGCTCCCCCGATCGCCGATAAATCGACCCTTTATCCTCGCAATCTCTTTGGTCGCGTTATATCGGCGCCCGTTCTTTCGGATCGGGGACAAGACCGTCGTGTCGCGTCGTCCCGCCTCAAATCGCGAGCCGGAAACCGGTTGTTGAAGAGGAAACGATCTTTCGATCGCAGCGTCACGTTCCCTCGTCGAAGCGTTCGGTTTCGCTTGGTTTGTTTTGGCTCCGACTCACGCACCGCTCGTCATCCGATCGCAAAAATCGCGATCAACTACGTATTCCAGTTGGGTATTGTACGCTCACGGTGGTCGTGGCTTCGAGACAGACTTCAAAATCGCTGTAGTATCGATTTCGCTTCTCTCGGAAACGTCACGAAGTTATTCCGAATAACTGTCTTAACACTTTCAGCACCGTACAGTCCAGTCGGAAAGTAAGATTGGGGCATGTAAGCAAATGAATGTGAAAACTTATTTCATTTTGTACGAGTACATATTATGGGCGATATTATCAATTAGGTACTGTCTGTATTGGTCATGATTTCTTTATTATTGGTTTATACGGCGGGTCCGAAATGGTGTACGAAGCGATCCTCGTGCCGGTTGCATATTTCTCGCATTTGCACAATCTAAGCTTCAGCGTTGATGTTGGAAAGTCAATGAAAAGCAGTTTCACTTCCTAGTTTTCTATATTATCGAGTCGCGATGAGAGTTTCACATAAAATCTTCTAAATACGTCGTTCACATTTCTGATAAACTGAAAAGAAAATTCTACTTCTCTGCTCTAAACCATTTCAGAGCCGATTGTTGTTTTAATCAGAGATTTCATCCAGTTCCGAGCAGTGATTTTCGGAACGTTTTCAAGGCCTGTTTTCGAGCAGCGGAGCGAAGCGAGAGTAAAGAGAGAGAGAGAGAGAGAGAGAGAGAGGGAAAAGGGAGACTGAAACGGGCTATGGGCTACGGGCTTCGGGTTTCGAGTCGTAAAACCAGAACAGCCTCGCTCTCCTCTGTTAACCGTGGGCTCTCTCCTCTCGGTGACGAGCTCTCCATCTCGCTCGATCTCCGGCTGTTCCGTTCCCTTACCTTTTTACCTGTTCGGTCGCACCCTTGCCGAGATTTCCTACGTCCCCGTTCCGCTCTCTCAATTGTTTTCGGATCGCAGGCAGCCATGGGAACCGCGCTGTAAACCACCCGGAAAGAGGGCTCCCGAAGATTCAGCCACCGGTCCGCTCGAGACGAGGGGCAATTGATCTCGGCCCCTCTAGCGTCGCGACGCCGCCATGCAGAACAGCCTTCTAGGCGTCGCGAAACACGATGACGTTCTCGCGTAGGTGTCGGTCCCTTAATCGCGCATTCTTTTCACCTCGCAGGCTAATTGTGGACACCTCTTGGGACCTGAACATTCTAGAAGATTAGCTGAACGATCCTTTGGTCACTCTCTTTCTTCCTGCAATTAAATAATAACAAAATAAAAATTTGCTTATCAAACCCATCCCACAAGATTCACCAGCTCTCCTTCCTTCCTTTCACTACCGATCGAACAAAGAATCGATCAATTAAATGGCGCGGGGCTGGCCGGGCGTTTAGAGGAACGTTGAACCGTGCGTACACGCGTAGCCCCTCTCTAGATAACGACGTCAGATAGCGCGATTATTTATGGACTCGAAGCGTCGGAGGGACCGCGTATTTTTGCGTGAAATGTTGGGCACAGGCACGCGAATATTAAACCGGCCATTTTCCGCTGACCGCCAGCAAGAGGCCCTCCGATCGAAAGGAAAGTCTGTAGATTTTCGGCGGGCCCACTCGGACCCGAAGGAAGAACAGCTCCGGACAGAAGAACGAGAGGAATATCGGTGGAATTTCGCGAGCCCTGCCGGCGTTTCCCTGCGCTTGTTCGCCTCGTTCTCGCGCGACACTCGTTCCCGTTCTCTCGACGTTCCCCACGCGCACTCGAGTTCGTCAACAACGATTTTCCGTCGTCGCGGTCGCGCGAGAGGAGACCCTCCTCGATGGGCTCCGCGAGCTGAAAAAGTGGCAGATGCGAGGTCGAAACTGCAGAGAGGACCTGCGCGAAACGAGAAACTAACGCGAATTTATTGGGCGAAGGGCCACAGAGACTAGGACTCTGTAACGTCGTCGTCGTCGTCGTCGTCAACCTCGCCGTGCACCCTCTTATTCGCGAGTCGGCTCGAATCGACCATAAAAGAACTAGAACTCGGAAGTTCGAGTGTTAAGCGAGTCGCTTCCACCGAAGTTCGCGACTTTGTCCGGCTCATCCGCCTCGGGTTCCGGATTCATCGATGTCGTTCCGTTCCAGCTCGTTTGATTTTACGAGAGCCGCGATCGTTAACTACCCTCGAATATGCTGATTACCCGCGATTAGAATTCCCCGCGATTATCCCCGAGTTTTAAACGACTCCGCTTATCTCTGACACTGGGCCGACCCGTGACTCTGCGAAGAAGGAAGCTCTTCGGAGACACGTGCTCGCTCCTCCTGTTCTCCGATCGCAGGATTCTTGATTTAGCGTGACCCGAATTTTTTCCTGGAAACGTTCGAATGGGCCAAAATCACTTGTTTCTCATTTTTTCTTGTACTATTGTTGAAATTTTAAATATGTCTTCTTGAGACTATTTTTCATAAACTTCTGAATTCTTTGATCGAGTACATGTTCATAATAAGAATCGCAAGACATCTCAACAAATTCAATCTTGTTATTATTATAAAGCAATACGTGTCAGTCGCGTTTAGTTCTACTGTTAAAATAGATTAATTATATACGCTGCCCACCTTGACTGTTTAAATATTTTATCAAATTCAATGCACCCCCTTCATGAAACAGTGAAAGCCAATTTGACAGAAGAAAGTCGTGGAGTCTCTGAACATTCTGCACTGCTAGCTCGCTGAAATGATGTTCTAGTTAATCTCTAGTCATGTCGACAGGTAACGTCGATAAAAATAAATACCCTGTGATTCGACTGTTCGGAGATGCACGCAGGATGGCAGTAGCTGGTCATGATCGGGCCCGCATTTCCGTTGTGAGAGCAAGCGGAATGCGGTCAGGACAAGCTTCTTGGAGTCGGGCAAGTGGTACGTTATTAGCATACGCGCACGGTCAAACGTGCTATTGTCTCATTATCGATGTCGGGGTAATTCCCGATAGCAGAGTAAAGAGCGAGAGAGAACGAAGTTATAGAGGGAGAGAGGGTGAAAGAGAGAGAGAGAGAGAAGTAGCACGTACACGCGGGTGTATCGTAATGGGTTTCGTCTGAACCCGTCTGCGAGCGTTGGCTCCGTCTCCCTTGCTGCTTAATCCTCCCTCCGAGTAAGGGAAGGTGCGATAACAAGCCACCAACCTACCTTCTTCCCTAGCCATCGCCGGCTCGGCTCTAGGACCTCTCGAGACGGGAGAATGTGCGCACTCGCGCTCCCGTCGACGAGAAAGAATTCAGGCCGTACGTGGGCATATACGCCCGCCTGCTTCGGAAGGAACCGGGGCCGGGAACCCAGGGATATCTCGGGAACTCGGCGTGTGGAGTCGTGCTGCTCCCTCGACCAGACGAGATCGAGACGGGAAATTTTGTTCCACGTATGAAATCTCGACGGCCGAAACGCGCTGACGCGGCACACGCTCTAATTAAGATCGAAGAGCAGTCGTCGCGAAACGCTCCGCGATCCTCCGGACTCGTCTTCCTATACCCGACACCGAACGCCACCCACGCGTTCGGTCTTTGCACCTTGCTCTAGACGACGCCTCTCAACCTGCTAACCCATTCAACACTGACGCCGCGCCGTTCTGTCCTCCGAGGATGCCAACCACCTTCCGAGAATCTTCAGTAAGTCAATCTCATTTTTCGTAGGCTTCTGCAACATTCGCTGTCTTCACTGTCGCAGACAGGATTTCTTCAAGGACTGCACAGTGTCGCTTCGATTATTGCAGAATGCATGTGTAATCTCGTGGAAATGTTTGTTGTTTAACATTGAAACGATTTAGTCACTCTATGATATATTAACCCTTTGCAATCGGGCTACCCTAGTAGCATTTATGGTTGGTCAACGATGGTGAACGGTTGGGAATTAGTTGGGATATGGTTAATGGTGTTGCCCCCCTACAAATCCCCAACATAGTGTCTACGACGAAAAATTATGTTAATTTGCCAACGAACTAAACTGATCACACACACTTTAAATCGGAATCACTTTTTCATGAATGGGCCAAACGACTTTAATTTCTCTGTAAGGCTAGATGAATTAGTTTAGCAAATGACGTTTAAAAAATATATTGAAAAAACGCATTTGATCGGAATTGTGAAAAACAATAGTTAAAATTGATGTTTACGGCTTTTTTAGCTGGGCCAATAACGAAAATTTAGGTGTGTTTGGTGAACTTGTATAAATTATATACGCTCCGAAAACTTCATTGAAATTCGTTAATTGGTTTACGAGTTATAAACGATCAAAAGTGGTAAAAATTGCAATTTTTCAAGATTTTCCGACTTTTTGCCACTTTTAATCGTTTACAACTCGTAAACCAATTTCAATGAAATTTTCGGAGCGTATATAATTTATACAAGTTGATCAAACACACCTTCTAAATGTTCGTTATTGGCCCAGCTAAAAAAGCCGTGAAAATCAATTTTTACTATTGTTTTTCACAATTCTAACCAAATGCATTTTTTAACCATATTTTTTAGACGTCACTTACTAAACTAATTTCTAGACTTCTAGACTTACAGAGAAATTGAAGTCGTTCGATCCATTCATAAAAAAGTTATTCTGATTTAAAGTGTGTGTGATCAATTTGCTCCTAACTGTAGTCGGTTAACTAACGAGTTTACGACGATAGTACTACATTGGCCGAACGAAAATCTGCCAACATTTAAATATATCGTTTAACAAACGCCATAAATGTTGCCGCAACCAAAAATATGTTATATTCCAAATTGATTTTTTTTCGTATTTCTAAATATACTTGCAATTTGTAATTTTTGCGCGATGGTTGATCCACCAAAGTTTTATTGTAAGCAGCCTTGGAATTTTTCCATTTTCTAAGGGAATGGCAAAGGGTAGTGTTCATGTAGTATAAGAAAACCCTTTCGGGTTTCTTCAAAATGGGCCTTCCTTTGATTTAAATTTCTTAACGTATCTAGTAGCCCAAATCATTGCATCTACGTACGCGAAATTCAAGTCCGACGTGGGTATTAAGTTTTTTCCTTTTTTCCCAATTTTTACTGTGGAAATATATATATATATATATTATTTATGATATACCATAAAAATAACTATAAATGAGAAAATCAGAATAATATGTTACTGGGTCCTTATGGCCGTTTGTCTTATAGTAACATTGGTTCTTGTTTGTGTAAGATCGTTGGCCCAACTGCATAAAAAGCGACATTTTTAACGGTTGCCCAACCAATACCCCAACAAAATTCCAACCATAAATACTACTAAGCATTTCTTCGGACCTAGAATGTTTCCATTCGCAATGATTTTGTAAATTTGGTGGATACGAAATTGATATAATACCTCAGACAATACTTAAACGTTTAATAATTGATTAGATACCAACATATCTAATAATGTAAACAATATCGTGAATAATGGTACAGCAAGATTTAATGGTGACTCTGAGTAACGGTTGAATAACAGCATGCATAAAATTCGTTTGATTGGTATCACGTAAACGAGACCGTGGCCGTCGCACGTGTTTGCGACGGTGGTAGCGCGAACGTGTTAATATCTCCGAACGGTAAGTGAAGGCAGGCATTTTTCTCGCGGTAAGGAGGCCTGGCGTTTTACGGGATTGGATATTCGCCGGCGTATAAAAGCGATCGAAAGAGATCCCTTTGAGCGTGGGTAGGGCGTCGAAAGGGGTGGATTGTTAAAATCGTAGTCGCGGTGCTCTCCGTGCCGGCCGCGAATTAGCCTCATCGATAGGTCAACTTCGATCCCGTAATTGCGGCGGGTCCATTCTCCGTGGCCGCGAAGTCAGCGAAAGGCCCTTTGAGGCAGATTCCCGCGCGTAATTACAAGCTGACGAGCTTAAAGCGGCGGTGCTCGAATAAACTGAATTTCGGGGCAGAGTGCCACTCGAGAGGAGAGGCGGCTCTGCCAGAGAGACCACGGCTGGACGAAAAGCGTGAACGGGTATACCCATAGATAGCGGGGCCGAGCACGTTGCCAACCTTCAAAAGGCTGTGCTGGTTCAACCTGACGCGCGAGAACCGAGTAAGAGAACGAGAAAACGGGATTGAGAGGGAGAAGGAACAAAGTTGGTCGGTTTTCGCAACAAAGACGAGGCTCTTTGGCCACGTTTTCGACCATCGTTATCGCGTTCCACGATAAACGACGCGTACTCGTCCCGTGAAAATTTCGCGGGACCCTTCCCTTCTTCCAGCGTGTCTCGCCGGGAAAAGCAGCGAGTTGCCAGGCGAGATCGAGAGTAAGAGTCGCTGGCAGCGAGTGTACCGCTGCTGCAAGGGTAAAGCGAGAGCGGCGCCTTTGACCGAGAACGGATTCGTTTCCCGAGTACGTTAGACCGTGCAACGGGCACAACGATCGCTGCACTTGGACTTGCTCTATGAAGCTGGAGCCCACAGCCACTCGCTGCCGAGTGGGATATCGCGTTCACGGGGAACGGTAGGGGGAAATCGGGTTACAACCGCGGCGTCTACGCTACGATCGACCAACGGCAGCTCGATCTCGTGAGACTTTTCAACTATTACGAAGACTGATCGAACCCTGAAAACAGTATCGGAACCCTGCAATGCTGAAAGTCAGCTGTTCATCTAGTATCCTGGCTCCAGGACCTCAAGATCCTGGAGAGTTGCTAACACTTTCCTGTTTTTTTTATACATTGCATTCTCCAAAGACACGGACAACAACAAAATCGAATTTTATTCCAGTTTAAAGGAAATTAATAATAATTTCCAAGGGGTTAAAATGTTTTGTGAGATACAACGCCTTCACGAAACATTCAAACAATAGAGCAGAAGAACGTCGTGGATCTCTGAATAATATCACGCTGTGTACTACGAGCTTACCAGCGGAGTGTATTAAATCACTCTGATTATCTTTAAGTAAACTGTGACCGGTGGCAGCGAACGTGTTAAATCCGAACGTAATTCAATGCTAAATCTACCACCTCCGCTCGAATGTTTTACAGTTATGGATTTGATAGAGATCTTCCTTCGCGAATAAATTAAAACCCTACCAGTGTTCGTGGTATTGGTATAAATTACTTCAAATTCCCTCTAATTTCTGTAACAATCGTGAAATCATTGCAAGTACCAGAAACGACCAAACGAACAGCGTCAGCGGCATCCTCGAAAATGTTTTGAATCGTTCGACACTGTAGAGTTACCGCGGTAGCGCCTTCCGGTATCGGACATTTTTCTGGCTAAAGATGCAAGCCAAGACTCGCATCTGGCACGCACGCGTGCGATTCCAGGTTTTACGAGCGATGCGGCGGCGATGAGCAGCGATCGAGGAACCGCGAGAGTAGCGACAAGCTGCGAGACAATCGTAAATCCGAATGACGGCGTGCGGCGATAATTAGGCTCGCGCGCGGAGATACGAGGCGAGGCGAGGCAAGGCTGGCAACCGGTCAGCGAGCGTAATCGGTTGCGCCTGTAACCGAGTCGTATCCAGTAAACGGTCACGTCCGCGCGTCCGACGTCGACTTCCGGGGAAGCAGCCTGCCGAGGAAACCGGAGGAAAGGGAATGGCTGGGAAAACGAAGAAAAGGAAGTAAGAGACGAGAAAGCGACGGACGGAGAAGAAGGAACGGTAGTGGAGGAGGAGGAGGACGAGCAGAAGGAGGAGGAGAGCCAGCGATCGTGCGAGGAAGAGGAAGAAGGTCGTGACTCTGGTAGCCTACATCCAAACGCGGTTATCTCGTTCCCTCCCGAGCTGTCCTGAAGCTTTGCTTTCCTCGCCCCGGCCTCCATGTGCATGCAGACTCGCGAGCGCCGAGTTGCGTTTCTCTCTCTCTATCTCTCTTTCTCTGCTGTTTGCCCGTTACGCCGACGTTAACGGCCCTTAACCATACCTTTGCCCGCCTTAACCCTGCCTTAACCGGCGCTACGGGTTTCGTTAAACGACCGGCACCGACTGCTCCACGACCTTATCGGCCTGTCGCAGGTACACCCCGACAAACTCACGCCGAAATCCGCCGGAAACCGCGTAGCTTCTCCGCAAACCATGTCGCTGAGATGTCGCTTCCGTTGCTAAAAGAATTCTCGCTTCGAGAGAATTCACAGATTTGTTTCCATAAAAGGCACCAATATTCGTTTAGAGAACAGAGAATGTCTTCTTTTTTTTTTTTGAAGTTATTTAAATACCTGTCGACAGGGGATTTCGCTTGACGTCCAGTGACGTCTGAGGATTCTGTAGGGCTGGCTAGAGTCCTGATCTCTCGAGGACCGCTCGTATAACTATGGAGAGGTCGTAGGTCATTTTAGAGTCGCTCGGAGGGCGGAGATCGGTCGTCGGCTCGTTTGGTCGACCGTGGCGAGGGAATCGAATCTTGACCGGATCGATGGGAGAAAAAGGAAATCAAGGAGATGTAATAAATATTAACCAATTCCAGCGGACCTGGCTATATCGCGTCGCGTTCGCGTCTCCCGCTCAATTATTCATGAAAGCATTGCTGGAAACAGTACAGTCCCGAGCAGAGCAGGTACCTCTTTCCGCCCTTCCCCCCCCCCTCTCTCTCTCTCTTCGTTTCTCTGCCTGGTTTCGTTTGAATCGATATCGCGTAATTGTACGCGTAAACGTCGAGAGTCGAGGCGGCCGTTTCTTTTTCCTTCGGCCGTGTGTGATCCCTTCGCTTTCGTACTCGGCGAAAATTCGGCGAATCGTTTGGGTACTCTCGTGAACGTAGAGTGGAAAGAGAGAGAGAGAGAGAGAATGGGGAGAGTCTCTCCTTGCAATTTAATGCGGGCACGACGATGCGCAAACACAGACGGCCGCAGGCCCGATGCGAATTTAATATCAGCGGGATTTCACTTGCAAAAGTGTCCGGGGATTTCGCGATTGAAATGCGCCCGTAATATTATCATCCGTTGTAATTTCGGTAATGCAGCGGCACGCGAATTACGCACGGATCCATAACGGCACGATATTCCAATCCAGCGCGATGTAATTCCAGATACGGGCACACTGGAAACCGCCCGCGAAAGTCATGAAACGACCCGACGCGACGTGGCCCGACCCGACCCGAACCGCCGCTCGTGGTCTGTCCCGCGTGAACCCGTGTTCTCTACGGCGAATACATTGCTCGTTGAAACCTTGGCTCCCGGATCTTGAGACCGAAGCTACTACTAGCCGAAATAATAGCGATCCGAAACCCGGGATTATGCGGTCCCGAGATCTCGCTGGGCGAAAATTGAAGCTGCGAGCACCAGCACCAGCCAGGATCTTTATGCGTTCGCCGCGTTCGTTTTGCGAAAGAAAACGGGGATTATATTTTTACTCCGGTTTCGCCCCCGAGGAATGTTCGCTCGTTGCGATTTTTTATAAAATAAGCTGCGCATCTTCGCGGAAAATAAAAGTTCGCTGCGAGAAACAGGAGCCACTCAGGAATTTCCTTCTTCTAATGATATTAAAGCTCCTCGACTGTTTTAATATCTCGACTGTTTCAAATTTAGTTTTCTCAGAAATATCTCCGATCCGAGAATCGAGCAACGTCCGTCTCCCGTAACGCAGTCGAAAAATACGTTTAAAAATCTATCCTAACAAATCACACAATATTTGGTGGACACGTGATCACTGTACGATCGGCTTTGCAGCTGCTCTTCGTGGTAGAAATCGAAATTAACGAGCTGGTGAAAGAGCAAGTGGAAACCGACATAGATACAGCTTGTTTTCCCAATTAATTTAACGGACTCATAAAAAGGTTCTCCGAGTGAAAGAACAGCACTAAATGAACCACATTTAGAGCGTTCATCTGCAATTGTAATTAGAGATAAGGAATCGAGTAACTACATTTACATTGAAATCCACTTAAAAATGTTCAGACTTCGTTCAAGTATTCCGACGAGAGCCGTACTTCATTCGCGGTGTGCAAGCTTGTGTTGCTTTAGCAACTTATAAAAAGGTAAAGCACGTTGGATAGGTAGTTCTAACACGCGTCTACATATATGTTATAGTCTGCAGACCTCTCGCGACTAACACTTATTCCTGTCCTATCAATATTCTTTGTGCAGAAACGCCTGGAGAACGTCGATGAACAAGTGTGGCGATTACTACTTCACAGTAAACGTCTTAAAATTACTTTGTTCATAGCGAATGAGCATCTTGCGTATAGGCGCTGCACGCTGTCAAAGGGCTGCTATACCGTATACGATTTAATTTACTCAACGTCCATCTATTAGGTCGGAAGTGTTGAGAAAATAGATTCCAAACCATCTGCAATTCGATCGCTTTTATTTGAACATTGTGTACATTCGTCGGCATACGGTTCCACTAGGAGAAGAATTCGCTGAGAAACAACCACGTGAGGTACAACCACGGGCTAACCGAAAACCTTGATGTGTCTTGCAGAAGATGGGTCCACCGTCGAAGAAGTTGGAGCTGGACTATAGCGATCGCGTCAGGCTTCCGGTCTAAATTCCTGGTGGAAGGAAGTGGCAATCGGATTGTGCTGGTCCGCGTGGTGGCCCGTTCTGTGTAGCCGGCGATCGGCAGTGGCAGTGCGGCGCAGTCTACACGCATACATTCATACAGACATGCACACATACATATACCGTGAAGTATGCAGAAGACGGAGAAGAGACTTGATGCGTGTGGTGCGTGTACGGGAGACGCTATGGGATGCGTGCGTGCGTGCGTGCGTGCATAGGCACGGGGAACGGCAACGGAACGTAGGAGAGAAACGTAGGTACGTAGGACGTGCGTGGCACGCAGGGTGTTGGTGTAGGTCCAGGGCCCCGCTCGTCCAATGAGGGGCCGGGAATTCGTGGCAGAACGGCGAGCAGGCCGGCCAATCGCGGGGCCCCGGCTCCCCGAGGTTACTGACCTGGCCAACGCGTTAAATATCCCATCCTGAAAAATATCCTGCTCTCTGCGTCGCGCGGCCACCGACCGACGAAGACCCGGCTACACGCGTGCAACGCGTATACGACGCCGTACACATCGTGCAGAACCGTGCACACTGCACAGACACCGCACTGTGTGTGCGCGCCACGCATATGCACCGCGTACCCGTACGTACCTACGTACACGCGGCGACCGGCAACGGAAAAAGAGGGAAAGAGAGCGAGCACCGTCGGGGTAGACAGGGAGGAACAGAGCCGAGAGAGCCGCGAGGGTTCCGTCCACAGAGAAAAACAGAGGGAAAGACCGAGAGAGCCTAACCCAACCGCCGTAAGAGAGACGGAGAACGCGGCCGCATACCCCCTTTGTTTGCACGTCCACGTTCAAACCGTTCTCCTCCTCTCTTTCTCTTTCTCTCCGCGCTTGCCTCCCCCGCAACTCTCCGTCTTTTTTCTCTCTCTCTCTCTCTCTCTCCTCTTCTTTTCTCCGATTCTCTCCGCACGCATATCTCCAGCTCCCCGTGGCTTCGTATTTCATTGATTAGTATTGCCCATTAAAAGGACGCCTTTATTTCGCCGCTCTTCCATTTCCCGAGATCGACGACTCCTCTCTCTCCTCCCAACCCCCTTCTCTCGCTCTTCTCCCCCGACGTCCCTCTATCCTCTCTTTCTTTCTCTCGTTTTCTTTCCGTTCTATCTCGCCCTCTCTCTCTCTCTCTTTCCTCAGAGCTTCTTCTTCTTCTTCTTCTTCTTTCTCTATTCTGTTCCTCCCTTCTCGGATTCCCCTATTTCGCTCCCGCTCGCGGGATCTTAAATCTGAAATCTTAAATGGCTGCTCATTAAGGACAGGAGACTCGATTGTCTCGCGTCGAGTACCTTGAATACCATCCCCCCCCCCCAGACCGTTCCGCCCGTTTCCACAAATTTTTTTCTACTCTCTTTCACGCCGAGCCAATGGCTGAAAGTTCCCAGCTCACCCTCGAACGGGGTCCGAACGGACCCACGGTGCTCTTTTTCTTATTGTGCTGCCTGCAAACTCCACGATGCCTTTGCGTACCTCGCAGAGCACGGCAAGAAATTGCCAAAGCAATGAAGAATGAGTCTGTAAGTCATTGAACAGTCGGGATCGGTCCACGGAACGATCTCTTTCCGTTTCCTAAATTGCTACATTCGTCAATTAATATTCTTTGTGTCGTTCCGGGAACGTCGATCCGTCAAAGTGTTCGAGACGTCTCAAGACGAAAGAGTCGTAATTGGTTGAGCCGTTTGATCGGTCTGTTATTTATACAATACCCGATTCGTCGCTGAAAACGTCTTTTTGTGTTTGCTCGAACGATTTCTTACTCCGCTTCCGCCAGTGTGAAAACAACAGTTTCGTACTATGTCTCAATTAAAACTTTTCTCGTACACTTTCCGATAGGCTACATTCGCTGGAACTCCTGACCTTTTCTGTCGCACTCGACGAGGGTTACATCAAAGAGCAATCGCCCGGAAGACAGGTTCCCTCACAATTAGACCCGTAATTAATATTTTCTCCGGAGGTGTCCGGTGACTCACTCATTAGCTGGGTATATCTCGTGTTTTACGTAGAACTCGGTTTACATTCCTCAAGATTTTTCGAGCAGCGATCGAGTGGAGCAAGTCACGCTGCCAAGGTATTATAAATGTGTTATCACACGAGGAACGTTCCCTTCCTCGATCCATCGAGTCAAATAAAATTTCGCCGGAGAGTAGAGCGTAGAGTCGGTGGCTCGGTATCATTACATATGTCTATTGTATGCAAATGGGCACGTTGCTCGGCAATTATGACGAGACCGCGGTGGATTTAGAGCACGCGTGGCACACGCGTCACCATCGAACGATCGCTCTAGAATTAATGGTGGTCGTTGGAAAGCAATCGGACACCCGTTAGATGGCCGGAAAGCACGAGTCCACGCACGCACGTCACCGACAACGTATTGCCGCTCGTGCGCCCAATTGCAGAGCCCGTTCGAGAGAACCTCTTGGCCGGAAGCACGTAGTAATATGCGTAAAAATATTATTAATGAGCGCGGTGATGCGTCGGATCGGCTCTACTCGCTCCTATATTTTCACCTATCCTCCCCTCTTGCATCTCTTACGCGTCCTCTCTCTCGCTTGCTCCGCGGTTTCCTTTTAGACGCTGAAGTGGGGACGGAAGATGTTGTGGAACATGAATGCGACATTATTACCACGCTTATATTATATTAGCTTGCCGAGTTGTTGTTATTGTATGCGTCAAATCTTGTAATCGAATTCTAAACCATTTCCCGATGAGCTAGAGACTTGACACTTTAAACATAGCTCAGAACTGGATGACAATGCAATATTAAAAAACAAATTTTAAAAAAAACTGTGCGTCTAGGAGAAAAGAAAATTAAAAAGGAGTGAAGGACTGAAAAGGAGAAAATCATTTTTTTCCTGGTTCTCCATAAAATACCGAATCCAGTTAAATGATTAACAATATTTTTCCCAAAAATTTTAAGGAATTAGTTCAAAATTTCTTCTGTTATGAAATTAGTGTCGGAATAGATGGAAAAATTTAATATAAATTTACATGAAATCATGACATTAGTGACTATAAACAAAAGCGTGGAGAGCCCACGAAGATTACGTCAATATAGTTTAGCGCTCTAAAAAGATTATTTTTTTCTTTTTAGTGCATTTTAATATAAGCGTGGTTTTTAAAAAAAATTTATTTATATATCCTTATTTACGCTCTCACTCTTTAGAATCTCGTCCAGTGAAATTTATAATAAAGAAAGAATGGGAAATTTCTCCTGTTGGCAACATTCGGTGGTTTGTGACGCAAACTGGTGCGAACTGTTGTGGGCTAATAATGTTCAGTTCCCAGACCACTCCGTCTGGGGTACCGGGGCCCAGGCCCTCAAGGACGATGCAGCAGTGGACAGTTAATTTTACATCAGTTCGAGAGCAGTTAAATCCTCACGAACGGGACAACTTTCCCGTATCCTTTCTTTTCGTTCAAGCCGCTAAGAAATGCTTGGGGGGAGGAAGACTGGGGCTGACTGGCGTGAATTTAACCGAGCACTACTGCAATCTTAACAGACGCTGAAACAGGGAGGATGCAAGAGAACAGCGTCGCTCCTATATTTTTCACCTGTGCTCTCTCTGCTCGCCTCTGTGTGCGCGTCTCTGTAGCAGTCCCTCCCTATCCCTCAGTCGCCGGCTGTTTTCTTTTTAGCCACTGAAATAGGGAAGGAAGTGGAACTGAGCGAAAAGCGAGCCGCTCGGCTCGCAACGATGGTAACCCTTTAATCGAGAAACACGTCTCGCGTGAAAAAACAAATCACCACGTCGATATTTAACATCGCCCTCGAGGCGTGCGGCTCTTTGAGGAGCGGCGAAGAATCCGATGGCGGCCGATACGCCGCAATCGGTGCGTGACACGATAAAGGGTTCAATTTCTCTAGCGATAGCCAGGCGAGGCGTAAAAACGCGAGGCGGTGAGAACACGGCCGCTTCGCGTTGCCTCGCGCTACTCTCCGCGTACGGTTTCCCTTTTCGTAGTTATTTTTTTTGTCCGCGCGACGATCGCGAGTCCGCTGCCGGGGAACGCGTTCGACCGCGCCGGTTTGTGTGCAAGCCTCTCTCTTCGGTAACGCCGACCAGAAGAGAAACGAGGAGAAACGCTTGCGAAACGAGAGAGGGAGAGAGAGAGAGAAAGAGAGTCAGGGGGTGGAACACGAGCGAAGAGAGAGAGAGAGAGAGAGAGAGAGAGAAAGCGGGGCCACTAAGGCGGCCCAGCCCTTGTGGACTTTTGTATCGATTACCCATCGGTTGGGCGTAGGTTTCGCCCCGGCGTCGGCCGCCTGTAATTTTAGCGCAAATACTCTCGCGCTAATTGGAGCGATCGGGCCGATCACAAGCGGACACGAAATTATTTCGCGGCCGGTTGTCGGTCGCGCGTCCTTAGCCCCGCCCCCCCCCCCCCGCGGGGAACATCGCTCCTGGGAGCGCTCTCGATTCCTTCGATGGCCCTCGACCCATCTCGCGGAATTAACCGTCGTGAACTTTTCCCTCTCCCTCTCTCCCTCTCTCTCTCTCTCTCTCTCTCTCTCTCTCTCTCTCTCTCTGTGAAGAGAGTAGATGCAGTCGTCTGTGACGGAGGCTCGGATCCCGATCGCGAGACGTCGCACCGCTAATTTCCCCGTCGAAAGAATCGCGCGGGGGCAAGATGGCCGCTTTAACATTTCAAATTCGGACCGCGATCTGCAAGTCAACGTCGTCGGGCTCAAAAGCTTAACCGCAACCGGCGCGACCGGCCGGCGTGGAGCATAAAAATGCACGTCGATATTTGCATTCGGGAATCGTCCCCGATACTCTCTCCCTTCGGATACAATCGTCCTCTAGAATAGTCGCAGATACCTCTCGAAACTTTCCGCAGAACCGTGTGCCGCTTCGGAACGTCTTTCCCCCGTGCGGTATCTAGGGAAATTCAGACGGCCGGAAAATAAAGGGGGAGAGAGGGATATATAAATCGGTTCGAATTATTCGCTGCTTCCCTCTCCCCCCTAATCGTTGGAAATTCTAATGCTATCGCAACGGTGCAGCGGGCTCGTTCGAGCGGATCGCGTAACCTGGTCCTGTTTGTAGTTACATGCGTCGAATAAGCCGCTTAATTGTTTAATAATAATGGTAATAGTATCGCTAACAAATAGACGCCGGGTAAATAATAGAACCGAGTAAATCGTATCGATCGTCGTTCGTTCACCGCGAATCCGTATTATCGAGGAAATTAATTGTCGTGCTCGCGAACACAGCCCCCGAAAACCGTTACAGCCGAGTCCGCACAGAATCGAGCACTGAAATCGACCGAACTCGACGGTTTTCACTCTGGGGATACCGGCGACAGCTGGAGCCGAGCTCGGTGATAAGGATGGTCGTAAATTAGGCTCGAAGATTCGACTTCCGATTGATATGCATTGCTTTTGATGTCCTGATACCGGCTTCACATTTTTAGTAGGTCGTTACCGAAGCTCCTGTTCGACTTCGGATTGATATGCATTGCTTTCGGTGTCTTGATACTCGCTTGACATTTCGAGCAGCTGGTTTCCGAAGCTCGGGCTCGACTTGAGCATAAAACAGAAAATATCGTTAAGACCCGTCAACACTACGGGATATAATATTTTTAATTTATGTTTATTGAGGTTGAGACTAAGTTATTTCTTTGGCTAGATGTACTATCAGAATAGGATGGCTAAAAACGATCGATATACTCTTTCATTATTTTCATAAAGTAGCAACGTCAATAAAAAGTATCCTCAGAATCCTCACACAGACCAAGATTCGGCTCGATTTGCGGTCCCTCAAACATTTCATCTTCTATTTCTGCAGCCCAGGATTACAGCTTCTGATATCATCCCCAATCCATTAATCCCTCAAGATGAGCCACGCTATCAATGTCAAAACTTGCCGGAGGATCGCAAGCCTAATCGACTGTCAGGATTGCGGCGGCAGTCGCGTTCGTCGCTCGGAAAATAGTAAATAGCAAGTCGGCTATGCGAAAAGTCCATGCGGACGTTCAAATAACGCGGAGCCGGAGCGCTGAAAGTGGGCTGGCCGGCAGACCGCCTCGGTAAGCCGATTATCCACCTAAATACGAAGCCAGAGCGATGCATGTGGCTTAAATTGGCGTTGTTTCCTCACTTCGCCGCGGCCTTCCTCCGCTTCCCGCCTCGCTCGCCCTCCTCCACGGATTTTGACGCCGTCCTGGCAATCTTGGCAGCGTCGCGCTTCGGGAATTAAGTCGGCGCGTCGCAGATTTTGTAGCTGGTGCTTCCTGTAGCGTTGACAAATAATTGGAGCCGCTGGATTAGTCCAGCTAGCAGTTTTAGTTGTCGGTGATTTAGGCAATAAGAGACCACGGAGCTGGAAGCCGAGCTCGGTGCCCGAATTTTATTTAAACGAGAGAGACTAGGGACTGCTAAACAGCTATGTTGGTCCTTCGTCGATTAATAATTTAGTACGAGAGGAAGACATAATCGTACCAGATCCGATGAGACCAGTCCGCTCACATGACTATTTAATTTCAGCGAGCAACTTTTCTCTTTCGCTTACTCGATGGAAAAAGGAGAAGAACGTTGCTCGAATGGAGCTCGCTGCAACAGTATGGACGCAGCTTTATGCTTACAATTGACCGCGTATCAATGAGTACCTTTCTTGTTTGCAATATGTGGTTCAACACACTGTACGTATTGAGTTAGCAATCTGTCTCGCGCTGCTGCTGGCTCGAACAAGTGAATATACAAGAACAAACCTGTTGGAGAAATACGAGCTGCTCGGAGAAGAGCTAACCTGTGAGAACTCACGGACCGCGTAAGGCTAATTACTATTAAGTTAGGCGTTTTTCCTCCGGCGAATCTAGCGACTGGTTGGATCCGCGGGTAGTCTTTGTGAAGGAAAAGGGTGAGGCGAGAGGGTGACGAAAATTCAGCCGATGCCACGTCGCGAATCGAGGATTTATGGGCTCGAGAGCTGAGTCGCTGGAATCGTTCGAGCCCCACGACAACGATGACGAAGTAGAAGAAGAAGAAGAGGAAGGAAGGGATTGGAGAGAGGAGAGAGGAGAGAGGCGAACGACGCGCAGGGAGGAGCGCGATTTTTCCGCGGGCAGGATTTTGAAACCTGTTTGAGCGCTTTGAAATCTAGAGAAATAGAAGAGTGGAGACCAAAGCCGGGCGGCGCGGCGGGCAGGATCGGCGCAGAGGCTCCGCCAGCCCAGAGAAGTGCAATGACTGCAGGAAGAGGAGAAGAACAGCGCCGTGGAAAGATGATAGAGCAGGAAAGAGCGAGAAAGGGGACGAGGGAGGAGGTTCGGAGGAGCGCGAACACCACCATGGTCCGCGACTGGCCAAGACGTACGCAGAGGAGAGAAGATCGGCAAAAAGTAGTTCGCCGGTTCGTTCGTGTACACGCCAAGCGGTGTGCCGATTCTCTCTCGCGGTGGTGGCTCCTTCTTCTTCTTTCTTTCGATCGCCGTTGCCGCCGCCGCCGGTGCAACAACTCTGCTCTTCTTCTTTCCCGGACCGAGTTCGCCACCGCGGAGGATGCGCGTAATTTATCCGACTCCCGTGGACATAGATCGACGGGCGAGAGCCTAGCGATGGGAACAATCTTCCGGGAGAACTCGCAGTCGCACCGTTTAGCCCCCGGAACACCGCTTTCCGATCACTCGCGTGCACTCATAATGTCTATCTTCACGACAGACTACAGAAACATGGAAATTGAACTGATTACGGAATCATTAACCCTCGTCCGTTCCGCGTTTTTATCGAATCACGGCGTCATCATTTTCTTCTGCTCCGCAATTCCAAAAGAAACTGGTGGACTTTGTTGTTCGAGACAGTTTGAATTATGAATGAAAGGTCTATTCTGAGCGTGCATATTTATACACTATTTTTTCCGCGGCGTATAATCAATGCACACAAATTACTGAAATACATATAATGTCTCGGTAAAAAGTAAGGATGTTTAGAATAAGTAGAATCGGTCAACCATGCACAGACGCGCCAACCGATGATTCAAAAAATTGTAGTCTATACCTTCCCCATCTATTTTTACAAGAGGAATCATCCGTGACCACTTTCTTTAAACCTAGACGACTAATCTTTTGTATAAATAATGAGCAGGAAATACTTGAATCCTTCGATCCACTTGACGCTAAACATTTTAATTCATTCTGCTGGTTCACTGGGTACAATCTTGTTCTTTCGGGATGACAAGAATCGAATCGCATTCCTGTGTTGAATTGCCGCGGTCATTTGCACGAATGCTTACCAACAGCAGGATTGGTTATCCACGGATAATCGAAGAGTACCGAACCAGACTGTTTACACCATTGAACGTCTGTGAACCTCCGAGTAAAAAGGCCAGGCTCGCGCAGTTTCTCAGAAGAAAGCTGAAACGGTAGTTTGCTCCCGACCTTGAGCGAGGAATCGATTTCGATCGGATTGCTCGTCGATTAAGGATCAATCCCATCGCTAGACCGAGAGCTATTGGGTTTCCTGCACGTCGTTCTTCCTCTTGCTCTATTTCGTGGCGATTCCACGCAAAACTGGACCTCGTCCTGTCGCGAGCACACCTGGAAACGCGTACGATCGAGGGACATGCAAAGTTCGGCGGTATGCGACGTTGGTGATGAATATAGATGGATGACTGTAATGTCTACATTAGGTTAGTGAAAAAGTTTCGATTTCGTATTAAAATACAAGGAAAAAATGTACTAACAAATGTACGAAATTGTTACTTAACACGTTCGTCCATCTTGAATCGACAACTGCACTAGGCAAAATGTGCTTGGAACAGACCTCGAGACCTCGGATCCAAGATACACATCTTGCAATCGCAATTTCATTGGCATGAATTCGCGGGGCACTCGGAGAAAAGAGAAAGTTTTCCCGGAGAGACAGCGTGGGATTTAGAGATTTGGAGAAGAGAGAGAGAGAGAGAGAGAGGGAGAAAAGCGGGACAGGTTCCGCGGACGGTGACTTTCGCGTCGAAATCGAAATTTCGCGAGTTCCGGGGCCGGCGGATGGGAGGCGGCGCGGCGTGGCGCTTTAGGTTAATCGCATTTCGCGATAGGATCAACCGCAACCACCTGACGCGCGGTGCGTATTCTCGCGCGGTAATTAGCCGGTCCGTGGAGCTCCGTCGGTTTCGGACGACCGTCGAGACGGGACGAGAGACGACCGTCCCGTTTCTGGTTCACCGAGCCGCGGGAATCCTCTTCCCTCGACCGGCGCGGCGTGGCTCTGGCGTGGCGGCACCCTTGAACGCGCGTGCGATTCCCTCGCGAACTGGGTCATCGGAACGCGACGTGGAACGGCGTACTCGGGCACGGTTCCAAACTGCTGACACGCCTGGATTTCACTGCCGCGAAATATCGACGCTTCCCCCGTCTTTTTCCTCCCGAATACGCTCCGGACGCGGTTTGCTCCTTTTTATTCGATTTCGCGCCGAACGCCGTTTAACCGCTTTCAGAGAGACTGGTCTAAACGGCGGTCCCATGTTTTTCACGCGCCAAACCCGAAAGAATTGATTTCGCTCCGGCTGTTGCGCGAAAGATTAACACTCCCATAGAGTCGAATTGATTCCATTGAGCGATTTTATCGTCGCTATTCTTACTTTTTGTGGAAGCTGTGTTATCGCTTTGACACGTGGACGCGACCTCACAGATTATAATTCTAATTCCTGAAGATGCAAATGTATAATATAACATTTTTATAGTCGATCAGAGAAGTCGTGCAGCACTGGCCGGAGCATTTCGCAAAGGCCCGTGTGGTCCTCGAAGAGTCAACCGCGAACTCTTTCTCGTATCCTGCTCTTCACATCCCGCGGAGCCTGCGAATAAACGGTCGAAACGCGTCCCCTCCCCTGGAAAGCTAAAGGAAGTTTTTCACGCGGAAAGTACGAGGTGTTCTCGCGGCATAGAGAGAAAAAGAGAGAGAGAGAAAGGTTCTTCGACGAGCCCTCTCGAATCGTGGAAACGCCCGCACAGGGCCACGAGGCGACGACGCCGTTTTTATTAAGTTCAATGGCTCTTCGCCGGCCGGCAGGCGTAAAAGAAAAATCCGTAAACATTCTTTATTTATCCGGAGGCAGAAGTTTCGCGAGGGTATATAGCGTTACTCTCGCAGCGGCTTTCAAAAGGACCTCGGCCGTATTACCATAGAGACGGTCCGCGAGGTCGTAAAAGGTTGCGCGCCGGCGACATAAAGCGTTTAATGCGCGACTCTTGAAATTCTATTTGCACCGAGCGGTGCGGAGCGAACCGATGACGATACACGCGGCCCTTTTCGTCGCGAGTCCGCGCAGGTGGCGCCATCTGCCACGCCGGAACAATACGTTCTCTTCCGTTCCCACCGGGGACTGGTCTCTCTCTCCGAAAAGAAGCTTCACCCTCTCGCGAGCCTCTCCTCGACAAGCTTCTCCGACTGTGCCGACCAGCTCCAAAGGAATCGCTCCTGAGTAGCTTTCCGGAGAAAAGCGTCAAAGTGCAATTCCATGAGCCACCGGTCGCATAATTGCCACCGTTTAGGTCATCGCGTAAGTTGTATAAATATCATTAACCCCACAATTTCGTCGGAACTCGTGATCCCACGTATAAACAGTTCCGATCAATAGTGAAAGTAGAATGGGAATGATTCTGCACAAAGACATCGCATTCGAAAATTCTCACGAAGGTTCTCACGCGCTAGTAGGAATATGGAAGAAGTAGAATCGGCAGGTCATGGCCAGACGCGCTAGCCGATTACTATTCAATGCATCGCGCTCTGTCCGTGGCTGAAAAGAAGACATGCAGAGCAACACAGAGGCGGGAGAAGGCCCTCGCAAATTATGCGCAATGTATGTTTATGTGTAGTGCATCCAATTATGTGGACGTAATAACCAATCAGGCCCACACTTCAACTACCTTCTCTATGCGGGCAATGCTTGACGAATCTTCAGGTTCACTTTCCTCGAGGAACAAACGGAATCGACTCGAGGATGATTCAACGATTGATTGAATGATTTCCGATCGCATCACGGGATCGGATACACGTTCTATGAACATGTTATATTCTTCGATCGGTGTGGAATGCGTATCCGAGTAGTTTCGAGCGATATTTTCGAGAGGCTGGCGACAAGTCCCAGATCGGGGCTTACGAAAAAATCGCTCGGTCTCGTCGCCATTAATTTTCCCCTCGGCGAGGAGCGTCGAGCTGCGGCGAGGCAAGGCGAGGCGAGGCGAGGCGATTCGCTCTGCTCTCTTTTCAGCCCAACGCATTCTTTCTCTCCTTGTCGCTTTGGGATCTGGCTTCGCCGACCATGTTGCTTTAGGTCAGTGCCGTCTTCCTCGTCTGCCCCCGCCAGGCCCTGCCAGGACCAGCGCCGGTGATCCTCTTCGTCGCACCTGCGCGGACTGCTTCGGTTAAACCGAGACACTAAAACTGTGGAGAAACGAAGAAGCTCGGCCGAGGAATCGAGGAAGGAGCAAGCGAGAAAGAGAGAGTGGGAGAGTGAGAAAGAGAAAAGAGTCCGGGTGGCTAGAACGAAAGGGCCAACCGGAGTAGAAAAAGGATGGTAGGAAGAGGCAACGAGTGGTTTAGGGAGGGGCAAGAAAACCGCCGTCGGTCCTTGGTCCGTCCCGGAGTTCTTCGACTCTTGCTCGACTTTTTGGGCCAACCTGCCCTTCTGCCTCACGTCCCTCCTCGCTCGTCCCTCGTTTTGCCTCTTCGGATCCCCTGTTCGGTCATCTAGCAGCGGCCGGGCTGGGGTCCGGTCCGGTCCAGACCGGTCCCTCTCACCGAGGCCGGCCTGGAGAGCTGCCCTTTCTTCGGTCCTCTCGACCGGCAACCTCCTCCGAACCGTCTTCGGAGGAGATCATCCATCTGGCGCCCTCTTCCGTTATCCCTTTCCACGGCCATCCGAACAACGTTCCCCGTCCCTTTGATCCAGCCAAACGCCACACGATCTTGGCCGACGACGTCGCTGTTGCCCCAGCAACTTCTTCAAACTTTCCGCGATCGATGCTGATCGAGGTCAGCTGACGTCCTCACTCGAATTTCGGGACACCAGTTAGTCACATGGACGGCCAGATTTGGCCGAATCCTTAAAAAATCTGCACAATGTCCCCAAAAATCTGAACCCGTCTCTTTATAGTCAGATATCCATCTTCGCCAAGGACTTCCCGAAAAGCTACCATCGAAGTCCCACACAACTAGCCCAGCTAATCAAAAGATCTAACATCAAAAGCAACAAGGACCCTCCAGTCCGATTTCATCCCATTCCATCCGAATTTCAATCTGCTCGATCCGCGAAATAGGTGTCCAACGTCCATTGAACAGTTCCAAGGTGAGATCGGACTTTAACCTAGTGAACCTAGTCTACCAGAACCGAAGATCGCGGGCTCCGTTCGAGATTCTTCTCTTCTCGCTGCATAACTGGATTCTAATAAGGAATCTCGCGGATCGGAGCCGCCTAGACCAGGCGATTAGCCTCGGCCAGCGACCATAACTCCGCGGCGCTAATTTGGTAGCGGCCGGCATCCCTTGCGATCCTGCCGGCTGCGCCGAGGGTGTTACGAGGCCACTTTCCGTGTTCTTCGGCACGACGTCGAAACGGCTCTAAATTACAGTCTCGAAACCGAAGAAGAGTTGCCGGCGGCTGCTCGCAGGGAAACCGGAGAAGGATCTCCGGGGATGGAGAAAAAAATGGTAAAGAGCTCTCTTTACGCGTTGAAGCCGGCGGCGGCGGCGGTGTATCTGTCGGAAGAGGCTGTTGGAGAAAAACAATATTCTGCGTGTGGCGGGAATTTCGAATTCGCGAGGTTCCTCGGCGGAAATCGTGGCTCGGTGTAACGACGGTGGACATAGTGGACAGCACGCGCTCGTAATCCGCTTTACAAGCGATAAATCCCGGCAAGAATTTCGAGAGTGGGAGCGCTCGATATCGTCGAACGCCATTCACCCGGTTCTCGAAGATTCATCGGAAAGGGTCGGAAACCCCGCAACGTCGTCGCGCGAGAGATACATTCAGCTAGACAGAGATACATTCAGCTAGAGAGAGAGAGAGAGAGAGAGAGAGAGAGAGACAGATTCTGCTAGAGCGAGTGATATATCGAGCCAGATAGACAGAGATGATGAGAGAGAGAGAGAGAGAGAGAGGAACGAAGCCCTTGTATTCACAGCGGGCCGGTGGCGTTACTTGGGCGAATCTCGGTGTAGAATGTGGATGACACTAACCATCGGTGCCGGGGGTATATCCGTCGGTTAATGGGCGTCGATAGTCGCCGTTGATGACGGCGACGGTGCATGGCGGTAGCAGCTGTCGTTACCCAGAGCCTGCGAGCTTGCTCGTGACTAATCCCGCATTCCGATTCACCATAACCTGCCCCGCGCCACGGACCTACCCCTATACAGCGGCGATTAAGCGTGGCAGGGTTGCCCCCGGTCTGCTTGCTTGCTTGCTTGCTTGCTTGTCATCCTGCTTCAAGGAAACCGAATCGATAGCAAGCGTGCCACGCGTCACCGACCCACTGATTCTCTTACTTCTGTTGCCCGGAAACGGAGGACGGACCTCGCGCCCTTGAAACCACTCCTTCGTCCCTTAACCCCTTGCCCTAAAATCGGCTTCTACGAATCCGTTTTTGTGACGGCTATAATAATAGTATGTCGAGCGATTACTTAACGCGTCGATAAAAAATGAAAAGATGAAATAATAAAGTGTAAGGACACTTGAACACATTCAGTATTGTCCTACGATTTTTGACTTATGAAGGATATTAACACTTAATGGGTAACGCGTTAGAATACCGATATAGGAGGTAGGTTCGAAGTGGGTTCCGGCTCGAAAAATCAAAATTGAATAGCAGGGCGAGGGGTTAATATCGAGGTCCTCGGCCTCGCGGTAATATCGCGCCCGTCGGATATGCAGGATGCAACAACGGATGCGTCGCGTCTCCGTGGCCGATATTAAAGTGAAATCAGCAGGAAAACGCCGGGCTAATATTTCCTTGCGACGACGACGACGAGCCGGTGCGCCATAGGAAAAGAGGAAGAGAAGGATGACTATGGTGGCTCCGGCCTGCGAGGGAGCGAAACGGAGCGAAAGGAGCGTAGGGACGTCGAAGGTAGAAGCTTCTGCCCGTGGTGGTGATTCCCTTTTGCTCTTGTTTCGGCGACAAGGCGTGGTGAGGCGGGGTGCGAGGCGAGGGAAGAACGGCAAAGATAAAGATAGCGTAGGGGGTTCGGCCGAGGATCACAGGACCGGGGGGGAAGGATCGAGGGAAGAAGAAAGGACGGGAAAGGAGAATTAAGCGCGGCGAAAAGGCGAAACTCTCCGCCAATTTTCTTCCTTTCAGAGCACGATGCGCGCTCACCGCGAACATACCGTAATTGTGTACTTTGTGCTCGCGCTTCGATCAGCGTTCCGTAACGAGTTGTCATACGGCGCAAAAACACCGATCGATACCGTATGCATTACGGCCGTGTGTAACGACCGGCACACCGCTACGTGTGCGCCCAGCACACTCTTTCTTTCTTCCTCTTCCTCTATTTCTATCTTTCTCTTTCTCTCTCTCTCTCTCTCCCCCTGTTCCCCCCGCCACCCTCCCACCGCTGGCCGTATTTCGCGTGCAAACGTGTGCGCCCATTGTGTCCATGGACACACCCGTTCAGCCTGTCGGAGGCTCAAGTGTAAGCATGCGACCGAATGTCACCGCGCGATAAGCATTCGTCGAACGCGAACCCGCGAAATTCCAGAGGTGTTTCGATCCTCCGCTTCTTCGGACGACACCAACACACCAAACCGATTCGCTTGGTCGACCTGCTCAACTTCGATCGCATCGATCCACGGGAACGCACCGAAACAGTGTCACGTGAACGCCACATGCGCGAATCGCAAAACGATCGTGCAATCCGACGATTCGAGTAGAATGTACACCGATTACTGTACGGAAATCAGTACGAGTAAGAACGAATGCTTATACGTTCGACTTATAATCAATTCTATTACAACGTATCTGTTTCTTTCTAAATGTGAAAAATCGTGGATGATTCATCCGCGGCAAATATGAAAGGTGAAGAACACAAGAGAACGAACGCGACGTTTCCCGATGAATCATCTCGATGACCATTCAAACTGCAAAGCTGTTTATTTAGCATATTATAGATCGATACACAAACCTGTTCAAGCCATTCTTGATCCTAGAAACACATTTCAGTATGAATCGTATCTATTCAACGCAAAAATAACGTAATTTTGTGAGAATCTTTCTCCAAACGATGACTCGATGATTCTACCGGAAATTGTTTTACATTCTCGTTCCCATATCAAAATATGAAAAACATTTTTCTTTGCTTAATATCCCATCATTTACAAAGTTATTACAATTTGTACTGATGGCCTTCGCGTTGTTGACGAGGTTCGTCGCGCAGCGTAGGGGTGTTTGATTTTATTCTGGATTAGATTATTGATAGAACCGCCTGAAACTCTTTCCCTACATTTTTATCGACATTTCAGGATATGAACAGCATTTTTCATTCCTCGATATGCGTTTTCCTTGCAAAGTTATGATAGTGGGTATCGATGGCCTTCGACGACGAAGATCGTGTAGGGGTTGCTTGATTCAGTCCCGGGGTAAGAAAACGTATATTCCTCTAGTTAAAGGCTGGGGGTGTCGTCGGCGGGTTTGCCTTGTCCCGTTGTTGGCCCTAGCCGGGGAGGAGTCGTTGGCAGAATTTCCATTCTTTCTCGTGGAGCGTCGGAGCGCGAGAAGTAGGCGCGCGGGCGCGCTCGCCGCGCCGGGAAAGTTTCGCGGCAACAAACTCGCCAACTATTCTCCTCGAGGTTTCGCCGTTTACGGGCGGAACGAGCGAGAGGGTAGGCCAGACCGCCGCGACTCGGACACGCTATCGATCGGCCGAAGAAAGAAATTTCTTTTTCCAGCGCGCCGCGTCGCTTTTCGACGACCCGGAAACGGATCGCGGCGTTGCCCGGCGCCGGCCCGGCCCTCTTTTCCGCCTCCTCTCCTCTCCTCTCCCTTCGGCACTGTGTTTTACTCTCTCTCTCTGCCGGGGCGTCGCGTCGCGCGATCGACGCCTGCCCTCGCGCCACTTTAACAAATTAACTCGTACAATTTCAGTAATTCCTGGTGACCTCGGAAGGAATCCGAACACGTTTCTTATTTGAATCCTGGCCCGAGTCCTAGCCAGAGTCCCGAGCGCGTAATTAAAACACCGGGGCAAACTTTAATCCCTTTAGAGGCGGGATTGAATGCCGATCCCCTTGCCCATGGACGGCCCGATCCGGCCCGTACGTTCCTCTTCCTGTTCGAACTATGAAGGCGCATCGAGCCGTGTGGGTTGGCGAACGCGAATGACTCACGTAAATTACACAAACCATAAAAATCGATAGCCCCCGTAGCCACACCGCGCCGTACCAAGCCGATTCGACTCGTTTCCCAAAGAACCACCCTAAACTCCCTCGTTTTCGCCACACCGTTTCTGACCTCCGGAAACGAACTACGCGGCCGGAGCGAAACGAAGACGCATCCGGAAGATTTCCCGGGTTTTTCGACGGAACGTTACAGCAAGGGGAGCTCGGGGAAAACGGCAGAGAGGAACGAGGCGAAACGAGTTGGTCGCGTTCCGCTCGCGTGTGTCGCGTCGAGCCTGTTCCGCATCGGAAACGCGCAACGTCGATTTTCCCGCGCGCAGCTGCTTCGTGCCCCAATTACGAGAACCGATCAAGACGGCCGCCACTTATACAGGGTGATTCTTTTGATAGAGTCACCAAACCCAGTCGAATTCAATCCCTATACTTTCTCAAGGTTCTGCTCAATACTGTGAAGCATCATTAAGTTGATTCCCTCATCGACGAATCGTTAATTAGAACAATGTGGAGCCTCTGTGGGTTCTCCACATTTGCCAAGAAACTCACCCTGCCTAAGATTAAACAGAAACAGAGAAGATGGTGGCTCATTGGCTCGTCAAGCTATCTATGAGAGAGCGATGAGCGAAAATTGGCAATGGCGAGCGACCCGACATTACCTCGGAGATAACGACATCGTTAGAGGACCCTGGCCGTACTGTGGCGAAGGCGGAAGTGCCTCTCACAAGACAGCGCTTAGAATCTAGACAGTGTAATAACATTTCCACCACGTCCCCTTCTACAATTTTCTACAGGACTTCAAAATAATATTACAAAGGTTGCTCAAACAATTAAAGTTCGTAGCTTAAGCCTGGCTAAGCCCCCAAAGATCCTTATCCTCAAGGACACAATAACTTGCAAATCTTTTTCCTTCGAAAAAATCGCATTGCACCAAAGCGTTTCCTAATTCGAGATCTCAGGGAACCTCCCTTTTACCGCAGATTGGTTAGCGCACGGTTACGCCAACGCTGACATATTTGGCACACATCGACGTCGGTCGGGAGCAGAAATTTCGAACATATAGGCGCTCGTTAACAGTAAATTCTTGGGCGATGGGAGGACGGGGCTGGCCTCGTGGGCTCGACAAAACTTTCCAGGCGAGTCCCGCGGCGGCTCCCTTCGATCCCTAAGCCACCCTCTTTTTGCCGGGTCTGGTGGCACGACGGGACCGTGGTGCGTCGGAGTGGTGAGACCAGGACCTACCCCAAATCGCCCGTTAGGCCTTTCGGCGGCCTGCCACTGGTATACTGGCAGTGGTGCTGCTGCTGCTGTCGCTGTTGCAGCCTGGTGCAGCCGGTCAACAGTTTCCCAGCCGACATCCGGCCCTAACCTTCCGCACGGGGGACCTCGTTGCGTTCGCCGAGCAGCGAAACAAATGTCCCGCCGTTTCGCGTACAGTCCATCGCGAAAGTATTTTTTCGCCGGAACCCCCGTTTTTCGACGCAACCCTTCGCACGTTTCGGCTCCGAAACCGAGACGCGTTTCCACAATACTTGCCAAACGAAAGCGACGAATGTGAATGATAAAAGACGTCCTATTAGCTGTGCAAATTGATTCCCGACCCTCGCGATTAGTCATTCGTAGACATCTTTATGCAAAATAAAAATGTTGCACCAGAATCGCAACAAACCGCAGTGACATAGAAATTTATTTTCTCTCTTAATATCTTCAATAGGTTGAAAATAATATAAAAGAATGTTTAAATTCGTCTAACGTTTTCAATGTTTGAAATTACAGCTACTCATTTTTCTTATAAATGCATACAATCGAGTCCCATTAATATTCAGACACTCTTATAAAGACGATAACGTTTTTAGCATTGGACCATACGACTTGAAGTTTCTTCAGAAGCTAGAACAATTGGTGTGCCACGTTAGATGAAAAAGAATATTTTTCGAGACAATTGAAATTGGTAAGAATCGCAATGAAAATACTGAAAGTTCTGGAATTTAAATGCTTGTGAAACAAAGAACCAGTGGTCACTGAACCGTGGCAGGTGTAGCGACTCTTCATATTTTTAGGAAGCCAACGTTCGTCGTTCGAATCGTCGTGGTTTTAGATAGTTGCTGATTGTTTTGACGAGTCGGAGAAGCGTCTATCGAGATCGACATTTTCGAGCGTGCTGTGAAAATATGTTCTACGAGTTTGGGACTGGATTCAGCGGTTTCGGAAGTGGAACCGTGGTTCGATCGCAGGAACACGTTGTCGGACACCGTGACGGACGTAATCGGATGCCGGTAACGATTCACCGGAATCGGCATCGCTTCTTCGGCCGATTCGCGAGCGTCCGATCGATTGGCCAGCGGCTCGCAGGCTGTTTTTCGACGGAGAGTCGAGCTCTCGCCGCTGGCCTCGTCGCAAATCCGATTAACCCGACCCGGACGCTGTAAACGGAGAAGCCTCGTGTCTTATTAATGGCCGACCGGCTCGAACCGAAACGAGAATGCTCGAAAAACACGAAGGGAAGCCTAGTGAGCGGCGTTCGAGCGCCGTCCCTCTTTCTCCTGTCTTACTCCAGCCGCGCGAAAAGTCTTGGCTGGAATATATCGCGAATTCGGCGAACGAGCGAGGCGACTCTACATGTACGCGTTCGTGTGCCTCGAGCAGAGCTTACGGCGATCGAGGAACCGTAGCCACGTTGAAATTGGACGCTCTACGCGCCACGGAAACGCGATTTATTCGCCGGCTGCACTTTTAGCCCGCACGCATGTGTGTACGCAAGGTCATTGACGCGGTACACTTTTATCGTTAAGTATGGTCGGCGATGAGTGGTTTGCACGCGGTCGGATCCCGTTTTTTTTCAGTCCTCCGCCTCTCTCTCTCTCTCTCCTCTTCTCTCCTCTCTTCTGTTACTCCTCCTCCTCTGCTCCTCCTTCTCCTACTACTACTCCTCGTGTTCTCGTATCCTGTGTCGGAATCGAGCGGGTGACGCTTCCGGTGCTCCCGCGGCTTAGAAAACCTTTTCTTTCCCGATTCTGCCAAAAAATCGATCGGTATATCTCCCAGCTCGATCGCGTTCGTTGAATAGCCAAGTCGATTTTCGCACACGGGATTCCTCGAAATATCTGTATAGGTACCCATTGGTTCAAACGTTCCTCCATCTTGACGCTAAACATCCTAGAAACCATCGGTCGGCGAAAACTTTAGGATTTTACGCGGCTCATGCTATTCGGCACGGTCTCTACGTTGATATTCGGTGAGTGACCCGTAACCGCGTCTCGGCGAACGACAACGCCAAACATTTGTGCCGGCTACTGCCCGCGCTGAAAATATCGCGCGAGCAGAGAGGCGAGTAGGCGGCCCGACGCGGGCCCTGACCCTTCCCAACGAGGAGCCGACGCCGATGAAATTCGGCGTAGGTCTTAACGAGGCCAATTCCCGTTTCAATGACCGCTCTCTCGCCTACAGGGTGTCCGGGAAATCGCGACCCGTTTCGATTCGCCATCGGATCGAGACCTAACGCGAGAGGACGACGGGAACCGAAGCGTTTCCGAGAGTTTTCCCGAGGCGGTACAGTGTTGCTGGCCGCGTTTTCTTCGATTTTCGCCCGGAAGGAGCGTCGAGATACTTGTTGCTCCGGATCGATCTCTGGGCCACGGAGACCGCGAAAACCGATTCGACGAGATTCAACGGGAGAATGGCGAACTCTATCTTTCCCCATCTCTCTCTCTTCCTCTCTTTTGGAAAGAGACTGTTCGTTTCGTGCGCGATCCTCAAGGACAAGACTGTCCCTACCGAAGGGCAGCCTGCAATTTGTTTACCCTCTTTCCCCACGGCTCGCTTGGTTGCGGTCAGCGACAGCTGTACCGGCCGCTAACTTTGTCCATTTTAAATTATAAAAGGGAGAGCCGAAGCTGCGCACGCCGTTTCACCGATACCCGTCTCTGTTTAGACCGACGCAAACTTTTGCGAAAATCGACAGACAAGCGTCTGCTGTAAGGTAGAAATTGGCGGACGATTCCAGCATCGATCCACATGATTTTTCACGAAAAGATTACTCGGGGTCATGGTAGAGATGGTACCGAATGTAAGGAGTGCCAACTGACCTCGATATTTTGCGTTCAATTGCTCTAGCGTCGCAGAAAACAAATACCGCTAGCTCCGAGTTGGTAGAAACATCGAAAAATTGAGTTAATGCTGTACGATGGATTAGGGACACTGCTTTGGCTCCGTAGAAATCGAGGGCCACAAAACCACGCCTACTCGGGCCTCTATATATATACAGTTAGGCGCAAAACTGATCTTCAAATCAGGATAACTTTTTTATGAATGGACTAAACGAGTTCAATTTCTCTGTAAGGCCAGAAGAATTAGTTTCAGAAAAAAATATGTTGAGAAAATGCGTTTGGTCGAAATTGTGAACAACAATAGTAAAAATTCATTTGCAATGTTGATATTGGTCAACTTGTATAATCTATATACGCTCCGAAAATTTCGTTGAAATTGGTTAATTGGTTTACGAGTTATAAACGATCAAAAGTGGTAAAAATTGCGGTTTTTCTAAATTTTCGGCCTTTTTACCACTTTTGATCGTTTATAACTCGCAAACCAATTAACCAATTTCAATGAAATTTTCAGAATGTATATAATTTACACGAGTAGACTTAGTTGACTTGAGAAAAGTTGTAAAAATCAATTTTTACTATCGCTTTTCACAATTCCTATCAAACGCATTTTCTCAACATATTTTTCAGACGTCATTTACTAAACTAATTCTTCTGGCCTTACAGAGAGATTGAAGTCGTTTGGTCCATTAATTAAAAAGTTATTCTGATTTAGTGTGTGATCAGTTTTGCTCCTAACTGTAAATTGAACCATGTGGAACGGTCGTTGACGTAGCGATTGAACAATGACGGTCACAATTTGGTTGACAATACAAAATCAACGTAACCAAAGTTGATCAGCCGACCTCGATACTTGGTTTCCAGCGGCTCCATCGTCGCGGAAATAAAAGCCGCGAATTTTCCAAGAGGGAACAGTCCGAAAGCAGTGACGCAGAGTCGGCCGAAACAGCGAAAGAAGGAGACGGATATCGCGTTCGAGCGATATCGGGTAAAATTTTTACGGTGGTCGCAGCGACGACCGAGAGAAAGAGGGAGAGAGGCAGAATGAGAGGGAGAGGGAACGCTGGGAGAGCGAGTGAGGCCGAGTATCTCGTCTACGCACATGCACGTGTACGAGCGTGCTGAATTATGCAGCCTGCATATTTTCCGGTCTGTTTGGTGGGTCTCAAAGCCTAGCCGGTAATCCAGCCAGTCTGCGTGCACACCGGGTGACTCGTCTGCAGGAGGCCCGCAAAACGCGCGAAAATTTTTCAATTTCACAGCAGGCTGCGCCCGCGAGAGACCTCGCCGAGAGACAGAACGAGAGAGAGAGCGTGAGAAAAACGGGGTGACGTAGGGGGGGGGTGAGGGGCACCGGGAAAAAGAGACGCGGGGGAGGAAAATCCCCCTCGAGTGTAGGCAGAGACTCGAAACAGGAAATAGAATAACGTTGGAGTTTCTTGCGGGAAGATTTCCGCGAGGCCACGCAACCGGGTATCTCGTTTGCGAGACCCGAGAACCGTCGTTTCGACGTCGAAAACCGCCCTGATACTCTCCACCTGCTCACCGACGCGTAAATGATGTGTCCAATTCGAATACACCCACGCGACCATGTTTCTAAGCATTGACAATCCAAAAAAAAAAACAGGATTTTGTAGTCATCATCGCCTTATTCGACAAGTATCTGCATGCTTAATCAGAATGATTGACTTTTCCTTCGTAGGACTCCCGCGGACCATTGCTGGTAACAAAAGTCGCGTCCAGCTAGATGCAGCTTCATGTAAAACATTTAATAATCGCGTGTACAGAGATTCGAGCCGGACGTTCTCTAGAAGGTGTACGGTTTTTCCGGAAGCTGCTGGAGAGAGGGAGGGCCCGCGTCGTCGAACAGCCCGGGGAACAGAGTAGAAGATTTTATTTCCGCGATGTCGAGCAGAGAAGTGGACTCTTTATGCGCCACGGTATCGGGAATAACGTTCGAGTGTCTCCTCGGAATACAAACAAGCTCGAAGAGCAAACGGGCAATTTGCGATCGTACGGTCCAGTTCGTTACACGAGCGATTAGACTCGTCAAAGCTCGGCCGGGATCCGGAGCTGGTTCTGCTCCGCTCTGCACTCCGCTCTGTTCGGCTCTGCTCTGCTCCGCGCGTTTCAGGCTTCGGCTCCTGGTGCTCTCGCTGGCTGGCATCGGCTTTTCGTAGGTGCGAGAGCCGTCTCTCCGTTGCTACCGGCAATTAGCCTTCCCGAGCGAGCGGCACACCAAGACGACGCCTCTTACCTGTCAGCCAGCGATAATAATTGCCGCCAACGGCACCCCGTTTCTCGAGTGGCAATCCCGGTTCCCGTGTTCCCGTTCCTGTTCCCGTTCCCGTTTCCCGTTCCCGTGGCAGTTTTCTCATCGCCCGCACGGCGCCACCCGCCGCACCGCCGCGCCGCGCGGCTTTCCGTCGAGGTGTCGACACTCAAAAGGTGCCTCGATTAGACTTTTCTTTCTTGCTTTCCCGTCGTCGTCGTCACCGCCACCTCCTCCTCCTACATCTCCTCTTTCTCCCTCTCTCTAGTTCCCGTTGCTCTTCTATTTTTTCTCTCCGACAGTTTGCCTCGACGACCGGGAAAGCGACCGGAAGTAAAGAGATTGCGAGAGAGAAAAACCAACCGGCGGTTTAATAATCGAAGGAACGATGCGAGAGAGGCAAGGGTGGAGAAATGAAGGGGCTACCGTGGCGTTCGTTCCAGAAAGAGAAAGCGTTCAGGATAGGGTGGCTGTGGGAGAAAGATTCGGGGTCGTGCGGAACTTTTCCTCGCACCTCGACGACGACGACGGCGGCGGCGGTTGCTCGCCTAACCGCGTTTTTCGCCGCGAGAGATGACTACTCGTTCACGCGCGCCTCGTCTTTTCGAGACGCCCGAGAGACGAAAGCATTCTCCTTTTTCCCCCGATGCGTCGCGCGTTGGCTCGCTTGCTCCGGCGGCGGGCAGAGCAGCGGAACAGGGGATCGCGAGCTGTTGGTAAGGTTCAGGTAATTAGCGAAAGGCTAAAAAGTGCCGAGCAACGTGAGTCGGTTCGGATCGGTGCGGTGCGATGACCTCGCCGCTCGTTGCAGAAGGGGTGAGAGTTCAGGAGAAACTCCATGAATCGAACTGACATGGTTCTACGAACGCAACCCTCCGTATTCTACCGACCCTTGATCAATCTGACCGATGCTCCTGTCCCGCTCGTTACCGTCTCCTCCTACGCCGAGCAATTAACCGGTCGGGATGCCACCGAAATCTTCCGGCAAAGTATCGCTCCCGTACGTCCCGGATCAAGAAACTCAATTACGTGATCTGTCAATCTCGTGTGGATTGACGATTTTGACCGATGTGCGCCACAGGTTGCCACAAGATGAGATAAATTACCAGTCGATTCTTTTCCGCGATTTCCGTTTTTCCGGCGGAGTTTCAAGTTGGCCGAACCGACTGTTTCGGTCTGATTCGGATAGCAGTCGGACACAAAAGCGGCGCGAGCCCAGCCACGCGAGCTCGAACAGCTCGGAGCGGCACGCGGAGCAGAGCGACTCGACAAAAAGCCTCTCGCGAGCTAGTTTCTTCGGTCTAGCCCCGATACGAACGGGCACGCGGCTTTTTCCCGAACGCGCCGGATTTTTCGCGGGCCCGTTGTTCCACCCTGAAAACGATGCGTACGCCCAATCGAACACCCCGTCCATTACGCAGCTTCTACACACGGTTTTCGGGAGGTCAATCAGCTGATTGCAGCGCGACTCGACAAGATAATGGGCGGGGGTGGAAAAGAGCGTCGAGCCGCGCCTTTTGGTGCGTGGAAAAAATAATTACGACTGTGCACGGAATCGGGAGAATTAATTTGTATAGTTGTAGAGAAACGTACCACCGGGAGCAGGGGAGGTTCTCCTAAAATTTACAGAATGCAGTTGTAGATATGATGCATTATGTAGATAGAAAAACTAATCCCTTGAAAAATGAAATTCTTTCAACGGGAATGTATTTTTATTTTGTTGTTCGTATGTAGCCATTGGGGGACATATAGTGAAATTAATCGTAGAGCAAGGGGTTAATAGAAGTTGTCCTGCTTGCCAGATGAAGATGATGAACTGACGTAGACCGCGGCGAGTGTAGTCGAAGCCCTCGCAAATGCTTCACGCCAAAGTACCCCCAGTTTCGAACAATCGACGCGTTTTCTCCCCCCCCCCCCCCCGATTTTCCGCAGAGCGAAGTCGCGGTCGGCAACAACAGCTTTTTCATCGGCATCCGGTGGAGCGTTCCTTCGAAATGACCAGCGGTAGCGCGGAAAGGAGGCGAGCCGCCGTCGAATCCTCTCTGGTGGAATCGATAACTGCATCCATTAGTAACGATTGCGGTCGGCTCGGAGTCTTCGAAAAAAAGGGCACACGATGCAACGACGCTGGCCGTTTAAAATTTCAGCTTCGGCCCCGCCGATTCCGCCCCATCGACTGCCTATTCCACCCTTCTTTCTCTCTTTCACTCTCTCTCTCTCTCTTTCTCTCTCTCCACCCTCCTCTCCGCCATCGACCCAATAATTAGTATACCTGCTCGCTCGCAAGGGGATGCACCGACGTTCTTCAACGGAATACTTGTAACCGTTTGCCCGTACTTTTTTTCATGCCCCTTTTTCCACCCTCGTTGCTTTCCTTAGCGACGACGCTTAATTGCTCGACGTTTATTGCCTTTCAAAGCGATCGAGGAACCACCGTCCCGTTTCGAAGACCTGTTCCGACCAATCAGAGTTCGATGCGCTCCGCGCCACTTCGCGTCGCGTTTCCCTCCCTTGCCACCCCTCCCCTACCGCTCGCGAACTATGCTCTCCAAAACCTCTCCGTTACCAGCTCCCCCTGTTGCGACTCTTTCCATCGCCGAGAAATTCTTCCGGCAGATCGTTTACAATTTTTCGGGCTCTTCGATCACTGTGTCCACTCCTTCAAACAGGCTTCGATTATAGTTAGTCCTGAGAGTCTCGAAGGGGCGTGGTTTTCTTGCTCCGGACTTCCCACCGTTCTCCTCAGGGCAATTTCTGTGGTTGTAAGGAAAAACGTCACAATTTCAAAAAAATTGGGTTTATAGAGTATAGGATTTACGTAGTATTTACTCTTTTTAGACATATTTAGACCTCGCCGGAGTTTTCACACAGAAATCTTGTTCGCTTTCGTGGCACATAGACGGCAGAAAGATTCCAGAGTCGAATAAAGATGATCCCTGGAAACACAATCGGAGGCTTCTCACCGTGGACATGTTCCGCGTTTGACGCGGCACGAAACGCGTTCGCGCGTTTCCTCCCTTATTAACGTTTTACAATTGACAACGTTCGACGAGTCGGCGTTACGCAACCCCGTCGCCCAGCGCGGAATTGCGTAACCCGGTTATGAAAACGATCTGCATTCGGTCGAGGCAAAGTAGCGCGGACAACGATAAACATCCCCTGGTAACGGGAGAGCGAGCCGATATACATAGAAACAACGGGGTTCTCGTCGGCACCCTTCAACAGCAATCCCATGAATTTTCAGAAAATCGCCGCGAAACAGACCTCCGCAGCCCTGGATCCATCCCCAAACTTTCCCTTCTTTCCGCGGTACACAGTTTCGTTGTGATAAAAATCGGTGAAAATTCATGGCGCTGTTCATTGTAAATTATTAATCACTGCACTGCGGATTTTATGATCATAAATGGGTGAGTGCAATTTCAAATAGCAGAAAGATGAAAAAAGTGATTGAAAGAGTGAGGGTGAACAGAAATTGATTTCACCCCTGATGAATTCCAATAAATCCCGATACAAATAACATTGGATACCTGGCTTTGTCCAGCGTACCTTTATCGAATATAAAGTTACCCCCGTGAATTTTGACTAATTTCATAAAAATTTTCGGAGCAGCACCTGAATTACGGAAAAGGCCCGGCGCGCCGGGGGGTGCGTAATTCCCGAGTAGTTTCTAATTAATGACTGATTGGCAGCTCGGCGTTCTTGCAGCCCTCGCAACGGCGGCTTCTCACCCCCTCTGGTTCCAGAAATCCGTCTACCCCATTTCGCGTCCCCCACCCCGTGTCTGGCCGTCACCTCTCTCGCCCTCGGTTCTCCTTCTCGTCTCTGTTCCGGCTTTCGCGGCTTTTTTCTTCGTTTGACCTCCTCCTCCTGTCTCTCTCTCTCTCTCTCTCTCTTTCTCTCTCCGCCCCTCTCTCTCTCTATCTCTCTCTATCTCTTTCGCCCCGTGGTTCTGGCCGTAGCCGGCGGAACCCATCATTCGACATCGATTAATTCGCTCGGTTTCCAAGCAGGCGCATCCTGGCGCGCGCCCCCGCGGAAATCTTACGCTCGAGGGCTCGTCCCAACCCCCGAGTCGACTCGAGGCCGGTCAGTATCGATACTCTCGAATCAAACGAATCCCGGGAGCCGATAACACAACCTCCCTATCCCCCCCTCTGTGCCTCCTGCGCGCAGGTGGCCGATTCTATAAAATAGGTGGAATTCATTAAAAGATTTTCATGTCGCGAACTTGATCGAGATAGAATGCAACGGACGCAGACTTCTTCCTGATCTGATTTGTCGAAGTAGTGGTCAGTTTTGAGTGTTCACAGGTCGGTCCTATATATGACCGACACAATTTATTTACTAACCTGGAAAAACAATTTTTACTACCGCGTGTTAAGTAAACCAAATTTTATTAGTGTCCGCGAAGTATGAGAATATTACAAAAATTATCGTTACAATTAACAGACACGAATTTTCCTCCAGGTTTCCGCTATTCCGGCCCACTGTGCTCTGTGATCGTTTGCATACGCACACGACTCCCGGAGACGGATTTTTCCGCGGAACAACGTATTGTGCGGAGCGGCATCATTCATTACCTCGGCCTGTCAATTAAAGATAACGGCCACCCCGCGGTTCCCATTCTCATCATCGCGGAGAGCACAGCAGCCCGAAGATCTCGGGGCCTACGGTCCTCGGTACGACGACGACATTCTCGAGTTCGCTAATTTAATAAATAATTCAGCCGACGGTCGATCAATGTTCATTACGGGGCCGGGCCGACGATCGACTCGACGTTGCCCGGTGGAAACGAGGTCCGTTAAGCGTTTCATTACGGCAATTCGAAAGAAAGAGGGAGCGAGCAACGTCGTCGTCGTCGTCGTCGCCGCCGTCGTCGTCGCTGGGCTGCTTCGAGGAAGTAATTAACGTTGCAGCGGGTAGCAGTCCGTGAAAGTCTCGTCTCATCGAGACGAGACGGGCTTGACCTTTGCCGGGGGCCGATAGAAGTCGCGGCCGGACGATAACGCGTTCCACATTTACCGAAAACCGCGGCCTCCTCAGCCTCCGAGCTCTAGCTAGAGGCGGAATGTGTACAGTGAACTAATTCCGAGTTTCTTATACCGCGACACGAATTAACCGGGTTGTAGCAAGGCTCACTGTACATTACAAGTAGGTTCGAATGTTTCGTAAGAACCTCGAAGAAGCAATACTTTTAAGTAGATTGAAGCCTTCTAGACGAGATAGGTTCGAATTCTTTGTACTTCGAAGTACCTCTCCAAGGAGTTTGTCCCATCTTCTTAGCGAACGAGGAATAAAGTGTATGTACTAATAAGAGATTCAAGTAAATTTTCGACCCACAGGTACTCATTCTAGAGTTCGAAACCGATGTATGAAATGATCACGTAGAACGATTGAAACTGTTTTGGATTTTTCGAGTGATCGAAACCGGCGAAACGAAACTTGGTTACTGGAATTGATAAATATTATATTGAAAATGATGCCATCCTCTATTCCTCTCTCTCTCTCTCTCTCTAAACTAATGATTTGTAGTCGGCTAAGTGTGTCGGCTAACGAGCACCGTGTCGTGCCGCGATTCGAAAGTTTCGGTTCGGCAGCGCGCTCGGCGAACGCCGCGGTACGCGCGTTTCAACTTATTTACCCCTTAGACGGCAGAGATGGCACTCGAAGGAGAAAAATGCAGGGCGCTGCCGGTAAAGGAACGAAGGGAAAGGGTGTGCTTTACGCACGCGCTCCGAACAGAGAGGAAGAAACAGAGAATGAGAGAGGTACGCACACACAGGGCGAGAGAGAGAGAGAGAGAGAGAGAGATAGGTAAGCAATAAAACCGAATTCGAAATTTTCCAATGAATTTATGGTAGCCTTCTCCCCTCGCCGCGCGCAGCCGACGCGAAAGCAGCCCCTTCTGTCCAGGGTGTATTCAGAAGATCATAGGAGTACGAAAGCAATGCGTGCACGCACGCATGCACCCGTGCACGCGGGCACCCACGCACAGTCCCTCTCTCTCTCTCTCTCTCTCCCTTTCTCTCTCTTTCGCTTTCCCTCGCCGTGGCTGTTGTTTCTCTCACTTTGGATAAACGTATCTCCCTTGATCCGCGCTGCGATCTCTGTCGCACGCGCGGGAGGCCACGGGCACCGGCGTCTCTCGAGCGTCTTTTTCCGTCCGACGCAAGGCAAAGAGGGCAGAGAACGTATCCAGCGATCAAATAAAAGCCCGTGTTTTCCCCGATATTGAACCCTAAGCTAAGCCTAACCTGCCCCAACCTCCGCCTACCGCAACGTGGCCTGCCGTACAGGCACAGCACACAGCATAGCACAGGCAGGCATGCTGGCAGGCAGGCAGGCAGGCAGGCAGGCAGGCAGGCAGGCAGAGCGCGTAGGGGAGAGAGAGCGTAGAAAAGGTGGGGTTGGAGGAAGAGGAACGCTCCCGAGGATGGAGGGAGTTGGTGTACGGGGGTGGCAGGTAGGGGGAAGCCACCCCAACTGCGGTCGTTGACCCCACGCACACCCCCAGTCCAGCCCGAACCCACCCCTCAGGGCCGACGACACTGGTGCCGTCTCACGGAAAAGTATTGCACTCGCATTGCAACCCCCTTTCAGAACCGTCCCTCTGTCTCCTCGCTCTCTCTCTCTCTCTACCGGCGTTGCCACCATCTACCCTCTGCCTCCTCCACCTCCTCCTTCTCTCTGCCACCCCCGCCTTCTCTACCTTCTCCAACTCCTCCTGCCCCCGTCACCGTCGCGGCCCTTCTTCTCCCTATTTCTTTTCGTCTCTTCCTCTGTCCTTGCCTCCTCCACCCCAGCGTCTTCTCTTCTCTTTCTCTCACTCTCTTTCTCTCTCTCTCTCTCTGTCTCTCTGTCTTCCTCGCTTTTTCTACCACCCACCAACCCCCTTCAACCCTCTTCTCCGTTCTCGCCCTCCAGGACCTCCGTTGCCCTCTTTCTCGCGCATCGTTTCCTCGTCCTCGGGCTTTTTTCAACGGACCACCCCCGTACATGGGCTTCGTGTCCCAGGATAACGAGTCGACTCGGGGGAACGACTTTAGGCAAACCCGAGACCCGTTCCGTTCATCCTTCATCGTTTCGACGAATTTCGAAACCGTGCCTCCGCTAGGCTTGCTAACTAAGCCTCTGTTCCTTAAACCCCGTTAACATTCGGCAACTTTCGGTCGAACGACTAAGTTGATCGAGCAAAGTCGTCCATGCCACCACAGTGTCAACCAAATCGAACGTACTTCCGATCGTACCTCCTGTCCTAATGAGTCTATGTATAACAGTAGATTCCGCAGCCTATAGGATTTCGATCCATGGATCTTAATGCGGCTCGCAATCACATGCTTGTCAGATCGATCCGGAAAGACAAAACCGGCAATTGCGGCGTCCTTCGAGTTTCGTTCTCCGGGTTTCATTCTCCAGGAACCGAGAGATCCAGCGAAGCCCGGTCGAGAAAGTTTTCGGTGGCGTGTATCGTGTCTCGAATTCCGTTTAATTAACGTTGGATAGAGGAATCTGCCTCGAAAGAGAGATAGTGGGAGAGGGGAAGAGAGAATGCAGGCAAGTGCTCGGACCCGGGCGCCAGTCCCCCCTACGAACTGAATCTTTGTTTGAGATCGAAGCCGGGGGATCCCGAGGTATTTATCGGCGCCGAGCCGCGGAGTTGTCGCGGGAGAGAGGCCCGCTAGTCTCCATTAACGCAACAGTTTATGTCGGCGGCTACAAACGACTCTCCGCTACGCTTCTGCCCGCTTCAGCCCGCTTCCAAGCGAGAGCAGCACGCCCCCGGGATTTTTTATTGGGAGATCGGGAAAAGTTGAATGAACGATATCAAAGGGTGCCGTTACGAAAATTCACGAGCGAAGCGTCGTTACGTCGTGCCGGAAAGGGAGGAAAAAAATGTTGCTCGTCGATGCGCGTGCATTTACGTCGCGTAATAAAGTGAAACGCGGCGATTCAATGACCATCATCGGGGGCAAAGCGTATTGAAAAAAAGGGGGACTACCACTGCCACTCGACGGGAGCCTTGAAAAATGAAAATTTACACCGATACGTTCGTCGACGCTATACTATCCCTTCCTCTCTTTCCCGCCCGACCACCTCCCCCCCTCTCTATTTTCGATGCTCCTCTCTCTGAATCTCTCTCTTTCTCTAACTCTCTTTCTTTCGGTACCTTTTAATTCGCGGCTTCGGGAACTTGCTCCGAAAACTAGGCGAAACTGAACCCTCCGAGGATCCCGAGTCTCTCGGGGCAGCTCCTTGAACCCTACTGGGGTTAGCTTCCTCTACTTTCGCACGGCGGTTCATTCAACCCCTGTATTTTATTCATTGTACAATAAGATCCTCATGTGAAATTGAATTTGTCTCAGTCTTACAGAGCCGTGGCATAGGAAAGAGCCTAATAATCGCTGAAACAATATCGTCCCTAGTGGTCCTCGTCGTATTAGATTCGTTGATGCTTGATCCTGGAAACCGATATTCTTCCACGAAGAGGAACAGCTCGTTGGAGGCTTCTGAGAGGACCCCCGGCGGCGATCGTCGACGATCGTTTTGACGAGTGGGAGGCGTCGGCGTCGGCGTCGCGGACAAAGAGCTCGGATCGACTCGCGCCGATCCGCTCCGCTCCGATCCGCGACGAGCGAGAGGATTATCAATGGCGTACCAGAAAAGTTCGTCGAGGAAAAGTTTTATTGTCTAGAGCCATGGCCGATTTGTTATCCAACCGTGCGGATGCGTACGCGGCGCTTTTGCTTCCGGGTTAGGGCTCTGCAGGGTGTTGTTCAACGACCTGTATAGGTACACCTTTTTTTTTCCTCCGCGGCGTCGACGCGCAGAGTGCGGGTACCGTCGGTCTTTTTCTTCGTCGACAATCAAGAACTCATCCGCAGCGAGTCGGCCGATCACTTCCAGATCGCGGACCGGCTGCAGATTTTTTTAAATCGGAGCCTGCCTCGTCCTAGTAGCATTTTTACCACGCTTATATTAGCTCGCCGAGTTGTTGTTGTTGTTGTTGTATGCGTTAAATCTTGTAATCGAACTCTTAAACCACTTCTTGATGAGCTAGAGACTTGAAACTGTAAACGTAGCTCAGAACTGGATGGCAATGCAATATTAAAAACAAATTTTTTAAAAAAACTGTGCGTTCAGGAGAAAAAAAATTTTAATATTAACCGTCGGTAGTACGTCATCGCGTTCGGCGATCCCCACTCCGTGCGCCAGCGCTCCCTACTCCACTACGCGTTCCCACTCCGACTCATCCCCACTTCACTGACCCATTTCGCACCGAAGGAGCTCAGTCAAGAGACGTCGTCTCTCGGAGTCATCCTCTCATACTATCTCACGTATTTCGATATTACACGACATTGCAGTATTACTATATCTTGCGTTCCATTGAAAAAAGACTAAAAAGTAGAAAATAAAATAATATATTAAAATGCACTAAAAAGGAGAAAATAATTTTTTTAGACATTAGTGACTATAAATAAAAGCGTGGAGCGCCCACGAAGATCACGTCAATATAGTTTAGCGCTGCACGCTTTCATTTATAGTCATGAATGTCTAAAAAAATTATTTTCTCCTTTTTAGTGCAGTTTAATATAAGCGTGGTTTTTAAAAAATTTTTTTATATATTTTTTTCCAGTAGAATAGCTATTTGTTCAATTTGGCACAGTGAATAACTAATTGACGATTTCGATACTCTGGATCACAATAGATCCGGATCTACGTCTGGACACCGTAGGGTTAAAATCTGAAAACTTCGAACAAACAGATTCTTTCTAAACTCCCAGAAAATACATTGTCGCTAAGCCGAAGGGGTGGTTAGCGTATGCCACCCGACGTGCGCCGACACCCACGCCCGAATAATTCCGCGCCCCTAACTTTCCGTCGATCCTCGCAGGCACGGGTCTCGATCGCGATCTACCACCGAAACGTTTTCGTTTCGTTTCGCCGGAAGGAAGTTATTCGATTTCGAATGCACCCTCCTCGGGGCGCCAATGGTGGCCGCCGTTGTCGCTAATGTTCATCGACAGCATGAATCAGAAGGCTTCTGCGTGACGGGTACAACCGGTGGTTAAAAATTGATTACGATCTCGAAAATCGAACTTTCCCCTTTTTTCCGGGGAAAAACTGCGGGGCCGAGGGTGCACAGATGCGATCGAGGATATACGTATACGTGGTGTACGTATCGCCCGAGGGACGAGGTAATGCGTCTCGGACGGGGCAGCGCACACAGGACGTCCTCGGCTTCGATCACGCGTTTTCACCGAAGCTCGAAAGCACGAGCCTTCGAAGCCTGCGAGGCTATACGGGTGAATCATGCGACGCGTATTGGGACTACGCGCGCCGATATCGAGCAAGGGGCTGCGAAAAAGTCTTTCGAACGGTGCGTCGTGGTAGGTCGTTGACCCGTCCCTCGTGTGCGGACGTCGCGACGCTCCCGCACAACCCGAAGAAATTTCACTGAACAAAATGCGAAAGGAATTTCGCCCAGCGAAATACCTGACCCGTTCCCCTGACGTCGCTGCGTAGTCAAGACAAAGTTAAAAAGAAGTCGGACTTCGGATTAAGAAGCTGATGGAATTTTTCTGACGATCCTAATCGGGGTCTTGGACTCTTGAATGAGGACAATGATCAGCCTTTAGCCAATAGCAGATTCATAATAACACTCCTAAGAATCTTAAGTTAAGATGGCTGACTAAAGGTACACCTACCCTACTTGCTGCCACTTCTTAAATGTTCGTGTGCTAGGTAATTTTTTTATTTATTCCTTCACACCGTCTGTGGAGATTAGACTCTGCAGGCGGTTACAATATTTATGTTTGAAGCGACAGCTCACGTTTCTTGTTGGGCGAAAACAATTTTCAGATAAGGGTGGCGTTTTTCCAGGGAATGGTATCGTTTTCGAGCGGAGGGGCAGGGGGATGTTTCGCGTGATACTTTGCGAGGTTATGCTCCTCAGTCTGGTGGGCTCGGGCAGCCGAAAGACGGGAGGAGCGTGCAGGTCGGAGAAATTCACGCGAAACATGTGCGACTCGGGTAGGGACGACCCACCCTAAATTTGCGTGTCTCGAGCGGTGTGCGGGCCGCGTCCCTCTCTCCCCTGGAACTTTCAACCCTCGGAGGATAACCCGCACTGACCTACCCCTACTACGTGATTTATGTACGAGCGGCGTACGTAGACGCAGGGGCGTCGAGACCCCTCTTTCCTTCTTAGCCCTTTCGAGAACCACTTGTCCCGCCGGGGAGAGGGTTGAAAAATTCCTGCCGCGATTACACGCGCGTCGCGACGACACACATTTTTTTCGGGCGCACAAATTTTCCTCGCGGTGTTTCCTTCCCTTCTCTCCTCCGCTCTACTGTTTTCCGAAAACGATGCGGCGACCGTGCACAGTGGGATATTCGACCTGAAGAACCAGAAGAAAGTCCATTTTCAGAAGTTTCACGAAATTCAACTCAGGCCCTAACAAAAAAATGTTTTGCGCAAAAAGATTTTATAAAAAACAATTGAACCGACTTCGAAACGCACTAAAGAAATGCACCAAAAAGTATGAAATAATTTCCAAAATCAATTTTCCAAATGACAAATGTTGCTGATTACGATTTCGTTGGAATACGGTGCAACTAACGTTAAGACAAATTCAACGTCACATAATGACTTTGAACCAACAAATAATGCTAGAATAGTTTCTTCAGGTTTTCCGGGCCGAATAGCCCACCGTGCGACGACGACTGGGTTTACGAAATAGAAACGCACGTGTCGCGGGAGTAATTCGCAAATTTCGGAAGGGAAAACGAGACGCCGAGACGGTTCGCGTCGCTTCGAGTCTCGAGATCGCATAAAGTTGCCAGTCGAGTCTCGTCGCGCGCGCTCGCAACCCCCGCTTTTCCCCCAACCCCGAGAGTTTCGGTATAATTACCGACACTGGCCGAGCAATCCCTGGTGATCTAAAATCTCCTTCTCTTAACTTTCCCGCTAGGTCCACTTAATTCCGCGGAAGTTAATTAAGAACGCGGGCGAGCGGTCGCTTTAAAGTAGCCAATTTAAATTACTTTTACGAGTCCTTGGGCGCAAGCGGCCTTCCCCGTTCGACCCGAAATCTATCGGCCGTCTGACGACCTTTCTCTCCTTCCTGTGTAGATAGGGATAGAGAGAGAAGCATCTTCCGGTTTCTTGGGGTTTCGCCGCGTAGATAGCGTTCCTCCCTCCCGCACCCGAACACGGTGGCTCGCGGATCGATCGATCTACTCGAAATTTCAACTAGCAGCGCACGCGATATCCTGCCGCACAATTGTCCCAGGTAATCAATTCCCCCCTCCTCTCCTTCATGACGCCCCCTTCGGCGGAGTTCTCTCCTCAACATCAACTAAATCGAATCCCCCTCGAACGCGAACAGCTCTACACACGTTCGGCCGTTCCGGCTGAAAAAACCCGCCGCGATCGAGAGAGGAAGCTGTGTATGTATCGCGATCTCTCGGAGCCAAGAACACTCTGTTGCTGTTGCGAAATGTACGAAAAGGTCAGCGACACCAGATGATAGAGACCGAACTGGATTTCTTTGTTTTGTCTGGCTCAAGGTCCTCCAACTAAAATGCCTAACATCAATTGTTCTGTTGTTCTGCTTTTGTTTTATCAGTTACAGGACACAGCGAAGGACAGAAGGAGGGTCTCGGGCACACCTTGCCCGTCCCGATATGGCGGTGGTATGACCGTGTTCCTTGCCCCGTTGATCTACGGATGGGAGGATGCGTGCGCTTCGTCGTCGACGTCGCGACGCGCGGATATATCTCTGCCTCCTTCTACCGTGAGGAGCATCCCGCGCCCTCGCGCCCCTAAATTACTGGCAGCGGCCTGCGAAATTGCTTTCGTACGTAAAAGAAAACCGTAGCCACCCGCCCCTTACGGTCGATACCGGCCCGAAAAAGGGGAAGGTCGCATGCGTCTGCACACGGGCTGCTATCCGCTGCTACGCACTGCTACGTACGCGTTCGCTCACGCACCGAGTTGAAAAACGAGGCCGGAGATGGAGGAGCCGATGACAGGACACGAAGCTTCCTTACTACAGCTTCTGGTAGGGTGGGACCTAGAAGGCGTATCTTGGGTGCTCTTTAACCTCGTGGTGACAGGACAAAGCCAAGTGGAGGTGAAGTTTTTTAAGGATGTTCTGGAGGTATATAAAAATGCAACAAAATTTTTGAAAATTTGACAAGATATAATTCTTGCTAAATTAATGCAATTACCAAAGTTTGGGTTCGATTCGCTGCACCGTTTAAGAATCATAGCAACTTAAAGTTTGCACATTTTAACACGTCTTCTTATGGAGAATTCATAAAATTCCACTTCAAACCCTATTTAAACCTTAATAAACGCAACTAGAAACTCCAAAAAAAAATACACTCAAAAACAAAAATATACTCATGAATGGCTTTCATTGCCAATATATTGATGGATTTAGAATTTCTTGTACTTTTGTCTCCCATTGTACCTCCAGAACATCCTTAAATCTACTTAGATTTCGAAGAAAAGTGTATGTTTATGTAGAAGGCCTGGAGGAGGCGTGGCGTCGATGCTCTTTGTCCTAAAGGAACCAGGACAGGCCTCGGTAGGGCAATATGTGCTTATGTGGAAGCTTGAACCACCTGAAGGTAGATAGAACCCTTTAAATTTCGGTAGACTCCTGACAAATGGGTGTGTCTGTATATAGAGTAGGCGTGGCTAAATAGCTCCTAATTTAATCGAAAGTGTATCCAGTGCCCTGCAACGGAATTTTCTATATTTCCCGATCTAGATCTCAGAGCTCCCAGAAAGTTCAACACTTGATAACTTAACTAATTGGAGATCGCCGATCCCTAAACGTGCAGAATACGGCGCGGCGTAGGCGTGGCTAAATGGCTCCTAATTTCGGCAGAGTCAATACTCCCCGGGGGCAATCAGCGAGGTTCCGATCCGTTTGGCGTGGGATTCGGGTATCGTTCGCGTCGAACCATGATTGCGTCGTTACGAGGGCGGACGACAGCAGAAGCAAGCGGGTCGAACGCGGAATCGTTCGCCGCTTTTAATTATCCTCGAATGTTCGGTCGCGCGACGGACGCGTCGCGTCGCAGCACGCGCGCGCTTCACGGAATTACTTGGGATCAGCGAATTTTTCCAGCGGCCCGTGAAGCAAGATACATTTTTGAGCGTCACAGGAACGTCGGCCCTCATTAAAAGTCCCTTAACAAAACTCATTAGCGAAATTCGCTTCGGGGAATGGGTTACCGGCTACGACGACGGCGCTCGTCGACGGCGGCGTCGCGCTCATAAGTTTGTTCGAATAGCACACCGGGCGTAGATTGTACACAGTGTTTTTGCTTTCGAATTGTCGGACGACGGGAAACAAAAAAAAAATACCCAACCACGCAGCGAAGAGAGAAAGGAGCGATTTCGTCCAAACGGATCCCGGGGAGAGAGAGTCCAAACGACCGTCCCTCGTGAATTATATAATACGCGATCGCGAATTGCCGGAGTTGAACGCGGTGTGTGCGCGCGCGCGCGCTCTCTCGTTCGCTTGCTCGTTGCAACTTTGTTCCGCGCTCCCTTCGATGTCTCTCCAGCTGTGGCGTGCGCCACAAAGGGTCTGTAAGTACTTGTTGCTCTCGAAATACGAGGAATCGTAATTCCCTCTCTCGTCGCTCTCTACCGTCCCTCTCGCGCGGCTCGATTCCAGAAATCTCGTTCCACCGACACACAGACACGCGCCCACGATCCTCGATCTCTTTCGTCGATTGATCCGCCCACGACCGACTGCATTTTTTCAATACTTCGCCCCAGTCAAACACGTCGACGGAACTTGCGTTAGAGCTAACATTTGCGGACCGACCTCGGACTGTATCAATTCCCTTCGCGCAAGACATACGTATCTTATAATCGAGTCCTTCAATCTAGATCCGACGATTCTCGGTGCTTCTGAAACGTGCTAAGTAGGCGTGGCATTATTAGTCCACGGAAGGACCTCACGGCCCTTGCGCACCCTGAAGACACCCCGCGGAACCGAGATTCCGCTGGCTCGGTGTCCAGCTTTTCTCCTCGCGTGGTTGTCTTTTTTAGTTTTTTCCGGGTCGTTCCTCACGGCGCGGCGACGGTCGACGCGTCCGGAGTATCTGCGCCCTCGCGAACAACCAACCGCCTAGATGCATCCCCGTCGCAAAATTGATCAGCTCCCTTTGCCCCCGCCGCGCGGATCCCCAGAGGAACAGCCCCGGAAACTTGGCGTATCGCATATACCGGAAGCGAGCCCTTACCCCCATCCCTTCCTGTCTCTCTCTCGCTCTCTCTCTCCGGTTGCTGCAGGACACGCGCGGGTGGAAGGACGTTGGGGGACGGAGAGAGGGCCGAAAGAAAAAAGAAGAAGCAAGGAGAGAGAGAGAGACAGAGAAGAGAGGAGGGAAAAAAGCAGAGGACGGAGGAGATGGTCCGGGGGCAGTCGTTGGCGGCTATAGCAACGAGCGTAGCCGTGGCGGTCCTCGCGGAAAATTCATCCCTTAAGAAAATACAGGCAATAACCTCCGGATCCTCATCGGTGTGGCGCTCGGCTTCGGTGAGAGGACGCGGGAGAGAGGAGGGACAGGATGAGAAGGAGGATGAGGATGAGGACGAGGGAGGAGGTAAAGGTGGATGGGACAAGGAAATGGGTGGCAGGGTTTGGGGGTGGACGGAGAGAGGGTGGGTTCTCGGGCACGGCAAAGACGTTACTGCGTAGAAGATCGGAAGGTTGCGGGAGCAGGACGGCGCGGAGACGGCTAGGAACGGGCCAGAGGGTGTGTGTATGAGAGAGAGAGAGAGAGAGAGAGAGGGGGGGCAGGGAGGAAACGAAACGGGGCGAGAAGAGAGGAAATGCGAGGGGGGCTGCGGAGGGTTGGATAGGGCAGCGAAGGAAGGAGAACACGAAGCCCCCCGTGTCGGCGTCTAGGCGCGGAGCGGAGCGGAGCAGAGCGGAGCAGAGCAGAGCAGAGCGGTGCGGAGCGGAGCAGAGTGCGGAGCGGTGCGACGGAGGAAAAGGTGAAGGTGGAGAACTCGGAAGGGGCGGTGGGTTAAAGGTAGCGGGCCAGAGCCTCACTTTATTTTTATGCAGTTATTGATCTCCGTAGAACCCGACACCCGCCGCCTGTGCCCACCCTTCTTTCTCCACCTCCTCCTACACCACCTCCTCGGCCTGAACCTCCTGCCGTCGCACCTCTTGCCGCCTTCTGCCGAGCGAGAGCCACCCTCTCTCGCCCTTCGCGAGAGCTAGCCTGCCGGCGAGTAACTAGCTTATCAAAAAATGGGCGTTGCCGCCTCTCACTGTCTCGTTCGTTCTCCTTCTCGCGCGCCCACCCTTCTCCGGTCTCTACCCTTGTCGGACCGGCTCTCTCTCTCTCTCTCTTTTTCCCTCCCGCACACCTCTTTCACTCTTCCTTTCTCTCTCTGATTCTGTACTCTCTGCTTCTCGCAAACCGTCTCAGTCTTATCCGCACGCGCGCGCGCTCTCCTTTCTTCTGTCTTTCTCCCTTTCTTCTCGTCCTCATCGTCCGCTTCCTCCGCTTTCTCCAAGCTTCCACCTCGCCACGTACCTTTCTCTTTGCATTCAACCGGTCTCCTCGTTCACCGCCCTCGTCCCGCGCCCTTACAACGGACAGGGCCCTTTCCCTTGCACCCTACCTAGTCTCCGTAGCTCATCTTCCAGCGTCAGCCCTCGTCGACGCGTCTGCCAGGGCCTAGGCTAGACACCCGCACAGACTGCCCTGTGGGGCACTGGCCTGGCTGTCAAGAATTCAGGGGCAACGCCTACGGAGAATACATCTAGACAATCTTGAAGACTTTGACGAGATTTAAAGAAGTTCAGCTCTTTAGCCCACATCTGTCCTGGATCGTTGGGTAAATTTTTTTGGCGAACAGAACTAGAAGTTGCACAGTAGGGCAACTGTCCTGGCCTCGTTATAATCGAGAGCCAATGACATCATATTCTTACGAGTTCGAACGTCATTCATGTGTTGGTTGTTCTAAAATACTGCTGCTAAGTATCGAGTGTGTTCTTGGGACGGAGGACACTTGTAGCTATTCATTTGTAGCTTATCGTCTTCCTAGAACCTCTACAGACATAGGTGACTCAGTAAACAAGTGACGAAAAGAAGAAACCAACGAACAAAATGGCCAGCCAGCCGATCCGCTATTGTATTCAGGGTGTGTCCCTATGCTTCTTCGATTTAGGGTAGGTTCGGGACCCAGCCGAGTCTTCACCCCTCGTGCCTGTTTCGGCGTGCAACCCTCGCTCCCTCCACTGTCTCGCTCTCCAGCTCCGTTTTCTCCGTTTCCTCCGTGGCCTTCGTGTCGCCATAGTGTTCTCTCTCTTTCGTTATCCCGCCAAGACCGGCCACGTGCGTCCTTCCATCCTGCGACAACGACACGTTCACGGTGAAACATGCGTTGCACAGGACACGCCGACCGACCGACCGCTGGCTGTACGTTTATACGCGACGAACCCGATCGATCTTCGTGTCCCTCATCCCAGGGGGCCTGCTCTCTGTCCTTCTTCATCTCTGTCTCCTCCCTACGCGATCCTCTTGGTCCTTAATTACGCGAGAGGGACGAGTTACTCTTTTCTCTCGCTGCCTCGGCTCTGGCTATTGGTGGACCAGTATCGATACCGTCGATGGCAGGCTCGAGTACCTCAGGATTGAATTTTTGGGAACGATTGGAACAATTTGGAACGCGCGACTGCCTTCCATCTCAACAATACTCCATTGCCGACACTGACTCACGGTCGATCAACTATCGACTATCAACCCCATGGCGGCTACAGGGAGTTTCGTCTTGGAGCTCGCCATCGAGCAGTATCGACGCGGCGACTCGAAGCCCACCGAATTTATTAGACACCCTCCTCCACCCAGCCATCGGCCCTCCTTCGGAGGGTAAATCCGAGGCTATGGGGTGGAGAAGGAGGGTGTAAGTAGCGCGACCGCGCTCCAAGCGGAATAATTCGGAGCGACGTCTCTCCCTCGAAATTGGGTCGTTCGTTGACAACGGAACGACAGGTTGGAAGGAGGCGCGATTTCCGTCGGTCGCGATTATTCCGGCCGAACGCGATCGATCGCCGGTTTACGCAGCTCCCCGTCGATTCGACGCGTCTTCGATCCTCGCAATCCCCGATCCGTTTCCTGCGGGGCTTCAAATGGCTCCGAAAATAACCGTTCGAACGCGAACGCGCCAGCAAACCAGCAGAATCGACCGTTCCGAAAGTTTACCATGAGCATTCAAGAATATCAGTAACGATTCCATTGACAAGCAAATAACTGGCGTTCCACCGCGTGGTGAAAGCTGAAAGACTGACCGCTAACACTGCCAAGGTATTTTTAATACAATTATATGTATTCACGTACTGAGACACTGTTGGAAATGGTAAAAGAACATAGCATACCCTTAGGAACATCGTACTAACCCTTGGAGTTATTTTAACTCCAAGATCAAACCTTTATTTCCGACCTATCTAAACGATCTTCTTTTCTTTACGGATGTGAAACTGACATTTTACTCGAATTGATTAGTGAAACAATGGCGCCCTGGGGTCTCTCGTAGGTGTAGCAAGATTTCCTGAACACTGATTTTCGGCTCAGCGTCGCTTGTGAATTTTTTCCAGGGTTTTCAGAAAGATCGTGCGGTGTCATTGTTTGAGGAAATAGAATGCTATTTTAGGGTTAAAATCGACTCGGGGCTGGCCGGTGAACAGCAGTACCTGGAGTCTCCTCTCGGAGTGAGCAAAGCTTTGTAACAAAATCTAATTCTCCGGCAGTGCGTTTCATCGGGGCGCGGATCGTCGCTAATAACCGCCCACGCGATGTCGAGGTGGCGTTAAAATTTCAATAAAAAGAGGAAGAAGAAGTCTTCTATCGTAGGAAGAAGAAGAAGCGAGAGAGAGAGGGAGAAATACAGAGGACAGAGAAGAGGTGCGAGTCTCAGTGAAGAGCGACGGCGAATTCGCGAAGGGAAATTCTAGATAGCGGAGGTAATCGCGTGGGTGAGAGCGTAGGTGTGCCGGTGTCGGGTCTCTGGCTCGTGTTAGAGAGGGAATCCGCGTTTGTGGATGTTAGCGGGCGGTATCTATCGCATCCTGAATCGCAACAGATGCCTGTTGCAACGCGGCGAGCGGCCCGGGCGATGCTGCCACGTTTTCGGTCTTGTCCTTCCTGTAGATCCTGTGCTCCTCTCTCTCCCTCTCGTTCCCGCTCTTTCTCTCTCTTATTTCCTCTCCTCTCGTCTACGTCGTCGGTCTCCTCTCTCTCTCTCTCTCTCCGTCGAATCCTTTCTCTTCGGGAAACGGTTTTCGCCCTTTTTACCACGTGATCGGACATTGACCCTTCGCCGGCGTAGCCGAGGGGTGGAAAACACGGGGTCTGTGCCTGCGAGAGCAGGGACGAGACAGACGGATGTTTCGCGTTCCTTTTTATCGATTGCGCGTACCGTTACTTTCAGATTCCGGGACGCTCTCTTCTCGTTATCGCCCCCGTCACAGTCGATCGAGCCACTTATGCTCGCGCCGCCTCCACCCCCGAGACAAAACACCCACACACCCCCGCGCGCAACCCTGCGATCGAGAACACATCGAGACACCTGGCAACGTCACCGATCCGACGCATATTCCAAATCTCGGACCGGGTTTCTTCCAGGACGCTGCGTTTTTTATCTTCGAACGTCGCTGAAAGAACACCCCAGGCCTCCTGATGGAATTCGTTCTCCTGTACTCGCCAACTCGAACGTTCCGTCCCGTGAACATCGAAATAAGACAGGTACCAACAGCCCCGCGAAGTCCCATATCTACGATCTACAATGTGCTTCCATCAAGTCAGAGCAATTTATAAAGATTGCGCAAATTGAAACAGCGAAGGAGTAGATTTGGCGAGTGGATCTAATCTAAATGCGCCAGCTACTTGTAATCTCCTGCGAAGCTTGCAAATAATTGAATTCCAAGAAATTGGGCCAATTTAGGACAGGGTTGGAAATGATTTGTATCCGAGGAATTGGGACAGTTTAGGACAATTACGCGAGTTGTAACTGAAGGGGTGGATGTGGAAAGGGAGACCACAGACGAATCAAGCTGTAATTTCCAGTCGAGATTGAAAATAATGGAATTTTCATTCGGAAGAATACTATCAATTTACGATGCTTTTATGATTACTAATTAATACGACCCGTCCAATGCAAAAGTGGTGTAGGTCAATATTTGTCTGTTTGGTTCGACATTACAGGGATCAACCATCATTAAACGAAACAACAGTAACATAATCGTGGCTTGCATAAGGCACGCGTAACATCCTTCGACAGTGTTTCATAGAAGTTTTACCTAATTCCTCGTTATCCAATTAACTGCCCCAATTAATTGTTTCGACACGCGCCACTTTCACAATGCCTGAACGGCTAGTTCGCTGCGTGTTAGGGTAGTCCGCAAAAATCGCACAGGTTGCGCGGCCGAATAGGGTAGATTCGCCGAGCGAGAATAAATGTTAATGCGCGGGCTATTTGTTATTTCCCGCGACGCCGTGGAATAATGGTGTTCCTCCGGTGGTTGTAGAGCGAAACCAAATATTGACGGTTCTACAAAGTGTATAAAGTCGCACCTACGATTAATGATTTATTTCCACGAGGATTCTCGTCACCTGGAACAATCCGCGGAGGTGGTTTTCCTCGCACACCGCGGTGTGCCGTGCTCTCGTGCGTTTTTCAAGGATTGAAAACGGCGAACAAGAGAGAGAGAGAGAGAAAGAGAGAGAAGAGAGGACGACAGAGAAAGAGAGAATGGGAATCGGCGTTACGCTCGAAACGGCTCTCGCCAACCGGCACGGTTCGTTTCCACGATATTCGTGTTACTGTCAAAACACCGTTCGTTACGTCCGTTCCGCGTTATAATCGAAGTATATGGGCGCATGTGGGCACGACGATAAAGCAAAATATTTACCGGCGAGCTCGCCGCTGGAAGAGCTAATTAAATAGACCACGATTTACGGGGGTGGATCTGGACGATGGTTTCGGTGAAGGGGGGTGGGGGGGCGGAGGAGGTGGCGGTGTTCTGTGTCGAGGGGAGTGGGTGTGTGCCTCGCTATTTTCGCGTCGTTTTTCGCGACGCATAAAATCGAGCGGTGTCGAAGCGCGCGCGCGAGCACCGCAACACTTTTCGTTTAATTAAATCGTATACCTAACGGGCTCGAGACGCGTAAAAATGGATTACGCGGCGTTACGCGTTTTCCCCGTCACACGTTACTCTTCTTTCACCCCTCCCTCATCCATTCCCCCTTTCCTCGATCCTATTTCTTCGATACACGTCCACCACCCCACACCACCCCCTCGTATTTTCATATTGGTCGCGGTTTATTTCCCTTCGGAAACTATTGCTACCGTCGTCGCTGAGAGGCTATTCTCCGAAGGAGAGCTGACAAAATCCATTTTTTTTATTGCTGCTCGTTCGCCATGCAGAAATGAAACGCACGTTTATTACGAGGTGTACAAGTATTGTAGAGTGTGTGTATTCGCGTGTCTAACAAAATAATGCAGGGAAACAGGCTGAAACCAACAGTTCGTAAGATGGACGGAAATAATCTAAAAGCTTATTAATAATATAAGCCAATAGCATAAGCTCTGTTTTTCACCATTACCGGGGCCCTTCTGAAGGATCGAAAGTTTGAGGCTAGATTCAACTATGATTTTATTCGGTTGTCGTTCGGTGCCGATAGTTAATTTTCCGAGCGACACGCGTCGTGCTCTCTCCACCGAATCGCTCGCCGGAAAATAGGCGTGGACGCCGTGAAAAAAACCGTGGCAGCCCATGCGTAGAAAATTGTCCGAATGGTATTGTCTCTCTCTCTCTCTCTCCTTCTCTCTCTCTTTCTCTCTCTCTGAACTCGTCCGGGAGAGCGTAGGAGAGCAGAGAGGCCTGGCAGAGAGCGTATAGTCAGAGGGGAATGGAAAAGAGGGACGGTGGTGCGCGCGGAGAGGAGAGAGAGAAAGCAGAAGAGAAACAAGCAACGAACACGACAAACAGACTGACGTGTACTCGCTGAAAGCACGCAAGGATAAACGAATAAAACTAGTATATTAAGGACGATAAATCCGTTTTCGTTCTCGGTTTTTTTTCTCCCCCCTCATCGGGTAATTAAAAGCGCTCGTCCGTCGGGATTAAACGCAAACCGTACGAAGTCCTGCTGCGCCGTTGATAGAAAAACGCTGGCTTTGTTTCGCTAAAATGGTAATTAAGCCGTAGAGCCGGAGCACAAACGACCCAACGAGACGTTGGACAAACGTTATTTCGGCGTGTTATTCGAGAAATAACTGAAAAGTACAATTCTGTCGCGTCGTCTCGCGGGCTCGGCTCTGCCCGCGACAGAGACCGTGCACACCGAAACTCGAGGAACGCTCGGCGTCGCGACGACGCCCCGGGGGCGGATCGCGACCTTTGAAAACCTGCCAAGATATTCGGTGGACGGACCCCCTCAGTCACTCCATAATCCCACCAATTTTCATTCTCAGAAGCAATAGTAAGCTGCAGCCATCAGACTTAACACTTTCAGCGCCAGATGAATTAACCATAATTAGCCCATGAATCAGGACTTCTCAGATTTTGTGTTAATAAATAATTCGCTTTGATTTTATCGAATCTTTGTGGTCGCCGAGTTTCCAGTCAAAGCGTCAGAGGGCGTTTGATCAATCGCAGGGGTTGGTGTGAAACAAATCGACTTTTGGCCTAGATCTTTCGGCGAGATGTGGCGTCTAGGGCAAAGTGCGGCGTCGCGACGCTCTACTCTCGCCGTACACCGTTCTGGGCTCGCGCCTGAAAATCCAGTCTATGCATTATGTAGTGCGCTGTACACCTGTTGTGCCTGTATTCCTCCGAGGACGGGGATCCACTCGACGAGCTAAGTAAGCACAACATTCCTGCCGCGCTTCTTGGGGTAACGAAAGCGCGGCGGAAACGCGGAATGCCAAGTAGCTGGGATAGAACGAGACCGATTCGGCTGGAAACTTCCAGGGTAGCATCAAATTACGACGATAATTACGCGTATTAAAATTCATTGCTTGTCAGGCTACGTTTTCTGCAATTTACGCGAGCTCCCCACGGATCCGTTTGTTTTTCCGCGCTGCTTCAACCGCGTCCAACCGACGACGACGCCCCTCTAACAACGTGCTACCTCGCCAACATGGTGGCGCGCGTTTAGACTAAACTGGTGTTCGTTCATCCTCCACATTTCGCAACGTTCAAGTCCAACAGTGCAACTCGAGCGAGTTTCGTTCACTTGGTTCAAACACTGTCTCACTAGAAGACCTGTAAATTCGATAGTGTTCCCGATTTAAGACGCGTCGTCGAACAAAGACTGTCTGCGTTCTTGAGAACGATCTGCTCCATTTTGCACGAAGCTCAGAATACCTTTCGAGTATCCATAATTTGCTGAGAAAATGGCGTTCTATTTTGCTCGTCGTCGGTCGGTGCAATATTAATACATTCGACAAACATTTAATTTTTACGAATGCATTCATCTATGAGTGTGCAATTCTTAGTTCAGATTGTGACACCACCGGCAATTTTAACCCGGTATAACGCAATCTAAGCTCTTTTTAAGCTCTTTTTCGATACAGCGCAATCGCGGGAAAATCTATGAATAGGCCTCCAACAGATAACGTTTTAATAAATTCTGATAAGAGGTGTGACGGGACGCTAATGAATCATCACTGATTGGAAAATTGATCAGTGGATAACAATAAATGCGCGATTAAATTAGAGATTTCTGCCTCGCCGCGTGACCAGATAAGCACGTAAAATTCGCGACATTTTTAATCCCTCGTCTTTTAATAACGAATCAGACTGGTGGCGGAGAGTTCGGATAGGAAGCGCAACGAATGCAATTGATTTCCTCCGACTCGAAATAAAATTCTACTGTCAACATTCAGCCAATAGATTGAAGGTAGAAATAAGAAGTTCGAAGATGTCGTAGACTGTAAAAGAAATGACTGAGCAAGAGAAGGTATAATTTCAGAAGACGTTGATACATTATATTGTTTCCAAAACATTTTGGGAAATCCTGAACCGTTGATCTTCGATTTTAAGGAGACAATTAAAAAATTGATACAGAAGTATTTTTCTACGGTAAATTAGTCTTCTATAGAAATGATTATGTTGAACCGGAGTGCTCATCTTGTTAGAGTCGAGGGGGTTGAAGTACTCGAGGAAGACAAACTCTGTTCTACCTCGTCAAAGTACAGTTTTTTAAGCACTTTGGGAGAATCGACTAGGTCTAACAAGACCGTCAAACAGTCCATGTTTCGTTAGTATCTGCAACACGCGTTTGCCAATCGTTTCTCGCGTAGCAGCGCCGACAACGCCCGATGAAACATGTTCGTCTGCGCGGGCCTAAACGAATGGGCCACCCGCGTCGCTATGTACGTAAGACACACCAGCATCGTCGACACGGTGCACTGTTATCATAACCTAGTAACGCCAAATATTGATTTTGACACGAACACGTGACGAGCCGCTAGACGTTCGTATATAAACGTGCTGCGAGGAAAAGACAGAGGGAGAGAGAGAAACACAGATGGGGACATTTAAACGATCATATTCGTGTTGGTAGCACACAGGCTGCAACATGCATGGAGACCCGTTGTGTGTGCAGGTGTGTGGTTTGCGTGCAGAGCCACGTGGGGGTGGCACACACACCAAATACGCGAGGCTCACACACGTGACACGAGAAATCACTCCGATGCCTGTCGATTCACCGGCGGGCCACGGTGTGTAGACGTGTTCCTCCACCCACACAATCGCCGAGCCATCGAAAATTCACGCTCGCGTGTACGTGTACGGTGGCTGCCGTGTTTCGTATCGCTCGACAGCATTCGAGACACGCGTATCGAGTGTTAGAGGCCGGCGACGAGGCACCGCGTTCTGTTCTGTTCGGCTCTGTTCGGTTCTGTTCCTGTTGTGTACGCGTTTCCACGAGAAAACAACGCCGCAACCGGCCCGAGTCAGGGTAATTGGAGACATTTCGGCGAAAATCGGCGTTTCACGCTGATCACGCTTACAACGGGACGCATATTTCGTTCGCGCCACCGAATCGAACGACAATCTCAAGAGTCGCGATCCCGGCCAGCGACACCCGCGAGCGTGCCCTTGCTATACTGATTTCACAGGACCGAAACCCCGAATGACCCATTTCAAATTTCTCTTGTTTCATCCATTGCTCGGCGATATCGGATCACGAAGATTTCGAAACAGAGTCTACCGAACATGTGCAATGTACATAAATTATTTCTGCCCGACTAAAATATAATGCTCTATTTCTCTTTCACACAATCAACATATAAATTTTCTTGTACTTTCCATCGATTTTGTCACACGATTTTAAATTATCCCGTCAAAAAGTACGATCTTCCACGATCTTCGCCTCAAAAGTGCGAAAACTCCTACGAGAACACATTCCAAAATATGTCCAGAGTCACCCCTTAAAATCCTACCATTTTTCTTCGAGGCATCGACCGGAACTTATTAATTTAACGACGTGATTCCGAATTTTCAATTAGACCAAAATGATCGCATTGTAAAGTACGATCTCATTGGTTCAATTGGCGATGTCGGAAGTTCGAAAAATCCCACGGGAATACATGAGGAGACATGGAGAATGTTGAACGATAGTTAAAAATGAGAGTGGCCGGCAGTGTCGATCGATCGGCAGAGATTAAACGAAGCCGATCGATCTATCCGTGGATAAATCGTTGCCATTTAGCTCTCGAGACGATGTTTTCACATTCGGTTAGTACGCCTTCATATGCGCCACGTAAAAGGAGGTCATGGTACAACCAAATAGCAATAATAACGCCGCCATAAGTCTGTCCTGACACAGTGGATTCTAAAACACGGAATTTGTAGCACCCGCCCGCATTCAAGCGGCATCTCTGCGAATCGGACCAAGCAGTTCGATGCACCGATGCACTTCCTGCAGTGTCGGCACACTAACTTCAACCGGCGAACAATTTGTCGGTGGTTTCTGTCTGTGTTGTCGATATTGCAGATCGCCCGCGTATCATCTTGAACCATCTGGCGCCATCTACAATAAAAAGAGATACCAGCTTGAGTATTCCATTGTAGATGGCGCAATGATTCGTTTCCATGATATGGGGTTATGTGTTAAATCGAAAAATATTAATTATAAACGTTTTTATTACTAATTACTAGCATATAATATCTAGTCAGGAGAATTTTCTGAATTATCTAATGCCGACAGAGAAATAATTTATTCTAAATATGCATGATTTTTCTATGAAAGATTGCCTCATTTCAGTCGTCAGTTTCCGGAGTGGGATGTACGATACATGGAAGCACGTGGAGAAAGCAAAATAAACTTCTGACTGTACTAACCGATAAAATAATTATTTCTTCCTTGTAAAATGGACGATTCGCAAGTGAAAATGGAAGTCGACGACAGTATGAAAGAAACTGATGCTCCGGAAGGTACGGAACTTAGTTACGAAGAGAAATTGCAGTACGTGAATGCCATAGCTAACCCCATGGCACCGAAAAAGCTGACAAAAAAGATTTATAAATGTATAAAGAAAGGTATGTACCGGTAAAACGAAAATGCCTGTCCACAGTACATTTCCGTACGTGTACAGCGTTAATAATTAGTCTGCAACGTTTGTAACTTTTCATTTAAACATTTCAGCTTCAAAGCAGAAAACCTATCTCCGAAATGGCTTGAAAGATGTCCAGAAACATCTTCGTAAAGGAGAACACGGGTAACTTGTTTTCTTTGTAATAAAGTAAAAATTGTATCATTTAGAACCATACTTTGACAAGGAATATTTTGTTTGATAGGTTAGTCGTGTTTGCGGGTGATGTTTTTCCCATAGAAATTATGTGCCACTTACCTGTTGTGTGCGAGAACAAAAGCATTCCATATTGTTACACCCCTTCCAGACAAGACATTGGTAATGCGATGGGTGTGAAAAGGGGCAGTCTAATGGTACTAATTAAAGAACACCCGGAGTACAAAGACTTGTACGAAGAAATCAAAGCTGCAATGACCACATTGTCTACTCCGTTATAATCGTGCGTCTTGAACCACTCTGTAAATACATTAGATGTATTCATCAGTAAACCAATATTTTCTCAGCATCGTGAGCAACAAGTATTATCAAAAATCAGTTCACAGATTACCCGAAACGATACATTTTTTATACAATTCGCTACAATCATAAGATTAATGTAAGTAAAAGAATAAAAAATGTATAAAACGAGAGGACGACCATTCTTTATACAGAGTTAAAAAGGGAAGATAGAGACTGTTCCTGCTTCTTTGAAGTTTAATTAAAAATTAGTTTTATTTATCACTTGTGCATTTGAAAATAGAATATTAAAAGTTAGCTTATGATAAAAATCATATTTCTCGAAGCGGCATGCATACATACGTATATACAGCTTTGCTTTTATTTCAAGCGGGTAAAATTATATTTGAAATAGACATCGTCGTTTGATCTCGATCTCGATCAAGATTGAAAATCGTTTTGGATTGTCAGTCGAGACTTCCGAACGATTGCTTGTGGTTTCATTGAGAATTTTGTTTCTGAGCGTGGCTTCTAACTTGTAAAATCGAGAGTTATCAGAAAGATTATGTACCAATTGTGTTATCGATCGCAATCAGCGTAGGATTCAAATTTAAGAAATGGTATTCGAAAAGACAACGTGTTTCGCAGTTGTAATCGAAGCAACGGAATAATCGAACGCGCGAAATATAAATGTTACCCGCGTTAATCAGTCTACATATCCACCGAATTCCTATGTAGAATCGACACATAATGAGCCCGAAGTAGAGTGGACAGGTATTATGACCGTCATTGAACCTCGGATCTCCTCTTTCGAAAAACGGGTCACGATAGAAGCGGCCGGAGATTTAAAAAGTAGATACGTCCATTGTTGTAAATGTTCCTCCAGAAGCTGATTTCAGAAATTGAATCGCGCGTTACAAGAATGCAGCCATTTATTGCTTGCCGTTTCAAGTGACTGGGTAAGAAACACTCGGCAGTTGCAACGATGTCATTTCGTACTTACGAGCCACCGGTGTACAACTCGAACTTACAATTAGGTTCAAACTGAATTCTTCGAATTCAGATATAGAAACATTTGAACAACCGGGCTAATCTAAATTGCGCGAACAATGTAAGAAACAATTTCATTGTATCATCTCGCGACAGAACAGGAGGATGATCAAACATTTAGCTCGCTTGGACTTTCGGTATGAATTTTTGAGACAGGCTTTGAAAAAAGGAGTTTCGAAAAAATTGTTCGACCTGTCTACTCCACAAATTATATATTGCGTGTAGCTTACCGTCTCGTTCAACAGTAGAATTTCCTGTTTTCGAATTGTTGATGCTGTAGAAGAGCTTCTGTGAAAATATTTTCGATAAATCAAGCTTGTAATTTTCATACAAAAAATATAAGCGAGTCACTGTGGCTCGATAGGTTCAAATAAATTGGAGCCGAATTGTTTTATCGATCTTATGAATATTAATGGAAATTTCAAAGTGCAATAAATATTTCCAGCATTGTGGAAGAGGAACCGGAGACCGATGCGAATGTTATCGTAGATATTGAAGTGAAACATTAGTTTATTGAATAGCTTTCAGTCCCAGCTTTGTACCTTCTTTCCTGAAGCGAGCGGAAAGATCAAAGTGGAATGGATTTTAGATTTAGATACGACTTATTACCGACCGAGCTGGCAACACATCGCAAGTACTTTCTACGGATCGATCAGTTTGCACGATTCGAGAACAAATGTCGTGAACGCGACGAGCTAGGATTGGAGGGCTTGCGAGCGCGGGAACGCTGGAGAATTTCAAACGAGAAAATCATGAGAACGCACCTAAGTACTTTGAAGAGGCGGCAAGATTCTTGGTATTTTTTTCGCGGCAAATTGTGTCGGCATACACGACCATAATCTCTCTCTCTCTATCTTACGATATATCTCATGAAAAAGGGAACTCTCAATCGCCCGCAAACGCCTCTCTCGCAACACTCGCACAATGATGATGATCGGGCTTTCCTCAACGTCTCTCCCGCGATCGCGACTAAAATGCACACGAAATTGAAACATCATCGTCTTCGTACCCTTAAATTCTACGGTTACCAATGTCAGTACAAAATATACATTCACGAGCGACGAAGGACAACATTGACATCGAAATTGACGTAGCGTACAAGTGGGACGTTATTCTCACCCTCGCCGAAACGGACATGCTGCATACGTCGTCTCCGTTGGAGAATTTCAGGCAGTAACGCATCTTACGACAGTACGTGTTTTGTTCCTTTCGGAAATGTAGCGATGGGCTCGAGAGGTGATCCAACACGATCAAATAAGCGAGACACAATTTCTCCGTCTTCAGTATTCTCTGCCCGTCACTGTTTACCAGGGTACTTTTCAATAATGACATAGTGTCGAGCAGATAACAGGAAAGGTGTTGTCACAATTCTTCGGGGTATTCGACAACTCGCGGGTGTATCGTACCCATCACTACTCGCTCGCTTATACACGGATTACACAGTGTAAAATTAGTTACGGCAGCATAACAGTTACACATGTCTTTAAAATTCTCCGCGTGTCGCGTTAAAAGTGATTCATACACATTTCTCTTCTCCTTCGCTCTCTCTCATTCTCTCTTTCACTCAGGCACTCTCACATTTCTCAAGGATGAATGTATCGATGATCCGAACTTGAATACACTGCACTCACTCACTCGAATGAAATTCAAATTTCTCGAGTACGCGAATTCAAGTTCGAATACGTAGTGAGAACGCCATCTTGACCGAACTCACGAGTGCGCGCACAGCTGCGTCGAACGAATGAACTAACGAATATCGAATGATCAACAAACATCGCTAACAGGTCGTTCCCTGTTCCTTCGAGAACTTCGTCACGACTGGCCCTTTATGACGCGAGGTTACGTTTCTTCAGTGGTGCGGGTACCAATTTGTGCACTTAAAAAATAGAATTCGCCAGGAAAATGTGCGACACGGTACGTATGGAGTCGCCTTTACATGGAGACAAAGCTCCGCGCTAAATCTTATGCACGTACACTCATGACAAATCTCTCTCTCTCTTTCTCTCTTTTCCTCTCATAACCTAGATAAATAACTATTACATATTACCAGAATCAGTAATTCTAGCAGTAACCGTTTACCGTGATCGATATGTTGCAGTTATCAGACAATCTCCTTATTTTATTCGCAAACGAGATACAGGACTACCATCTATACAACGAGTTTCCGTGGTCGAAGATACGTAATTTTCAAACTGTGGTCCGTAAGTTCTGGTAAGTTCTCAGACAAGTGAGGAATAGTTTGTCGTAATTGTTGAGGGACGAGTTAACTATCCAATGGAAAAATAAGGATGTGGAAGAATACGAGTTCTATAATGTTCCTGTGTCTTGTTTGCGCGCTCGATCGAACTGCAGGCATCCCTACTTAAAGGTAATCGACGATAGTGATTCCGTAGATCGTTACAAAATGGTACAAATACGAGAAGTCTCCTAGCACTCGAAGGAATGGTAACCTCGCACGTGTGATAGGGAGAACAGAATGGTTGAAGCAGGGCCCGACATCGAATACCGTGCAAATGACAATAAAAACGTTACAACGTCTGATGTTTTCCTTACACGACTAACAAAAACGGTACTGCGTTTTCCCAGTATCGTTTACAGGCGTAATGTTTACGCGCTACTATCGGCTAAGACTATTGCTCGTTTTCTTCAGTCTAATACGCATCGATAAAAGTACGATGAATCGTTCGTCGTCTGATGGTAATCGGACGCCCCGAATCGAGATTCATTTTCGCCGTGTTCCTCGCACGTTTCTCCGTGAAATTAATCGAAATCGTGGCAACGTCTATACCCGCTGAACAAGTCAATAACACTTGAGATTTGAATTGTTTCGTCTTTCAGGAAAGGTGAGGCGACAATTCAATTATTCACCGCAGCTTGCCGTTCCCACGCCTATGGTGGCAACTCGTGCAACAGGCAACCGGTCGTGCGTGCATACAAGGCAGGTTGCATACGTTGCGGCTGTAATCTCACGAACGACGACTCGAATTTGAACCCCTTGCACTGTATTACTATAACATCGAGTCAAACTCGTGATGAGGCTTTCGAACAGAATCTATTAGATATGTATGTTATTAATTTCCCTTAAACCAAAATAAAATTCTATTTAGTTTTTTGTCAATATATAGTTATTGGAGAACATATAGGCATGCGATAGATACCCCTGTAACCGTGAAATAAATCGTAGTGCATCGGGTTGATTTCAGGATGGACTGGAAATGTTAAAAGCCTCTCTGAAAGGACGACTGCGCACGATTCAAAGTCCCCAGCGTTATCGACCGCGAGAAACCAGACCAGAGAAGAAGCCTCGAGGAGGACCAGCATCGAAAGTATAAAAATTCTCTCCGGTACGATTCAAGTCGACGAATGCAAGTCACTCCGAGGACTCCGCGTCCGAACGACTCAACCGATCAAACAAGTGATACCTGATTTTCTTTTCCTTTCAGGTGGCAAACGGTGCACGTTTGTAATGGGATCTCGTTTTAGTGGCAAAGACTTGTCGTCAACAAAAGGCACCAGCTTGTTTTTGTTCGTTTTAGAAAAACGATGGACGCCCGTGTGTGAGAAGTCCCGTCGAAAGACAATAGCGCCGCTTGCATCATCATCCCAGCGAGACAGCGCGTAGAATGCTCACAATAGAAAAAATACACCAGTTCCCCGGGAACAAGTCGTCGCGTCTTTGACTCGTAGAAAATCTATCGCCCGACTTCTCCGAGGTAAAGAACCGTGCGCGCCAGCTAAAGGATATCCGGTCACGTGCGACAAATATTTCATAGAGGAGGAGAGAGCCCCGAGCAGCGTTTCCAGACGATCTGTATTCCCCTCTAAATGCTTTCCCCTCTACCACTAAATGTGGCTCGATTCTCATCTAGCGACACTGTACACGAAGAGATACATGACATCACAATATGCCCACTACAACTGCTAGTACCTGCTAGCCAACCACTGTCACATATTCTCCTCGCGTAGAGAGTCGCATGAGAAAAATCTGGTGGTGGAGAGGGAACTGTCAAAGACTTTTTCTGGCAACGCTGGGCCCGGGTCGGATCTCAGGGTCGGGCGACCTCTTGATTTATCGGGGGTATCGTGTGCATAGATCGTTTCGTCGGTATTTATTTTTCTTTTTTTTGCGTTAAATGTCCCTTAAGTATAAATCTGTAGCAGTATCAAAATAGTAAAAATGGTGCATATGAAGACCATGAGCACGGGTAGGATCAGAATGAATCTGACGGAGCGGCTTATGCCGCTAGGCTGTTGTCATACAACCTGTTCGCCGGATTCGATCGACGAGTCGAAGAGAGGACGCTCTGCTTGAGGATCGTTCGACGCCGAGGACGATGTGCCACCGTTACCGGTGCTCTCTCTTCTCGTTTTACTGGAGCCCGAGAAGCACAGGCAGCCGGATTGGTTGCGGTTTCTCTTTAGAGTGGGCTTGCTCTCGCGGTCCCGCTCCGCCAAACACTTTTGATAGTAGTCATAGTCCTTCAGGTACCTGGTAAACGAGACATATTAGGTCATTAAGAAAATCTTAATGTTTCAATTTTACAGAGGTTACAAGCGGACGAGTTTGCCTACCATACTGGAGGCCATCGATGCTCGTTTAGGTACTCTTGGTTCTCCGGATGAAGAAGGCGGACGCTCCTGGGGGACATCTTGCAGAGCTTATTGTAGTTTACGCACAGGTGGTTCATACACCAGTCGGCCAACTGGTCAGCGTTGTGCAACTGTAATTAGAGAAACAGTAGACTGCTCGAAGAATTTTTTCCAGATCAGGATGGAAGAGCTAACCTTGCAGGGCTCCAGCAGTCTCAGGCAGTTCTCCACCGCTTCGTTTCCCTCGTTCTGGGACAACCTCTCCAGATCTTCGATCACCCTGCTCTCGACCAAGTTGACCAGTCGCTGTAGACACAGCCGATTGGCCAGTTCTAAAAGGTTCAGACACCTGCCGGAAGAAATTGCTGGCACCTCGTCCGTATAGAGGTAGCAGAGCAGTTTGTGGAATGTGTACTCGCGTACTCCAGGAAACACTATCTGTTTTTGAAGACGTAGATTGGTTTAATTTCATCCTGGTAGAACCGGATGGATATACCAAGAAGGGATACTCACTACTTTCGCGCTACTTTCACGGAAATCGCCGGAGAACATAGCTTTCATTACGTCGCAGCGGGCAGTGAGAATTGCTTTGTGAGCTGGCACGCTTCCATCGTCCAAGTCGAACACCACGTCAGCGAACAGTCCTAGGACAGTCACGTTGCAAGATCAGCGGGACAACCAGGATACCCCCTTAAGTACAGTACGACTGGTAACTTAGCGAGCCTACCTTGTTCCAGACAGATGTCCTCTAGCCGTTGCCTCACAACTTGCTTGTACCTGTTATTCAGTTCATTATTGAACTCTCTTGACTGCAATGTCCCTAGTACCATTAACAACTGGGGCAGCTCCAGGAACTCTGCGGCTTGTCTGATCTCCTGCGATAAAAAAACCCTGCAATGAATCAACGCGCTATTGCACTGTGAAACTATCAGGAGTATGGGGTATGGAGATCCTTTCTAAAGTTGAGACACCCAGGTGGATCGTTAACCATCAAATGTAAGGGACTGGAAGCGTTTCCCATGCATCCGTGATCATCACATGGTCTATATCACCTTTCTCAGAAACGAGGGTACAAAAGTAGATCATGCCGGGATGACGACAACTATGGTGATGACCTAACACAAATTCTCTGGAATCGACACCCTGACAACTATGCGAGACACTACTACGTGCGTGTGCGTGGGTGTGCCGGTATTCAGCGAACTTATTTCACATTGTACTAACCAGTAGAAGCCCGATAGGAGCTGTCTGAAAGAATAGAGCCGCGTTAATTGCCATGTACCGTGATGGCGTTGGTCTTAAAGACATCATAAGCAACGAACATCTAGGGAGGGTGAGATATTTGTACACCCCTGCTATATTCCCGGCCAAGTAATACTTTCCTCAGTCGCGGTTAAGCATACCCTGCACCTGATATAGGCGTAAAGTCAACATGCCATTTTCTAATATTTTTAATTATTGAGATTCGCGAAAAGAAATTTATTTCTTTTGGGAATATATAAAAAGATTTGATAGGTATCCCACTTTCATACGAGGTAATTGACAGACTCCGGTGCAGAGAGTGTTGCTTATGTCAGGCGCAGGAACTGCTGACAGTGGTCTGGCCCAACCCTTAGAGAATGCTACCGGTGCAACGTACTTGCAGATCGTGATACCGTTTATCCAAGCTGCCCATGTAAATGAACTGCAAACACTGTTGCATAGCCTGCGGCGAGATTAACTTCGACAGCGTCACCACGGTGGTTGGTTGTTGGATTCCGTTCGTGCTTTCAGTCTGCAATCCAATTTATTGAGTCAAGGATGCGATGGTAACCACTGCATTGTTTTATAGATAACACTGGGCCCTCACCAGGCACACACGGATATTCTGGAAGGCAGGATGGTTCAATTCCCTCGTCGCTCCGGCAGACTTCCTCTGGTTGTCCATCGTGGGCAGCACTTGGAAGCTCGAACGCCGCTTAAGCTGTTCCCAGATCCTGCCACAGGGTTCAGAACTTGAATTGATAGTCTATTAAAACTTACACATTGTTTCATCGAACAATGCAGTAGAAAGTTAGCGACCTATTTGCATGATACATATTAGACTCACTTCGAGGATTTTGACTGGTCGATGCGAATCAAACACTCGGTGTCGTCGTTGAAGTCGCCGACAGTTGCTTCGCCGAACGTGCTCACCTTAAGAAGAACATAGAGAATGTACGATAATCATCTTCCTCATCTATGAGAAAAATATTAGAAGACGTACCATGCTGGATTCGCTAGAGCTCCTGGGAGTCTGTTCATGGACGAGTTCCATCGTGAACAGCCGATGGAACGCAGGGGATGCAGCGGCCAGGAGACACCTGTGGGCCGAGAACGTGCAGTTTCCGGCGATCAAGGTCACGTCCGTGTGGACCGGCTTCGTCCACAGTGCCTTCATGTTCTCCTCGTACGTGCTAGCCGCTAGACAGACTTCTGGGGGCGCTGGTTTCGGCGGGCAAAAGGGGGCCTGCATAATAAGCATCATTCAAAAAGAGTATTAACCCTCCGATGCCGAAGCCTGGTTCTATTTTGTAAAATAGGTGCAGTTGTCTCACCTGAAGCAGAGGCCTCTGCACCCTCTTCAGGTTCGTCATCCAGAACCGCTGCTGCCTACGCGCGATTAGCGCAGCGCGTATCGAGTTCTCGAAGACCTCGTTCACGCCGTAGTACGTGAACACGCTAGTCTCGTAATAACAAACGCCCAGCTCCCTGGCGACGGCTCTAGCCTGATCAGGCATCACCAGGTCGCTCTTCCTTGTCGCCCTGTTTCAAAGACGCAAAATCAGTAACATCATTAACATCGGGAACAGATCTAGGACACTCCCAAGAGACGGGGAACAAACTGAAAGTCACGGTGAACTTTGAGAAGATTCCCCGGAGAGCCATTCTACATATGTCAAGGCTCTCTTAATCTCATTCCAGCGTCGTCGCCTAAACGGGACTCGACTTTACATAAGACACCGTCGATGTCGAGAGTCGAGGTATCAACACCTTGGTTAAGCATGATATTTACCTGACGAAAGGACTGCGGTCCCGGAAGTAGCTCAGATAAGTCTCATCTCGGTACATGTATCGCAGGTCGTTCTTGCACCCCACCAGCAACACCGGCGTCTGAGGGCAGAACCTGCGGATCTCCGGGTACCACATGGCCTTGCAGTTCCGCAAGGACACTGGGTTCGTAATCGAGAAGCATAGCAGCACCACGTCCGATCTGTATAACGAGACGAATATTTCAAATTCGATATCAAGATTGCAGTTGATACTACAGTTTTACCTGCCGTATGCGAAACGACGGTCTTTCTCGTGGTCGCCGAACGTGTCCCACAGTCGTAGCGATACGTTCACATTGTCCACCACCTCCCAAGACCGCTCTAGCACCTGCGAAATAATACAAGGTTCGCCTGTTCAATTTTTCTCAAAGAAGGAACACGAGAGGTTAGATCCCTTTAATCTTTCGATTTTCAGAGGATCGCGAGCGCGTGTCGAGACTCACGTCCTTGTAAATCCTGTACTGGTCAATGGCCCATACGGTGGGTACGTGAGTCGTCAACAGTTGCGACAGGGACACGTGCTTGTTGCAGGCCCTGGCGCAGATCAGTCTGGTCTTTCCGACCGCTGTGTCGCCGACGACCACGCACTTGACCAGCTCCTGATGCGGTTGTTCATTGTCCATCACCGACGATCACCCCTGGTCATCCAACGCGGCCGTCCAGGTGCCAGCTCGTCCGTGAAACGTTCAGCTACCTCCGCCGTCGGTGAAACCGCTGTCCTTCCCTCGGCTGAGCACGTCCACCACATCCGATCCTTGCCGAGGATCAGACACGGGTCCCGCTACCGTTCTGCTCTACGATCCTGGAACTGACCGAAATCCCAGTAAAGTAGACGCGGGCACGCGATGTGGATGCCCTTGGCTACGAATTCACGGAACGACTTAATCGTTGCGGATTATCGTGCGGCTAAGCTAAGCCTAGCAAAAAAAAACAGAGGAAAAAAGAAACAGCACAGACGCTTTGGAAAGGAGTTGCCGTTCTCACGTGAGCACTCGCGTAAGTCGACCGCACCGGTGTGAATCGCGTGAGCGATTACCACGGAAATTGTATAACACACGCGCCGAAACTGCCCGGTGACAAGTATACTCTTCCGCTCGAGGTGAGTTCTCGCTAATCTGTACACGAGATCTGACCAAATCGTCTCTACAGTCTTGCCTTCCCACGATTTACAGGTGACGCTGCGGGAATGCTGTAACCCCAAGCTGCAGGACACTTTGCTGTAGTCTACAGTTTAGGAGACAAGCGGCGAAATAATGGGTACGCCACTTTGATGGATTCTTTAGGGGTTGAGGTACCAGAGCCTGATCGATTCGTTAAGATATAGACTGCTTCTAGGTTTCCCGGCATTCTGCACAACTGTGGTACATCTTGGAGCGACGTGCATTAGCTTAAGGATGGTAAAAGAACGATCCTCTAGGAAAAAGGAAGGTCGAGGCGTCGGGGAGTTAATGAAGACAGCCAGGTGGAATTCGAAGTACGTCAGGGTTCGATGGTAGGGCGGAGGGTACGGTCTCAGACGGGATCATTCACGGTGATCGCGTAGGCGTGAGTATTTCAAACTCCTGTGCACCGTTCAGACGTTCGGGCACCGTGCATATACATATACATGCACGCAGGATGCCTATTGATTTGACCCCGTAAGCGTCTCCTCTATATTTAGTATCGAACCTTCGTAACTTCAGCCTCAACCTCGATATCACCTTAACCCTGAACCAACGCGTAGACATCGGACAACGGGACGGCGAGTCACGCTTTTAGATGAGACGTGAGTTCCTTACGGAAATCTCGGTCCACACCGCACCGATGGAAATGTCCTCAGGCATTGTTCTCAGCTTTATAAGATTATCAAGAAAAGAAACAAATGACTATAGCGTAGCTCCTGTATCGGGCAATCAATGGACAATTTTGATTTTGCATAAAAATCCGCGACCTACTAGAAAAGATGATCTACGAAGCCGTTCGATTGCAATGCACTGTTCAGTTTCAATTCTCTAATTGTACCGACTCGAACTTTTCATTTAGGAGCTGATAAGAGCCACACCCGCGGTTTTAACTATCACCCCCGGTGGTGGATGGAAGCCTGGAATGTCGGAGACGGTCGCGTGACGTTATCGTTATCGTTATCTCTGTACCGTATTATTACTGTGAATGCTGCGAAGAGACGCGTCGATAGTGCCGGTGACAGCGTCGTCGTCTATACGAGTCTATGCAGAACAGTCGGTGGATGTCGCGACGAGAAAATCGAAGTCCAGCCGCTCGATACAGAGCCTACCTTCTCCGAACTGGTCTGTGAATGAAACCATTCCAACGGCAAGAACACCCGCCCCTATCAATCAGCGCGGCCACATCTTCGCGGAATCGATTGCTCGGTGGCCAGGCGATCATCGAAATAATTTCTCGGCCATTTCGCTTGCCAAACTTCCACCTTCCGGCAGCCTTTAACGTCATTTCGTAGACTCGTCCTCTTTTTGGCACAGAAATGCTTACAGTCCATTTTTTAGCCTTTCGAGTACGAACACCGGTGTATTAACTACATCTAATTCCTAATGTTGCAAATATATAATTTTCCTCGTTACTTAAGACTGATAGAGGAATATCGTATGTTTACGTATCATTTGAGAATGTATCCGCGTCATAGAGACGTTTAGTCAACTATAAGCAGGATGATAATGATAGGTATATTTGACAATCCAGTAGCAGCCTTGTAAGTTCGTGGAAGCCGTACTCTAGTCAATTTTAAATTATTGCTTTACTTCGGAGTATCTAGACTTCTACAATCCATCCATTCGCGCCACTTAAATCTACATGAATCCAATAAGTGTCTGCATTTCTGTTTCAGGAGGTCTACCTCCTTTCCGACTATAGATGTACGTCTACCGTTTTACGTCCACAGAACTGGGGAAGGAGAAAATAGTTGGCTGAACTAGTTTCTTATGATCGAATCTCTCGTTTAGGAGCGATAAGACTGCGGCGGGTGGAGTGTGAAGCATAGAACTGCCGGAGTAAAATAATTCAAGCCTTCACCGGTCGTGGGATTTTTACCTCACACTCTTCGAGTTTATTTCAACTACTAAACTGGATTATTAATAGTCTGTCGTTAGTAAGCGTCCTTAGATTCTTTTCATTTGTGTGTTATTTTAAATGACACCAAGTCTTAATTATCAAACACGGTGCTAATTAATTCCTATTGTTTCTATGTTTTCAAAGGTCTAGCGAGGATTGTTGAATTGAAGATGATGAAGAGACACTGCCGTCAATTTGCGGGACGAGTACCGAGGAATAACAAGTCGTTCGTTCGTCGATCCGGCAAAACGGAGCAATAATTATTTATGTGTCGTCCATTAGTCGCGCGTCACGTCGCAACTCCTCGGAAGTTGTCGTTAACTTCTGGCAAGGTCTTATTGATTCCGTGCATTTCACGGCTACGTGGTGCAAGGGGCTGTTACGGTGAATTACTGGCGATCAACGATTCAGGAAAATAGATGCCCGATGACGGTGCGCTTGAACTTATCGCGCGATCGTTAAGCGGCCGGCATCAATGGCGAGCGTGACCCAGAAATGGTCGCACAGAAACAGCATACATCTTCGAACCGCCGAGGAACTTAAACAAACACACTTGGTCCGCCGTTCCGCCTGAAAACGACGGCTATTCTCGAGAATATTCGGGCTCGTGTCCCGCCGAGAATACGTTCGGGGAATCTACGACGCACCGTGTGCATGAATCGCAGAAAGGTGGACCATTCCTAGTTTGAATCTATTTGATGACAAGGAAATTTTGGAATTAATTCCACCTATTTTGTAAGGACGGCCCACTTTGCGTTGAAATCCTCGAGTTCCACGTTCCGCCAAGGTCGAACCGACTCCGATCGATGGTTCCGTCCCGTTTCTTTCGCGTTTACCATCCGAAATGCAAATTGAATCGCAGTTTCTAGGACAATAAGCATTAATTCCCACCCGCGATTCATTCACCGCGAGTACACTCCGAGTTATTACGCGTTCGGCTTGAATGGAACTCCGCGAACTGGGTCGCCGCTCGAAAACTACCTAATCTCAGGGCGGAAAGTACGCTAGTAACCATTTAATGGACCCTGGTTGGACGCTGCCGCCAGGAATCGAGAGAAAAAGTCTTTTCCACTATTTCTGGCTGTTGTATGTGCCATTTTAGATTTTTAGCGAGAGAGGAATAAGGGAGAAGGCAGAAAAACGCAAACTGTGGTTGGCCGTTTGGCACGTCGCCGGTTTATTATTTAGACGCGAACGAGTTCCGTCGTGCATTGGATTATGCAAGAGGAATCCAATATTTCCCTTCGTTCTTCAACTTGTTCGTTGAACTAGCGACAACAACTCGATGTTTCCGTTTGCTCTCCATTGCTTTTATTAATTCAGTGTCCTGCGGGTGCTACAATTTTTCTGTGGGCTTTAAATCTATCGTAGACTGATCGGTGTATTGCATTATACAAGTGGAACACCATACTTCGCTTCGTTCTTCAACGTAATTGCGGTCGTGCGAACAACAGCTCGACGTTTCAATTCGTTCTCCATTTTCTCCGATTAAGTCGACGCGTCGCGTGTTCCACAATTTTTCTGTGGTCTTTGTCAAAGGCCACCGTGTACCGGTGGAGCAGTTTATTAAATAATATAATTGTCGGGCGAAATGTAACTGGCGCGAGTGCACCAGGACTCGCGGCAAAGGAAAATTAAATCGAATTAACGATTTGAATGGGCATGGACCCACGTTAATTGGGTTCTGCTGAATAAACGCGCGTAGAATACAGTTACGAGGGAAATAAACGAGCCACTCGTTCGAGTGTCCCTTTGACACGAGAAAGAGACCACGGAGGTGATCAATATTTTGTATCGCCGCGGGAATTAATCTTTGCCGTTGTTGCTGCTGCTTCTTCTGTATTACGTCGTTTTTCGGGACACGAGATGCGGGCGGAGATCGAGAGAACTCAAGATTTGAACGTCCTTGATCCGTTGTTACAGACGACACCAAGGATTCCATACCGTTGTGCGATTTATTTCCTACTTGTTGACGACCACTTTGAAACTTATTCGGCTGCGAACTTTAGTCCGAACAGTACGCTGTCTAATCCACCTTCAAACTGAATCACGATATTCATCGAGAAACTAAGCTAATAGTTCTCTGATTTCAGCTAATCCATTTGTCGCCTTAACTTTGGAAGATGCTGATGGGATTATTCGGTAAACGCTGATTCGATTCTGAAGAGATTCTAAAAGGATTTCGCCGAGTTAACAATTTTCTTATTTCAGCTTTTGGTCGCTTTAATTTCGAAAAATACCGACGGCATCGCTCGAGGAATGCTGATTCAATTCTGGAAGGACTTTAAACGGATTTGGCAGAGTCTAATCTCCGGAATCGCCAATCCCCCGACACTCGGATGCGGACTGTAGATCTAGAAGCACTTATAGCTACCACAAGCTTCGTAAAGATAATATAAAACGCATGATGCAGTTACAAGTTATCCTTAGACTGTAGATTAAAAGAATTCAAGAGTAGCTTGTACGGTCATCCAGCAAAGGTATCGCGGCTAATTAATGCACAATAATTGGCCAGAGATGCAGACCCGTCAATTCGTGTTCGACGATAAAAAAAAGTTGGATGTCAGGCGCGCGTGGTTTTCTGTCAACGATTTCGCGTTGCGTGCTGTCGTCGTCTGACGCATTGCAGAACAAGCGGCGGTCAGGTCAGGCGAGAAGAACAGAGCGAATAAAAAAAATAGGGAAGGAGGTTAGCGTCTGTAGAAGAGCTTTGGGTAGAGCGGGCCGTACCCGCTAGCGAATCAATTCCATCCGAAGGGCGATCCAAGTCCAAGAATCGGTGGGGTCAACGAGCCGTTCCTCGTCGGCCGCATTAATTAAGTAAACGGTGGCTCTATTGGCGACCTCTTTCAGCAGCTAATCGCGAAATCTCGCGATTACGGTCGCTCGGCGAGCGTGAAACACGAGCCAGCGGGTTCTCGTCGAATAACCGGTCAACCTACGACGTCGCTTTTCCATCGGGAACCATCCTTGACGCTTAATTATGTACATTAATCCCTTCGCTACCAGATCTGTCCCTAGCATCACCATAAAAGAGAAATCTGTCTCAACGGTGCTATTAATTTCTTCTAACTTTTAGTGCTCAGTAAAGCTAACGTTAAAATGAAATTTATTACTTTTGCTACCAATGTTTAGAGATTAATCGATGGGGACGTCGGCGTCGTTAATCAGCTGTTGACGCAGCACGTGCTGACTCTATCGAGATTCGGTTGGCTGGCTGTTGCACCAGAACATCTAACCGGGGGAATCTCGTGACAAACCCGGACGAGGTCTAGACGAACCAGGAGCTCTTCCCGAGAGACAATTAGCCGGAGGAATTGGAGAACGCTGGATAATTTCGTGGGGAACGGAAATCTCGATTCCAAGACGAGATTCAGAGACCGGAGGATTCGTAGATGGTGCAGGGTCTAGGTCCACTGTGATTGCAGCAGGTTTGTGTACCATTTCTCGAATGATTGCGGATGCACTGTATAGTATGGTAATCAATCTAACTGGACTTGAATCGTTTCAACTGATGATTCAGACGAGAAGATCTGTAATGGTGAATTTGTAAATTGTAAAGGATCCAGTGGTTGCAGCAGGTTTGAGACGCTCGCATAATTTCTCGAATGATTGAGGATGCAGTCTTGTAGTGTCATTATCAATTTAGCTAAACTTGAATCGTTTCAACTGAAGATTCAGATCAAAGGGATTGTAACAGTGAAATTGTATATTGTAGAGAGTCTGTGGTTGCAGCAGGATTGAGGACCATCTCTCGAACGATTGAGAATGCAGTTCGTAGTACATATCGTGAAGAACGTAAGTGGACTTGAATCGTTCCAACTAGAGATTCAACTGAAAAGGATTATGTTAATGGATTCGTAAATAGTAGAGGTTCCAAGTTCCAAGGCAGGTTGAGGGCAGTTACATCGCTTAAGGACGCTTGCACCCAGAACCGATGATTTCCAGAATAACCGAGGGTGGAACCGTTAAAGCCGTAATTAATACAGCTAAATTCAGATTGATCGAAAGACTTGACTGGAGAAGATTGAAGCGATGAATGTATAAACAGTGGGGGGTTTAGGTCGTCAGTGGTTGCATCGAGTTTAAGGTCACCCTGCACCAGGGACCAACGATTCCCTGAATAATTAAGGACGCATCCGGTAGAACCGCGATTAATCTACCTTTTAGACTGATCAGAAGATGACGAGTTCGACGAGCCGCAAGAGGGAGGAGCAAAATTTCAGAAAGGCAACAGAGTATTCTTATAGTCATTCTTCAACTTGTCAATGAATTATTCAATGAATAACTGCGATTTCATAGAACTTTTAAAGTCTGCAGAATGGGCACTGGACGCAACAATGAATTTGTAAACACGGTGTGCAGGTTCTAGGTCGACAGCTGCGTTCGCAGCAAGTTCGAGGTCAGCTGCACCAGGTACCGTCCTCGAAACTGTTCATCATACAATCTCTAGTATCCCGATTAATCTACCGAGACCCGATCGATCGTAGGATAACGAGCACGAGGAACCCGTAGAATCCACGTGCAACAAAGAATCAGCACAGAGTACTGCGCCAGGGACGCTTACATAAGTCTGATCGGAGGGACAGAGTCGGAGCTGCGTCGGAGGAACCGAGACAGCGTCTAACCGCGAGCAGTTTGCTCTGTGTGACGTTCTAGCCAGTACGGCGTCTACAATCGCGCGAAACGTATTCGCAAAAACAAATTAATCATCGCAACGTAGAACGAAGCCTGTAACCGTAGAACGACCAAGTAGCGAAGAGTGCTCAAGCGGACGAGTCAACGATCGTGTTTCAGAGACTCACCGAGGATAGAACTGTCAGCTCGTCGCAGGCTGTCCTCCCCGAAATTTGACAGCGCAGCGCCTCCGCTCACGAAATCAGAACCGTTTCACTTGACCGTCGCGGTCTCAGCTCTGCTGAGAGAACTCTGAGGCCGGTGTCGCGGCGCGGGGACACGCGTCAGCCTCGAAACGCCGCGGAACATCCGCAACGGAACCGTCCACTGGCTCGAAACGGAATCACACGTTTCCTGGAACACGCACCCGACGATCCGTCGTCGTCGTCGTCCGGAGGGAGACACAACCGATTTGACACTGTCAATTTGACAGCCTGTTTAGGGATCGACGTCGAGCGACGACGCACAGTCCGATCGGAGATTTCACCGTTGGCTTCTGTCACTCTTCTTCTCCCTCGTCAACTTTCTTTCTCTCTTACTCTGTTCCTATTCTGCGCTCTGTATCCGAGGTTCTCACTCGCTCGCTCACTCTCTTTCTCGCTCAGCCAGGTCGCCTCTCGGATCGCGACAATGTACTAGAAGCTGCAGCGGCACGCTGCACACCCAGGACGCACCACGCAAGTTCCAGCTGACGTCCTGGCGAATCGAAGAAGTGGGGAGGGGGCGCGCCACCACGGGCCACGGGGCTCGATCGCGGATTTAGATCGCACCACCGAGCCAGTACGCTGCACGACGAGCCTGCCGCCGCTACCTCGCCACACTCGAACCACCACACTCTCCTCTGATACTCTGTTTCGCCTTGGTGAGACGTTTCTAGTTCCCTAGTCCCGGACCTTGCGGTCTGCAACCGAATTTTCTTCGGTTATTCCAGGTGTAGGCTCTTCAGGATAAACTCACAAGCCTGTTGTCGCTGTTCAACTACCTTCAGACTGCTATTTTCACACCTGATAGTCTATTTCGCCTTGGTAAGACGTTTCCAGTTCATCAATCTTGGATTGATAGTGTCTAAAACTTGATCTTCTTCGTTCATTCCAGGTGTAAGCTGCTCGGAAAACGTCTCTTCGATTTTCCTGTTACACGTTGCCTGGCGAATTCGATCGTAACAGCTGGTGAAGTGTTGACGTTGTTACTCTTCTAGAAACCTCCCGTTCGATTTTCCCTAAACCTTCTTTTTAGACGTCAATGAGCCCCTCGCTGCAGGCACCCGGTTCGACGAGCGAATGTGCAGTCTTCACAGTAGTGACTGGCCCCTGGAAGGCTAGCAACCGGAGCGTCGTGTTAGAAGACGCGGATAGAGGTCCGTTGGATGATCATCAATGAAAGCAGACCGCATTGAGTAGTCGAAAAACACGTTTCATGGAGAGTATGATAGAAATTGGATATATCACAATTAAGAATAGAACTATACCAATAATTTCCAGCATATTTCCCTTTCCATGAACGTGTCACAATTTCCTCTCAATACTCACGTGGCGGAACGAAAGTGAAGTAACGTGGCATTTGTCAGAGATCATCGGGAAATCCGCACAAGCTGGTTGTTAGGAAGCTTGATGCAATTACGACGAATGTGTGCGCTCTAAGCGGCCAGGCACGTCCAAGTCGATGCCCGTACGGGCCACAGAGCTAGCAGCCCGGTCGCCAGAGCCTGGGTAGCGTGGTGGGGTGATTCGTGAGCGAAAATGGCCCCCCTGCTCCCCACTTTGCTCCAGCTCCGGCTCTCTGCTGCGCTCGTGAACGCGCCTGATGTCCTAGGACCACGGGAGGGGCCACTTCCCCCACTCGCCACTGACAAAGAATCGTCTGCTAACGAAAAGGTGGCAGAAGACTGCTAACGAACGCAGCTGGCATCAAGAACTTGGACTATAGCTCGCGATCTAGGCGACACGGCGGACGATGGTGGGGAATGCTTAGCGTCTTCGTTTCCCCGACGACCAGGGTAGGGGAGTTCTAGAGGTATAGAGCTAGTCGATGACCACGGGATGGCTCATCGACGATCACCATCGTCGACCCCTCCCTCCGACGGTCACGTGGCTGGAGGAGCAGATTATTCGGGAAGGGGGCGCGGTTCGAAGAGCTCGCGAACATCGGAGAAGCGACACTGAATGAACTCGTCGCTGACCCCGCGTCCTGTGGCACGGAGCCACAACCACTCGTCTATCACCACCCACTCGACTTCCTCTCTCTCTCTCTGGTCTGCAGAGGACTCCTGTCCAAGACGTTCCCCACTGACTTCAACGCGGAATTTATTGCCCCGCTTTTTCTGATGAAACTGTTTTATTGAATGGGTTCGATAGAGCTGAATTTACCCGGCTGCGAAATTTATTTACTACCAGCCTGTGGTCGGGGGTTTCAATTAACCCTTCAGGGACGACCTCTAGACACTCTATTGTCCCTGACGAATGCTCCAAGATCGTTGGAGCAATGAAAAATATTACAAAGTCCAAGTTACCAACATCTAGGCTTGATACATGGTAGAAGGCTCTAGGAATGATGACAAGTTTTGTCAGCCAGATTAGAAGACTTATGGTGTCAAACCCCGAGCAACAGCGCGTTCGTCTGAGACGTAGAACTTCGGTACATGCAAGACTGATTATTATATGAAAATGTGTAGGGCCAAGATAGGAAATAAAAAGCATCGGGGCGCTTCGCGACGCTCTACGTGCGAACCACCACGCGCATGCTGGTCTCGCGTGACGTCAGGAGGCGAAAAATCAATCCACCCTGCTCATCGTACTGTACAGTGCGGCAGGAGGGCCGTCTTGTAGCTAGCAGACCGACGAATTCTCTCGGACTAATTGATTGCCCCGCGATCGTTCGTTTAACTGTTTAAAATTCCACCATTTTAACTCTTTGCCTGCCGGAGAGCTATTAATAATAGAGGAGCTCCAACATCTTCTTTTATTTAACAGTCCCAAAAAAAGAATGCTTAAATTACTTATTGAATCATGAGTGAATCATAGATTTCTGGAAGCCAGTTAGACATTTATTCATTCTCACAAACTTGTGTCAAATTAACTCAGCCGTTTTGTTTCTTCGAGGATAGAAAACGAATAGGAAGAATTCATATTTATCTGATCAGGATGTTTACAGAATTTCGGATCGTCGCAAACTATTTTGCAGGCTGCTGTGTCAAATAGAGATTTCATAGATTAGAAGACCATAATCTTTGACAAACTTTTCCTTTGACAAGAGCCTAAAGAGTCGAGAAGAAATGAAGGAAAGACGAGAAACGATCAGAAGTCGAATTCGGAGTCGAACGAATCGAAACGATCGTTACGCAATCCCTTCGACGAGTAGTGTTTAAGCAATTATTAATTCGACTCTGAGTCGTGAAGAACGCACACACCCGTGTAATTGGCATAATTCTTACGTAATGAGAGGTCTGGGAGGAACACCCGGCGACGATCGTTTGTTTATATGCACGTACTACGTACCCGGCGACGGTGTCCAAAGCTTAGGCGAGCTTAGCGAGCTCGAGAAACTCGTGCTGCAATTTTATCGACCTTGTTTGTATCGCGGGAGATTTCCTCTGTACCGAAACTGCGACGCACTCTTTGCGTAGCGCGGAAATGTTCGCTGACGTTTCCTATCGAAGTTGCGCGCTTGGATTTCAGCGCTTAATTGAATGCTAACTTTTCTATTACAATCACAAAGTGAAACTCATCTCGAGTTAAACACTGAAAATTATTTGCACAGATTTATGGACGAGTTTTTGCGTTATTTTATCGAGTTACTGATCTCGCTTCTCATCTGGTAGACTCGTTCACGCGGGTAATCAATTTCTTATTAACTCCGGGACGAGCAATGAATTGTTCAAGTTCGTTCAGTTGAAACGTTCCAAGATTATCTCTCTGCGACTCGGACTGCGAAGGAAAATACGGGCTACCAATTAATGCAATTGCTCTAATTTCTCGAGTTCCTCGGTCTTTCATAGAATCTCGAGCAACAACGAGGTATTTAAACTATCAGCGAATGAAAAGTGAGCAAGTAGATCACAACTCGGGCTGATCAAACTGGAAGATTTGAGTCGCTCGATTAACCCATTGCTCTGCCGTATTCTTTACATCTACGACGATTAAAACTTCTTCGTCGTTCATAAACTGACATTTTCACTGTGAATTCTCTGCATTTATGACAAAACTGCGTTTTCTGCACTTATGATTAGTCGAGGAAATAGAGAAAGAATGGCTTACCGATTGTAGCAGGCAGCGCAATCGGTCTCCTCGCTCGCACGACGTCGTTCCACTAATGAAAAGAGGAAAATACGGCGCGTGTCTTCTCGTCTGCACCTTCGCATGATAATTGATAACGCTTGTTTTCCAACAGGTATGGACGCGTGATGGCCGATCAAATATTGTTGAATGACTGAACAGATGGGAACGGATACGCGCACGGCAGTTTCCAGCTAGTACACGAAGCAACGGCAACAAGAATCGCGAAATCGCGTATGCCACGGCCAGTCGAAAGGGATTCCGGGCAATGCTGTTGTTCCGTGGCCGGACTCGGACCACCATTAGCTTATCAAGTCGGTTAAACGGCCACGAAAGAGGACAGACACGCCGAACGAGCCTCTTAAGTGTCTGGAGGTGGTCGTGACTTGCAATTGCTAACTGAGCCGTTTACTGCGATTAACCATCTTCTGAATTTTTCGAGATTTCCCTGTCGAATCCCTTGATCGAGGCTTAGCTCTTTCAATTTAACAAATATTTCCGTAATAATTGGGCTTGATATCAGTAAATGTCGAAAATTCGAAAGACTGGCCCAATATATTGTTTTGCCAATTTTAGATATGTTTAAATGGTAGTATAAGTAATGGCTAATTCGAACTACAATCTCGCTCAGACGTTTTCGTATTTGTTGCGCGGACTATCGATTGCCGTTTAGATTCTTTGCGATGTTTTCCTATCTCGTACAACGCTTGCTGCGAATTACATTGGCTTCCTCTCGCCCGGCAGAGTTGAGATCTGCTTCGGGAAGCCTTGCAACGACGATGCAACAATGTTCGATGCGGGTCACACCTGCGTTTGACACGAATGGCGACTTCTCGAGGTCTTGTGCTTTGTTTCATTTGTTATAAGCTCCGATTAATCATCATTCCTAACATTGTTGAGTTCAATTAATAGTCTCTGTTGTGTCAATTTCATAGTTGAATCGATGGATTAATGAATTTTAGTTTCCCGCCGATTGAAATTCGAGAAACAGCGTCCACCGCCATCTTGCGGCTGATTTTGCAAACTTTTAGCGATAGGTCTGCGCCGTACGACTGGTTGCCTACACAAGGGTGAATAGAATAGAGATCACAGAAAAATGTAATTTGCTAGGCAATTTTAGTTCTTCTGTATTCTTTTAGTCTCTATTAATTAAAATAGCGTTATAAAGGATTAAAAAGGGCAATGTAAGAGCTATGGAGAAAATTGATTTAATTGGTTCGTTTAATCGATGTTCAGCTGCCTGAAGGAACCTTGTATCCCATCGAATTCTGTGATCAATCTCGACTTGGATCCTGGCAATCGAGCACTCTCGTCTGTTCGACTGAGCTTCTCCTCGCGCAGAAACCAATCCCTGTTCCTCTCTATCTTCTTCCTCCACGAATCTGCGAAATTAACAATCAATAAAAATGAAATTTAATTCTCAGTATATTAATTTGAAACGAATCTGTCGAACCGTTTAACTCTTCTAGAGTTCCAGCTTTGCCGCCCCATGCGTTAGGCAATATATCCTTGTCCATATAAGGATGCAGCTCTTCTCCGCCGCCAGTGTGAACACGAAACTACAATTGCCAAAAGATAAGACAGTCTCCCTTAAAAAAGCTTCCAATCAAACAAAACAGTTATTCTCAATATTAATCTCACTTTTTGAACGAGTTTCTCTTTCAGCAGAGGGTAGAATATGTGGAGGACATTCTCAACGAACACAGGAGCATGAAGAAAATGGACCCTGTGAAGCCTTAATGGCATACTGTCTTGCACCGCAAGCATCGACTTCCGAATGATGCTTTGTGTTGGGCTGCACTTTGAAAAATGCACTAAGCTGAACCCCTAAAAGTAATTCGGAGAACATTAGCTCACTTTACAGTAACACTTTAATTTTTGCTGAGATTAGAACGTGTGGAGGAAAATGGTACCTCGAGATCGATGACCATCACGTTCGACAGACAGCGTTCCTCCATCAATCGCATGTCCAGGACCATCAGGATCCTCTTGGTGATGTCCTGGATCGAGAAATTATCTATCGATGTATCCCTAAGTCGGAGAACAGTTACACGGTGCCCCTCCTCTGTCAGCGATGGCAGGACGAAGTAGTATCTGGTAGTAGAAGAACGCCAATTGATAATGAAATTCGCGAGCATAAATTTTCTAAGCTTCGTCCTAATATTTTATTCATTTAATTAGGATTATGGAACCAAGGGAATTAGAGAGAAGCTGAGAATGGATTACATGGAATCACAGCATCCTTGAACGTCCTTCGACAGCGGATCCCGCAGCGAGAAGAACTCGGGTAAGGCGGTGCGTACACTAAAGTATCGCTCCAAAATGACTTTGCACCTCTCGATGCTGTTCTTGCAGCCGAACAGAAATCTCTCGAGTCTTGCATCATCTGTAATCAATCGTTTCAAATCACTCTATAAATCGTCTATGTAATTGCAGTTTACGAGCGACGATCGTGTCATCACAATTATTTATCTCTGTTTACGATTAGAAGTAGTTAAAGGTAGTTACTAGAATTAGTTGGATCGAATATTAGGTAATAGAAGGATCTAACAGCTAATAGTTTTGTAGTAAAATAAGCTATCAGACCCATGTGAGCAGGCAGATGGGGCTGCTTCGACAGCCATTCTCTGAGCGCAGTTATGTCCTTCTTTATCATTTCCGGGTCCATCTGAACTTCTTCGTCGATGCGCTTTTGTTGCGCGACGGTTGGCGGCAACAGCGTCATCTCGGACTGCAAAGTGCATTTACTGTTTACTTTTGACTCGTCGATTATTTATTCTTCATTCCGGTTCGACGAAATTTTGCATTTCCAACTTTAGACAAACTCCATTAAAAATTAGAATGTTAAAACTGCTGAAGATCCTCAGATGAATGTATCCGTTTGTCAGCCTCGCACTGTCTTCCGCGAAAGTTCTAATGTCCACAGCATACTATCAGGTGACGGACCGATTCTCGAACGGAAGAGATTGCTATCACAGCCCGTTCAATATTGACATTGGTCGCGCAGCATCAGCGAACGTGTTTGCCAACCGAGTGGAGAACCTCCTCGAGGTTCCTTTAATTTCACGTTTGCTTAGCTTTGAGATATTTTTAAGAAATTGTCGATTACGTTCTCGCGTTGCGAAACTTATTATGCTAATACGCTCATAGTATCCCGAGGATCGTAATTAGTCAACACACGTTTGTTTGACAACCTTTTAATCACCAAATGGCTAGCAAAGTGAAGCACGCCCGCAAACATGATGGAGATCGCAGTATTTCCTCCCGTGATTAACATGATTATGCTGTAGAGAATTATTTTAGGTATGATCCGCGATCTTTCGGAGTTTTCGAGAATTTTGTAGGTTCTTACAAGCCTTCGGGGACCTCGGCAAATTTTTCCAGGTGTCTGAAGACTTGTAGGAGCTTCGGGAAATTTGTGAACGGTTGGAAGTGTATGATTTGTCTGTGACTGCGTTTCTAGTAAAATTTCTGTAAATTGTAAATGCTGGAAAGTGAAACAGCGATGCAAGAATTATGGTTGAAGGAAGTGAAGGACTTCGCACCTGACCAGAATTCGATGCCCGGTGCATCACTGCCAAATGTAGAGTGCATTCTCACGAGAAAATAGACGCCTGTCGGCTTTGCCATAGAAAGTATGCGACTCCGGATTGAGAAATCAGATGTTGTGGGCGAAACGATGGTGTACGTGAGCGAAATTGATTGGAGTACCGCGTGAACAACGAAGACGTAATATCAAAATTAAACGAAGAGTATCGAGGATGCATTTTATACTCTCAAATTAAAAAATAAAAATTCCATCGACGCTTTCAAATAAACTTACTTAAGCACAGAACAATTTTTAATTTTTTCCAAAATACATTTTCAAGATTGTTGAGGAGTTTCACTTACCGGAAAATAGAAGAATCGTCGGTATACTAATTGTAGGACTAACTCGGCCCAATTGTCACAAAATTGTAGTGTTTGGAAAAGGAGGATCGTGTGCGCAGTCTAAGGCGAACGTCTCCAAACTGCACCGCGTGTTCGATCGGCATTTCAATCTTGCCAGCACGATTCCACTCTTCCGGAGAACACGAGACACTCCGTACTCCCCACCATTCAACATCGCGCACAAGGTGGGCCGAGGAAAATGACCGAATACGTTATTTTCTCTGGTTTCGAACATGTCCTGGAGCATGCTCGATGTACCTAATCGTCGCATTATCGTGTACGTGAGCTGATTTCGGCTTTGGCACTTCCACGGTGGTCGTAATGAAACGGAGAACCTCGTGGGAACCTGTAGAAAACTTTCCCAACAGAAATAATTCTGCAGAGATCTGCCATTTTGAAATAACTGACCTTCTTCTAAACAAGTAGAGACTGTAATAATTAAAATAGCGGATTTGATGCATTCAGTAAAATGAGAGAGCATAATTTCAAGCAGTGGAAGTCTGGTCGATTATTATCGTTGGCTTCAACGATTAGAAAATGATAGCTAGGCGAACGGAAGTTGGCAACGCTCGACTGACAGCTCGCTAACACGCGACAGACCTCGCGGTTAGTTGAATTGTAAAAATTATCAGAAATGTTAGAGCGACAGAAAATTGGTTGAATCGCCACACACAGCTTGCGAAATGTTCGACTGTCTGGCCGCGTGCAACAACGTTTGCGTCACCTGCATCTGGTGCATGCTGCTCTCCACGTGGTGAGGATCAATCCCATCAGCGTTGCGCTAGATATTAACTAATTAAATACGTTCACAGTTATCCGAAGATAATCGGTGCTTTGGGAAGCAGTTCCAGGAAAGATGCGGGTGTCTCGGAAAACGACGCCAAAATTTACAGTCTTTTGGAATACAGGTTAGACGCGGTGAATGGCAAGGTTCCCTCTAATCCTGATGACCTGACGGACCCTGATTGCCGGAGGATAACTATACCTAGACCGCCGTCGAAGGAAACAATGTGAAATAAGATTAAGATAATGGACAGGATAATTGAAGTGTATTAAATATATTTTAATGGAATGTTGAACGCTACGGACGTGAGACGACAGGTTTCGAAACAAGATGGCCGAATATTAAATTCTAATTCTATCCGCCAAATGGTACTCAAATAAAACTGTGCTGACCTGTGTGTTGACTACTCCATTAATTCTATAAAATAGATTCCATCGAATAGAACGTTAGACCACGTTCAAGGTCGGAGGTGGAATGCTTCCAAACAATATGGCGTCAATGAAAGAGCTATACAACGTCTAGCTTATCAATGGGGATGACATCCTCGAGTCATCGCGAGGTGTCCAGAAGCGTAATGATGTCCACGGTGCCCATTCACAGTCCTCCGGAGGACCTCTCCTGAATGAAGAATTTTCAATGAAGTTCGCAAGGCTTGTGCAGGTTTCTCAGCGACAACGCGTGAAAGTGCACGAGTCAGCAATGCTACTCGTTCATTCATCCGGCGGACCAGCCGTGGAAAATTGCTTCGTTACGGCCAGATGAGCGGTCCTCGATCCTCGTTCCTTTCGAACGGCGATCGGCCGCGACCCTGCTGATCTTCAGTGACCGTCGCTGAGGATTGATGACGGCGACGGCTCTCCCGAGACCGCATTGTCGCCTCTCAAACCTACCTTGTAATTGCCCCTAACTCCTTCCCTTTCTATTGTCACTGCGCCTTGTAATGATGCCGAAGGACACCTCCGGAGGACGCCTAAGATCACAGAAAGATGTCCACGAAGTAGGTACACTTAGGTACCTGTTCCCAGTTCGTATAAATAATAAATAGCGAGACTTCTATAGATATCTGCCGTCTTAGGTAAGCGTAGATTAATTTACTGATTCGAGGCCTAAGCGAATGCATTGAAACTAGGAACTATAGCTAAACGATCATAATCTATTGTATTATCTGGAGAGTTCAAGAGTCCTTTTCTCTCGAAGAGCATAACTCACCCCCGATTAAATGGCGCAGGGACAAAGTAAAGACGTCAGAAGCTAAAAGAGAGGAGGCAAGTGGAACCAAGAGGGTACATAATCGCGGTTGTCGTGGGAGTTCATAAAGGTGTCGTTCCTAGCTGTGTGGTCGGGCCAGTCGGACAATGGTTCTGCGGCCAATAAATTCGGTGGTAGCCAGAGAAAGGACATGATCAGTCTCTGTGTACGGGAAATAGCGTGACACGTATGATCGCGGCGGTAGGTGGACATCTCACGACGATTTTTCCGGAGCCCGGTCGTAAAGAAAAGTTCTGCGGTCGCAGACTGAATGGGAGGACAAGTGACCGCGATATTATACGTGGGATCTCTCTCGTTCATGGGGATGAAAGGGAGGATCTTGACGCGCGCGCGGGGTGGACCGTCTTCGAGATTGAAAGAACCAGCGATAATTCATCAGGATGCTTCGGATACCCGGGATTTTCGCACGGTTCCTTCGGCAATCCTTCTTCCTTTCGGATTCTTCAGCGTGAGGAGTGTCGTGACTTTATTGTCGTCATTAGATCGATCCTTGCACGATTATAATGTTTCAAGGTGATATATGGCAGTGCCGTAACGGGGGCGCAAAACAAAGAATACCGATCCGGTTGAGGGTCGCCTGGACACTTTTCAAATCTTGCAAAAAAATTACGAACTCTCATTACGAAACACGTATCCAAATCTAGACATAGGATTAAGGATTTTCATAACAATGCCTGTAACAACAGCTTCCTGCAAACGTTTGTTTAGCAAATTAAAAATTGTAAAATCGTTCTACTATTGGACAAGAGCGATTAACAAACACGTCTATAATATCAATTGAAAAAGATGTTGCCAAAACATTAAATTACGATGATATAATAGATATATTTGCAAATGAAAAAACGAGAGAAATTACTTTATAAAATATGCTGAACTGCTTTATGGTTTTATTATATTATTTTAACATATACCTATGTTTTGTATTTCCTTTATTTTGTCGTCATTGAATATGAATAAAAATTTGTTCTTATTTAGGTTATAGATTATTTTCTTCATACAAATACCTTGACAAATACATTATTGCATATACAGGCAACTCATTTTGATGAGGTTAATAGTATTTAATATATTGCATTTTTAGTAAAATTTAACTTGTTAACTTTTTGATTATTGGGTTACGGGGAGGCGCGAGTTAGACACTTGCCACAGTCGCTTCATGCCCTCGTTACAGCACTGATGATAGGATACTAAGTTCGGGAGAAATGATGCACATTTAGATCGTTCTTCTCTAAATTTCGATGCATGCAACATCTCTCAAACAAATTGAGAGCCCGAAGACCCTTCTTTCAACGACTTCCGGTTGAAACGGTCGGTGTCTGAGAATTTGCACGTCCGCGGCTCGTTAATAACGTTAATCGCCGACAGGAGAATAAATGAATCGAAACGTTAGGTCGCTCGGCAGGTGGTGCGATCTCTAGGGGTGGTCCAGCCGCAGTTGCTTTGTTGCAGGGTGCAACCGCAGCCGAGTGACACCATCCATGGTAATATCATCATTATAATCATACAGATGCGCCACGCTAGGGATATCGAGATTCTGATATAATATTGCGGTTACGGTGGCTTTGTGCCACTTTGCGGTTGTCTCTCCTCTAAAGAGCTGCCAGAAGGACCCCCGTCGAGGGAAGGTATGCGTCTCTGCGGGGTTTGTCGGCCCCTGTCGACAGCTACCGTGATCTGAACACGTTTCCTGCACCGTTTCACCCTGTCTCACGTTTCCCTTCTTGATGCGTTACCTGCGAGTTACGCATATTGACGGGGGAAACGTTCTTAGTGCGAATCTGGGACAAATTGATGGTCCGGGCAGTCGGCGTCCGGGGAGTCGGTGAGCTGAGGGGATATCTACAATATCTAGGTGCTCGGTAGTGCACCAGCCATTTCTCGCACTACCTCCTTTTACACGAAACAACTTAGCCGTTTTTTAGAGGCTTATAACTCGGCACTGGAGGCAGATGCCGAGATGTAATTTCGTACACTTGTTAAATGCTATCATGTCTCAATATTGACAAAACATTAATCTTCCAACATTAGTAGGTTCCGAGATATAGAACCTCAAAAATCGCTTTTGTCACTGACTGACTGACAGATCATCAAAACCTTTTGGGTACATCGCATTGACCTACAAGCTTGAAATTTGATACATAGGTTCACCATAACAAACACTCAAAGGGATAATTATCAAAGTTTGAAATTTTACACCTTAAAGGGGTTGTATTGAAAAAAAACATTACGAAATAGGTACGTAGGATAGAACATAGCAGCATAACATACATAAGTATAAGTACGTTTTATTAGCTTCGAAGTCGCAACAAATACTGATGAAAAAAACAATCGCTCTAACGTAAACAAAAGAAACTGCACCGAGCATCGTCTATAGCGGCGGGGGGCAAACGGATCCGAGCGTCGCGTCGCCGGCAGAGCGTTAATCTTCGATACATGGAATTTGGATTTTGTCTTGCAGATTAGAAAAGGATATTTTTTTCTGATACCTACTGATAATTCATGAAATTTCAACAAAAATTGATGAAATCCCAACAAAAACATCCTGTAAACAGGAGCCAAGTTCCTACGGCCGTAAAAAGTTGTGAGATCAAACAAAATACGTCTGAGTTCGTTAGCTTAGAAATACCTCTTGCAATACTGAAAAAAGCGTTTGTAAAAATTAATTTAAAAGAACGAGGGCTGAATTATTCAAATTTGGCCGTTACTTTTTAAACCAATGGCCATGAAAGGTGTTAGGTAGCGGCCAAGTTTGAATAATTTAGCCCTCCATGTAACTCTTTAAAAATAAATTAGCGTTCTTTTACACTAATTTTTACAAACGCTTTTTTCAGTATTGCAAGAGGTATTGCTAAGCTAACGAACTTGGCCGTATTTTGTTTGATCTCACAACTTTTTACGGCCATAGGAACGTGGCTCCTGTTTACAGGATGTTTTTGTTGGGTTTAGTTTTCTGAATCAATATCGAGCTGATTTTGTCAATACAAACGCGATTTCCTCTCTGCACTGTATATTTTCGGTCGCACATTTTTTGGTGTCCCTGTATATTGAATTGTGCCGACCATCGCCTGTCACAAATTTCGCAATCGATCGCGCAGGACAGTATTCTTCTCCATCATCTGACATATCCAAATTTCCAGAGCCCATCTTAACCATTTAGGGGAAGTCGTGTTGGGGGAGAAGACGTGTGCTCGCGATCATGTTGGAACCTCTGATCGTCCTGACAGTCTTGAACTGTTTCTTCATGTTCAGCTCGACGGTGACGACTTGTGCGCTGTGGTAAACGCAACGATCTGTATCTCTAACCGTCTAAAGATCGAAGTTGTCGATATCTTTGAATAGATTCCACTTATCCGGCAACTATGTTCCAGGTGGCAGTATCGCACTCACCGTTGCTGTTTCAGAAGAGACCCCGCTAGTCAGGCTGCCAAGCACACACTATCAAAGCTGAAATCCGCCTACGCGAAGGTCTCGAAGAAGAATCTTTCGGAGAAAGCAAAGCCAGAAAATTCTAGCGACAATGGTCCTCTAAACGGAAACGGGAACAAAAATGGTATTAATCGCGAGAAATCGAACACTACGGTGCACCGTGATGGTAAAAGCAAAAAGAAGATGAAGGCGAAATCGAACTCGAAGAACTGGTTCAGGAACAGATCCCTTAGCGGTGATGCAACGGCCTCCTTGTGAGAACAACAATTTAGATGATTAGGATTATTCTAGAGCATGATTTTGACGATTTCATCGTTTAGATCAGAGACGTTGGGAAGCTGGGACGTTGAGGACAATGGCAGGATGTCGGAGGATACTGCGAGGATGTCGGAAGACACCACGAGGATGTCGGAAGCCTCGCAGACTGGTAACGAAGCTAAATCTGCGGTGGTGATGGAGTATTCGACTGTGCAGAAGATCGTGCAGATTCTTGACGACAATTCTGACCTAAACGCCACGAAGATGGCCATCAGAGACTTCAATGCTAGACATAATCCCGAGAGGAAGATACAGAACTCCAACTTCGAGCCGAGAATTATGCCTATTTACACAACTTTGCCACAAACTTGATCTAGTCACGAATAAATTTTACCATAATCTTTTAACGAAAGTCTGTGGAACAATTATTTTGAAAAATCCTAAGAAAAATAATAAGGATTGTATTTCGGGCAATTGTTCACGGTAGACCATTTTTATTGAATCATTTTCTAGTTTTCTTCTTGCACCGTTTCTTCTTCGGTTCGTCTTTCGAAATCTTCTTCAGTTTCTCCATCCCGTCGCACCGTCTCTCAGTAGCCCTCGGCACTTCCGGTTTCGGTTCCACAGGTGGAGGAGGTGGAGGAGGTGGTTGAGGTGTTCTGAGCTCTAGTTCGATATGTTTTTTCGGCTCCTCGACAGGTCCCGGCTTTTTCTTCACTCTCAACATGAACACATTCTCGTTTCCTTCCGTGACTCGATCAGTATGCACTTCCTGGCAGCAAGGACCATCCAAAACAGGATATATGGTGAACGTCCTGCACTTGTCGTCCCTGCTCCTACCCTCCTTGCATTGGCCAACCTTGGGAAGAATATTCAGAATGCATAAGATCAAATAAACACTTTTCCTGTAAAATTCAATTTCAATTAGTTAAGCATTCTTTGTGGGAAAATTGGGGTGGAGGTTCCAGAATTCGAATAAATACGTATTGGTCTACGTAATTTAATTTTCAGAACAACAGTGCTGTACTTCGTAATAGATGCCCTGGGGCTTGGAATTGGGGTCCTCCTTCTTTCCCAGCTGGGTCTTCGACTGGATTCGGAAGAGAATCTGATTGTTGGTGGGCCCCTTCAGTATCTTGGGCCCCTCTTTGCTAGTGGGCCTCTGTATTTCCACCATATCACAATCGCACGGTGGAATCCAATCTCCGAGCTTCTTAGATTTACCTTTCTCCCTCTCCATGCGAATGATCAGCTGATTGCCCACCATTTCCGTGCCGATTTCCCTAAAATACTTTGATTCCGCATCCTCCGAGCACTTCGGGGGTGAACAATCAGGTGGACAGGGTGGTGGGGGCATCGGCGGACAGGAGTACATCTTCTATGATTATGAATCTAGCAAAAAATATTTGTCGGCGTCTACAAAAGATTTCAACATATCTCTACCGAATTGTATGAATAAAGAAACAATAAATCAATGAATTGTGTTCTTTATTTTGCACAGTTGACAAAAAGCAACCATCCCTTGCACACTTTGGTGCAGGTCGGGTGCAGCTCCGGATTTGAGGAACTTGCCAAAAATAGAAATAAAAACTTCTCGACTACTACTTATTCTGTGTAAAAATATCTATTTTGTCAGTGTTCCCATTTTAACGTCAAGTCGGGGAGTGATCATTTTATGAACAGTCTTTCAGTAAGTACTTTTTATTAATTTTATTTCATTTACTCGAGGTTGGTAAAAATGGAGCTGCACCCTTCTCGCTGCAGTGTCCTCAGTTACAGTTAAAAGAGCAGGAATTTAGAGGACAATTCTTGGGTCCATTGTGCCGAAAGGTTAGCCGAGGGGTTGTTTGAAGAATCGATTGCGAGCAAGTTCAGACGTCAGACGAAACCGACCACCATGGCATCGATTCCACTAACCTAACTAAGAAAAACCCTCCACAATGTTGTACCCAAACCCTCAATTCCCCTCAAGAAACGAATAACACCAAGAGAAGATGATCGTCGCGACCAACCAATGTGGATGTCCTCCAAAGAAACAAGATCCGCCATGTTCTCCTTGTTGCGTGCCTAATCAGAGAGAGAAGAGCAAACCGGAGATTGGATGTTCTTCCTCGAAGAATCTAAAATCAATTCTGTCTCGTCCAAAAATCCAAGAGTCAAGCTGCTGTCCGATAAAACCTCCAGAACCAGAAAAGATCCAGGTCCGTAAGATACATTCTGAAATTGCAGCGCGTGGATTGCCTTACAAAGAGCTGGAGGCCATAATCAACGACAATAAACTGGTGTTAAGGACTCAGAAGGAGCCTCCGACAGAGGAATTCGATCCCCCCTGTGACTGCACTGAGGATCCTAGATCGAAGGTCATCAGAGAAGGAAAGGAACAGTCACAGATTTCCGACAATCGAACTTTGACGCTGTTCCCTCGAGATTCTAAAGTTGGGGAGGAAAATGGAACTAAACAGCGAACAGTTGAGGAACCACGGCCTCCTACAAGATCTTTGGAAGAGAATCCTAATATATTTCGCCTGAGAGTGAAGAAGACATCGAAGAATGGGCAAAATATTGATTTCGAGTTCCGAACTCCGCGTCCTTGGTCGGCGGAAATGATGGCGAAGCATGAGCAAGCTCTGCTCGAGGCGATCAAGTCCCAGGAATGCGAAACGAAGGAGGATAAAGATGAAGTCATTCAAGAGAAGAAGATGAAGAAGAAGAGGAGGAGAAGGTCTAGAAGCAGAAAGAAGAAGGACGAGTGCGGGGAGATCCTGGCTAAACCGCCTTGCGGACAGATTAAAAAGAGGAAGTCGGGCAATTGTTGATATTCCGTTGTTGTACAATATCCTGGACATAATAAACAGTACTCTGGTCATACTTAATTCACTTCCTAAGATATAATTATGTTTCAGATTTTTTATTCGGCTGAATTGATTTTTTAAAAAAATGTTTCTTCGATGTTACAAGAAATCAGAAGAAACGGTAGTTTCTCTGATTTTCGAGTCAATTATTATTAATTCCTGACAACACCAACTTCCGTAAAGATTCTGTGGGTGTCCCGAGGGCCATTCAAGCAATTTGCCTCGGACCAGGTAGAACCCCGAGGATCTATGGGATTTAACTCCCTGTTGATCGACGCGACAGGTGCCCAACGCGCCCCTTTCTGGGCGTAAATACCTTAATGCTCTCCTATTGATCCTTTTCGGGGGTGAATAGATCTCGAGAACCACTGTAACGGTCGTAAACCAACCGTTCCTCGAGTGTCTCGACTGGTTGCATAATTACCTGCAATTTACGACCTCCGCCGCTAACGAAGTGACTCGTTTTATTGGGGGCCGCTCCACGGAACTCGTGCCACCAATTTTACGGTGCCACAATCCTATGACCTGTGTTTTCCCGACTTGTTCCAGCTAAATGACTAAAACAGGTAGCGAGGAATATATCGCCAACCATTTTTCTCATGTGATAATCATTTCAGGACTGTCGAATTTCAAAGAGCAGAGATACAGTAAAGTCGCGTTTACTGTCCGCGATCGACTACGCGATCACTGTCCAGTGCCTACCCACTCCACTGTCATGCTGCTCTTTTCTATGTTCAGCTTTCTTTTGAACGCAGTCGCAGTCATAAAAAAATAATGTCGTAAACGCGACTTTACTGTATTGACAGTGTTATTAGCGAAGATGGTAGTAATATAAAATGTATCAGAAACCACTGCGTCCATTGAATGTTTATATTAGGAAAAGAAAATTACGCCAGCAAATCAACAAAAGCATGAAACGATAGAAGTATCGCGATATAAGATGACTCCAGCCCCAGATATGATTGAAGTGGAAGAATCCAGAGCTCGAGGGCCTCCTCCTCCGAAAATGATCCCAGGATCGGCACAATTAGGCAACCCCGGTGACCACTATTCTCCCATACTCGCAACACTTCGCTGTGAAAAACGTCGAGAATCTTCCGTGACTGGTTTTTCCCTCGCGATGAATGAACGACCCCGAAGAAAGAGATCTTGAAAAGTCTCTGGAGCGATTCTCACGACCGAGGAGCGAGGAGTCAGGTGCGTGGTTGAATGGATATCCATTCACTGTTGCATCGACCATCGGTGAACTGGCCATCCGCCCACCGGGGCCCCATTTTTTCGTGTCGGGGAATTAAGAGGAAAACGAAGCTGGAAGAAAAAAGGATCGTGAAGGAACGATATTTCTTGCGGGGCGTGTGACGTCGGATTCCGGGGGTGTTTTGGGGGGCCCGATAATCATAATCCTAGAATGGGAAAACTGTAATTCGGTGGACGAGCATCGTCGTCGGGTCTCCATTGTTGAGTGACACGGGTTGCTGCGATGATACTCTTGCTTTCTGGATTGGAATTAATGTCGGAATCGTATCGCAACAATTCTAGCCGAGCCAAATCTACATGGTCTTAGGACGAATTTTGCTATCGTCTAAACATTTCTTTACAGCACATCTACAGGTAAAACGAACAAGAATGTTACGGATAGAGAATATATTCCGTTCGTTTTCTCACAGTAATCTCTTCCAGATCGTCTCTGGCAGGAAGCGTCCTAGATAACCTTTCATATCATAGTTGAACCCTTTAATTTAGGACCGAGCTCTGGCTCCGATTTCATTAGAAGTGACAAAAACGAGAGTCTGGCCCTAAGCCCTAAGTCAGATTAGATTATGAACAGAGCATTCCATTCATTGTAGGGGTATATAAACCCTTAGATTCTTACTCTCGGGGGCTAGTACTTCGGTAGACACGTGTCGCGTCACGTCGTGCTGTATTTCGGAAAGTCAACTTTTAGCGAGATCGTGCTAGAGTACCTTTCGTATCAGAGTTAACCATATCGATTCCGCAAGTTCTGTGTAAAATCTATTAAGCAGTGTTAAAGTTGTTCTCGAGTCCCCCGCATTGCCAGTGCGTCAAATTCTTCTTTCTACCTTCTACATTCATTTCATTCGCGACAATTACACAATTGTACCACAGATTCTTATAGTTAGGATATATATGTGTTCTTTGGTAATTAGAGCAAATTTATTAAACCCATAATTATCGCCCAATATCCTAATCTAGTAATTGAACGTTCCCACATGATACAACCTTACTGCTCGGGTTGTATCAATTAGATTATATAAGTTACGAGGCCTACTAACTATCCTAGCGACTCCCTGATTACGCATCAGGTTCGTCCGCAACTTTCCAATTGTCCAAATAGAGATATTTCCTACCTAGTGGGTCCCCAGTTATACATTGGGTTCGTCCACGAAAACTATACCAATCTAGCGGCTCCCTGATTACGCATCAGGTTCGTCCGCATCCTAACAGCTCCCTAATTTCGCATCAAGTTCATCTGTGCTTTTATCGAACCTCCTAGCCCCAATTACGCATTGAATTCGTCCGCGCTGTTCTACAACCTCCTAGCAGCTCCCGGTTTCGTATCGGGTTCGTCTGCGCGTCGTTCCTCCCTGACTTCGCGTCAGGTTCGTTCTCGCTGTCTATATTCCCAGCGGCTCCCAAATTTCGCATTAAGTTCGTCCGCGTACCTTAACTAACAAATTGAGACCATATTCCTAGGGTAACAACCCTTCGCCGGCCACTCGTGCTGTTCGCGGCCCTGGCTCGTAACAAGAAGAAAAATGTCTAACAAAGTTTAGAGACTACAATCCTCTTTAGAAGACACATTTTCGATCGTTCAGTGGATTTTCTTGTGTCCCGCGATTTCCCGTGACTGTTCGCCGTCCAGTATCCCATCGTTACTTGCATTTATGGTTGTATCGCGTCTCCAGGAGCGACTGGATCCTCCCCGGGTGGTCCTGTATATCGGAATGTTTGCCCACGTCATTGTTGCGTCTCGGGCACTCGATCCCTGCCTCGTTTAAAAACCGTTTAGCCTCTAATAGCCGTCCCCGTCTAGGAAAACGAAGATTCAGGTGTCCGTCGACGGACCATCCTCGCGCTCACCGGGACATTTGGCACACCTGGGGCGCGTTGACTTCCTGATATATGGATCACCGTCGATCGCGCGAACGTCGAATTGTCCCCTGGATCGATTCAATAGCGGCTATCGGGACCCGTTCCGTCGCTGGACGAGGCGTATTAGGGGCTAAACATTTTGTAAACGGAGGAACCAGAGTTACGGGGCACCATGCTGGCTACCCTGTGCAACCCCCTGAATGCCGACGGACTGCGATCGTTATTACGAAACTTGCTTTTCATAGCTGATTTGTATGCCTGCGTCGATTCAACCTTGTTTAGAGAAATCAGTTAACTAAAAATTTGTTGATTTATTTATCGAGAAATCCTCCATCATTGATCCCCGATTCTCGAGAATCTATTAAACGTGTTCAGAGTCTGCAGAGTCCCGAAGAGTCTGGAAATGATATTCCGATTAGGACTTCATTTAAAGATGTGAGAAAAGAAGTTTAGCATAAATGGCATTCGTGGAAATGTACTTTATACAAGAGCAAGAAATGAAAGAAGAGGAATTGCCTCACGTGAAGATTTTGTTCGCAAGTTGTCGGCCGACGCGCAACGCGTTGAACCACGCGAAATAAAAGTAACGGTGTCCTCCCGCCGGGTGTTCTTCCTGCGCCCCCGAGTTCTCGCGTTCCTTTTAATAGTCACAAGTTATAAGAACGTCCACGGGGTGTCGAAAGGAGAATACGTTCTTTGGAGAAGGTTCCCGATGTTGTCGAGTAATAGCTGCGCGAACTGCTTCGCTTCTGCGACCTGGAAAATGATTTATCGTTTCAGAACACATTACGAAAGCATCTAGACCATTCAAATTGGTCATTTTTCAACAATTCTAAATTGCGTCGATTTTCGAGGGATTCTCGGCCAGTTTCTGTGTTTGAGAAGTATTTCAAGTTAATTTTGGTGTATTCTAATCTGGGGAAGTCACGCAGCAAGGGTTGTAAAGTGTCGGGTAACTCATTGTATTGCGGTCCAGTGCAAATATCGGGAGGGGTTAGTGCGCGCCTCCTCAAATCCCGGTATTAGTACGTCAAAGCTTACCTGTGTAATCCGAGATTAAGGGGCCTGAGGATCCCTGTAATCCTGGGCGCGTTTGTGCGATCGTTTAACCTCGGTATGTGGAGTCACAGCCACCCTCTTTGTCCGCCAGAGCTGGTAGGAAAACATAGACGTGGGCCCCCTGCGAAAGGCGAAACAAATTACGTTAAAATCGATTCAACAGAAATTGGAAGCCTTGCTGCAGGATCCGGGTAAATCCAAATTCCAAGAATTGTTTAACTCTTGCTTCGGACAATCAAGCAGTCTAAAGATACATCTACGAATAGCATATAATCAATTAATTTTATACGTACGTACTGTTATATCGCCAGTCTGCGCAAGAGCCAAAGAGGCATAAGGGAGGCTGAGGATGGGTAGAAGGGAGGCCACGCTGTCATATATCTGCGAATCGGTAGGGGGGTGTCAACGAGCTCGAACGAATGTCTCAGCGGGGTTGCTTCTCCCCATTACCGAAAATCTGCGTGTCCAAATGTGAGAATCGGACGCACTTAGTCCGTCGGGTTTTACCGAAGGTGCACGATGCACAAGCGGCAAGAACCTGCGAGGAAAATTTTCACGTTATTTTGACAGACACGAAAATTAATCTGCGTACAGAATATTCTTACCCCTGATGGATTAACTAATCACTTGACTGCAGACTTCGCAAACGTACAGCTCGAACGCTTAGAAAAATATTTTAGAAGCTAGTCTTCTGCTCGTAGTTGATTAAAATAGATGAAGACATTGCAAAAATAAATTTAGAATGCTCGCCAGAATGGTACTGGGATTAATCACCAAAGTAATTTAGAAGCAAGACGGTCGTGTAGGGGGAATTAATTGAATCTGAGTTTTTTCCTGGCCGCAATCTGGACACCGCCCCTGAGGGCGCTTTTCCCACCCCATGATCAACCGAAACATTTATGTATGCGACCGCAAGAACGTATTGTGTGATCGAAAGCGCAAAAAACTAGGAGAAGGGCTGAGATAGGCTTGCACGCGGTAACCGTCCCTTTCCGGGGGTTGCTAAAGGGCGCAACCCTCGTTCCCCCAAACCAGCCCTTCTGCGACAATGGTCCTGTACCATAGGGAGGGGACTCCCCATTCATCCTACGGGGGTTGCACATGCTTCTAGCGACGCCATCTTGCATTTAATTGAAGGAAAATGGTGGCCCTGCGACGCGACCCTTACGAAAAACAACAATATTCAATATTCTCTATGAATTTTTCAGAGCAAACTGTTGTCTAGCACCAGATATGTGCCCGTAATTATGAAAGTGGTCTAAGTCATATACATATTTCTAGTTTTACTAAATGAATTCCATATAAAGTTGAAATAACAAGCACTATCTAACGGTTCATTTCTGACAATGTCATAACAATTACATTAATTAACCCTTTGCACTCGGAGATATTTTAGCTCAAAAATTAAACATTTCTTCCGACCAAGAATATATCCATTCCCCACGATTGTTAAAATTTTATGGACATGAAATTTGTATAATACCTAAATGTTTAGTAATTGATTAGATACCTACACATTTAATAATGTAAACAATATTTTCCATGATGGTACAGCAATTTTTAGTGGCGCCTCCGAGTCGCCATACGAGTGCTAAGGGTTAATTTAGTTTAAAATAATGTGATGTGAAATAACTGACAAACTCATTTTCTTTTTAATTTCGACTTAAACCACTTTCATGATTATGGGCACATATAACCGAAATTGATTTAAATTTTCAATAGATTTAATTATACATATAAGAATCAAATATTGTGTACTGGGTTGGAACGAAAGTTCGCAGAATTTGTAAATTGAAATTGAAAGCTAAAATTCAGATGTTTATTCATAGATTTATTCAATAACATATTTTCCATACTGTTCTACTACTTTTTACCACTTTCGAGGTAACTTCTCGTGTTATTGAATAAACATATGAATAAATACCTTAACTTTATCTTCGATTCTTAATTTGAGAACGCTACGAACTTTCTTTCCAACCCAATATTATTGAAGAGATCTACTAGAGTCTACAATGTTTTGTGAAAAATGCTCAAGAAAATTTGTATAGTAGTAGATACACGTGTTTCAAAAATTCATAGAATGCATAGAATGAAGGAGGACGTTCAAAGAATGAGAATAGACAAGAATTAGTGTAAAAAGAGATAACAATTTATTCGTTATTTATAATATCATCTTCCCGCGAAGTTCTCGTGTACACATTCGTCAAATTCGAAAATATGTACATCGCGTGCGCGCAGTTTTCCGACTAGTATCAATATGGATGCCTATCGTCGAACGTACAGATAAAACTCTGTAAAAAATATAATGTCTCTCCAAACGTTTCATAAATTATTTGATCAAGGCAACCACGTTATCATTAAATTACTTAAATATAAACGGTATATATTGGGTTGTGCAAGAAAGTAATTTCGGTATTTTAAGGTGAATTAGAAACCGAATTTCTTCATTCAAGCGCGATGAACTACTATAATCAATCAAATATTTTCTTATTTATTCTATTTGGCAAAAGATCACCGAACAAAAGAGAACATATCTTGATTCATTTAATGATTTCTTATTCTTTCGAATAAGAAATTAAAAAATTGAGCTCTGTTTCACCTTAAAATACCGAGAGATTACTTTCTTGCTCACCCACAATACATATAAAGAATATAAATCTCTGCTATGCACGGTAAATACATATAAAAATATCTCTGGTCAATGTACACGCTTTGTAAAAATCTTCGTCGCTGTATTACAAAAATCTGCATTGCTATCTCACAAAAATCTGCATTGCTATCTTACAAAAATATATAAATGCATATTGCTATCTTATAAAAATATACATACATATGTATATATATATACAAATTGCTATCTTACAAAAATATATAAATGCAAATTGTGATCTGATAAAAATATACATACATATGTATATATATACAAATTGCTATCTTACAAAAATATATAATGAAAATATATCTTATGAAAATATACACATATATGTATATATATACAAATTTTGCTATCTTACAGAAATATATAAATGCAAATTGCTATCTTACAAAAATAACCGCGACTGAATCGCTGAGATCGTCAAATATGGAACACATATGGAGGAAACGGAGGTGCAGCGTGTCCTAGGGCGTACAAAGCTGCTGCGGACGTTGCGAATAGATCCCGATTTTCGTGTGTTCTGGTGTGCTTCTTTAGATGGTCCTTTCTGCCGAAGCATTTCCCGCAGATCGGACAGGCGTGTGGACGAAGTCCTGAGTGGATCCTTTTGTGTCTCGTTAATTCCTCGTTTCTGGTGAATGCTTTCTCGCAACCCTCCACGTCGCATTTGAATGGTCTCTCTCCTGTAATCGGGAAAACAAAAATGTCTTAGTCTCGTTGTCTGTTTCCAAATACATATTTATAAAAATTGCATTCTTCAAGAAATACGATCAATCATTTCCCTCCTGATCGCGCAGAAAAGTGAAAGAGACGGCTTTAGAATTCATAGCAACGAGCACCGAAATACGAAAATGCAACGGCTTCTAGAATCTCGCCGACGGCAGTTGATCGTTCGAATTCGAACGTCGGCGTAAATCACAGTTAGGGTTAACGATCACTGGCATCACAACATTCAACATAATCAGATTGAAAAACTTTATGATACGAAGGTGAAACTTACCGGTATGTATTCTGATGTGTCCCTTGAGCTGGCCGTTATTACTGAACGCGACGTCGCAGTGTTCGCATCGAAACCGCTTCGGTCTAAGCTTCTTCAATTGCTTCGCCGCTTCTTCTTGGCTCTGGATCATTCCGACAGCGTGTTCAATACTCAACGGATATTTTGCATCCGACGTCGCATCACCAGGATGCGCGTGATAGAACGGCTGCCGAAATTGTTGGATCACAGGCGGTGGCAAAACCGGCACTATCTCCATTGGCCAAATAACTGAACTAACGCTCAGCGAAGGATAGGACAACGTGTGGTAGAGTCCTGTTTGGTGAAGATAGTCCGCTGGCCACGACGTGCTGTCACTCTCCACATTGCCAACTAATAGATCCAGTGAAGAAGCCTTGACCGATGCTGCGCAGCCCGTCGCCTTCTCCGGTAACGTCCTCGAACAATCTTCGGGAGGTAACATGGAGGACGATCTCAGAGCTCCATCTGCTGACGTACATTCTCCGGACTGCATTCTGGTAAGGTTTTTAATAGTCCCAGTGATCGCGAGATTTTTGTCATTGTTCGAAACCGACAGTACGCAATTAGTGTTAGCGTGCCGTTTCATGTTCGTCCCGTTCTCCTTGTCACACGAGGCCGATGACAGATGTCCACCGTTAATACCGCGCTCGGCTAACCCGGTCAAGTGAAGTCCACTTCGATTACCGTCGCTCGTATTTTTCTTTGTTGCAGATTCCCCTGATCCTCTGCTACTCCAAGGCCTGAAGAATTCGTTATCCGAGATGTTCGGCATTGTCAACCAATTGATGGAGTACCAGAAAATGATAACAGCAGACTTGGCGATGTGTTATCGACTCGGGTTCAGCGATTGCGTACTGTCTTTACAGTCGCGATCCCATGAACTACTCCATTTGGCAGTGTCTGCGGAGCTACAGGATCTTGGAGCACTCGGGCTGCTCCTATGCGAAGGCTGCAATACCTTTGCTGCCCAGTAAAGATTTACCCCACGTTATATACCAGCGATGTTGACCCACCCTCTGGACGGGATTGGATCGGTTGGTGAATTGAGGGACACAGGAGAGTGGGTAAAGTCGCCCCTTCAGGAAGGGCAAAGGTGGGTTTTAGAAGGGCCTATCGAGGGCTCACCGCGCGATACGTAGCCCTTTTGTGTGGAATTAATCGCCACGACTGGGTCTGCGTCTCGTTATATTTATTTATAGCGAATGCAAAGTAGTCGCGGGAGCACATTAAAAACTGTGGGGTAAATCTATAATTGTGATACCAATTGTTTCTTTCGTACTAAAGTCCATCTCTCTTATTGTTACGTATTCACCACCGATCACAAGTTCCGCCCCGCGCTTGACGTCGGAATATTTTCGATACATAATTTTCATTATTATTGGTAGAACTTTGTCGTTGTCGCAGAATATCTATCAGCGGCAATCGACGCATTTGTATCGCGCGACGACGGAGTATTTTCCGTATATAATTTTAATACAGTTTGAAATGGCCAGAGTGCCAAATTCGTATCACATTTGTACAAATTTTAATATTCCTTTGGTAATTGCAGCGGACGTCGGAATAATTTTCCGTTAATCATTTTAATCTTTTGAGTGGACCACAGATACACATTGGAGCAACATAAGGCTCTGTTGTATCGATGCTGGGGGAAACAGTGGTGACATCAAAAGTACTTTTATTCTGTAGTAACTTTCTTTACCAAATATGATGTTGTTCTATCTTTTATATATACCGTTCCTCACAGTTAATTTCTTGATCGTCTCATACGAACCTGTGGTCCACTCTTGACAATTGTACAAATGTGATATCGTCACGCCCGCGTTAAAAACAGTCCGAACCATTTAAATCGTTTGATTTTGTATAGAGTGAAGAATTAATGTCATTATCTCGATCTTATTGGCAGTCGGTGTATAATAATATTCGGCTTCAGTTCAATAGCGACGGAAATTGTTGAAATTGTTACATGCGTGTGAAAAGCAGGACTGTACACAAATTATTTATATGTACTTTGTGATCGTTCCATTACCAGCGTCTGTGCCATCGCCGCATATATCACATCCCCAAACCTGTAAAGGCTGAATAACAATTATCTGCGCCGTGGCAAGCAATCTTTTCACATCTATGTCACGGAATTCGTCGCGAACTTTTTAACTTCAAGCTTGTAAAGGCCGATTATTATATTATTGCGCGCCAGCACCAAAGCGCGTTTACTATTGTACCAACACCTATGTCACCGCCATCGTCGCAAATGTGTTGGCCTCGAAATTATAAAGGCTGAATATAATAATTATAATTATTATATTATAATATAATATATACTATATAATTATTATAATAATATTATATATATATGTTATATTTCATATATTATACATATATTATATACATATATATTATAATATCATATATAATAATTATGATAATTATATTCAGCCTTTACAATAATTATTTGCGCCTATGCAAGTACACGTTTACTATTGTACCAACACCTATGTCACTACTAGCGTCATCGTCTTTAATTATTTCAAAAGAGTGACGAATGTATATTCTCTTCACTTTCACACATATCTTCTAAATTGTGCGGACTTGCGAGTAATGAATGGTCTCTGCACATGTTATTAATCACATAATTAAGACAACGATTCGGACTTTCATGTAATGATTACTTGCAGAATAAAAAGGGCAAGTAAGAAAATTGTCATAGTCAATGAAAACCCTTCCCATAGAGAATTATTATCGAACATACGAGCGAATGATATCGGTTGCGTTAGAGTAAGTAATAGTAAATTGTTTATACGCTTGATACGCGACGGATTCAAGCGGGAAGCACTTTTAACACAATGAAACGGACCGTCGCCGGTGCAACGGGTGTCCTCGCGTTCTCTATGGGGTATATACATTCTGCAGAAGTTACGAGGGTGGAGTTCGGTGGAAGCGCGTCTCGTTGATTTATTGTAACACTTCAAGTTAGGAGGCGACCCTCCGTTACACCACCTATTCCGTTTCAACCCCCGGTAGCAGATATTTCTCTCTTTTTCTTTCTTAGCCTCTATTCCTTTCTTTCTCGCACCCCGAAAACGGTGCCCTTCTGTCAAAACGATCCTGATACAAAACCGGCTCGGGGCCATTGATGCCTCCTCTCTATTTCTATTTCTATTTCTTTCTGTTTCGTATTATTTCTATCTTTTTCTCTCCCGCGCGCCCCTTTGCTAGCCCTCGCCGCGATCATCGCCAACTTTCGGCGGCCGGTTTGCCACGGATCGTCCCGTCTCAACGACGTTTACAAAACTTCACAATCTACTTGCACGCGCACACCAGAAAGGACGATTGCGAACAGAACTCTGCGAAGAAGCCGATCCGTCGCGTCGATCCGTGATTTTTGATATTTTTATGGTGGGATAGGGAATCCGCGAATCAGGTAGTCGCCCGTTTTTTCCATCTTGCGGAGAAAAAGTCGTGCGTTTTTCCATCTTGCGGAGAAAAAATTGTTTGTCTTTTTGTAGGTCAGCTCTCTAAAATAGCAGCGAAGAATCACAGACTTATAATAACCCAAAAACAATGTTGGGTCATTCCAGGCGAAGTCGGACAATTTTTGGAGTAATATTTCGAATTTTGTTGAAATTTGAATTTGTTGTTATCTTTAATGGCCTATAATCGAATCTCAAAGAATTTTGAAGAATCTTAAAAATTGTTGATTTTACAGATGTGTAAAAGAAAGTGCCACCCTTTTTTCACATTAAATCATGAGACTAGAACGGGCATGTCAAACACGCGGCTCGTCGACAAGGAATTTGCCGCCCCGAAAAACTTTAAAATTAACTGTTCATGACAATTTATAGGTTTCCATTCCAAATTCTACCTTTTGCAAATCAATTTCACCTTTCTGCAGATCAATTTCACCCTTCTGCAAATCAAATTCATCCATTAAGAATATTTCAAATTAATTATTTATTTATTTCGATTAAATTATGTATTAATTATATATATATATTATTTTTTATTAATTCTATATTACTCAATACGCTCCAATAAATGTGTACTTCCATTTCTAAAATTTATTAATCAGAAAATGACTACAATGAAATATGCATATCTATCTACAACAGATTTCGCACATTACAAAGTTAATGAATTGGTAATTACTTTTAAACAAGTATTTGATGTAAATCTTTGCAATTTCTAACAATTGATTTACAGTTGATCTGATTTTATTTACAAAAACTTACTTAAAACTTCTTTATTTGTAAAAGATTGAATTTGATTTGCAAAAGGGTGAAATTAATTTTGCAGAAGGGTGAAACTGATCTGTGAAAGTATCTACTAAAGATGTAGCGTTTGAAAAGAATGTTTTCCTCACCATTTATTTTACAATTGTTTTAAACAAATGCAGTGCTTTCATAGTGGAGCGCTTTTTAAAAAATTGAAAAAATGGCGATATAGTCCCAAGTGTCTCCTTCATGAACCTGTAATTTAAAAGATGGACATTTTAAGATTGGCGAAATTAAAATTACTTGAAGTAAACGCTGTACAGCGATATACAGCCTCGGACGGCCGAACACAGTGGGCTGGATCGAGAAAGGTAACATTTTACTATAACTCTTGAACCATAAGAAATTCGGGATGAAATTTGCACTAAAATTGATTGAAAAAAATTATTCCTATATACTGATAATTACCGTCAAAAACATACGTTAAATAAATACGATAAATGAGCCGTTTATTCCTAAAGTGGCCTAAGTCCATTTAAGTTTAAATTGAGGTATTTAAAAGTTTGCGCGTTTCAATGAAATTAAAAATATACGTATAGGATACCAATGTATCACACTCCTTAAGTGTATCTAAGAGAGTTAAATTTACAATTCGTATTAAAATAATAGCAATTATTAATGTGTCTTCTTACCAAGACAGGACTTAGGCCATTTTCAAAATTAACAACTAGTTTTGTCATAAAATTTTAAACAGCCCAAGTCCATTCGATATAATTTAAAATGCTTCAAATTGAAAAAACAATGTTCAAGTTTAATTCAGGAAATCTTGTAACTATATAAATTACATAACAATTTACTCTTCATTTACGTTTTGTGTATGCGGGAGGGATTTGAAGAAGTCATGGTGCTCCGGTGATACATATCGTAGAAAGTCCATCGTATCCTTGTATTTCGCTGTTGTAATTTGTCTAATATTTTTATAAAGTGGTTTCATTACAATATTTTCGAATTTTCTTGGTCTACCCCGACGTGGAAATAAATTCAGAATTTTAAACTCTGCATCCTCATCCATTGATATCTTACAGACAATTTTATATGGTTCATTTCTCAAGAAACGCATCCAGCATATTTCTAACCAATTTATTATTTCTCCGTTAGAATTCTTTACCCTTTTAAAAATTGCATCCTCCAAAAATCTTGTCGATATGAAATCCTCTTGTTTCATTTCATTTAAAATAAAGTTATTACCTTCCCGGCACTTCTTGATAACATTATTATAATTTTGGAGGACAAACAGTAAATTATTTTTCTTTAATGACATTTCTACGACGCCAAAATCTCTGTCATTCGGTGAAAACGAACGCCCTGATACTAAGAATTTATGGTCTATCAAACAACTGACAAATGGACTTAGGCCACTTACAATATAAAAATTTGTATAATTCTATTAACCAGCTAATTTCCTTTTTACAAAATTAGTGTGATTCAGAATGAAAAGATAACGTAGAAATGTAAATATTAAAATTGCTAGCTTGATTATTCTCGTAAATGTACTTAGGCCACTTTCAAAATAAACGGCTTAAATATCGTATAAAATTAAAAATTGTTTACTTCTTACTTATTTAGTACTTTTCCAGATAATTTGAATCGCCGATGTCTTTGGTTATAAAATTCTCTGTATGTCTTGACATTTATTCTTCATATTATGAATATTTCAAGAAATACGAAGAAATTTACAACCGAAGACATCGGTGATTGATATTATCTGGAAAAGTACTAAATAAGTAACAAGTAAACAATTTTAAATTTTATTTTAGGATAATAGAATTTAAACAGTAAATTAAAAAATGATTACGACAAATATATATATGTATTACGATAATTATCAGTAGATGGGAATAATTTTTTAATGAATTTTAGTGCAAATTTCATCCCGATATCTCTTATGGTTCAAGAGTTATAGTAAAATGTCACCAAATGTTCGTAATATGAAGAATGAATGTTAAGAAACACAGAGAATTTTATAACCAAATAAAACTATATCGATAATCACTGAAAACTTTCATCGGTTTGTCAGTTTTAGTCTTAGAAAAAGGGTGACACGTCTGTAAAATCAACAATTTTTAGATTATCGAAAAATCCTTTGAGATTCGTTCATAGATTATTAAAGACTACAACATAGTCAATTTGAACAAAATCCAAAACATTACTCCAAAAGAAGTGTCTGATTTCGCGTGGAATGATCCTGTTACAATAATTAAATAATCATTTCCGTTCACAGCTCCGTAGGTTTTCCTATACAGATAAAATATTTTGCGGAAAAGACATAATTTGCTTTCTGTAGGTTACTGTAACAACAGTTTATGAATTTGTATAGAATATTTGAACGCGTTATTTGAGCAAGACCTTGTCCACGATCGTGTAAATATTTGTACAGACGAGCACAAGCGAGAGTATCCTTGCGAACTGCGACAATTTACTTTTCTTATTTGACTTTCGTTTTGAACGTCGCTTTGTCGTTAGAAATAAAGCATTGCAAATATACTTCGAACTATAACAATACATACATTTACGTTTATCAGACGAATGCATCATTTAATTTATAATCACATTTTTACTAGGTCTAAAAGAATTCTAGGTTTTACAAAACAGTCTATCAATCGTCCGAAATTATTTTCCTCGAAGTTACAAAATAGCAGAACTACTTTTATCAACCACTCTGCTTCTAAATTTGCATTTCTTTTATCCCTGTTATTTTTACTAGATCCAGAGAAATTCTGAGTTCAACCAAGTCTAAAAATCGCAGAGATTCTTTCTATTTCCCCCGTACAATAGATTTCAAACGCTATCCGCGCAAATCCTCGGAATCCACAGAAAGAATTAGTCGTTTCCAGTATTTCTCTCGAAATTCGTTCAGAGAGAGAGAGAGAACGCAGGAAGCTCGATCAGAAGAAACAAGAATCCTTTCAACATGGCGAGCAGAAAACGCAACCGTTCTGTCGCTAAATTTTGATGGATGGGTTGATCTACCGAAAGTTTACCGTCGTGGATCCCTCGATCCGTCTTACTTTTCATTTTAGACGTCATAACAACGAGTTTTAGCCACCGAGGGCCTGGTTTTGTGTAGAAATTTGTTCTATTCGCTTCCGTTCGTCTCTTAGAATTAGAAACCGTTTGACGCAAGGAGGACCGCAAAAAATCTTTTAAACAAATTTCGGCAATCTCCAGAGCCCGGAACTGGCAAAATTTCAATAGGAAACTTTAATAAATGTACCCATCATTGTGAACGTGGTCCAAGTCATACATTTCTTGTTTTGAGATATTTAAAGGAGAAGTAAATTAAATATAATTCCATGCTTCTATTAATTTTTTTATGCAACAATCCAATCTGCAATCAGCCAACCATTATCCTTAAATAAAAGTAGAATGAAGAAGGAAAACATAAATAGCAACAGAACAGCTTGTTCTTCCTCTTTGCTGTATATGTATAATTTTGCATTTGAACTATTGTAGAATACCGTTTCGTATCTGTTCGCAACGTGCGAATTGTCGGCCTGCGAGCATAATAAGCGATAACATTGGAACGTCTTGTTGTCAAAACTGTGATATACACGCACCGGTCCGCACGTATATTCCTTTACAAAAACGGGATTGAATTTATTCGAATTCCATAGAATTTTAATCGAATAACGAAGTATAATTTCTCAAGAAAATATTTCTATAACTTCACGAATTGTAAAAGATGAAATCTTGTATAACCAGTAGTCAGAGTTGGGCATTAATCGATTAAAATTTTAATCAAGATTGATTGATTAATGTGTACGATTAAAAAAGGTAATCATAGAAAAATCGACGATTGTTTCAATCGATTGATGAAGTTAATCGAAATAACGATTGATCGTTGATTAAAAAAGAAATCATCGAAAAATCGGAGACTGATTCAATCGATTGATAAAGTTAATCGTCAATCGTTGAGTAAAAAGAGAAATCATAGAAAAAAACATAAAAGCACATAAACATAGTTTGTATTATAGACCAACAACATACATCAACTAAGTTTACATTGTTTTCAGTATTCACATAGTTTTGATTCCGTATTTCGTTTCGAAATTTCAGCAATTAATCATTAATCAATTATCCGATTGACGATTACAATTGAATGGAATGTAATCGTTAATCACAATTAACGACTAAAGTAGAAATTTAACCGTTATTCCCAATTAACGATTAATAAGTATTTAACCGTTAACCGCAATTTTAACGATTAATAAATATTTAATCGTTAACCGCAATTAACGATTAATAAGTATTTCATCGTTAAGCCGTAATTAACGACTACACTAGGAGATTAATTGTTAACTGCGATTAACGATTGAAGTAGAAAATTCGTCAATCGTTGATTAAATTTTTGCCCAACTCTGCCAGTAGCACTAATACATATCAAGAAATTGTAAATGCGGACTAGGTATACATGTATACTGTCTTGAAGGAATTGGGACAAACTTGGCGAAACAATGGCCTTTCAGATAAACCGGGAATGCTCGCTCGACGCGAAATTTTCGAGGCTCGGTGTTTCCCACAGGTAAATCTGGAGCAATTATGTATGCTGCGGCCGAGCGAATTCGCCTATTTCGGAGTGATCCTTTATGGCCGTATTATAACGAAGGATTAATCGTCACAGACTAATTATCGAAAAATTTTTTTATAACTTTATTTAATATTTTAGCCAGATTTGATTTACATGTTCTCTACATTAGAAAACATTAGTAAGTACCATTTTGATGTCATAATATGTGTAGGTGCTTTATAACAAAAAATCCTGCATCTCCAAATTTGAGAAAGTGTCAGGTGATTTATAGACGGGAATGTAGTAAGATTGGAAGTTATATAAATGAATAAATAGATGTAAAATAATATAGTCTTTCTTTCCTAGCACTTTCTAGACGTTTCGAATCGTCGTGCCGCGTCGCGTCGTTGACTTTCAGATACCGGACAAATAACAAAAGATGTAATTGTGGTCAGCAATGTCAACGTAAAAAGCATTTTTTTTCTATGTCCTAGACTTGACCGAACGCTTCATCGACTTATTAAAAAAAACCGAACAACGATGCCTCGTCAGATCGTCTTGTGCTTCTGTCAATGTCGAATGACGAATCGACGGTTTTTCTAGCATTTTGCCCCGATTCCACAAAAACCATATTTTTCTTTGGGAAAACGATGGACAGGCTAGCACGTGGACGATTAAAATTGAAGGATCACACGTTCGAGTGTTTGTTGAACAATGGGGAAACAAATTTCTGATCGCGACTCGCGTGATCCATCACGGGTGAAAGGAAGCAATGAATATGACGTATTACGCCTCTTATTTTGCTATTGTATGCTTCTAATATCCCGCCCGTAGTAATACAATTAATAATAATTAAACTGCGGATCTCAAGCGTTTATGATAAAACTAAATAGTGCAGAGCTTTTTATAAAAGTTGTTTATTACCATTTATTTCTGTTTGTTAACATGCCTTGTTTTGAATATCTTGGCAACAGCCAATAGATTATAAGTAGACTGCGGATCTTTATGCATTTATGAAGAAATTGGTTTTGTGGGTGAAATATAAAACAGTAAAAGATTAGACAAATTATTTAAGAATACTGCAATGTTATTTTTAATGTAACGAAGTCATTAAGAGGTGAAATCAATTTTTATTCTATTCCTGCTTCCCACAATAAATGCGGAACATTTTTATTTTGCATAAAGATCCGCAGTCTAATTATAAGCTGTTACAGTTTGGCCATGTATTATAAACTATTAAAGTAAAAACGGAAGAAACATCGGAATAATTTTGGGTGAAAGGATCAAAAGATGACCAGTTAAGAAAAATTCTCCGCGTAAATAATAGTAAATGTCTTTTATGAATATACTTTTAATATGAGAAACTATATTTATCTATCGCGCCTTTTTCGGAAGAGTATTACGTCCAGAAACATTATTTTCCTGAAAAATTACTGGAACCTTCACCATCATATTTACTGTTATATCATTTGCAACTGTATTTCCGCGATGTCTGCGAGTTTCACACGGTGCGTCGGATACAAGCGTCGCGACGTCGTGTGCAATCCTCGGTACACGGTTGGACGGTTGTCGAAACCCCCTGGTTGCACCGTGGTAGTCGAGGGGTAAGCCATGGCAAGCCCCATAATAGCCCTCGACCGAATCCCACCCTCCGGTAAGCAGAAAAGCTCTGGAAAGTGTGCACGACCGCAAGAGTCACCGCCCCTCGCATGGCGGCCCAAAATTTGATTATGCCCCTTCCACGCGAATGAACCCAACGGGATTCATCGGTCCGGTACCCGTCAATGATTTATGCTATTTTTTCACCCCCTTTGCCCCGCTACCACCCGGACAAGTTGTCTTTGTCATCGTACGACGACGGAAACGCGCGATCCTCATCTGCGTGCGTGCGGTTTGCTCCTCGGGGGATGATGGTGAGAATCTCGACGATCTCGATGACTTCTGCGGGGGTGGATAACTTAGTTACTGAATCGTGTTCAACGAACTAATCGTCCAACATTTACCACAAAATGTTTTTCAACAATTACCACCGCCTAATCTTTGCGCCAGACTGTCCAATATTCGCCGCGTTGCAATTGCAGCCTAAACTGCAGTCGAGACTGCAATGAGCCACTTTGAGGATCTCTAGCGATTCTCCGTGTCGATCAGCGACGCTATCGAGCATCAGAAACGGTTTATATCACCGGCCATTAATCAAAAGGGCCAGCAACTTCCACGCGAGTGGCTTCTTCATTGAGCAGAGGACACGGGGATAGATAGATCCTATAAAAGATCGCTCTGCCAGATGGCCCGTGCCCACAGCAAGAAGAGAGGCGCGTCTCCCCGTCTCTCTTCCCATTATTCTTCTGAAATTTTACCTTTTCCCTTCTCCGTTCCGCAGTGTTAGAACACCGCGACGCGACGTCTTCCCCGATTTTTCCGACGCGTAAACCTACGGCGTGCACGCGCGGTCTGCGGTTTCACAATGGCTCTCTTTGGACACGGGCTCTTAGACAGAAATCTCCTTTCCCAAAAGTAGGATTTATTCATCTTTTTACCGAAAGTTTCACCGAGACTGGCCCATGCTATTTTTCATAACACAATCGGCTTTGTCTTTTTACATGTTTCTCGATTTGGTTTCTATATGTCATTTTTGTCATAAATGCATAAAATCCATCATTCTATCACAGAAAGTACCAATGTGCAACCATCAGCGGCTCATAGTGCGAAAATAGCATTGTAGTGCTTTGCCGAAACGATGCAAGGATGCAGCTGCATCTCGTCGTCGGCGCTTTGACGCCGAATAAACGGTCCCACACAATCGGGAAACAGCTTCCCGACTGCGAATGCCGGTCACTATCGTGAATTAGCATGTCCTGACAACCCTTTCGGCCAAGTGCACCATGCAAATTCAACTGCGGGACGTCCCTTTTCAGCCAGAAATCGTTTCGTCGTCTCCTATGTCACGCTCGGACGCCTACGCGCAAAATGGTGCCGCGTGGAAAATTCTGCAAACGTGTGGCGAATCAATCGTCACGCTGGAATCGCGAATTCTTGGTCGAAAGTGGCGAGAAATTACCGGGAAACCTGCGGAAAACATTGTCAAATATGTTCTGCCTTCTCCTATTGTAAAACCATAATTCTAAACGATATTGTCTACTATACATATAGGGTGATTCTGGGAACTGGGACAAGTTACTCCTATAAAAAAATGATAGAGGAAAAAATCATGTCATAATATGTCCTAACTTTTTCTATTTTCTATTATTTTTCTATTTTTACTTAAAAAAAGAGCAGTAACTTGTCCCAGTTCCCAGAATCACCTTGTATAATGAATTTTTTGTCTTCTTCGCATCGACAAGTCGGCAATTCTGACACGCAAAATCGTAATACCGTTCGTCCGAGACCCTAAATCCAACCATCGTCTCCGAAGACGCGTCATAAAGCTATTTATAACAGTTTACACGTCGGTCGTCCTTTAATCCACGTCAAGGTAACGAAAAACGTGTCCCCGCGTATTTAGTAACGGTGTGTCAGCACGAAAATGCGGGGACAACAGTCGGCCAGGTATTACGGTGCTAAGGCGAGCCACTCCATAAATTCGCCATGGTTTTTCACGATGGCTAAGCGGTCGGGGTACCTCTATCCGAGGTTGCCCCGTGGAAATTAAGGGAAACGGGTGGGCTGTCGCGTAGCAAATCGCGCGATTTTCCGTGAACCTCCCCTTGAGGATTATTGTATTGGGAAACGCACCATCAAGTACAATTTAATCTTCTCCGCCCTAACCACACGAAGACAGCCGACGAATATTCACTGCTGAGGGGTTGCGAAATTCCTCCCCTTTCACCCAAAATAAAATTATTATTATTAAGCTACAGTAGGAGAACAATTTCATCTAAATTTTTACATGAACAGCATCGTGATTGATATTAAACTGCATTGCTAGCACAGTGGTTAATAAAAGTCATACAGAATGGTCCTCCTGCCACATCTCCACAATTTTTGATAGCCTATTGATAATCCCAATTTCAGTGACCTTCTCAGCCCTAAGCACTTGGGTCTCAGCAGATAATCTCAGAAGAGAGCGTCAAGGCTTTACATGGGGATGTAATGCAGCGTTCCTAGGAAATACAGAAAGTACTTGACCAGAGAAAAGTCAGCATCTCGACAATAGGCGACACGAGCCACGCCCAAGTGCCGATGATCGACAAAACGATCCGATTTTCCTCGGCCCGGGGAAAACAGCGGCTTCGCAATGGGGCCAAGGGGGATTGAGGAAGGCGGCAAGGTGTTGCCGATGGGGTATCTGCGAGCTCTCCTTTTGCCACGAGTAAATTTGACGTTGGCCAAATAAACACATTGAGTGCCGGCGACGTTTGAAGTGGTCCCCGTTGACAGGACCGTGAACATCGGCCGCGATTGTTCCGCCGCTGGCTGGCGGCTTCCCTTTTACAGAGGGTCGTTTGCCCTCGTTTCCGACTCTCCTTTTTCATCCCCTCTCATAGTCGGTGTGTGACTCCTGTCGGGAAAATCAGGATCATTCTACGCGCGTTCCATCAGCAAAAGGAACGAGCTCACCTCAAAGGAGCCCGCTCACTATTATCTTCATTCTTCGGCCCCAAGTCCTTGCGGTGACTGCCGCGGAACTCCTCGATGCCATAGTCTTCGACACTTGTTGCCGAAGACGACTTTATGCGAGCCTGTCGAACATGCTTTCTAAAAAAATGTGGGGATGTTTTTTTTCAAAAGATTGTGATAGACTTTGGGAAGGGTTGCTCGAGCTTACTTCTGTGGGATAGAGAAAATAGCCAACGCCGAGTATAAGGGTATCCTGATTTTTCATTTCCGAAAAATCGATTTTTCTTTTTTTCCTAAAAATTCGCACAAAAACAACCTCGTACAGTCGCTGAGAAGAATAAGAGACCGCCGTTTGCCTTGAAATAAGGATGAGGACTATTTCAATCTGTATAAAATGTTATTTTAGTAAAAGATAAATAGCGGTCTCTAATTTTCATCAACCACCGAACAGTAAATAAGTCGGCTTACTTAAAATAATAAAGAATACAATTGAGTTGATTACTGAAGAATTTAATCATTTTCCGTAAACATACATAAGTAGACTGCGGATCTTTATGCAAAATAAAAAATGTTTGCATTGATTGCAAGACACAGAAGCGGAACAAAAATTTCTTTCTTCTTTTAATTATCTGATTACGCCTAAACCAATACGCTGATGTATTTAAATCTTTTTTATATGTCCATTGCTTCAAATTGTGCTTGTCTATTTTCATCGTAAATGCATAAATCCGCAGTCTATACACAAGCTTCATTTCGCTCTCCATTGGCTGCGCCAAAGTGATTTGAACGTTGTACAACGTTGTAAGCTGTTGGTGCCCCGATCCAGTGCACCATCGTCGATAAATAAAAAAAAAATGTTTAGACGATGACGTGCTCAATTTTAAAAGAAAAATTGAGTTAGTGTTAAAACTCGCCGATACCGGCTACCGGGATCTACGTTTCACCGTGAGTCTTTGAATGTATTTTCAGTGTTGTACGGTTGATGAATGTTTTTGAGCAAATGGGACAGGGGTGTGTACGCGGCTCATGAGACTTCAAGTGTTCGCTGAGGTGTGCATTCGTTACGAAGTGCTTCTGGCACGTATTGCACTTCTTCTCTTCTTCGTTGTCTTCTTCTAGATGCGTTCTCGTGTGCCTATCAACCTCGCCTACGTTGTCGAATTCCATGGAACAGACTCTGCAACTGAATTTCACGGCTCGTAGGATGCCTATCTGACTACCAGTTAAAGGATTTGGAACTGGGAATATTTTGTTGGTGTCGGTAATGCTGCACCTTAAGTCTTCTTTCTTCTTGTGAGAGTTTATGTGGTTCCTGAAAAAATATCTATCAGTCGCAAAGAATTCGCAAATATGGAATGTCTAGTAAAAGGGCGTATTTTACATATTGTAAAACAAGAAGACATAGAAACAACACGTTGCCCTCGTTGTATGGAAAAGTCCATTTCAGAAAATTTGTAATATACACCTTTCTTTCAGACATTAATTCAATTATTTTCTTTTTTGAAAACTACCTATAAGCTTGCTCGTTTCTAAAGGTTATGTTGCAGCTGACACAACGGTAGTCTTGCTGTTGAGGTACTTGTTGCGTTAAAGGCGGCGCAGTGACTTGTAAAATCGTGTTTTGCAGTTTAATCGCCGGGTGAACTATTAAACAGTGCTTCCTTACATCCTCCACCAATTTGAAGGTTTCTGTACACTGGTGGCATTTATAACGATTAACCGGATCCGAGCTAGAATGCAGCTTCATGTGTTTCTCGTAGGCTATTTGCGAGCTACATTCCGTTTGACACATATCACATATAAAATGGGTCTTGGTGTGGTTGTTCAGGGACTGTGACGATGAGAAGGCTTTTTTACATATGGTACAGGTGTTCTTCTCTCCTAGATTCTCCGATTTCTTTATCACATAGTACTTATCGCAGTGTTCACACTGGAAAGCTGGCTTCGAATCATAAATAGACTTCTTTAATTTACAACCACCCTTCGCGCAGACTGCCTTTCTAGTACTTTTCGGCGAAAACTGATCATTTTGGTCTATATCGTTCATAGTCTTAGATAGCTCTTGCTTCTCCTTCTTTAATTCTGCTAGTGTCATGAGTTTTTTCGATCTAGGACATGGTTTACCATGTATTTTGTCTATCTGTATACTTAGTCGGTACTGCTTCTTTCCCCTTTTTACAGTTTGGCATTCTGAATTTAAAAGAGCAGACCCGTTCATCGAAACTTCATTCTCTATACCCATCTTGTCCTTCCCATGCATCTCCTTTGCCTGTAAAACCATATTTCATAAGTATAATAAATATTTTTTTAATTACTTATTGACACTTAATATTACATAATAGCCTGTAGATAATGCGTCAACAAAGTAGTAGAATCATTTACATTTTTTATTAACTGAGTGCAAGGACTTTGCGGCGGTGTCACTAAACTGTGCGAATCGTTATCCAGCTTTTTATGCTTCACTGGTGGGGATGTGGTTGGCTCTTGCTCAAGCTCGTTGTCTGCCTTACGTTTCCTTTGTCCTTCTATAAAATTATTCGGGTTAGCGTTCGGATAAGATGTAGTCGCAGCTATTTACCTTCTACTTTATCAAAAATAGTAGGCACAGCATCGGGTTTCAGCTGCATTGAATTCGTGAAGCTTGTCTTCTCAAAATGCAACTTGCAGAGGTAGAGCGGCTTGTCTTTCTCTAGAATATCATTTAATTGACAATTCTTCAACCATTGATTTCTTTGACTGAAAAATGAAATAATGTTACTACTAAGTATGATTTACGTGAATAACAAATACTCACGCGAGGTCGTCGGGAAAAGGGAACAACGAAATATCGTTTCCATCGATTCTCGTATCCTGATTCGAAAGACAACCACGCGCCACACAAATCAACATTATATTCACCACAATTTCCTTTCAAATTAACCTGTTCCCTCATAAAATTCAACGATAATGCATGCGATAATGTCGGGAAAATAGAACGGGCAGACGAACCATAACCTAAAATCTGAGGTTTTCGTGCAGAACACGAGGTAGAATGGAAGAAAAACGTTTTTATGCAACGTTGTCTCGTATTTTCAGTGGACGAGACGAATCTGGTGCATCGAACAAGTCGAGAATGATTTACTAATGTTCATGCTACTGTAAAAAATTAAATTTTTGCATTGCCTGAAACGAGTGATGTTTATTTATTTACAATGTAATCGAACCGACAGTGTACAAGTACTTTTGTCCCTTTCTATGCAATTCTTATAACTCACCGCTGAAATCAGCTGAAATTTACAAACAACGGCAAAAAACTACTGTAAACACGCAATCACGCCGTCCGATGCAAGTGGCTGCACTGCTGCACACTGCACACCAGCGAATTTCTCACCAATCGCGATTTTCTCTCGCCGCTCCGTCTCGTCGATTGGTTATCCTTCTTTGTTCTTGCATATTGCAGCCGATAATGTCACAAAAACATAATTCGGATCAAAGTTGCACGAATTTGTTCGGAAACGGAAAACCGCAATATAAATTCTCCACGCGATGCAACCTTGCCGCAATTCCGACACGTACATTTACAATCAGTTATAAACATATATCTTCATAAAAATGTATATAAATAAGACGCATACATAAGTGTTCTTGTTAAAATATATTTATGAACTCTTTATTTAACTTATCGTGTACACATTGTATATTTCTGGACCTTACAGCTAATTTTTTAAAGACTTTGATATAGAAGTTGCGATTTCCATAATTTTGCTAGAAAGTACATAAATATTTTTTATTTCCGTGTCTAAATCTACTTTAGAGTCTATTATTTGATTGTTAGACTTTGGCGATTTTTCCACATGCCGTATTGGACTAGATGTACCACGATTGCCTGAAAAGTATATTTAAAATAAAAAATTTTCCGAATTTCCGGATTGATGATCTATTGTAAATTCTGTATTACGAACCTGTGTAATGTTTAGTTAAACTTCGGGGTGAAAATAATTTAGAGTATCGCGGAGAGACGGTTTTATTATTGCTAGGAGAGCTCGTTTTAGAACTTAAAGTAAGTCTTTTGGGTGTCATCCAATCAGTTGGTTTACTTTGTGTGCAATTAGTAAACAAAGAGGTTGATAACGATCTTTTAAGACTAGAAGATTTGTCTTTCTTGTATCTCACAAACAAGTGTTTGTACTTTCCTGAAAATTCATTTTCTATGATATTAGTATTTCACACATTACGTCAAGAACTGAATATTACCTTTCTCTGGGGACAAAAGTAATTTATTTATTGCGAGCTTTTCATCGTTTATAGATTCATTAAAACAAAATTCAAGCTTGGGTGCCTCACGCAATATTTTTTGACACATAGAATAGAAATCATCATTTTGTATGGTTAAGTGAAATGTCTTATCTGGTAAGCTGCTTTGTAGCTCACGCGAGGCATCAGCAACTGCTAATATAAAGTTCTGAAATTTTTCTTCCATGGATTTGATTAGTTTATTCTGCTCGGTAATTAGTGCTGCACAGTTTGACAAATCAGATAAGCTATCTATTTGTTGACAGCATTCTGTTTGTTTCAGTATTTCATTGAGCACTAGTAATAAAGAATAAAATCCTAGGCAGCCATTTACATACAATCCACTGCCCAGATGCTTTAAATAAAATATAGAATGAACTGTTCATTAGTTTGCTGATTATATATATTTTGTATTACTTAATTACCTTTGTATTATTATTAAAAACCTGTTGAATCACCTGAGCATCTATCTCTGGAAAATTATTTGCATTTAAAACTTCTGGATCGGTGAACAGACTAGAAACTGTATTAACTATCTTGCTACTGAGATTTTTCAAATTACGTAAGTAAGAATTTGTGTAATAAAGACTCGCAATGTTCGCATCGATATTTGCCTTCCACACTAAAAATTTAAATTTCTATAGATCCATAGCTATTATTCATTTCAAATCAATCTGTATTCAATACTATACAATCTATAATTTCCGTATCCTTAGAATCTGCTAATCGTTTTGTAATGTTTCGATTAACTGGAGCCACCTCTATACATTTTCTTATAATCTCTGTTGTTACAAACACAGCAGTCTGTAAATTTTTTAAGATACTACAATAATACCTAAAAAAAGATAGAATTTTGTACAATTTATAAAATAATGGAATGTGTAAAGTGAAATTAAACTTTACTGCTTGTAGTGTTTAAAGCTATTTATAGCTAATTTGGTTTCTTCAAAGAGCTTAGAGATAGTAGAGTCTCTTTCCAAATTTATATTAGTAATGTGTTTTCTGCTAATGTTGCTAGTAGCTCCTGTATCAGGAGCTTGCAACAATGTACTATCATCTACATAAAAAAAAAGTTCGTTACATAAACACATGAATAAACTGCATATGCTAAATTAGAATTTGTAGTACAATTATTTACAGTGTCTTGCAATGTAAGATCTGAGACTAATTTGTGATAACTTCCACATGATGTTTAGGAACCTCGTCCCTGCTGCCCGCATTATATGGATCATAAGTATTGATGGAAAATTCATATCTGCATTTTCTGCTGCTATAACATCTAAATATTCTTTCACCTTTAAACGATACTGTGTTTCGTCCCTTTTATTCAAGATTGGCCATGGAACAATTTTTTGAAACTTTTTCGGATCGTATATTGATAACAAATAATGTGAAATATGAATGAAACCTGCAGGGTTGGATTTATCAAACATCCCCTACAATTTTATTAAATTAAACACAAAATTAATCGTTAATCGCAATTGGTAATCAAATATTTTAGAAGCTTGCTATTGTAATCAACACAAAATACCTGTTTGAAATGTTTTGTGCATTCAAATGATGGTGGTATAGCTTGCATGAGGAGAAATACATTTTTATAAAAGGAAGCATCGATCGACATTTTTATCTTTGTTCTTATTTTATCTTAAATTACCGTAAAACTTCGGCTAATATATAAACGAACAAACCATATTTAAATTTCTTCATGTACCAGAGAGTATATCTCTGACAATACTGGATAACTGTGATAACACTAAACTGCACTAAACTAAATAAAGTGGCAGTTCGATTGTGGACACCTTTTCTCGTGCATGCGCGAGAAAACAGTAACGTATCCACTATTGGGTTGCAGAGCGGCCAGAGCCCTGAGGCTGCTATATTGGCGGGAATGTACCGAAATAATCTTACCGGACAAAAAGACTCCAGGACGTGTCCTACGAGTTACAAAATATACACAAATACACTTGTTATACATTCATTTTTCAGAATCAAATCATATAAATTTTTTTAAATTCTGCGGGGTGCTCAAGGAACCCCATTTTATCGAGAAGCTTACGTTACTGAGGCTGAAATCGCCGCGCATGCGCGAGAAAAGGTGTCCACAATCGAAGCAAAGCAAAGTGGGTTCTGCGTTCAGTTCTGTAAGTTCTGTTTCCTGCTAAAAATGATGTAGGTTCTGTTCCATACTATATAAAGATGATGTGAAATCGAAATCAAATAAAGGCATTCATAATAAGAGTTCTTTATATATATATATTGGTGTTCTTTCGCATCCTGTCGCAGTATTGCTTCATACAACCATAAAACCATAAAACATATATAGGATCTTTAATTTTTTCATATATTTAAAATGGATGACCTTGACGATCCACATATCCACATACATATATATATATGTATGTATGTATATATACTTCTCTATATATATAAGTGGACACCATTGACCAGATCAGTGGTTGACATTCCCATCTTCTTCTTTGGACCACAGGTTAAAGGAGAAAAATGAGCGCGCCAAATTTGAAACTTGTCAGATTCAACGTGTCACATGTACAATTGGAGATTCTTATACATTTAAAACGAGTTTGAATTTTCGGCTTTCCTATACACATACTATACCTATGCCGGGTCTAAAGTCTAAGGTCATTTGCGAAGCCTAATTCGAAATTCGTTCTGAGGCAATTTTAATTTTTCAAATATACGCGCCGCGCCGGTTTTCATGGTCGGGTCCATGATGGATTTACTTGCGAACGTATGCTGCGTATGCGCAGTGGGAACAGGTCCTGGAAAAGCGCCGTAGTTTGGCGTCTACAAGAGCGCGGTGCGGTGGGGCGTAGGAGTTTTAAAAAACGAGTGTTTCTGGGTGGAAGGCGGCGCCACTGGGTTGTGCCATAGCAACTCATCTCGGTGTCGTCGTGAAAGCTTTCAACACTATGAGCCAGTGAAGTGTATCCGTCGGGACAGTGGCGTGAAAATGGCGGTGTAAAAATGGCAGGACGTAGATCAACGTTGACAAATGCTGATTCCCTGTCGGGATCGGGGAACGGTGACCCGTTGAGAGAGCTGTTCGAGGCCTGCAAAACCGGAGACCTCCCGAGGGTAAAGGCGTTGGTTACATCGAAGACGGTCAATGCTCGAGACACTGCCGGACGCAAGTCCACCCCCCTGCATTTTGCAGCTGGTAAGCTCGTCGTTCCATGAGTTCTTTTTTCAATCTTACTTCTCCAAAGGAATCGAATTCGGGAACTGCAATTCTCCCTTGCAAGTCCCTCACGGTCGAGACACGATGTCCCAACGCCGTGTCGCAAACGTCGAGTACTGCGAACACTGACTTTCGAATGTTGTCATTCTATAGTTGTAAATAATTACTCCGATGCACTCGAACTTTTCAATCCCCAGACTGCAGATTCTTCGGATTCGTAGCAGAAATGAGCAGACACAATTTAAAACACTAGAATTTAAGAATTATTAAAACTATTTAAAAAAGTACGAATCTGGCTCCTGTCTTTCGCAATCGATGAAAAACATTTTTGTTTTCCATAAAGATCCTTTGTCTTTAATCGCATTTCTATTGCTGAAAAAATATTTTTGTGATTAATTGATTTTTTATGATTAAAACACAGGCTACGGTAGGAGGGACGTAGTAGAATTCCTGCTCTCTGCTGGAGCATCCATTCAAGCACGTGACGATGGTGGTTTGCATCCCTTGCATAATGCCTGTTCTTTTGGACACTCCGATGTGGTAAGACTTCTCCTGGAAGCAGGGGCTAATCCGAATACTAGGGACAATTGGAACTACACTCCTTTGCACGAAGCTGCCATTAAGGTATTTCTGCTACCAACTATGTCTCCTTTAATTTTTTAATACACTTCACAGTTTGCAGTTCATGTTTCGATCCTTTTTACAGGGTAAAATAGACGTTTGTATAGCTCTGCTGCAACATGGGGCAGATGCGAATATAAGGAACACAGAAGGGAAGACAGCTTTAGAGTTAGCAGATCCTGCGACTAAACCAGTATTAACAGGAGAATATAAGAAAGATGAATTGTTGGAGGCAGCAAGGTCAGGGAACGAGGAACGTCTCTTGCAGCTTCTGAATCCATTAAATGTAAACTGCCACGCGAGCGATGGCAGGAGATCGACGCCGTTGCATTTAGCTGCTGGGTATAATAGGTCCAGGGTGGTGCAAATTCTGCTGCAGAATGGTGCGGATGTTCATGCTAAAGATAAAGGGTAATTATTTTTAAAGCATTCATCTTGTGGAATTCAACAGGTTGTAATGTTTAACGCTATTTGTGTGTGTTACAGGGGTCTTGTTCCACTCCACAATGCCTGTTCTTACGGTCACTTTGAAGTGACCGAGGCGCTTCTTAAGCACGGTGCAGCTGTAAATGCGAGCGACTTGTGGGCGTTCACTCCGCTGCACGAAGCTGCTAGTAAATCCAGAGCTGAGGTGTGCTCGCTGCTTTTGAGCGAGGGTGCGGATCCAACTCAATTAAACTGCCACAGTAAAAGCGCCATTGACGTGGCCCCGACATTGGAACTGCAAGAACGATTAGCATGTACGTTGATCACCTTTTTTTCCTTTCTTGTGTTTGTTGAATTTAAAACAAACAAACGAACGAAAATAGTATACAGACGGAACATGACTTTGTTAGATACACTTTAATTGTAGACGAGTACAAGGGACACTGCCTCTTGGATGCCTGCAGGCAGGCAGATCTTACTAAGTTAAAAAAGTACCTGTCCCAAGAAGTTGTAAACTTTAAACACCCATATACTGGGGACACACCACTGCACTGTGCCGTTGCATCTCCCTATCCCAAGAGAAAACAAGTAATAGAATCATTGATTAGGAAAAACGCTGCCTTAAATGAGAAAAATAAAGACTTTCTAACGCCACTTCACGTGGCCACTGATCACTCTCATTACGATGCAATGGATGTGCTACTTAGACATAATGCTAAAGTCAATGCTTTAGATGGATTAGGGCAAACTGCACTACACAGGTACCGTTTCAACCGTATAAAATCGTTGCGCAAATGTTGTTCAGTTATACATTATTTATTCTCTCTCTAAAGAGCCGCTTGATTCATATATATACATATTTTTTTTCATATTAAAAAAATCTTGTTGTACAAACAGGTGCGTTAGAGAAGACAATGTGCAAGCTTGCAGAATATTGTTATCGTACAATGTTGATCCATCTATAGTATCGCTTCAGGGCTATACTGCGGCACAAGTAGCTGCAGAAAATGTCCTTAAAATACTACAAGGTTCGACTTCTAACTTGTCTCAATGCAGAAAGTATTTTTGTAACCAAAGAATGTTCCCGTTCTCATTTTTGTTTTCTAGATCCACCGAGCTCGACGGACGACGCCGAGGCCCAGCTCTTGGAGGCAAGCAAATCCGGCGATTTAGCGGCGGTCGAACGAATTTTGCAAACAAACCCGCATGCCGTTAATTGCCGCGACTTGGATGGTAGGCACTCCACGCCGCTGCACTTTGCAGCGGGATTTAACAGAGTGCCTGTAGTCGAATATTTATTGGCACATGGAGCAGACGTACACGCCAAAGATAAAGGGTAAATATTCACAAAACACTTCTCTATACTATGTATTTAGATCAATTAGTGAGAATTAGTTTAAATCAATGCAATATTTAATAACACCAACATTTTATGCTTTCAGTGGACTGGTTCCCTTACACAATGCCTGCTCTTACGGTCATTACGAGGTAACGGAATTGTTAGTAAAACATGGTGCATCGGTGAACGTTGCCGACCTGTGGAAGTTCACTCCGCTCCACGAGGCTGCTGCCAAAGGAAAGTACGAGATAGTTCGATTGTTATTGAGACACGGTGCGGACGCCACCAAAAAGAACAGAGACGGCGCGACCCCGTTGGATTTAGTCAGAGACGGTGACCAAGACGTGGCGGACTTGTTGCGAGGCAACAGTGCTCTTCTAGATGCTGCGAAGAAAGGCAATCTGGCCAGAGTGCAACGACTAGTTACCCAAGATAATATCAATTGCAGGGACGCACAGGGTCGCAACAGTACTCCGTTACACTTAGCCGGTGAGTTGCATCGCGCTTAACTCTCGCTATAATCATTAGAGGTGTGCAAGAATCCGAGAATGTTGGGTACCCGATGGTCGAGACGAGTCGGACTCTCGCACACTTGTAATAATCATGCATTCTAATTGACCATATTTTAATGCAGCGGGATACAATAACTTGGAAGTAGCAGAATTTTTGCTAGAACGTGGAGCCGACGTGAACGCTCAGGACAAGGGGGGATTGATACCATTGCACAATGCTTCGAGTTACGGTCACTTGGACATCGCTGCGTTACTGATTAAGTATAACACTGTGGTGAACGCGACTGATAAATGGGGATTCACACCGCTTCACGAGGCAGCGCAGAAGGGAAGGACGCAACTGTGTGCTCTTTTACTAGCCCACGGCGCGGATCCTTTCTTGAAAAACCAAGAGGGACAGACGCCTGTGGATCTAGCTAGCGCCGATGACGTGAGATGCTTGTTGCAAGATGCTATGGCTACGCAACAAGTTGTACCTTCGGTGCCATCGGGCAACGGAGGCGTGGGAGTAGCCATTAACTTGAGTGGTAATGGTAATAACACTATTAACAGTAGGCCGCCTAGTATCGTTGCAGGTAAACAGATTTTTAAATGCAATATCCACTGCTTGGTGAGCTCATCTCTTCACTGATTGATCTTTATTCAGTTCCAGTTACGCCGCCACCGCCGCTCACCCAAGAAACCGTCATCATGCCTTCGGGAACGGCAATGACTCTCTGTGTACCTCTTGCTAGACCATCTTCTTGCTTGAGCCCGATGCCACCATCCGAAACGTGCTCCGACAGGGACTCTAAAGATCCGAAAGACAATACGAACATTACCACCGTGGCTGGTTTCCTTCAGAGCCTCGGTTTAGAGCACTTGTTAGAATTGTTCGAACGGGAACAGATCACGCTGGACATTCTGGCAGAGATGGGACACGAGGATCTAAAGCAAGTCGGCGTCTCCGCGTACGGATACAGGCATAAGCTGATCAAGGGAATGGAGAAACTTCTAAACACCACTGCTGGCACTCCTTGGCAGCCGACTTTGACACCTGGAACGCTTTTGGTGGATTTGCTGGCGGAGGACAAGGAATTTTTAGCGGTCGAAGAAGAGATGCAAAGTACTATTAGACAACATAGAGACAATGGTCACTCCGGTGGCATATTTTCGAGATACAACATAGTTAGGGTATGTTCGCGTCGGTCAATTGAGAGATACATGTGTTGGACGTAGGTTGAGGATAAATTTTTCTGTAAAATAGATACAAAAAGTGCAAAATCGCAAACTGTGGGAGCGTTACGCGCACAGGAGACAGGAAGTGGCGGAGGAAGTCGGCGCTGCGGCACCCTCTTCTCCTGGCACCACTTCCAGGACCACTCCTGGCTCGACCTTGCCCCAGGCGAACGAAAGGATGCTGTTCCATGGCAGTCCATTTATCAATGCCATTGTTCAGAAAGGATTCGACGAGCGACACGCTTACATCGGCGGCATGTTCGGCGCTGGAATTTATTTTGCCGAGCACAGCAGTAAAAGTAATCAATACGTTTACGGAATATGCGGGGGCACTGGATGTCCAGCTCATAAGGACAGGAGTTGTTACATTTGCCACAGGTGAGTACACAACGACATTGGCGCAGTGGGACTCAGTAAGGAGCTTTACAGAGTCGTACTGCATCCAAAAACTTAAAATATGCGAATGATGCTCTACTTTGCAATGTTCACCGGTTGTAGACACCTGTTACTCTGTCGCGTCACGCTGGGCAAATCATTTTTGCAATTCTCCGCGATGAAGATGGCTCACGCGCCGCCCGGTCATCACAGTGTGATGGGCAGGCCGTCGCAAGGTGGCTTGGTTTTCCCGGAGTACGTGGTCTACAGAGGTGAACAAGCATATCCGGAATACCTGATCACCTATCAGATCGCGAGGCCTCAGCCGGAGAGCGGAGGAAGCGAAAGTGTCGAGGAACGGTGATCGGAAGAGTCCAGCCCTGCGGCAAGATTGCGAAGTCTCTGCTGCTGCCAGAGACCTCGAACATGTAACACACTGTCTTAATCGTACAACGACACACGTGTATTACATTCACTACAGGGGTGTCGATCATCAAAAATATTCGTTCGTCGCAAAAAACATTCAGATAGGGTACTCTTCCTTTAATGATTCCTGTAACGATTAGAAATTTTTTAGGGAAACTGTTTTTAGCCGGGACTGACCGAGACACGTGACCGCAGAGTGAAACGATTCTAATTTGATTTCGATTTTCCAATCGATTCTTCCATTTGCTTTTCTTTTTAATTGTTTTGCACCGAAGCATGAAGGTCACTTTAATGAATCTATTACGCAGCGATAAGCAATTAGCTGTATCTGTTGGGTCTGTTCATTTAAAGTTCAAAGAAGACAATTGATAGGACATTTAATTTTTAGCATTTATTTGTGATAACGTAATGGTCCGATTCGACCACGCAATCATACACGACTGATTATTGATGTATATTAACTACGGTGTATATATTATATCAGCATGAATTAGAATATCAAAGACCAGCATGATTTTTTATGTGAATCGATAAATGTTTATCTCTATTCGCGGAGAATCATGATACGTATGTAGGATTTATGATAGGATTAATGGTCATTATGACCGAGATTAACAATACTGTTGTCATCGTTGCACACATATTATGTATGCAGAAGTAATTATAATAACTGCTAGTTATTATGCCTAAATTGTCATCGGATTACGCACAGTGTGTTATGGTGTGTATTTCGATGGAAGGACATCTTTTTGGACGGAAGACATGAATATTTCTACGTCAGTGTCAATTTTGAATTAAATAATTATGCTGGTTAGAAGTAACTGCTCTAATCATATGCGTTACAGGTAAAGTCTGTGGGGGAAATATTTAATTTTTAAATAACTGTCCGATGAACCAAAATGAAAATTGATTCACACAACGAATGGTATTATATTTAGTATTTATATCGTTCTTGCGGAGCTTCTATCATCACACGTCACGGAGATTACGAATTTTCATTTGAATTCGACTTGTTGGACTTTACCTCTAACATGTATATACGTACGCGAGTATTTTATATATATTCGGTTGATATAGAGATCAGGCATAGAATATAATTCATTCATGTTGACGATATTATCAACAGGGTTCCTATAAGCTCGTAGTAATTTTTGAATACTGTACATATTAACTATACATTTTATTGTACGTATATTTTTCTTTTTCAACGAAACACGCTGATTGGTTATCATTAGCCAATTATATATACTTTCATGCGAGTTGTGATTTGGTTTCTCTCAGGTCATACAGTCTAATCGCAAGCATACTTTCATCTTTTAAAATAGACAACGAAGTCATTTCTTTTTTTTTCAACGTACCACTAATTAACGATAAGAAAGTGGGTTTAATGTATAGATCATGCAAAGCAATTTCATCATAATCGAAAGTATTCCGTTACGCGAAGCAATCACGGTCATCGCGATGATGCTCTACGAATAGAAAATCATTCTCCTTATTTATTGCTTTAGCTGAAGCGCGATGTTTCGAAAAAAGAAAAAAAATATAACAGAAGTAATATTGCTTCGAACGATTCGCGGCGTTTTATTGTTTATATGCGTATACATCGGGCAATGAAGCCACTAATAACTCAATCAACAAGAGAAAAAAAAGAAACGAATAGAAAGAAGAGTATGCGACTACATAATTGTACGAGTGTCCGAGGGAAACGAATGGTTTTCAAATATTATCTCGGCGCACTCCCATAATTATTTAGGTGGCGGTTTTATTTATGGGTGTATATATCAAGTATGTGTTCGTTAAGCGAGTGCTCAAGATGATGCAACAAAAATCCGACATTCGTTCAATTCCGTCACACACGAAAATACACACACACACACACACATACACACACTGAAGATAGAGAGAAAAGAAAAAGCGAACCAAAATGAACTAACACAGACGAGAACACAAAAAAGATCTGTCCTGGCGTTGGTTGCATTTAAAGCCGAGACAGTCAATCGAGCGTGTTCAATCATTATGATTTAACTGTAAGAAGACGAAAAAAAAATTGACTGATTGAAAGAAGAATAAGAAGAGAGGAAAAAAGAAATTCTTTTTATCGTTACGTCCGATCTTTAAACTTTATTTTGTCGTCTCCTCGCCTTGCGATTAATTTCTCTCGTAAAAATCGTTGTTCCAATAAATTGTGCGATAACGATACGGATACGCGCGGCAGAACGGTCCGGTACAAGTTTGTTTGTTCGAACGATACACAACAGGCTAAAAAATTTAATTGAGTGGACATTGTCCTTCATGCGACGATGCCTTCACGTTCTCCTCCCCCTCGACGAATGGGAGGGTATCAAGTTTTAGGTATTTGTAATCTTTCGTGTGACAATGGACTTAACGGAGCACGCTAGAATATAATAGACATCTTCGCCTTGAGGGAACATGGCGGCGTCTCGTGTTACCTGGCGAGTACTCGTTTGTACCTGTGTTTCTATCCCGCCCGCACCTCCGCACCAGCAATAAGCTACAAAGAGTAAACCGAATTTCTTTGAATGACCGACGATCGTAGAGCAACTCGTACTGTTTACAAATTCTTATCAGCCAAACGTTACTTTTATGGCGCAACCGGTTCATATATAAACCACCGATAAACGTAATTTTCGGATTCGGCGACAAACATTATAAATTAGCCCGTCTGTTTCTTTAACGTTCCACTTCGTTCCATGATTTACGGTTGCTTGTGTACAGGGCTATCGAAAGAGCAAAATCCTGGGGGCTTGGTCCTGTCGTTAATGTGATTAATAATTACTTGTGTTGACGCATCCCTGTTGTGATTTTCAATCCAGGTCTTCCTTTACTTCGAATCAGTCGATTTACTCGGGATACTTGCAAATAAACAGTACACTGTACTTGAATGACATCTTGTACTGTTCTTTCATTATCCTTGAGTAAAGCTGTTACGCACCCGTAATTCTACAAACGACAGAAATGATCGATCCGATCGTGGCTTAAAATCTTCGAAGATTGTCGCCGTTCATACAGGGTGTCCCAGTTTTTAGCGTACACTATAAGAATAAAGAGAAATATACAAATACAGACTATCAAATACTGTATTAAAAATAAGTCGTGCCGAACATAGGGAGCGATTGTGGATTATTTTCTTATTCGGTACCACGCAAGAATAGACCGTCGGTTTATCATACAATTCTAAATGTTATCCGCAATTATAAATGCAGAACTGACCGTCTACAGAAAATAGAATCTATCGCATTAGAGTCCGCAGATATCCCCAACATATTACACTACAATAACGATGAGTAGACTCGCGATTTCAAACGGAATTTACCAACGACACGAATGTCACTCGTCTCCGCTATTTCTTTTCTATTACAAATCTACCAAAGATAAAGAAGACCCAATCATAATTGCCGCGAAGGAATTAAAATAGCAAGGGGTTGGTTCAGGCATCCGAGATCCAATGTTTACACAACATGCTTCTATTTATGGGACGCGAAGTTTGGAAGAAAACTGGAACACCCGTTGTCCCTCGTAACTCAGAATTATCATATAATTTTTATCAAGATGACAATGCCTAATGACGTGTTTATTTTATTATTCGCATGAAAGCATGCGTCGGGGAAGTGACCGCTGAAAAGGCGGCCACTTTCGCGCGGCTCCGTTCATACATTGTGATCAGCGCGTGTCGATAGTTGTACGGAAGAAATCGGTAATTAAAAATTCAGGTAAAAACCGGCCGATCGTTCCCTTTTCTCGATTCCTATTAACTTCTGGCCCGCGAATCGAGTTTGTCGCCAGCACCATGTTAAGAATGCGTCCACGTGGGCCCCGGCGACCGCCGATTGGTCGACGGCCGGGAATCACGTGAAGCACACGAGGCTGCGGTCGGCGCATGCGCCGAGGGACGCGCGCCGGCTTGTCGGCGACGTATGGTCGGATGACACTTGCGCCGGTGTTCTCAGACTCAGACTGTCTCAGACGCAGTCGGACGGACGAGGAGGTCAGATCGGGCGATTCGCGCCGGCGACTAGCCAAGAGGGTACTTCGTTAAAACCTTCTTGCGTCTAACTCGACGGTAAACTAGTCCGTAAGTGTCCGTAACCGACGACAGAATGAACAGCCGATGAACCTCGTCGGCGATACATATACTGAACCGTTTCATCCGCCACGCGAGCGAAATAAGGAGACCCGTCCATCCTTTACGCTCGCACGCCGGTTTCATGATTTCGCACGCGCTCGATACCACCCCCCGACACGGAATTCTCTAGTGCTCAAATCCCGAAGATCGAAGACTCTCTTAATCACTGGTGATCTCAAAGTTCATCCCGTGTAAGGCAGCGTTTGTGCCGTTCGGAGCAACGTGACACGAGATTGCATCTTCCCATTCACCGGAGTCAAACAAATACGTGAGTAACCAAAGCTTTATTCGTCGTCACCACAACTGCCAATATCTACATGATCAGTCGTTTCTATCTCCTCGATATCGACTTGTATTGTGGCGAGTTCGTTCGGCAATATCGTTGTATTTTTATTGGGCTCAGTGTTGCCGATACGTGCTTGCCATCTGCAGACCTTTTTCATTCATGCCACTGCAATGTTAGCCCTTAACGGTCCACGAGTATTTCAAGTTCACTTACCGCTGGCGCTCGAGATTTTTTATGCCAAGTATAGAACAAAAGCAATCGGACAGATAATAGAATAATTTTATTGTTGCCGAACTTTTTTCATTCATGCCATTGCAGTCTTCGAATGTAAAAGGTCTTTCGCATGTTCCTGTTTGAATTCTAACGACTTTGTTCGGGTTATATTTTATTCGATGTATTGTTGCTGATATATGTTCGTAATCCAGACATTTTTCATTCATGCCACTCCAATATTCAAATTAATCGAATGAATTTCCTTGTTTGAATCCTGCCGACTTCATTCAAGAATTGTTACATGTTTTATATCGTATGTTTGTTCGGGCTTGTCACTCCAATGGTAAAATTTGAAAGATTGCATTTCCTCGTTTGAATCCTGGTGATTCGATTCGTTAATTGTTATGTTCATTCGGGATCAATTGTTGGCAAGCCGGTCATCTACAGAGCAGATTAACAATGGATAAAACTAGCAATTCATGACAGGCAACCTCCTTGTAAATAGCTCGAAAACTCACTAGCCCCGTCCGCATGTTAACCCTCGATCGATCTGCATTGGAATCTGTGCACGCGACCCAGGGAACGCATTCGTCGCGCATCTGCAACAATTTCTTATGTAACCGAGACGGGTTACACAATTAGTTGCAGCACTATGCAGCTATAACTCGCGATAAAGTTCATTTATAGTCCCGACGCTGGTATTATCATCTGCGCGAAGCAGACCCCTTTGTTTACAAACAAACTGCGCGCGATAACGTTCACACAGAATGTCGCGAATGCCGTGCTACGTATGCTACCCCTGACAAAAAGGCCCTGGCATATATGTAGTAATAACCGTCATTGAAATCATTTCACCAACTGTAACCGACTTCTTTACCGAAATGAGTATATCAACCCTCGAGTACTGCAGCGCCTCCTCGTGCAAGTTTAAACTATTTACATATAATAATTTCCATCTAGTTTCCAAACAGTGTAGTGCATAATTTCGAGGCAAAGAAAGTTTTTAATCAATTCTAATGTAGTAAGTAATGCAATGGAGAGTCGGAGCAGAAATTCAATTGAACCCCATGCACTTACTTCTTGGTGTATAATTTCCTAGAGAAGAGAATGTCCAGTTAGAAAATACGGAACAGGGGTAATTTATTCGTAATAATTTTCATTGAGCACGTGCCAGGAGTGGGGGAAGAGAAGTACCTCCGATCGAATGAATAGTTCGTCGAGGAATTTTCGCGCGCTGTCAGCGCGAACGAAAGAAATATGCAAATGGGGAACGGAAGGGATGAAACGAAAATTCCAACAATGCTTTGCACGGTTATCTACGTGTTTCAGCGAAGCGCTCGTTTTATCGTGGAATAAAGAAAAAGAAAACACCGACTCCCGGTCGTCCGATTAGATGCTTATGGGCGGGAAGAGTGTTATTAGTAGCGTTATTGTTTAATCTCTCGGTGGCTTTTGAATGATGCGAACGGCGGACCGATTAACGGGCTCCTGACCTCACGACACACCACCGGGAACAATAAATAAATATTGCTAGCAACTCGATCGTGTCCCAGCTCTTCCAACGGGCGATGCTAGTTATTTTTAACGGCGGACCGTAATAAAACTGATTCCTTCTAACGCTCTGACATCCAGTATACGGTTCACTGGTTGATTAGCGTAGTAGTTTATCTTTATAGTTCGAACGTATTGCCAACTTACAATGTCGTCGACGACTTGGCGCGCCTTGATCTTTTTCACGCTGCCTCTAAAAATATTGCTATAAATTATTCAATGCTCCAGAAATAGCGATCAATTATTTCTTCACCTCGTATCGATCGTAGATCGTAAGCTGCGTATTTTTTTTTTGCGTTTCAACAAAAACTCTAAAAATATCGTAAATTATTCCATGCACCAGACATGCTAATCCATTCTCTGCATACCGGTCGTAGATCGTAGACTGCGAATTTTTTAAAGTTTCGCAAAAACTGACAGATGGAGCAAGAAGCAGTAAAAGCAGGAATTTGAAAAAAATGATTTTGGGAATATATTTTTTCCGCTGGGCTGGTTTATCGCGATCGATGTAGGGACCCTAGCAGCAGATAACAATGGCGAGAGTGCAGGGGATTATAAGTTACGACCACTTGAAAACAGCCTGTGTCGAGGATTTTTGTCGATCTTTTATTTTGGAGCGCATTCGAGCACAGAGGGTAACATGCAAAGTAACGCTGGTAATGTCTCCAATGAGTCGTGTCCGAGGCCTGTTCCTGGCAGATTTCTTCTCATAACCGGCTTGACTGCTCTCTTAAAATACATTTTGCTCGTTTTTAAGTGCGCGTGCCCGCTTGTTCTCCGGCCTCCGCACAAGTACGCGTTTTCCGGTCACTCGTCTTTCGCGGACGCCTACTCGACCTGGTCGACACACTCGACGAATTGTTTGCACGTGCAATTCCCACGCGTAACAGACTGCGCGTGCAACTTCCGGAGAAAGCTTCGCGAAAAGCCGCTTTTCTCGATTCCGTCTTTGCCCATTCACAGTCCAACGTACAAATTCATTCACGCTGTCGCACTCGTCGCGCAAAAATAATTAACATAGGAGAATGTAGAAATTAATTTGCAATTCACGACGAGACTGCGGATTATATGCATTTATAATAAGAATAAATGGATTATTCAATACTAAATGCTAAATATAACGTATTATTTCCAGCTTAAGTAATAGACTGCACCTATTGCATAAGTGCATAAAATCCGCAGTCTAGTAATAGCAAGGTGTCGGAATGTTCGTCAGTTTTCCTGCCCGATTCGAACAAATAAGGAATGGTATCCACCATGTTCCGGAAATGCATTTCTGCCGCATCGAACAAGTGCACTCGGAGGATTGTCGGGCGATTTGTCCCGGTGAACGTACCGAACGATAGTTTGTTGCCCCGTCGTCGGCTTACATAACATCGGGCCGTTTGAAAAAGCGTGTGTTGTGAACTGTTTAGTTTCGGCAGCCACGCCGACACGTGACTCACTAATGGCTGTTATGTCACGGCTTTTGAATACGCCGCGCCGCGCCGCGCCGGTCCCAGCAGCCTGGGAATTACGCAATGCCAGTCCGAATGGGGTAGATCAGTGATGCCCTTCGGAATCTATTTTAGCCCATCATTACTTAACCTTTTCTGGCCCACTGCTCCCTTCGCAGAGCTCCTCGTATTCGACGATCTTTCTTAAAGCAAAGTCACCAGGAATTCAAATGTAAACATGGATCTCCCTAGATCTCCTCAGGGCTCCGCTTATGAGAAACTGGGCCGCAACCGGTTCAGTGAATTGCTCTGCTCTTTATACAGAAAATCTACCGACAGAGAAATCGTTCGAAATTCTGTAGAAAATGTCAAGATTTACCGCGATTCAAATGTGAAAATAGATATGTATCCCGAAATTTGTCACAAGGGAAAGTACGGCATCTGTTTAGGTACTTTGTGATTGGAGAGCAAAGTGGTCGCGATAAAAATGATCGCGGTCAAGATCCGTTGAAATTATTTACCACAATGCATATTTACTTGCACGGTCACGTTGCCTGATTTATCTAACATTGGCTATCTGCGTATCAGCGCGTCTCATAGCTTATTGTTCCACATACAAATCAGCGAAAGTCAAGAGGCTATCGGTGCCCATGCAAAGATTCCAGAGTATCTCGGAATAATTATATTCTAAACACGCAATCTATCTTTATCGACCGTGTAAATATAGTGTTATAGAGCCTCCTATGCCCGACGAGATTAACCGTGGCTATCTCCGCCATCGTGTTTTCACCATTATCGATCGATCAAGATGCTCGAGACGGCTATAAAACGTTAAAACACTCGTCGCCTGACATTCTGAGAATCGCGAGGAATTTATCGCGGTCAAATATTCGCTTTATCTCCACGGGAGATCGAATAGATCACGATCGTTAACAACTCCAGGTCGATCATAAAGCACCGCAAGTATTCTTGTTACGATTATATCGATAATGATCTGTTGCGTAGTTTCCAAAACGCTATCAGAAATTGTGGGATTCACTTGGAAACGGTTCGAGTGAAATTCGCATCGAGAAATAGACAGAGAGAAAAAGTAACTAGACGCTGCGGCGCAAGATTCTATGTCCCTAGACAAGCGCTCGGAGATCTCGGGCACGCTCGCTGTGGCGGAATAGTTTTATCGCGAGACGGTTTTCCCTTTATCGGGTACACAGAAGCATCTCGCGCGATCTACGCGACGTGTTGCGTCTTCTTTATGGTTTCGGCGATTAAACTTTGTCCGGTAAGATTCCGCGCTGGAGGGTGTACGGCTGTCGGCAAGGATATGTCGGTTATCGGGCTGCTTCGAACCAGAAACGCGACGAGATAACAGAGCTGAGGATCCGACCTCAGTGGCGCCTTTGATCGCTGAAAAATACCGGTCTGAGAACTGTGTTACGCCTCCTCGCGTGCCTCGCCATTTACAAATTCGCTGGACCAGTCTAGGCGGCCCTATAACCCTACACCTTTCCACCGGAAACCAACTCCGGTTCCATTTTCTACATGGAGAGGGTATAGACTTCGACCATTGTCGAGAGACAAAGACAAAATACAATCGCGTAAAATTTCGTAGTTTCGAATCTCTGCAGTCAATTTTTATGAAAAATAAAATCTGTATTTTTCAAGACAGTTATTCGTTTCTTGACAATTTTAATCAGTTGGAACTAATACAACAACGTTTTTAAATGTTTCTGCTGTCTGCTGGAAAATCGATTAGATATTTGCTGAGATAATGAGGAATTAGGACAAGTCAAGGGAACCCTAGAGAGATCCAATTGAAAAATTCAATTGCACGAGTGTTCTTGAAGTAGAAAAGAAGCACCCCGACTCGGATACGAATTTTTGCATAAAATGGACCGAATTTATACAAACTGGCGCACGGAAAGTTAAAAACTAGAACAAACGGGATGAACAGATGTCGACTAATCTTCCACAAGGCAAATAGCGCGGGTCTTGTCTATCAGATAACATTTTTCAGAATGTTCCTGTTGCGTACACGCGTCCGGCTCGTGGTCTACGCACACGCGACGCACATGTCAGCCGAGAGAAAGTTTACGAGCGTCTACGTGTTTTAGCGGTTCGGTGAGTTTTTTCGCCAGTCAAAGGATTCGTGCACGCGCGCGTATTTTTAGCTTTGGCCTGGCCTCGATATGGTCTTTTTATTCCGGTGTCAACGCGCGCGCGTGTGCTTTTGTTTGTTTCTTTCACAAGAGTTTACCCTTAAGGTTAGAGACTTTTTTCTTCTATTGTTTTTATTGCGGTTATCGTTTGATTACCTCGTTTATCGGACTTTCCGGATTGGCGACACAGGGTCATGCATCGATTGTGTGCGTGTCTTTTAAAAATCATCGACGAAGGACGAAGGATTAACACACATAACTGTGGTGCCAAGGCTGCCTACGAAACGACAGGGTCATCGTCATCATAGAAACTGCTCGCTCGAGAAAACATTGAAATTTCGCGAACCGGTTCGTCTAGCGGCAGCACTTGTGTGTATATCCTTCTTTCGGGTAAACGGGAACCGGTTCTCTAGGGATTTTGTCAATAGTGGAATATTTCCTACCGTTCACAAGTTTGCTTTACCGCCGGGCACATCGCCTTTCCGAGGAAGCAGTCCTCTGGTAATTTGCCGATCGTTTGTATTCTGATTTTTCGAGGCCGCTGTCGCGCGGTTTTGTAAGAACTTTTTCGGAGAAACTACCGAACCTCTTGCATTCGGATTTTGCAGATACGTTTATAGATATTTCAACTGCGTACATTGTTCTCATTGTATTTTCTGATAGAGACGGCACCTTGAAGTCACGTAACCGATCTTTTAATGTTTTTCGGCCTTTAATTTAAAAAATGTTAACTCACGCGAGAAGGCAAAACAAAGAATGATCGATTTTTTGAAAAACCAGCATAACCTCATACAAGTTGCTCGATATGAACGAAAAAGTTCAATCGTGTCGATACGATGTCCTCGTTCGCAAAATATTTTGATAACGACGCGATTACACGAGTTAATAATATATTATTCAATCATAATCATTTCTAATTGCATCGATCCTACGAAAAAAGAGCGTTGTAAGCCCGTCGTTATCGTAGGTCAGGCATGCTCAAAGGTTCCGAGCGAGATACTCGGTTCATTAAAAGGTCTCCGAATACAGACGTACACGTAGTTTATACATATGTATATAACAGCGTGTATGTATAAATGAATAATATGTGACTGCCCGCACCCCCACCCTAATCTGGTGTATCTCTCTCGTTACGTGTGCTTTTTACGTATTGCCCGTTATCGATCGATTACATAATTCGGTTTACATAACTCGTATCGATATTATAAAGACCCGAAGAATGTAGAGTGCCATCAACGATCTACGACGGTACTGTGCAAATATGTACTATTACGTGTACAAATAAATTGGTCATTTAATTGTAACTTTATTTTCAATACGAATAATTTATTCTCCATATTTATTTATCGTTTGTGAGACGAAGCGAATGAATAGAAACTGAAGATTATATTGTCGAAAGTAGAATATGTTTTGATTGTTCGAACTTGATTAGTAAATTTACGGAGAAAGAAGAAATTAATTGGAAACGTTACGCGGGAATTAGTTGGACATCTTTTCCTCCCACTATGCGTCTGCCGGCGCGCGAACATAATTCGCAAGAACGCGATAAACTCGCATGACCGCTTAATTAGCCGCTGTCACGAGAAGTGCATCGAAATCTGCAGGAATTAAGACGATGATGTTATTCATCCGTGAGCATTACCAACTACACTCGATAAAATACAATCACGTTATATTTTCGGACGAAAATGCTCAGCTTTCGCGGCAGTATCTATGAGACCCGCCTGCAAACGGCGAACATTTCATTATTTATTTATAAACCTCGCCGTCGGCGTTAATAGACTTCTTTATGCATTTGTTATGTCGGCTACGTTTTCATTTACGAACAGATAGAAGGATTATTATCCTTCTCTGCAAGACATACATCGCTGCGATCTTTTCAAATACGGAGAGGTACAATAATTAATAGTATTAAAAAAAATGTTTCCATTGCTTTCCGTTTATTTAGCAGGTGTCCTAATAAAAATTTGTTGTCCCAATGGTTTTATACAATTCTACGAGAAATGAGGCCTTCTTACAATCATGCTACGAAGATAGGAATAAATTATCATCTTCTCGAGCATGAATGGAATTTTTGTAAAAATTGCTGTTTTCGATATGCGACAAACGTTTCTTCGTTTTTGCGATGTGGGCGGCGTTCGCCGTGTTTATCTGTTATTTTATAAGCAAGAGAGCATTTCGTTCCGGTGATTGAAAAAAGTAACAATAATGATAATAATATTTTCGGTTGTGTGTATCACCCGACAATATCGAACTCACGTGTCACGTCCCGTTATAAGTATGCCCACTATCGAAACGCGTGTGTATGTGTTTTTCGAGCCTCCCTCACTCTCTCGCTGTCGATTCTTCTCTGTTTCTCGGCCGATTCCGTTAATTAACTGTTAATTAATTAGCCGATGCGACGCGGGGTGATTTATCATTGGTCTCGCGTTATCGGCACGGAACGTTTCCGGCTAGTGAATTTTACGAAATTTCTGTCGTCTATGATAAGTCAAGGACTCTCGGTGTACACTTCGCCGGCTTCTCATTATCTCGCGGATTAGTCGTAGTCTAATTCCGCACGTGACTTGCAATAACCCGTGGTTCGACCCCTGGTTATCGTTGCCCCGCGATTGACAGTAATTAACAATAGAAGAGAATTTCATTATAATTGAAACGCTCGGGCTGAAATATGCCAGTTTTTCGTCGCGACGCTCGTTAGATAAGGGAGAGACCGTTCAATATAAATTCACTGTAATCGCTGGCACGGATTAAAAATAATATTTTATCATCGATATACTCGTCGAACGTGTCCGTTCTTCGCGTTCGTTTCCATTTGTTTCAATGAAACCGAGGACTCTCGCAGCATCCTCCACCCTTGGATCAACGCGCAATCCTAACTCGTAATATCGTTCGGGTGGCCACCTGTGAAAATTATATTCCGAAAATATAAACTCTCGGTGAACATGCCGTGTGGGGATTATTCGAATTTCCAAGACCAAACGCGACGCTAGACAAACACGGAGAAAAAGATAAACGTGGATCGAGTTTCCCGTAGATCCACCAGACAGCTATTTTAAGCAGTTCGTTTAGCTAGACGCCACAGGCTAGCTTCGATTTGTACCGCGTGTGTTGAAGCCGTGTCTCCTGCCCAGATAATAATTATCAGAATAATAACGATGCCTTTTTTTTTATCAGACAATATTCATAATTCACCTTGAAAAATTCTGTCATTAAAGTCAACGCACAATCGGATACGAAGCCCGACAAAAATCACGTATTAGGTAACTGAATGGACTGACACAAAACGCTCAGTGCGTTATTGTGTTTATGCTCCAACGAGGTTCAACAAGTGCTGTCGTTAACCTAATCTAGAGCTCGCAGCTGTGAACGTTCGGCTACATCGTTCATTACATTCGAGCACGCTTGTTACTAGCTCTTTAAATTAATCACTAGCGATGACCATAAATAATCCCGAAGCTTTTAAGACGTAATCAATTTTCTGAAACTGGACCAAACGATCAAAGTCTTTTTTCAATGAGAAATTAGAAGGATTCGTTTATCACCGTCAATCAGAGAATTATTTTAATATTTTTAAGAATACTCTTAATAATAAAAGTATGTTCAAGAATATGTTTAGAAAATTAATGGAAATAGCTGTGAATGGTCTTAATACTAGAACTACCTAGCCCTAAACGAGATTGGTGTATGCATAGTCCTTAATAGTGATATAATTGGATTGAATTTATTCAGTTAGATGCTTGAATAAAGTGTATAAATATATATAAATATTTGAAATCCGTCATTTTGACGAGCTCGGTAGATCACTTTGTTAGTTGTGGAAAAGGGCTAATTCGAACGATGAAATGAAATTCGACGTTTCGTGTTCTTTATGCGATTCAATCATTTTCCAAATTGCAAGTTGGAGTGTCGAGGTCGATACACCCTCAACCGAAGAAACAAAGTGGCTTTTCCGGTTGAAAAATGTCGCGTGACCAGTCCTTTGATTTTCCACTTGAAAGTCGGGCCATTCGTGTCCCTTGGAAGGCAGACGATTGGATCTGTTCCAAGGGCGTAACGTGTCCCGGTGTATGTAGCGTTTAGAAGAGATGCGCCTCGCTAATTTTAACCGCGAGTACAGTCGAAATAGCATGACGGCTGCGCAATTTTCTCGTCCAAGTCACGAAACGCGAACATGCTTCTCCCATGACTTAGCGAGGGTCGCGACCATTTGTAATCTACTTTTGATATCGACTTGTCGCGCCAAATTGCTCGCTTTGTATACCAATGGAAATCTTTCCGACTCGCGCACCCGCTATTCAGTCAACTCGCCACGGGAAAGTCGCACAACACCATAACAAGGTATTTGCAATCTGAGAGCATCAGTTCACACCTAATCTTTTTTCTTCATTTTTCCGGGCCGTGGAATTGCCATTTTCCAACGTTTCTCTGCATACTTTCGACAGAGACGAGTATTTGGACGTTGCCTCCATTGTAGTTGGCTATAAATAGCTCGGACAGATATGAATAGTTAATGAAACTCGCTGAAAATTGTACACTTCATTTTCTGGTATATTTTATTATCGACTATAACGAATAATAATTCTGAATAATAATCTACATTAATTGTAAACAGAGTTGTGCTAATTCAATCACATTGAATTACATAATTCAAACCTTTCAATTAATTTCAATTAATTGAAATACAATATAATCAAAATACAGCTCTCCAAATTATAGCCCAGAACTTTGAAGAAGTGCGATATATTTTTATGTTTTTCATTCATATACTTGTTTGCTGTCTATGCGCCGTAGTTTCTATTCCTCGTCCTCCTTCATAGTACGTAACGCTACTTTATAAATGTACTCCAATTGCAATTACGAATTACATTGTAATTTAATTACAATGTATTTTATAATTATACTCCAATTGCAATTACGAATTACATTGCAATTTAATTAGAAAGTATTTTATAATTGTACTCGAATTGCAATTACGAATTACATTGCAATTTAATTAGAAAGTATTTTATAATTGTACTCCAATTGCAATTGCGAATTACATTGTAATTGAATTGAATGAAGATCTGAATTATAAATTACAATACGACTGAATTACAATGTACATAATTCAATTACTCCGTAATTATAATTCCTGGGGTAATTCAATTGTAATTCTGCACAACTCTGATTGTAAGTTGCAGAACATTTATTTTCTTAAAATCCGCAGTCGAATAATTGCAGATCATTGTGCATAATCGATTAAAGAAAACACAAACTTTTCCAATGTTACGCCCGACGCTAATTTCGGTCTAAAATGACGTAGTCTAAGATATACAACGTTGGGAGCACGTTCCTATATAAATTCGGAATCTGACCAATACAAGAATTATCATGTGTCGAGATTATGTCTACAAAAAAAAAAAGATCGTTGCGTGAGAAACGCGTCGTATGATGTAACGGCCGCGTAAAATAACTTTGCAGCTATTTACGTCGTGTCGTAGAGGAAAAGTACGCAGAAAGAAAGCGGAACCGATGACGAAAAAACCCTCCGCAATTCGGGAGACAGGATGATAAAGAATAACCACGGCACTGGGTATTCCAGATAATTAGCAATCACGTTCGCGGTAATATGCTCTGTATATCTTTCGATCGTTTCGTAACCCGCCGCGCGCGCGGTCGGATTATACCCCGTGATGAATACGTGTTCGAACTAATCGTGAATCACGGTGAATGGGACACGAGATAACAACTGAACCGTCTCTGAAACCCTGAAACCAGACGAAACACTGTTCCGTTGTTTTCCTACACGGCTCTGTCTAGGCTTGTTATTTGACTATCGATAAATCGTGATATCGACCGGTGAAGCACTTTAGATACCTGACCCGGCTCAAGAACCTCAGAAAGAAAGGCATTTCTTTGCGGTTCCTTGAAATTGACAATGACAATTTCTATTTTTCATTGTCTTCCATCGAAATTTTTGATTTTAGAATCTCATCTGAAGTAATTATGCGTTCATGACAACATATCAGATTGAATTTGGTGTTGCTGATACTTTATTCACAACCTGAAGAAATCAATTTTTATAGAGCTACGTTTTCTTGTAATCGATGCAGACAATTTTTATTTTCCACAAATTGTACAGATTTATATACCAGCCATTTCAAGTTCAAATACTTTCAGAATTAAATAGCATATTTTTAAATAAAAAAAATAAAAAATAGCATATTTAAAGATGCTTATCTAAAGCATAATAAAATTCCTAATAGAGACGTATTTATAGTCGCATAAAATTCCACAGTCCATTAATCACGCCGAGATAATTACGAGGAACAAAAATTGTATGAAATTGATTATCGACTATCTTTTTGTGTGAACATTGCACCCCGTGAATATGCAACAGCGTTCGCATTCCTCGACGCAGCGTGTCGTCGAGCATCCAGTGCATTTTTCTACGGGCTAACTAATGCTTATGCGAATATATTTATGTTCATACGAGCTGGTACGGTCTGCTTGTAAATACGTAGGAATCCGTTCTTCTATTTGTTCGTTTTCGAAACTGGAACACGCATCGAGGATACGATGAGACACGATATATCACCGGATATGGATTTCTGCGACTTATTACTATCGGTACTTGTTCAGGAAACACGCGAAACGAGTATCACGTAGCTTGATGGCAACAGGTGTTACCATTGATAACCGTGGCACACGCAGAATTACTCGAAATGTATCATAATAGCAAACATTGGTATCGTAGCCTTTGACCCTTTCGGTATTTCATTGAATTTTTAAAAATTATATCCGAATATTCACAAGTCTACTAGTCAGAAGTGGAATGCATTCACTGCAGAGTTGTACTAATTCAATTATATTGTAATTCAATTACGCAATTGAACTAAATTGTATTTCAATTGTATAGTAATTCAACTACGTCGTAATAGAATTACATCATTCGAACCTTTCAATTAATTCAATTACATACTAAGTATTTTAATCAGATGTGTAATTGAAACACAATATAATTGAGATACAATATAATTAAAATACAGTATCATTAAAATACAGCTCTCTAAATTATAGCCCAGAACTTTGAAGAAGTTCCAAAATCAAGCAACCTTAGTGACAAGATGTTTGAAAATAGCGTATTCATAAAAACTATTTTAAAGCTGACTGATAATTAAAATACACCTATAATCAGTCAAAGTGATCCTATTATTAGTTAATGGTAAGCTAGAATCGTTCCTTTTTTACAGTTTTTTGTTATTAGATAATGTATTTCATTTTACTTACACATACATATTATATGTTTCTATGTTACATATAAAATGTTTGTTTAATGAGTCTCATTAGATTAGGTAACCTAGGTCAAGTAGAGACATGTTTCCTTATTCTGCTTTTCATGTTTATGTTTGAAATTTAAAAAATGTGTAACGCAGAAGTTATTTCTGTTCAGATATTATAAATTTATAAATAATAAATTCCTTGTTTGAAACGTTCACATGGATTTCTCAACCTCTTCTTACCTATTACTTTATTATTCTTCAATTTTCAATTTTAATTTAATTACATCGTAATTCGTAATTAATGTACGAATTAACGTTTTGTTAATGTACGTAATAACTAATGTAATTTAATTAGAATGTATTTTATAATTATACTCCATTGCAATTACGAATTACATTGTAATTGTACAACGTTAATGTACGTAATAACTAATGTAATTTAATTACAATGTATTTTATAATTATACTCCATTGCAATTACGAATTACATTGTAATTTCCTTGTATGAAGATCTGAATCATAAATTACAATATGATTGAAGTACAATGTAATTCAATTACTTTGTAATTATAATTCCTAGAGTAATTCAATTGTAATTCTGCACGACTCTGATCCACTGAAAAATTGGAAGAAATTGGTACAATCGTTAATTGAAATTATTAGGTGAACGAATTGATTCGTACTCCCTACAGTGAATCATTTGAAAAACCGCGAACACGCATTTTCGTTTCCCCGAATCGTACTCAAGCAATCGCGTCGTTAAACGGAAAGATACGGAATTTTCGCGACGAGTACGTTCGATACGAAGATCGAAAGGGTTAGCAAGCGATTTTCGATGTCACGTAACCTCGATCGAGACCGGCGGCACCGTGTAAAGGTCAATTTCGATTCCGTTACATCGTGATACCGATTCACGTGCAGAGTGCAGTACCGCGAGGATGCAACCGCCATCTTTTTTTTCTTTAATTGGTCGGTTATCAGCTGAAAAACAATTATTGCACAAGATTCCGCGAGAAGGAGTTTTGAATCACGGAAAATTCATCGAGACGAAGCTTGCGCGTTGTTGTTATTGTTGTTAACAGTATTATTGATGTTATTAGCTCCGACAGGTTCAGAGGTTAACGGGACAAAATTGTCGCGCAGATAAACCGAGGGATGCGCGGGAAAAAATCGCGAGTAAAAATATTGCAGAAAATTACGATAAATCGATTCTTTTCCTTTTTTGATCGTTTCAGCGGATCGTCGCGACCTTGGCGCCTCGTTCACGTAATGAACAACTATGCATAAGCGTTTTATGCACGACCTCTAACCCTACACGATGTTTCACATCGGCCGAGTCACAGACTATCTCGAGATCGCCATATTTTTCCATCGCGGGGGTGCTTTATGCATTTAATTTATTATTCCAGAATTGATTCATTTAAAGATTATAAGAATTTAAAAATATATATTATTTTTTCATCTTGTTAAAATGATCGAAGATAAAAAGACAATTTTATTTGGCTCCTGTTCGATTACAATTGAACCAGACATTTTCTCTTCTGCACAAAAATATTCTGCACTAAAGTCCAATCACGCAGCAAAATCGTACTTGGCACGAGCTTGAAGTCCACAATTTCCTTTTTTTTTTTGCTGTCCAAGATGCCCCGTTGACCCTGTTCAACATATATATTTTTATAAGTCGAAGTAATCTCGGTGGGTTCTAATTATGTGGTAAATTGTTTGCGCAGCGAGGTTCTTATGCGAGCGATGCGAATGAAGAAACAAATCCACTTTTCTTCCGGCGCTTAAAGCGTGTCTCAGTGCGAACAATTGATAAGTTATTTATAGTGGCGACTACACGATTCCCTGAATAAAAACTTTTCCTGAGGCTCGTGCGAAAAGAACTGATTTACGAGCGGCGTACCTCGAGGATAACCTCGAACGTAGCGAATACCTAATTCGCGGTGATGTCGCGAATTCATCTTCGTCGCTGCAGAGTGTAGCAATGTGTACTGGTCTTTTCTAATGTACATGACGAAATTATAAATTGGCAGCTTCAGACATTGGATGTACAATTCTGAAGTCGTCAAGCTGTCGACATACGTCCCCAAAAGGGATCGCTTGCCGTATTTTAACTCGTTACACTCGTGATGAAGACTTTAAACGAAGTCTGACAAATACAAATGTTACGCATTCGTTTTGATTGAAATAATTCTATTTATAAATGTCACGGCAAGAGGTTAAAATTGCATTGGTCAGAGGGGACAGAGCAATTTTCCGATAAAACTAGCGCCGACAAATAGTGACAACAATCCTGTTTACGAAAATGCAGCGACTATCTATTTCACTTTCGCGATAACCCGATGGCTTTTTCACTGTTTTGTGTTGACGTCCCATCGATCCAGGTAGTGGGGACCGTGGAATAGAAATGACCGGTCAAACACATTCAAGTCGCATGAAACCCGAAACACATCGAATTCGCGATACATACCAGTCGGTCGATTCATGCCTGTGTACAATAACTGTGTACACGTATACGTGTATGTATGCATACAAGTGTATACTGCATGACATACACCGGATAGCCGCGTACTTAAAGGTGTGTTCGCAGTCGGTTCCGGTCTGGTACATGTGCCGTGTCTAGTTTTGCGAACGAGTCTCGCGGGACGGGAGAAGAGACCATCGCCATAGTTAAGAGTCAGTAATTCTACTCCGGCCGTAACATGACTACAGTTGGGACCTATTCCGACACGTAGAAGACTGCCACCGTGATAGAACAGCGTGTCCAACTTCTCCGTTGTAGGTTATCCGTCGAGCAGTTAACACCTTAAACGACAAAACAATTTTCTTCGTACGATTCGCTTCCAACGCCGCCGGAAATTGCGAGTCCTCCTGCGAATTCGTTGCCGTCGGTCACCGGCGACCGACGCGGTGTTCGCGGACAGTTGATTGTCGTCTCTTGACCCCACAGTGATTTTAGGAGCCCCTTCTTCGCGTCGTTTTACATCAATTTGCATCTCATTCCGGCAATTCATCTTCATTGGCTGTGTAGTTTTATTGCGCCGTAAATTCCGAGTTTCGCTGGAACCCTTCGGTCACCGGTAGCCGACAAGGGTCTTAACAAGTTTACTATACTCTAGTGACCCCACGCTAACTCTTGAAGACCCTTCTTTTGACGATTGTTCGTCAATTAGTATTTACTATCGGTGATTACCTTCATTTTGAAGCCTGAAGCCTTTCCCGTCGGTTACCAGAGTTTGCTATGACCTCCGGACTTCATCGATTTCGAATCGACACGAATCGAATTGATAGATTAATTCGAGCACGTATAAAAGTATCGAAGAATTTGATCTTGTCATTCTCATAATGCCACACGTGCCATTTGCTCCGAACAGCCGGCAACTTTGATGTTTATTTCGGTGGTTGTTTCGCTTCTGTCGAATCGTGCAACGACGTGTGCACGTGATGTCGTTGCACCGTAGCGTCGCGTCGGCCAGACAGGTATATCTAGTTCTATTTACTCGGAGAAATATACCTGGACTATCTACGCTAGCAAACAAGTCGGTCAACAGACTGAGTCAGCCCATTCTGCAACCGGCAGATAAAATTTCATTGAAATCTATAAGACGGACTTAGTTCTCTTTACGCACGTAAACCTTTGCACGTCATACTCTTTCTTCGACCCGTAAATATTTGCGAGCCGACGTGTCAGTCGACGCGTTCGAGTTAGTCAGTGCGTCTCACGTGGTCGGCCCTGTTCCCACGTTTCCGTCGACGAAATTTTTGGCAACTACGCGGACTCCTGGTATTCATAGTTATTAAGTGGTCGCGGCGGCGAACCGTTCGACTGGCGCCAATTCCAGTTTCCTCGGTGCTTTAAGTCTGTTCGGAACCGTGGTTCGAGTCCTGATGATCAATAAATTACCTGTGCGATCTGTACAAGTGTGAAAGAACAACGCCGTTCTCTGTCGTATGTGTTATTTTCGTCTCGGGTATTACGCCTAAGTTGATAATAAACGTGCCAGTGCTTTTAGTACATCACCAACCGGCGATGATCTGAAACTTTGATAAAAAACCTTTCAGCGAACAGTTTTGTTTCGGATGTAATGTAGAAGAAATCTAATTACCAAGGCAATTATCTTGTGTGTTCCAGATCTAAATGTGTTCCATAGCGATGCCCGCCGAGCTGCTTCTGGGGCATAGTCCGCCAGTGTACAGTTCGCTGCTGTACAGCCCTTTAGTAGTAACGGCACCGTCGATTACCAGCAGGTCGGTGCCACCTAGGATAAGACCCTGTCTATCATCTGGTTCCCTAGCGATAAACAATCTCCGCAGCAGCAACGATGGCCACAACAAACAGAAGAAGAGGGTGGTGTTCGCTGACGACCGTGGTCGTCCTCTTACTCAGGTACAACTCGCACAGTCATTCAATCACCTACCAATCATTGTCACAGCATCTTGACGATCTTCCAAATTCATCCAAGTTCAATGCTGGACTTATTTATGCAAAATAAAAATTGTTGGCGTCAACTGCAAGAAACGGTAACCCTTTCCCTTATTCTTTAACAGTTATAACACAGAAAAAGTACACAATTTTCATTTCGCATAAAGGTTCTTTAAACTCGCTATCATGTGTAGTCTTCTCAATTCTCGCCAATCCTTGTATGTAAATCGCCGGTCTCTGGTTTAGGTCCGCGTGATGTCGGAGCCAAGTAACGTGCCGCCATTATGGAGCACGGCGTACCTAGCCGGCCTGACAGGTAGGCTGCTGCACTCGAAGATAGACAGCGAGGAGCAGCCGGAGATAGCATCACCATGGCAGGTGACATTCCCTCAACCAGCCAGCGACTACCTCGCGTTCCGGCGGAAACTGGACCAAGGGAACGTCAGTCTGGAGAACGTGATCGTCAGAGAGTCGGAGCAGCGTCTGGTGGGCACTGTCAAAGTGAGGAACTTGGCCTACGACAAGGAGGTCGTTGTCAGGGCGAGCAACGACTCCTGGAAGACGCACGAGGACGTCTACTGCACCTACGTCGAGCAACCAGGTTCGCCAGCACTGATCCTCTACGACACCTTCCGGTTTCGACTCACGCTACCGCTGAAATCGAACGTCGTCGAGTTCTGCGTGAGGTACCGCACCGACGGCAAAGAGTTCTGGGACAACAACGAGGGGAAGAACTTTATCGTTCGCAAGAAACTGGAGGTGTGTAACGACAACGAGGAGAACCGTCTTATCGACGTACCAACCCTCAGACTTTTTGGAAAGGTTCTCAATGGTCCCCAGTTGCCCAGAAGGCTAGCTTCACTAGGCGTCTGAGGACTTCGATAAAGTTAGTTGGATGGTCGATGTTCCGAAACAGTTAGTTGCCCAGCTTCTGCGAGCGTTCGCCACCGTAGCTTCCCAGCCCTGAATACGTCTTAAAAGATAGTTGTATACTACGAAACCCATAAGTTGTACTCACGAATGCTCTGGGAAATGTTTCTCGCAGAAAGGGTACAAAAGGTTGGGGAACTATGCGATGGCTGCTTTAAACCACCCAGCCGCGCGCCCTCGTTATCCGTGTACAGTAATGTCCGACTTCAATGTCTGACATCTAGCAACGTGTTCGTGACGTTTCAGTATTGAAGCATTATTGTACAACCTAATGTCTAAAATCCGGACATCTCGAGTAACTCGAGTATCGAATAACGAGGGCGTCGCACAGTGGGTCAAATGGCGAATCTAGCTGGAAAATTTGTTTACATTCCTAAATGCCTATAAGTATCCAAACAAAACGTCATTTGCCTATGAAACTGTTTTAACACGGGTATCGTAGACACAGAAATCTAAAAATGGTTTTTTCGCGAGATTAAAATCCGCAGAAATTGAAAGATCGAAGCCTTCACAATGACCCTGTAAAACTCTGTATCTGAGTAGGATTTTGCTTCCAGCCAGATTGGCCGTTCGGCCGACCGTGCACCGGCGCCTTGGTGCGCTTGTCGGAAGTGTTCTTAAGGTTCGATTGTGGTTTCTGTTGCAGCCTCGAGCCCCGCCGAAGCGATACGATATCCTAACGACGAAGTGCGACGGTTTCCCGAGCAACGGTATGCGCGAGAACAGCATACCCCGTATCACGGACGCGACCAGGGCGAACGTTCGTACGTGGAGCGAGTTCGCGTCGTGGCACCACCTGGCGAACGACGCGCCGTACTGGTGAACCGCGAGGAGTCCCCGTGAAACGATGTACGAAGTCGTACGAATTCTTCCAATTTACTTGGTTAATTGTCGAGGCGTAGATCACGCGGGACGAGGCGTCGCGACGCCTTGCGGCACACGCGGGACACGGTGGTCGTCGTATGAAACGTGTGTCGTCGGGAACCGCCGCCGGGAACAGAGGAGAGGAGAGGAGAGTGTCGACGAGGGAACGGAAGAAGCGATACGGACTAGACTGCCGAGCTGAAATTAGAGGGACTTTATTGCACACACATACACACATACATTGGAACACACGTACATATACCGTTCGGTTCTTTATACACACGGACAAGAAGAAGCCAAGAAGAGACGCTCTCGCGCACGCGGATCATGGAAAAGAGACGCGATCGAAGCTCGAAGGCGCGGCGCGGATCGGAGAGGAGGCACTGGTCGCGTTACTTCTATGGTAAGTTGATCTTGCTCGACATACCGCAGACATACTATAGCCAGAACGATGTTTTACGTTGTTGCGCGATGGGCCATCTCGGGAAAATACCTGCGAGACCATTCGCGCCCGAAAGATTATTCATTCCACGTGTTCCAGATTTTGTCCAAAAATTGTTGATGTTCAATCTGTCGTCTAGCATAAATATTTGTTAGACGACATCAAAATTTCAATTTTTTAGAATAAGAAAGCCCCTGCAAGGGTAGTTTCTCACCATAGAATAATAAATATAGAGTAGCAAAGCCCCCTAAAATTGTTCTGCGTGCAACATTATAACGCACGACAACCGGAGATGCAAATTTTCTCCAGCTAGTCTGTTCGCTGTAGCGAAACTTCACGCATTCCACGTACCGGTTTGCGTCGCTTTTTCGATCTTCAAACGCTCCATCGTCGTCGAACCTATTTTCCCGTGCCGTGTACCTTCCTGTCGCTGCTTTCTAGAACAGCAACTGGTAGCGACGAGTTAATTCGTCGTGCGTGTTCAACTTCGCGGTCTTCTTGTTTGCTCTGCTCGATCAGAGAGGTTGCATCAGTTTGTAGAAAGCCATCGTCTCTCAATATTCATAAAATTTCTTCGTGAAATCGGCTTATTTTCGGATTCTTACAGAAGCAGAAATGTCGTATTGCAATTTTATTAGAATTGCGTTACCGGGTTAACGAACGCTCACGTTACTAGTCTTTCACCTGGCCAAATAGGGATCCTGAGACCGAAGGCTCGCTAGTTATTCCAGGTGATCGACATGTGGTGTGTCCTTTACCTTATTTCCGTTCCATACAGATCATAATTTTGATAACAATCTATCCTTGGCATCACGCCATTCGAGACAGCTAGTCAAAAATATCGGGAGATGAATAGTTATGAAATAATGAGTAGACTGCCAAGAAAAACCGCAAAATTTTTTTATGCGCTTGTGCTTGCAGTTGTTATACAATTTTTCGGAAGATGATCTGTCGGTACACTTTCGCACTGATCGAATTGCTAGCAAAATTTCGGCCACGGCGATTGCCCAACGCAGAATTCGCCTCGAAGAAATTTAGATGCGAGATACGATCCTTTTCGCGACGACGTCCTCGGTTCTCTCGATGGTGGGACGAAGGACGAGAGAGCAAGGGAGGCCGTGTGGAGGCCTCGGCGAACCTCGAGGTTGCTAAATCCGATTTCGCGATTCCGGTCGCGTCGCGGTTTTTCCTCTCGTTCGCTTTCTTGACGGCTAGAAAGCCAAAATCGCGACGAAATCTCGGGAGGAATCGGCGACGGCGGCGCCTCGGACGGGTACCTTTTCTTGATGCGAGTCTCGGAGCAAGGCGGCCTGTACTTTCTCTCTATAAATAACAATCTGCCGTGGCACCACGATAACAGCCGCGACCGACGAGTCGTCTGACTCTAATCGCCTTAACTAAAGGTTGTTACCACGCGTGACAAGATAAACTCATTCTCTCCCCTTTCGTTCCTGCTCCCTCGCCACGTGGTACCGTTTCTGGAAGAACTGGCTCGAATGCTCGAAAAAAAAATAGTCAGCCTTCTACCACTGGGGCTGATTCGTTGTGTATAAACCACTGCATCGAATGGTGCTTGGATTTTTTGATTATGTCAAGTCGGTTGCCGAGATACAGGTCGTCAGCTTTGACGAATAAATCCACGTCGTCAAAATTGAGCTACTTGTTGATCCTGAAAAATGGAGCTGGTTTAATCCTGGATTTAATTTAGAATATTATATAGTCTAAATTAAACAGATTGAACAACTCCCTGTCCTATTCCTGCCGATCCGAAACGCGCGGTTATGGCCGCGGCGACAGCGTTAATTACACAGCGCTTAGATTATCAGATAAGTGGGATCGTTATCGTTTGTTTTCAAATCCGTCCATACGGACAGTTGGCCGAATAGGTTTAATGCAAATACTCGGATTAAGGGATCAGTGGAATCGCGACGGTATTTTGTAATAGAGAATTTTAGATACCTAGCATTCCTCGATTTGTCTCGAGTGACAACTTGCTCGAGGCAGACTGTGATTCACCCTTTGCTAATTTTATAACAATAGTTTAGATGCTCCGACGTTCTTCGATAATAATCGTCTCGATAGTTGTCAGGTCACAGCTTGCTCGACGCTGGCTGTGTGATTTTATCAACTAGCCTTGATGAATAATGATCATTGGGATTTCGGTTCAAGTAGGAAGTGGCCAAGCAACTGTGAGATCACCTTTACGTTATAAATTCGTACCAACGAGACGCCAGTCTCCGACGGGTGCGAACGAACTTCTTTCAGGTCACGTGGACTCGATCGGAGATGTATTACTATCGAGGAACTTTCCACTGTTCGCTTTGAAACAGTTTGACAAATTTATTGCTCCGTCCAGTGTTTCAAACGGCCATCAATTTTCTGCTATTCAATTACCAATTCCTGGAGGCTCGGCGATCTTCCTAAGCTCGCAGTTTCATATACCGTTTCTCGAGGAGGTAGAACGGCGAACCAGTTTCTTCTAATTTTTCACGTACTCGTTGGATAAAAAATATTTCGCATTTCAATGCACGTCTTCGATGTAACACTAGAAGTAACATTGGAATTCCAATTGGCTTTTGTTCCGCTGTGCACGTAAGTGAATCACTTCATTAAATAATCTTCTACTGAAGCACGTTAACGATCTTCAAGTAGTGTCGATGTTACACAATCATTGTTGAAAGCATCGCCAAAATAATTCTCGCTTTATACGTGTATCAGTATTAATAGAGTTCGAAGCATATTCGAGTAATGGCAAGGGTACACTATTTCTGTTCTACGTCTATTCGAGTCACTAACTTTTCCAACTAAAAAATTCGTCACGTAAAGATGCACAGTCCCGCGGAAATTAAACATTTCTTCCGACATAGAATAATTCCATTGTACATAGGGTAAACTGTACAATGATTGGCACCGTAAAAATCTTTTTATCTTTTTTTGTAATGTTTAAACGAGCTTATTATTATAACTTGCTATTATTATAAGCTGATATATATTTTTCTACAAAATCAAACAGTTTTTGGAGTCGTAAATCTTTTATTATAAAATATATTCATTGAATAACAATCGTAAGACAAATAGTACAGTCATTGGCACATTTGGTACAGTCATTGGCACATTTTGTACAGTAATTGGCACACTTGGTATAGTTATTGGCACAACATGTATCAGTTATTGGCACTGAAGAACTGAATAGAAATTATTACCTAAAAAAAGATAAATAATGGAAATAGTTTGTACTGCATGTAGGTTTAAATTCTGCATGACGTATAATTTACGTCTGAACTAATATCATCAGCTTAATATGTAGAAATAACTTGAGAGACGAAGATAATGCTCAAAGAAAAACAGCAAAATATTTTAAGGTTCACATGAGTCATCCGATTCAATTCTTCCTTTTGTGGTGAATCTTACTCTTGTGTAAATTCGAAATAATTTATTTTTGTTTATTTAAGAGAAGATCTTTATATGATGTACATGGTGGAACAATAATTTCGAATACGATCTTTGGCTTCTTTCTTTCTACTGCAGCCTTTTCTAAATACACAAACAGATAAAACAAATTAAAAATGCTAACAGCTTCAAGTAATGACTACGAAATTCTCGTTGCATACAAAAATATGAGTGATTTGCACAAGTAGGTAAATAAATAGTACAACGATTGACTCTCTGATGTCCATTGCAATGATTGGCACCTTATTATCCTATAGTTATTGGCCCCTTCAATGTACAATGATTGGCAATGCCAAGAATTGATAATAAGACTTCTTTCAACGAATTAAAGTCATATTCCTAATTTGTTTTAATGATTCATTTTATATAAAATACTTAAATGTGCAGTAATTGAATGATGGTACAGTAATTTTTAGCGGTGACTTTCTCGGCCACACCACACGAGTGCTAAGGGTTAAAAATTCAGATCTAAATAAACAAAAAGCACCGGCGATCTAAAAATGAATGTACCGTACCAGGAGGCAAATAAATAATTGCAAAATGGGATGTTTAAATGGTCATCATCGGGACCCCTCGAGCAATCGTTAAAGATCGCGCGTGGCGGAAGTGGCACGGTGCCCGTTCGCACGATCGCTCGATCGTTTTGACAGGGACGATGATTTCCAAGTGCCTTGAGCGCTTTACAGATCGCTTCATAGGCGAATTCATGGTCGAAAGAATGAACTGTGCGGCCATCCTTGGCCGACTGCCAGAAAACCCGACAGACATGAACGCGAAACGCTTTTCCCGGCACGCGTGTGTATTCGCACGATCTGGACCGAGCATTGAAAATACCTCGTCGATTCATGCTACGTAACCACGTGTACGAACCGACATCGCGGACTTTGTCTAAACAAAACAGAGCCGGATCCACGGTCCCACTTGGCTCCGATGTCCGTCCGGGAAATAAAAAGGAAAAAGCTTACGAAACGACCCTGTCCGCACGCATTAACCCACTTCGAGATATTGTTAAATCGGCTTACTCGGTGGCGCCAATGCTTGCACCTGCTTAAAAGCTGCAACAGGTGACTCGGGGATTGGTGTTGTGTCACCGTCGCGTCGTCTTTGATTAACTTCCACGGACGCGGCGCTGTCGTGATGCTCTCGCTGCTCGTTCGATTCATTCATTTCTATTTTACTTGAGCGATCTCAATCTTCATCGAGATTATATCGCTGCTCCGGAAGTATATTGACACAACTGCAAAAATTGAAATTTTACAGGACGAGCAAAAGAAAAATAATTCCAATTTGTCTTAATAGAATGGCCTATAGATTCGGTTTAATTCTTCTGTGAGAGCAGTTTATAGACATTGTGGGTTATTATTGCAACTTTTAAGTTATTTCAATTTATAAAACAATAAATACCAGCCTCTCACAGTAACCAGTACCATGTAAATACGTCATTGTTCTTCTGAAAATGCATCAGAAATTCTACACTTCTGTCGTAACAAGAGTAAGGAAAACATTTTACACTTGCGTCATTATACTTCCGGAGCAGCGATATTGCGTCGTACGCAATTACAGAGATTACAAAGAGATTGTAGAGATTACAGAGATTAAAAAATTATTGTTCAAAAAGCAGGCACAGTAGGAACAATTCTCTCATCAACATATTTTCGAAGACACTTTTTCCTCCTCGTTTGATCGAATTAAACAGCTGGCAATTGAAATTGTTTCTCGCAAGCCGAGTACATAGTCGGATTTGCTGAATACCGAAGTGCGTCGAAGGATCTATGGATCCCGACTCGGAAGTGGCCGTGCCGCGATGCATATAGGGTAGAATCGACGGTGTACAGTTCGCGCATACCGGTCGAGGCGTGGTTGTGAAAAGTGGTGTTGCAGGATCGTATATATCGCATCTCGCCGCGTTACAGTCGTGACATACCACGCCTCGGGAACATTGCAAAAACTTTAAGGCGTCTAGACGTGTGGGCTGACCGAGTAATCTCGCCACGGAACAGCCTGGAACTGGAACCCATGCGAACGAAACCGCATGTTCTCTCGTTTATGCTCGAAACACTCACCGAGAAATGCCACTTCGAAATTCCATTCGTCCATAGCTCCGTGGAATTTTAATTGGTTGTTTTCTAATTGAATCACGACAAATTGTGCTTGTCTCGATGCTCATCTATTATGTATAATCAAGAGACTCCGATAGGAACGAATTACATCGTCGCGCGATAAAAAAAAAACACGAGTTCACGCTCACGATAGTATCGTCTAATTGAGTCATTGATAAGCACGAATATTTTGTCACGTAGACGTAATATGTATCAGCAGTGAATGAAGCGAAACATCCGACGTGATTCTATTCAGGAAACACGTGTCTCTATTGACATAATATTCGGACGAACGAAATTAGCAGAGAATAAGTGTCAAGGAGAAACGATTCTGAGTGAGGTCAAACGACTTAAGCGCCGAGACGATTGCCGACCTTCACGCTGTTCGTACGGTTAAAAAAACAATAAATCGCTGAGGAACAGAACGCGAACAGTTGCAGAAATAAACTCGGCGCGGTCGATAATGCGATTATGAAAAGAAAGTTTCGAAAAGATGAATATTCCTATAGAGCGGCACAATTTTCGTTTGAAGTGCTACAAAATCGTGACGAAAAATCGCAGAACAATTTTCGAGGGTTCATCGTCAAGGTGAAACCTTCCTTTGAAAGGTCACATTGAAATGGAAACGATGAAGGAGTTATTGATTCGCTTTTTGTTTGTTTCAGACAGCAACGCGCAGAAATCCGACTCCGTCGAGTGCATTCTGCGGCCTCTTGACGCGCAGAGCGCATCATCAACGATCATCGGACGACGGTTCCCGTCATCGAAGCTTCCCTTAACTGCCGACACGGAGACCGCAATGCGACTTCTTTTTCGATCGTCGTCTTGTTCCTCCACCTCTTCTTCCCCTTTCCTGGAACTTGGCCTTCCGAAGCCGAGGACGTCCGCCAAACTCTCCACCTTCGAGCTGACCAAATCTCGCTGATCTCGTCCGTTCCTCTCTGAACAAACTCTCTGTCCTCGCCCCTCTCTTCTTCTCCCTCTTCAATTCATCTCTTTCACTCTCTCCACTTGTCTGCTTCTTTCCTTGATTGTCAATGTCGTACGAAGTTGGATATTGCTTGAGTATTTCTTATATATTTTTCTTTCCTCTCAAAATGGGTTTCTCTTGGGTAGGGTGGGTAAAGGGGTTGTCATTCGCTGATAAGCTGCAGAACAATTAACACGCGGAAGTTTCATTGCGAGAGTGCAATTTTGTCAGCGCTAGGTCTGTTCTCGTTTTTACACGAATGCGACGAATGAGATTATACAAACGATTGAGCCAAATAGCTCGCTACGAGAGAGAGGGAGGGAGGGAGAGAGAGAGAGAGATATGCTGAGTGTGTCGAGTGAAGCTTCTGTGTCGAATGTTTAGACTGCGGATCTGTATTGAAAATTGTCTGAGACAAAATTTCTTTCTTTCTTTAATGGTCCGAATACATTGACAATAAAATCAAAAGAACTCTGTTTTTGTATAAAATCCGCAGTCTACCGACAATTGTTCTGTGCCGGTGACACGATAAAATTCAACCTGAAGAGCAGAATCGCTCGTCCTAGGGTCACGATGCCGCGAGAATGACGGACGTATATTTTTTTACTCGATTGAACGCGACCGCCCGTCACAGAGGGCTGTAAACGTTTATCGCGCGTGACCGTTCTTTTCTGGTCCAAGTGCACTAAAAATTTAAGAAAGGATTCGTTCGGGCCAGAGTAAGCGCCGTTCAATATACAGGCTGCCTGAAAAGCTGTCCACTTTCCGGACACCATATTTGAGCCAACCTGTACGCTTATTCGGAACGAATCTGTTTCGCCATATGTGTATGTGTGTGTGTGTGTGTAAAGAATGTATGTATGTATATACGTAAGAACAAGTATGTGTGTATGGTGCGTGTACGCGGTAACAAGACGCCTGACGACGACAACGAAATTCAGTCTACTCTCTTTTGCTTTCTTCGCTATTGTTTCCGAGAAGAACCGCAACAAGCGAGAGCCACCGCTGTTATTATCGCATGACGGAATGCATGCTCGGCACGTATGGGTACGCTGTACGACTGGATCGTACGAGAACGGACTGGGACTGTAAACAAACTCGGAAGTTGTCCCGAATGTTTCCAACTTGTTTAACCCTTGAACAGAGGACCATTAATACAACTCATGTTCTGGGTCAAAATAGATTCGTTCTTCGTTTACCAGCTTGGGGTCTTTCAATCGTTTTCCTCGAGGGTGCACTATGCGCATAGGAAACGAAACCTTTTTTTACTCGGGTTTCCTCCGACGTGAATTTTATCAAGTTAGAACAAGTTACCAAGAATCAAGCATTCAAACATACTCTAGCGTTAGAGTCGAAAGGAGATTACTTTGATATCATTCGCAATAGTGTAATGCACCCTCGAGCTATTAACAGTAAGTGGAAGAATGTTCAAGAGGGCTCAAGCTGGCAAATTAAAAACGACTGTATAAATAGTTGGAAACATTCTGTGAAGATCATAAAATTCGAAATGTACACAGCAACGTGGACACAAATACTCAGAGAACGAGATTTTCTTTGCAGGGACGTTTCCCCGGACGTAGAATGAAAGACAGGAATCAACTGTTGAGCCCTAGCCGCAAAGATGCGGCTTAGAAAAACGGTTTCGTTCGCTTTCTGAGATCACTGACCTTCTTGGAATTCGAGCTTGGACCCTCGACTGTTGGCCGAACAGGACTCCGTCGTCCACAATCATCCACGATCATCTAGGGAATTCTCAACCTCCATCCTGTCCCGGTTCGTCAAATCAAGCAGTTCTTTGAATCGTCGACTGCGATTAGCTGTCTATCTTGGCCTAGACACTTTCTAGAGAGGAGCAGAGAGAGTCTTGAATCCGCGTGTCAACGTCTAGGAGTTTTATATTATTTTTTAAACTGTCCAAGCTCGTTTCAACAGAATTCTCGTTCTCGTCTTTGTGATCATCCTCGACTCTAGATGTCATTGTGATCCTCCTCGTCGTTGTACTTCGAGGTCATCTTGCTGTCCGGGAGCCGATCGCTTCACGACGTATTCTTGTACTCGTACTTAAGCCACCTGATCCAGAGAAACAGATTTATTTTGCAAACGGTATTCCGATATATCGAGCTCCGAAGCGACGGTTCCTCCAGAGTTAGGCGACCCTTTCTCTGGAATTTCCAGTTGTTTCTTTTATTATGGACGTCTTTGGACTCTCTTGTGACGCAATCGTGCAGTGCTTCCAAAGTGTTAAGAACTTTGCCGACCTTCGGACTCGTTTGTACTTAATATACACGATCGCATACTCATGTGTATGTAGTATGTACATTTTTCTCTCTCTCTCTCTCTCTACTTTTTGCAAACAGATCTCCAGCGAACTAGCTGCCAGTGTATATCGAGTATGATGAAAATTGTCTTTTTAAATTCTCGACAATGTTCTGTCTTTATTTGTTTCATTCTTTTTTTACGCAAACGGTATCTCTCTCGAATCTTTTAGCCTCGCTGATTTACGGCGACCGATGAGACTATGAGATTTGATTTCTTCTTTGATCTACGGGTTCCCGAGATGTCGGCTCTTCTCGGCGACGCATCTTGCACTCGATCATTCCATTCGCGTGTCCACACACGTGATCGATCGGTTCAAACCACGGAAGAACGTCTCGAACGACTCAACTTCGCGAAAACGGAACGAACGACACGATTTCGACGGTTGTCCGTACTCCATGGACTTAGGTTTTATCGAGTTTGACTTTTTGATAACACGTTGACTGCCATGTTTTTGAAATGTGGGTGGCAGAGGTCTCTGTTAATTTTTATACAGGTCGAATCAAAAGTAGTGTCCCTGTTAATTCAATCAATTTCCATATTCAATGAACAGTGAACATTGAATATCTTTCTAATGCTGTGATAAAGATTATTTTTATAACAAGAAGAGTACAATCTTACAATTTTGATTTTGTGAGAGCTTCCTAGCAGTCAACGCGTTCTTATTTCACTACAAGGGATTATCTGAACGATAAAATGCACTCTGATTTTTCAATGATCCACAAAAAAATTGAGAATAAAGATCCTCGGTCGTCCAATCGCCTAACCGGTCGTCCAACAATCCTAATGGTTCGACGATCTAATCAAACGATCCTCCCACGTATAAAACAATAGAATGTCTCTGTATGTGTGCATGTGAGGTCCGACTAACGAACGGAGTGATATCTAGTTGAGAAAGAATAATATATCGAACGTGAGATTGAATTCGAGGACACCCAATATCGAACGAACGCGATATAATACATATAGAATAATGTATATATATTAAAAAAAGCAGTAACAGACAAAGCGAAGAACGAGTCCTCCGAGAGGTGAGCGTCGGCCTGGCTGGAGAAGGTCCTCGTGCAGGGCTGCCACCTTTTCGCGCGGACGTATTAGTAAATGCTAGCTAGTATTCTACAGACAGTAAACAAAGCTCGTTAAATCGTTTGGAGCAAGCCCGTCGGATGGAGAGAAAAGGTGGCAGAGAACCCTGTTTCTACGACACCAAGAATATTAAGCTTTGTTCCCACTCGAGAGCGACGTTGCCAAAGTGCCTCTCAATAAATCCTGTAAAGAAGTAAGAAAAACCGTCGTCGACTGTGTACATAGAGAAAAAACTGTTGTGTAAGCCCGGGAACGCGCGAAGTCAAACAGAGCCTTGTTAATATTCCTATTTTTTAACCGTGTAATTTATATTTATGATTCTGATTTGTTCAGAGAGGCATAGTCATTTTCTGAAAGGGTCTCTCCTCGCCAGCCTTTTTGCTTGGCGTGGAGGCTGCAGGTGTATTTTTACGCGCTCCGTTGTAAGTTATTTATTCGCGGTCGATTGTGTCTATTATATATGTGTAGTGTGCTGCGTTTTTTCGTGAACTGCGTCTGTATGAATCTGCAAGAGAGAGACGTCGCTCGATGTTCCTTGTGTATGCGAAAGATGCGTGTCGTAGCAATACGGGAGGGGCTCTGCGAACGCTGCGCGCTGTCGACAGAGCCGATGAACAAACGTCTCGAAGTGGGAACACGGCTTAACCATTTAAAACGCGCGGATGACTCGTCACCGAATCATCCAACTATGCTATACTGTAAACGGAACACGACGCTGACCCGATCGGTGGAACCGGTACAATAAGACCCACGTTAACCCTGTCAGGAACCATGCTCAACGTTTATCGTAATCCATAGATCGTTTAGACTTCTCGATAGAATTAAACTGCGGACTTTATGCATTTGTGACAATAACGCTAAGCCTACCAGTGACCAATGACCGGTCTCAATAATTTTTTATCAAAAAGTATTGAGTATCAATACACTATTTCCAACCCCGTCAAATTATTAAGGGAAGAAAGACATTTTTAAGTGACCGATGTATCTAGCAATGATTGCAGACAATTTTTATTTCGCATAAAGATCCGCAGTTTATTTATAACGTTAACATGCTCCCCGGAGTCAGTACGGTGTATAGTATAGACGTCGTCTCTGAAGGGTTAACATCGTCGATCGTTTATCCTTCGATCGAGCGCGCTCGAAAGTTCCTAGATCCGTTCCACCGGTCGTCGCAGAGCTAATCGACACGGAATTAGGTGCGTCAGCGAATGGAAGAAGCCCGGGTGTCCGTAATTTAGTTAAAACCTCGAGTTAGCTTCCCTATCGCCTCGATCAGTGTACTAACAAAACAGAGACACGCGCATTGCGACGGTACAGCGATCATTGTGAATCTTGAGGACCGATGATTCGGGTCCGACGATCGACAAACGATGTCATGACACGTTCGGAGTGTGACAACGATGCCAACTTGTGTTCGAAGTGATCTAATCGCAGACTTCAACTATTATACCACTTTTTACAGCATCGTTCTTTAAATCGTGTCGTTTTTTTTAACGCTTCAAGTATGTAATACTTCAATGGCTACGTTTAATCTGTATCGTTGACGCGTTACTGATCGTTTTCGACTTCGAGATACTCGGAGCTTTTAATCCTGAGTTATCAGATATTGTTGGTTCAACGAAAATTCCTTTCTTGCGCTGGAAGCATTTTTTTAACACGTTTTTCGATTTAGGTAGAAAATGTTGCTTTAAACGCTACGTATAGACGATAAATGCGACGAAGACGTAGACGAACGTATACAAAAAGACACAAAAGAACAAATTTGTAGTTCGGCGCAATAAGAAACGACACGACTGATAGAATGGCCTAATAATGAAAAATACTCAAGACCCGCAGAGTCCCGGCTCAAGTAGCCTAATCGTCGCGGACCCAGCAGTCCATTCACGGGCTCGGATTCACTGTGGCTAGCTGTACCGTTCACCCTCGGTTATACAATTTTTCTTGAGAGCCGCAAGACTGATAACTTAACGCAGGTACACACGGACTACTGTATATAGTATCATTATAAGTTGTGGGATTGAGAGTTTCGTTAAGACTATCGTGTTTGTTTTTCGGTCTTGAAACTGCGGCCCGTCTTCCTCGTCTAGTTTTATTTATCGTGTATCGCTAAGCGGTCGGTTTTACACGAAACTCACTCTCTCTCTCTCTCTCTCTCTCTTCTCCTCCGCGGCAACTATAGCGTTGAGTATACTCGTGAAAGTACGTTTTTAGGCTTTGCAAGACCGTGTCCCCGCCCCCTCCTGTTTTTATTTGTTTTCTTCGGTCCCGTGAACGATGTTTTTTAATTTGTATATTTTATCCGGTAGTATTCTTAGGTAGAGAATGCTCTTTTTAATTCCTAGCGCTCGATGCCCGACATTAGCCTAAGTGCCGCGTGTTTATATTTGTTACTATATCATATATTTTTTTTTATCGATATCGATCGATTATCAATTGCTGTTACGTTATTATATTTTATTATTTTCCCTTTCTCTTTCTCTCTGTCTCTCACGCTCTCCCTCTCTATGTCCTTTCTTTTAAAAGAATTATTAATTACGACTGCGGGTATTGATTGTTGTACAAAGCGGAACGCGCGTCTACATTTCTATCAGTCTAACGTAAGATGCTCATATACGTATACATACTCGGGTAATGAATTTGTAAATATACAAACATGTTATGAACAGACTAATTAGCAATAAAATATTTTTAGGTGGGATGTGTTAATCTCGCGTGTACCGTTTCTTTTATCCTTTACCCCGGCCTCTCATGATCACTGATACTCGAATAATCAATTTATCATTGAATTCAGAGCAGTTGTACCATAATCGATCTCCTCGAGGTCGAATCTTTTAAGCGCGGTTGCGACTTCAGGCACTTTAAATAGACCGAAGTCAAGAATGGAGATGATTAAAAACAAATTAATAAATTACACGTTCGAGTATGCGACCATTGAGCGGCGCTGTCACGCTGACATAAATCTTCCAGATATACGGCTTTATCTTTCGAAAGGTCAAAAGCGAACGCTATCAATTTCGCCAAGAGCTCGTTGATACTATTACATATGAAGTTCGGATTACGCCTCGGTGCATCAATAATTAATCAGGATAATTTCGAAATTAATTCAAGGCGAAATCCGACTGCCAAATTTTACTCCCCTGATAGTGAGTTACGTGTGCGGCGCACAGTGGTCCGGATCGAAGAAGTTGGTGTCATTTTGTTATAACTTTTGAACTATTAGAGATATCGTAATGAAATTTTCACCAAAAATATTTAAAAAATAGTAATTCTTACCTAGAGATAATTAAATATTTTTTGCATTTGTTAAACAATAATTTTTAATAACTTTTCATTGATATTTTTTATTAAAAAATGAATTGTTCAAATATAGTTTTTCAACCTTTTTTTACTTGTTATGAACAATAATTTTTAGTGTTGGTCTTAATCTTGAACACATAAAAGAATGCTTTCCTGTGTAAAAAAAAGAAATATTTTAAATACATATTGCGACTAAAATAGTACTAACATTACATTCAGTCAATATTACCACAAATAAAAAAGTAAGCTAATAAAATAAACATACCATAATTTGTCTTTCGTGATGATGTATGATGATCGATTGAATTAGTTAATTAATTCTACTGCCTCAGGATTCAGTATTTTAGGATTTCTTTTACATGTTATTCTTAATTGTGACATGTACGGGTCAGATGTTAACAATAATTTCAATCTAAATAGAAGTGACTGTCGAAGTCAATTTATACAGGGTGTCCCACCCGATTTCGACATCTTGATTTTCTCGTTATTGTTACTCGTAGCAAAAAATGTTTCAGCAGAGGCTCGAACGGTATCGAGTGGAGCATATTTTGATGTTATGAGTTTTTTCGTGAGTGGACGCGTAAAGGTCATATAAAGGTATATATATACTCTATTTATCTCTTATAATGTGTTATTGCAGAAACGTTCATATTTGGAACATTTGATCAGTCATACGAGCCTGTTTTACGCAAGCGAAACGCGTCGCGAAGTAACATTGACAGCTTTGAACGTTGATAACTTGCAAGGTAGGACGAGGTAGGACAAGATTTTTGCACGATTATATACGGGAAAGAATACTGAAAATGATCCAATTTGTTATAAACCGTGACTTTTTATGACCCTGTAGATATTCCTTGTCAAATGTAAAAAATGTGGCCAATTTTTTTATTTCATTGAGTATTAACTTTTAACATATTGTGAACAATAACTTTTAGTGTCGATGTTAATTTTGTATCACAAAAGAGTGCTCTTCATTGTAAACAAAAAAAAAAAAAAAGAAATATTAAGTGATGTGAACAGGGCACCTCGAAGAAGAGAAGCAATTTTCTTAGTGAAAAGTACTGTCTCTAAATGTCTACGTTTTAAGTATTCGTCCTAATTACAATTCTTGGTAAACCGAATTAATTTTTTCATTTTCAAGGTTGATAGACATTTAGGAAGCAATACAAATTTGTTAGAAATCGATATGAGAAAGTTGACTTTTTAGCTAAATGGCACCAACTTCTTCGATCCGGACCACTGTGCGGTGTTAGAACGGTTGCATCTCCCAGACGCTGAACTCGAAGGAAGGATACGACGGAAACACGCCCACTCACGATATTAATCATCTAATAACAGAATCATTCGTACGACTCACCTGCGGTTGTCCAATCGTACATCGGAAAGTTCATTTTCCTTATTTCTTAACTAATTCACATGTCGCAAATGTATTTCAATCAATCATTGAGGGCGGCGTGCTTCGGCGAATCGTTTCCGATTAATGATTCTGCGATCCATTTCACAATAACAATCCTTGATCCTTGGATGCAGGATGGAGGATCCAAAGGTATAATTAACTAGCAAATGCTACTGAACAATTTTCATAGTTAGCCTCTTCGATAAATGTTACAACTGGACTTAACGGTCTTGTTTAACCCATTGCACTCGGAGATATTTTAACTCGAAAATTAAACATTTCTTCAGACCTTGAATAAATCCAGTCCCAATGATTTTTCAAATTTTATGGATATGAAATTAATATAATACCTCATACAATACCTGAATGTCTAGTAATTGATTATAGACACATTGAATAATGTAAACAATGTTTTGAATAATGGTACAGCAATTTATAGTGGCGTCTCTCAGACTCTCAGAGTCACCATTCAAGTGCTAAGGGTCAACTCTCAATCCGTCCCTCATTTTACGAACTGATCAATGAAATAACAAGGAGAACAATTACTTTTCGATGTTTTTTTATTCAAATTTTTGAGTCAACATTTACATCTTGGGTTTTCAACTGTGTCAAAGGATGAGGGTTAACCTAACAAGAACGGAAATAAAAATTTGACGAATGGAAAGTTTCCAAAAATTGGATCTGAGGATGCACACACACACAATCTGTGATATGTTTTAAATTATTCAAGTATTGTATACCATATGCTTTTTTAAAAACGAAAAAATTTCACAAATACTTCTGCAGAAGAATTTTTTCTTTCGTTTTGTTTAAAAAATGTATGGTGTCCAACTACCACCCTGTATACGGTTAACATTAGAATAGCAGTACACAGAGAGAAGGTTAAAATCTCAGAAGAGGTTCTTGGAGTAAAATATTGTCATTGTTATATATATAGGACACAAAGACTTAAACAAAATAAATAAAAAATTATTAAGAAGTATAAAAACTGCAGCCAGGAATTTATATACAAAATAAGAACCATTTGCAAAAGTTTCAAGTGTAAGAGACTGTTTCAGATGAAAAGGAGCTTGAGGATCTACATCGCAGTGTTTCAGAAGTCTTGGAGGAAAATGCGACGAACAGGCAAATATTTGCTATTTTGAGAAATCAATATCGAGGAGTATTTTTTTTTATAGTTTACCTGTAAAACCTGTTCGTCGTACGATCACACAAGAAACAGCGGGTTCTTCCCTGCATCCACGGTTTCCTCTTTCCCCTTCTGAGCGTGAATTCGCAGCAGGAAAATTATGGTGGGGCATACAAAAGCTTCGCAGCGAAGGAGACGCGGAGCAGTGTCATCGCGGCGAAGGAAGATTACGGATATCGAATCGTAGTACGCGAGGATGATGTTCGCGCTGTCATTGTTGCCGGTAGTACTCTCATCTCTGCTCCTTTCATTGCTTGTAACGGTTTCTCCGACTCAAGGCCAGAACTTCGAAGGTAAAACGAATTTGACTTTCTCTACTTGTGGACGGTTTAGTTAGGTTTGTTAATAATTATTTGAGGAATTTTAGTGATATAAGGAAATAAGTGAAATAAGGAGTTATAGCGTAGTCTGAGGGAAGGCTTCGGCTTTTACCTCCAGCGTAGGCCAATGCACCTTGTCCTTGAATTCTTTCATTTTCTTCAGCTTTCCTTAATCATCAATTTTCTTTAGTACTTTTATAGTTTTTCATTCATTAGACTTAGATTTCCCTGATTTTTCTGTCGTTATAAGAATCCTGTAGATCGTGATGATAATAACAAAATTATAAATTTATTTACTGCTTCGGTCGTAAGACATTTGTTTCAACAGAACGCATTTGAAAATGTGTTCCGTGTCTTATGAACAGAAATATGTATGGGATAGTATTAACAGCTGCTCTGATTAGGAACATTTTTAATTGACTTTTTAAGTATTTAAATAATTGGATCAGTAGAAAATTGAATACTCTATCTGTACCAAAGTGTCTGAACTATTTGCAGATTAGCATCTTCTCGTTTTCCTCAAGTTTTTATTATTTAAATGTTACGCCACACGAGCGGTACAGTGGCGCCGTCTACGGAGGTGAGTACGCGAACTAATATTTCTTGTTTTCCTCGTGTGTAAGACAGAAGACAAAGACGGAGAACGCGACGTGTCGCGCCACCTCCTTTTCTGCGGCACTTCGGATTCCCTGATATATATTAGGAGAACATGATGAGCAAGGGCAGAGAAGAAGAATCTTCGGAATCTTGAGATTAGAGTTTGCAATCCGCGCCATTTTCAATCCCGCGGGATAAATATGCGATTGACTTCAATCCCTGAGGATTTCTTTCTCCAATCTAATTTATATTTCATAAAAAAACAAATTTTTCTTGATGAGATAATCATATTTAATCGTAGTAATCAAAATTTATAAATCTACATAAAAAGTTAAAATAAATCTTTTAACATTATCCACTTTGAATGTTGTCGTTATTTGTAATAATATGAAGAAAAATGTGATATACAAAATGTACACGGTATACATAGAGATAGGCATATTGTGACAAACATTTTCTGCATGGGTGGTGGTATAGAGGAGATTTCAAGGTCACCTTGATTTTTTTCAATGGAAAGACCTACTTTCTATATCATGAATCGATAGACTATCGAATTCTGAGTAAACATGTATTGACCTCTGTATGTATGTCCTAAATCTAATAGTTAACGAGATATATGTATGTTATCGAAACAATTTTCTTTCTTCTTTGGATAATATCTCGTTAACTATTAGGTTTTTCACATATGAAGGTCAACACTTTTATACTCAGAATTCGATGCTCTATCGATCTACGGTATAAAAAAGGACATTGTGTTTAAAAATTCAAGGTGACCTTGAAATCTCCTCTATGCCTCCACTTACGCAGAAAATGTTTGTGTCACAATGTGCCCTCCTCTATACCGTGTAAGTTTTGTATATAACATTTTTTCATATTATTACAAATAACGGCACTATTCAAAGTGGACATAGTTATTTCCCCATCCAGTATATGTATTACATTAACGAGATGATGTGAAAGAATTGGGAAAGGGTGCAATAAATGTTTAATTATTTTCCTTTACGAATTGATTTATAATGATTACAACCGGCGAAAACAGGATGGGCCTCCGGAAATTTTTCACAGATTTAGTTTGTGATTGATTAGATATTAACACTTTTTGGGCATTATACAACACTTGGCAATATCTCATTTAGGTGACCGGTGTGTCGTGAACAATGGACCTGGAACTTGCTTGACCGTTCTGCAATGTGCATCGGTCTATGAAGAACTGCTTAAAGGAAATCCTCCGGCCGCAGTATGCGGATACGTGGGTTACCAACAATTGGTGTGCTGTCCATCAAATACTGAACCTACCAAGTCGACGACCGAGAAAACAACAACGCCAGGGAAACCTTCAGGTCCTGGACCACTCAGTGGCAATACCGGAGCGGCTGTAGCAAGAGCAAGTGAGCGACCTCAAATAATAATACCTATCTCCAACATTCCAACATTACCAACAACCATCTAACTATTATAATACAATGTGTATATAAAATCCACAGTCTAATGAACATATTGATTCTGTTCAGAATGCGAAGAGTACTCGAGAGCCGTGTACCAGATGGTGATACCTCAAACGTTGACGTTCAACCAGCAACCTGTAAATATCTCGGTTTGCGCAATTAAATCGAGGAAGCTTATCGTCGGTGGCAAAAAGGCCGATCCTAAGGAATTCCCGCATATGGCAGCTGTGGGATACAACAGTGCTAACGGTGTTGTTTTCAGCTGCGGAGGCAGTCTGATATCAGAGAGATTTGTGCTGACCGCAGCACATTGTTTCTTCAGTGTAGAATGGTACGATCCGATGTTTACATCAAATCAGTTTTGCGTAAGAGCACGTGTCATCGTTTATTCATAAATACAACTCCACAACAGGGGACCAGCTGCATGGGCGCGGGTGGGCGACCTGAACCTCGTGAGGACCGACGACAGAGCGAAACCTCAGGAAGTTAGGGTAATCGAGAGAATCATGCACCCTGACTACCAAAGACCCTCTCAGTACCACGACGTAGGACTCCTAAAATTAGAATCGGATGTAACATTCGATGCGTGGGTGAGACCCATCTGTTTACCATATTCTGTACCGGATACTGACAACGAGGATGTAGCAACAGCGACCGGTTGGGGCAAGGTCGACTGGGGTAATTCCTGAGGATTAATAAAAATCTGAAGATCATCTTCCCGCAGCTATTTATCTCCTTCTTATCTTTCAGATGACGATGTCGGCTCCAGCGACATGTTGAAAGTCACTATCAAGTTCGTAGACAACACACGATGCAACCAGAGCATCCGCGACGACAGGATAGCACCGCGTGGCATCATCGACGATTGGCAGATCTGCGCCGGCCAACCCGGAAAAGATACTTGCAATGTAATGCATTTTTCAGAACGTAATGATTTTTATCCTTGGCAGATTAAAATTACAACATTTAATTTCACTGACCTTCTGTGTGCAGGGTGACAGTGGCGGACCCCTGCTCATCCTGAATAAAAATTACAACTGCATGTACAGCATCGTCGGCATAACAAGCTTCGGCGGATATTGCGGCAGCGTCATTCCTGGAGTATACTCCCGCGTATCCAACTACATACCCTGGATAACAAAGACCGTTTGGCCGGAATTACTGTGACGCAAGAATGAAAACGAGATTCCAGCGACGATTATTTATAATACTCTGTGAAATACTTTTTATCTTGCACTGGGCTAGTCAGTGGGAAAATTGACTCGACTATGCTACCGCGCTATAGCATTGGCACAATAAAAGATTTTTTATTATTTTTACTGCGCCGACGTGTCATTTCGATTCGAATGTAATGGAACCTTTGACCCTCAAGTTGCCCCAAAAGTTTCTTCGGGAATGTGTACCTTTAATGTTGCTAAATAAATACAAACAATGCGATAATCTTTATGTTAATGTTTTAGTACTTTCTAACATGAATTTGCATTATATGCGTGAATCGAAATCCAACTTCTGGGACTGTCACGTCTGCCGACGTGTTGCCATAGGTTATAAGCATAGCCAATAAGAGTAGGATATTGTAACCGTAATTATTAAGAATATTGATTAGTTATAAGTAGTCATACTTCGCTCCGTTCATCAGATCCGATTCTCACCTCATACCATATACCCATTCTTATCTTAACCCTTGTATAATAATCATATATAGTAATCATTAATCGCGCGCTTCTCATAACATCCATAGCGTTATGTCTAACGAGACATCCGGTAGAAGATAAGACACCTATGTATTCGACCTCATGATCCTAAAAAGAGTTCAGTTAATTCAGTTCAATTCGGACAACCAGTCTGACACGTTCGTTCAAGACTCCAGCGAGGCTCGCCGCCTCCTGGATGTCCCGGTCCAGACTCCGACGAGTCCTCGCTCTCATCCGCCTTTGAGCGGTCCTGCTATAACACGCGCTTCTAGTTCATTATAATTTCATTTCATACGTTACAAATATATTCCCAGTTATTAATTTAATAAGTGAGTCTCGCTTAGTTCTTCTCCCTACATCCTCGTGCTGGCGATACTTTCCTATTCAATTCGCATTCGTCGCTATCAATTACGAAAGCTCGTGCGCGTCAACGAACGCGGGACGGAGGACAACAGCGGGGTATCTCCCGCCAACCGAGGATCACCGACGACGTGATCTTCCCAGGACGAGTGAGGATCATCGTCCTTCCTACGACGATCCAGCCTGATTCGACTGCAGCCGTCAGCGAGCAACGGAAGCAGTTCGCATAAAGGAAGCCTGCCTGTCTTCACCGATCGCTATACTCAACTGTCCGATAAGTTGCTAGATATTTCCCTGCGAAGATTCGCGCCGTCTCAGTTATCTCTGTTCTCGTCCGCCGCTTTGGGGCGAATCTACTGTAAGCGTTAAGTAGAATACGCATGTTCGCGAAAGTCGTGGTTCCCAGTCAGACGTCGGACGTAACGTGCCGCGTGGACAAAAGGTTGTATCGCATTTGAGAACGTCCAGTAAGGGGAATGGGTCGCGGAACGATAGTTTTCGCGAAAGTCAGACTCCGGGACGTAACAGGGACAACCTAATATTTATTTAGCAATATTAAAGTTTCAAACAACACATTCCGAAAAAAACTTTTTGGACAATCTAACAGTATGACGAGCAAATATATTATGCAATTAGTACGCTGATTATACGCGAGGGAAGCGCGAGCCTTGCAATTATTATTACTAACATATATATTGCACTGCCTTTTTATAGTTTCGCGTCAAGTACAGGCGCCCACAATTCGCGCCTTGTACACTTCCGGTTTCGCAATTTTCACTAAAAATGAGGAAACATCCGTGTATAAAGGGAGCATCTATAAAAATTCGAATAAACCCACCCGAAATCCCAAGCATCGATCCTTGGACGCGCAAGCGCCGGCCGGCGGATTTCACCTAGTTTTCGTTACGTTACATGGCTCATGTGCAGTGTCGTCAGACCGGGGAAATTGAGGGGAATACGGTTACCCTCTCTCTCTCATAACCGAACTAATCACGTGACATCGCGGCACATGTATGACAGAGACGAAACGCGTCACGTGACCAGGACATGGGGATGCTCGCCACCGGAGAATGGGGGTATGGCGTTGTAGAAGGGACGAGTTAGAGTGGGAGACAAGTCTTGGTCCTGCCACACTGCTCGTGTGTTCGCCCGAAAGCGAACTATCGCCGCTCTATTTTCGTTTTCATCCCGCATTACGGCAGCGATTCTCAGCGGGGTAAGAATTTCTGCCATGAATCCGCGAACGAACGTCATCCGCACGTTCCAGAAAGCTTCCTTAACGAAACGGAGCCTGCTACAAGGATACTCGAACACCCTGCACAATTCATAACATCATTTACTATTACACTCCTCGCAAATTAAAGAAACTAACAGAAGATTATTTACCATTTATATCCACAGGCCCGTGGGAACACTCGGCACACGTAATTAGACTGCGGATCTTTATGCAAAATAAAAATTCTCTTCATCAACTACAAGGTACTGGAACCAACTAAAAATTTGTGTTTCTTCCTTTAACACGGTCAACAGGACAAAAGCAATGATACTCTTCAATTCGTTCAATGTTTCTACTGTTTCAAATTGCAGCTATCCGTTTTTGGTCATAAATGCATAAACTCCGCTGTCTACACGTAATCGTTTATGCAGAGTGTCTTGTAGAATTTTCTGAAAAACTTGTGTATCAATTTTCTCTGTGCACGCAGCACGGTCATTCAATGTCCGCCCTCCTCGACGCATGTGGCAATGACACTGGCTCGATATCGAAGGCCGAGGACAACTTGTCGAACAGCGATGGACCTCTGATCAAGGGCTACATGCAGCAGAACAATTGCAACAGTGTCAGGGCGAGGTGACGATCCCATACAGCTGAAAGTTACAGAAATTCTAAGGGTTTCCCGTTGCAGGCTAAAGTTTACGACAATAGTTAATATCGTGGGGTTTCAGTTGCGAGAACGTGAACCAGACGATGACCGGATCTTCCCCTGGAATGTCCGCTTCCAATGAGAAGCCAACGAGACGACGTTACTGCCTGTGGACGTTGACCCTCGTCCTGGCGATAATCGGCCTCTGTAATCTCTTCCTCAACATCACTGTGATAGCCGTGCTACGAATCACCCAGGGAATGGAGGCAATGGAAGTGATACCTGACGAGAATCTCGTCAAGTTTTACGGGAAGACCGACTTGGACAGTGTCAGTTAAAAGTTGGAAAAAGACTACACGTCGACCTGTTGACAATTTTTCGAATGCAGAGTGAATTGTTGAATTTTAATGCGAAATCAAGCAAGAACTTTTGCACTGACCTAATATCTTGATACAGTAGGTCCTCGACTTACGCGGCTAAGGGAGTAGACTCGTTTCTAAGATTACAAGGGTGCGAGATGCGCCTTCTCAATTCTCGATAATGCAAAGATAGGGTTTTCAGTAGTCAAAAGCGCTAGATAAAAGATCAATCTAGGCCGCAATTCCCCCCAAAAGTCCTATTTTTACGTGTACGAGGCGTAATTTGCATTATTATTTCATAAAATAGCTACATGCGCAGCTTTATGCTTCTATAATAGGACTTTTGAGGGCAATCGCGGCCTAGTTTGATCTCTTATCTAGCGCTTTTGACTACTGAAAACCCCCATTTTTGCATTATCGAGAATTGAGAGGAAACGAGTCTGCCCCCTTAACTAAAATGAAATAAATAAAAATGATCACAAGGTCAACAGGTCGCAGCAAGCGATAAACCATAAATAAATATGGTAACATTGTGTTGGTTTGCAGGTGTGTCTGCAGTCGGAGGTTTGCCAGGGCTACGGGGACGAGCCGATGGAGGTTTCCGGCGACGAGGGCGGTGTACAAATCAAGGTTCACGGTCGTCGAGCCAACGACGAGCCTAGTTCCAAAGTGACAATCCTATCGAACGGCACCGCCTGGTCTCAGGTGGAGTCATTCGAGATCAAGGACCCTAGGACCGGCGCTATCTATTTCACCACTGACTTCCCTAACTTCAGCTTGCCGGCGGGCGTTGAAAAAATCGATGTGAAGATCGCGGAAACCCATAGAATCACGTCGCCGGTGAACGAGAGCTTAACGGTGAATTCTGACGAGCAGATTGACATGCAAGGCGCCGAAGGAACGACCATGGAGAGCAAGGATATCGTTTGGAGCGCGGACACAGACATTTTCTTGAAGAGCATCAACGGCAGCATCGTCCTGGACGCTACCGATGGTATTTCTATCGATGTGGACAATATTCCCGTCGCGCCGTTGTTCTTGCAGAATCCTGGCCACGAACAGTACAAAGTCTGCATCTGCATGCCTCAAGGGAAGCTGTTCAAGGTTCCAGTTCGGTCTGGCGGCAGCAGCAGGTCCGTGAGCTGTGCTCGCGTCAGTAGAACTCCGGAGAACGATCCTTGCTCGCGATAGGATCGAGGAAAGGCTGTAACGATGTAACGTTTCGATTATTCGTCGTGTCCAGCACTGCCGACAAGCATGTACACTGTACACGCGCTGCTTGATACTTTGTTACTCTTGGACAACGATGAGACGTTGAGAGATTAAAGGAAACTTTAATCAGTTACTGTTACAGGGTGTATCAAAATGATATGTCACGTAGCTCTGGATCGGTGTTGATCTGTTTAAAAAATGGATCCTTGACCCTTTCTTTCTATTGCATCGATTAATACATTTTGTGACACTCTGTACATGGATGGATTTGAACAGTCGGGAAATACTCTGAGAGGCGTATACTCTGTAAGAATACTACGTAGACGTAATTTGGGTTTTATTACAGAGATATAAAGTCGGTTAAAGACTGCCCCACACACACAGGCCTCTAAGAGTCACGTACAATACCACACACAATTACAATGAAGTCAACGCATCTGCACTAGTTACGTTTACTGTTGATAGAAAGTTCGTGAATCAGTAAAATTCGTACGCAATACTGAAATACAATTATCTTTTGTATCGAATAAGGAGTTAATGAATAAATCGTCATTGTAGAAAATTGATCGTAGTGTTTGAGTCCTTATCTTTGTCGCGGCAAAGCTGTTCGAGAGAATTCATACGACTATGTGAAATTATAAGTTAAGCACTCTCTGTTATCATCTCTTCGTTACTCTCGTCCATGTCCTCTTGTTGTTCTTGCTCCGTGGGAGGCTCGTATGCCTTGTCCAGGGGACTGGCGACCACGCCACCTGCCCACACGCTCATTTCCACGGCTAGTTTGTTGGTACCCTCGAGAAGGGGCCGGTAACCACCATGGGCCAGCACACGCAACAGTGTTTGAGCCGTGAGACACACGAGATCTTGTTGCTCCAAAGTCATCGCCGTGTGCACGCGAATATTGCCGCCCTCGCATGGATCGGAGATGCCTAAATCAAAGTGAGCATTAGTGGTACAGTTGAGTAACTCACCCAGAATACAGGATGGTCCACCTAAATGTAGCCACCTAAATATCTCCTTTATTTTTGACCACATAACAAATGTTTTGGATGCAGTGTAAATGCTATCGCAAGGTGAATGCTTTGTCACGTTATCAATATGCCTATAAATGCGTTTTATTGTCAACTAGAATACAGAAAAAAGACCCTAAAAAAAACAACATCTGCAAAGTATTCACCTGCGATAGCATTTACATTGCATTAAAAATATTTGTTATGTGATCAAAACAAAAGGAGATATTTAGGTGGCTACACACTTAGGTGGATCATAATAAAAGTATAAAATATAAAATCTATAATAAAAGCATAAAATCTGCATTCTAACGATAAACATCGAGAAATCTCACCAGCGGATCCCGGGAGAAAGAGTCCAGAGGCGAGCAGCTGAAGTACTCTCTTGTACGCCTGATTTATTGGCAACGCTTGTCTGCTAGGATTATTCATGATCGCATTGTGCGCCAATAAATCCAGCATCCAAGGGGACAGTGGCTCCAGACCCTCGAATCTACTTCTCAAGTCTCTGAGCAGTCTGATGAGAACTTTGATAGTGGAATGGTGAGCGTTTTCTTCGAACCAACGGGAATGTCTTATTGCAGCGAGGTGGCCCTGGCATATCTTAACATCTAAGTGCTGATCGGACTCCAATTTTCGTAGATTCTGATGTAACGTGGTGATCAACACTCGCACAGTCGCTTCATTATTAGCAATGTCGAAACCGCGCTCTGTGGTAGTCAGTCTGAACATTTCCTTTGGATTAACAACCTTCAGATCATTGTTGACTTTTGTACCAAGTGCCTCTACCGCTGTTTTGGTGGGCAACGTCTTCAGAATCACTACAATGTCGGCTACATTGTGACCCTTGATCATCGTTCCCTTCTTAAAGCTTCCTACTTGTCTTACTTCCTCTAGTTGCTGTAAAAACAAATCAATGGTTAAATAGAGATTTATTAACAATGTTTATATATATAATATAATTGCAGGACACCTACGCAAGCTTCAAAGCTGCCCGGAGCAACGATTAAATTATCCAATACACTTTGTAGTTTAGTCACTAGATTTAAAATAGATGTTTGCTCCTTCGCTGTAGGATACATGTCTCCATTCTTCTTTAGGAGGGCTAGTACGAACTCATTCTCATCCGGCGCAGGTTTTACCCTTGGAAAAGCAGCTTCGCAAAGGGTATAGTCGAATGGAAGACGCGGCAGAAACTGTTTCCTTGGAAATCCCATTCCACGTCCCATGCCTCCTCGTCCTCCCCTGATCATTCCACCACGCCCACCACGCACCATGTTGTATGGATCTGTGAAAACAAAGCTTTAAAAGTTACTTGATCCTTCAATGGCTAAACGAAAACAACAACATAGCGAATCAATGTTATAGGTCATTTTTTGCGCATAGCAGACTATATTAATTACGTTTTATACATTTATTCTGCTAATAAAGGATATTATCTTATGTTGCCTATGATAAAAAGAAGGAAGGAATTTATTTGGAAGATGTAAGATGTAAGATGTAAGTAAGACTTGTGTTGTTTAAAAACTATTGAACTAAGCGATAGGTAAATGAATAGCCTAAAACTGGTAATACGATATAAAATAATGGAGGCCGCACGAAGACTAACCATAACACCGTTCCGGCGGCATCATTCCGTTTTTTCTGAAAATAATCACATAAAGTGAATCGTGTACGATAAAAACTTACCAGGATATGAAGCGTTTCAAAAGTTTCTCTTTGGTTTAGCTCTACCACAGTTTGTAAATATAAATTCTTAGTTTTTATGTTAAATAGTCACACGATACTTTAAACAGCGACAAACAAGCAACACTCGGTATAGTTTTCACCACGAAGTATGCACGGGAAGATACGACGATGACGCATGACAGAAGAAGCATCGTTTCAGCGCCATCTACTTACAATATTTCGGCACCGACTAGGTATAGCGATAGACCTATCATCCAATGTATTTTTGCGGCCCACTTTACAGGGGCCACGTAACCCCATTACAACCATTGGCTGCGAGCGAGGACCCCCTTTGCCGTCTCGAGGGACTTCTTGTTAATTATTTATTTAAAAAACACGGTAGCAATGATAATTACTGAAATCCGATAATTTTTGGAAACTCCACGAATAATTTACCGCTTTTGCAAACAGTCCAATTGCACTTTTTTATGTTTTTCCAGCAATCCAAATATATCATCCGATTACATTTGAATGCGGTTTGACCATTGACTGCCATTGACGCAGTGTAAGTTGACACTGGTTGACACTGAACGGTGTGCGGTATTTGAAAGCCGGGATAAACAATAAATATACACAATTTTTTATGTAATTAAAAGATTGATTGCATAACTATCTAATTCAGATAACAGAAGCTTGAAAATGAGTAAAGCACATCCTCCCGAACTGAAAAAGTAAGTCTGTTAAATAATTTGTTTCGTAATGTTACGTACCCATGCTCTTCGTAAATCTAATGAAAAATTATGGAATAACTCTGTTTTATTCTAGATACATGGATAAGAAATTATCACGTAAGTAAAGTGGATTTTAGCAACAATTGGTAAAGCACGTTTGTCGAACAACGAAGATGATTGTATTTATAGGTTATGAACATTGGCATTTTATTTACTCCAGGTTTTATTTATAATTTTTTGCAGTTAAATTAAATGGTGGACGACATGTTGTTGGTATTTTACGTGGATTTGATCCATTCATGAATATGGTGATTGATGAAAGCATAGAAGAATGCAGAGATGGTACAAAAAACAATATCGGCATGGTGGTGAGTTATACTGTACAGAATTCAACAATCGTACGATTTCCAATCATGATTTAATGTATATTTTATTTTTCCAGGTAATACGTGGGAACAGCGTTATAATGTTAGAAGCTCTAGATAGAATATGAGATCGGCGAACATGGAAATTATATAAAAATATAATTTGTATTCTTAAGAGACTAAGTAAAGGATTTTTTATATAATTCATCGAGTTAACACTGAATCCTTCCCTAAATAAAAACATGTATAATAACGTAGCGATTCACGGCGAGAAATAAAACTTGTTATTTTAAATAAATGCTGCGATATTAAATATTTGTTTATTACAAAAAGTTTTGTCTATAAATACATCAATGAACAGTATCTGTCACAAGTTACACTTAGGACGCATTATAATTTCGCATAGTATTTCTGACGTTACACTAATTGAAAAAATAATTTGTTTAGACATCCATAGTTGGGGAAATCCTCATGCGATCTACCGGTAAATAATGATGTTTAAGTCTTTAAAATCTATTAAATTACTAGATCGTAATATGATTGCAGCTTCATGAATGAAAAGTCGCATAAATGTTATTGTCGATCGAGAATCGGTAAAAACAACCAACGGAACCAATATTATATTCTGGTGTGTATATAAGGAACATTAAAATTTAGAAGGCACGTGATATTTTATTTATTTCCTTTATCGAGGAACATGTTCAGGTGACACGCAAATTACCTTTTTATCTAAGCATTCTGTGATGTATCTATTCGTTCACTTTCCCTTTTCCTGGTTAACGTTTAGTAAAATCTGGGTATTGATTTCGAAGTTTAAAGCACTTTCTATAACAAGATAAGGGTGATTCACCCTGACAAGACGTTCTTTCTTATTATTTTACATTGTGTACAACAACGATACTGCCTCAAATTTTAGTATATCCGATAGCAGTTCTCATATATCTTTTACGATATGAAAGTACCGTGTGTTCAATGTTGTTTCACGAAGTTGAACGTATCTAAGAATAGATTCACAGATATCATAGTATTCTACATGCAGCAATACATTTTCATCGTGAAAAGTAAAACGAAGGCCGACACCTTCTGCGGATAACACGAACATCATTTTCAAACAATTCTACTGAAAGATTTCGGCCTGATACTTAAAGTGTTATGTTACCCTTTTTCCCTGTCGACAAAGTATGTGACCTTGAAGGAGTACTCTAAACTTACGCCTATGTAAATGAATGAATGACTGAATGAATGAGTGAATACTTTTTAAATAACTAATCAACTAAATGTAAAAGGAACACAATGCAGCATAAGAAATGGCGTCTAAATCTCTCTTTCCATGCTAAAAATACTTTTTACCAGAATAAGATGAAAAGATTCATTGTTTCTCATCGAAGTTACCGGGGCTGTGCGTGTTAAGATATATGTGTGATTATATCTTTCTTTGCTTGCACAGTTGCAATAGTGGTAAATTTTTACGTGAGATGACAAAACTGTTACAGTGGAAAGATGGTCACGTATCACAGTTCGAAAATTCTTTCGCTTACTTTTAAGTATAATTTCTCGTTTGATCTTTAGCAGTGTTCTTTTCTTTCGAGTGTGTTGCTCTCTTTAAAAATACGATTTGTTAAATCATCATCTGAACAATATACTCGCTGTCCCTATGTAGACAATTCGTTTGATTCATTTGAAAAATTAAAAAAAATTAATTTTAAAATATCTTTTTCCATGCGCAAGGTTTGCTACGTAACATAAGTTTGATTAGGTGAAGAAACTCGAACGAAATTCAACCATGGAAAAGTAACAATCGATTAACCGTAGTACTTATGCATATTCTGCCAACAATCTCTTACTCGAGGCTCATAACAAATATACTTTCAATCTGAATAACTATTTTCCCTTTCTGTTCAGCGAACGGATACATTGGAATGTTTTATGTCTCATCATTCTTATCATCATCCTCGCCATCCTCCTCCTCTTCATAATCATTATCATCATGATCGTGATCGTCATCATTATTATCACCATCATCATCATCATAATCCAATTCCATTTTTATATTGTCAATAGTAATCTCATCGAAATTAGAATTGTGTCCATTCATTTTACCCTTGTTCTTTGTCTTCACCTTTTCTTGCGAGCTGTTCGTACCAATTTCTGTAACGTCCTCCACGTCGAAAGTCTCGGCGGATACGTTACCATTTTCAATGCTAGTATCTATTTTATTTACAGTTTTCTCAGTCCGATTATGCACTGTCGCGAAGTGTTTGACCAATTCTTCCTGCCTCACTTCAGCGTGGCACAGGGTGCACGCTACCTTGCCGTGTCTCAGTTGCCTGTGGTACTTCAAGTCCTTCATGGTAGGGCAATTCGCGGGGCAATCCAAGCACTGGAAGGACTGTTGCATTATCTGTTTCCTCTTCAAGAAAGACTGATCCTGAGGCGACATCACCTTCTTATGATTGAGTACCCTGTGCGTCCTCAGCTCGACATAATTGGGGAACGATTCTTTGCATATCTTGCAAAAGTACGGCGACTCGCCATTGTGCTTAGCGACATGCAACTTGAAATACCAATCGGTGCTGAAACGCTTAAGGCAATACTCGCATTTGAACTCTTTCTTTTTAAGTCTGGGTTTCATCCTTGGGCTGCTGGTCCGCTTCTTGCGCCGGCTATAGTAGCGTGGAATCTCGATCTTCGATATCTTCCGCGGAATCAGACTTGGCTTTGGTACCGTTATCGATTGCTGTGGTACCGCCGACGACTGTGGTACCACCGACGGCTGTGGTACCGTCGACGGCTGCAGTACCGTCGATGACTGTGATACCGTCGACGGTTGTGGTACCACCGACGGTTGAATCTGCAGCGCATTCGCCAGAGTCAACGGTACCGTTTTTTGCTGAATCGACTGCTGATTTGTTACGGTCAAGCTCATTGATCCTAGTTGCATAGCCTGCGGGTTCCCTAAGGACAATGGCATGGATATAGACGGGTCTGCCATGATGCAATACCTGGGTACACCCTGCGTCTGATGTAATAGCGACGGTTGCGTTATCAAATTAGTTATAGGTACGACGCGGATGGGTGTGAGCATCGGTTTTGGCTGGATTGGTGTGCTCATAACGTGAGATTGCGTGAAAAGTATGTCGTTCAACGTGAGAGGTTGCGTACCGTGTTGCGTTGTGAATGTAACATATTGATTATGAGCTAAAGGAACAGAATTGGTTGCCGCGATAAACCGTGAGTTTATAGCGTCCGGCGTGGCTACTTGTATCGGAGCAGTTATGCCGTTTTTGTTCGAACACTGCGATTTACCAAGAACCACATTTTCCGATGATAACACTAGGTTAGGTAGGTTGGGTAAAAGTCTTCCAAAAATGCTATTTATAGTGTTCGTTTGCGGCTGCGATTGTGGCTGCAGTTGAGGCTGCGGTTGTGGCTGCGACTGCTGTACAGGAACTGATTTCGAGATAACAATCAGCTCCTCGTTCTTCGTCAAGGTCTGCATCACCGCGGCAGGGTCCGAGTAGTCTTTCCTACTCAGTTTGGAAGCCTCCATCATCTGAATCTCTCTTTCCCGCATTCGTACTTTCAATATTTCAGCGCCATTCGACTCGTTATGCCTGTACTCGTTCTTTCTCGTGCAGTTCTTATGGTGTATGCGACATCGTCGCGTCTGCAACTCCGTGCCGCAAATGTCGCACGCTTTCGACCGATTGCACCTGTACAATCTCACCACTGCTCTACGGCAGCGGTCATGGTCGATGCTTAAAGCATCGCATTTCTCGTTCTTACAGTGTTTCGCCACTGGAGCGGTTATCTCATCCTCTTCTATGTTGGTCGATATCAGAGGCGACGATCCTTCTCTGTCCACATACTGTTGCACAGCCACGTCGCATACTATATTCTCGCATGGTTCGTAGTGTCCACAAGGCTTCATCTCGGATTTTATAGGCACTAGCATAATCTCTGATTTACCCTTCTTCTTAGAAGGTAGAAGATTCTTATCTTCCTCGTTCCATTCTTCATCAGGTAGAATTGTTGTGTTCAATTTGGTCTTTGATTCCTTTACATCTAAATGAATGTTGTTCATCTTATTGGTAACCTTGTTGTGGTTAACTGGAGTAGCGTTCAGAGGGATCGCTTTAAAAATGATATTTGGTTGGTTCAGTAGTCTTTTCACCGGCTCCGACTTCAATACCTGCAAACGAGTGGTATTAGAATAAACTAAGACTTTGTTCCAAGCTCTTTTAAGAAATTGTGACAAAAATATGGAGCACTAAGGGAACAGTAATGGACACAGCGACGCAGTGAACTTTGTAGAACGATGAATTCTGCCCTGGATTGTCTATCGTGGGATTATTACTTCTGGGATTACAAACACTGTTACCGATTATCTTTGATAATTGCTCTGTCCCTATGTTGTATCACAGCAGCTACAAATCCATTATTGCTTCGCAATTACCCCTTGTTCCACAATTTTATACTATTTTATGTATATTGCAAATGCCAAACTCACGTCGGACAGGGAGGTCGACGCAGAGAAATCGGTGGGACACATGGCAGACGTAGTCAACGGTTTTGAGGCAAGATTCGGCAGCGTCGTTTGTGCCATTTTCGCAGCACGAAAACGGAAATCTGTTTACACCCTGCAACATCGAAGTAAAGCTTCACGATCGTGCAACGGTTTGCCGACACTGTCGCAAAGTAACACGACGTTTTGGCACAATTTCCTTGAAAACAGCAAGGCAAAGCACTTCGTGCAAGCTGATAAAAATTCCGACGATTTTGGGAGACATCGTTGAAAACTATTCCCCACTTACGAGAGAATTGTTAGGTTATTGGTCACTGACAAACCAACGTTCGTACTGTACGAATCGTACATTGTTCAACGTCCGGAGACGATTCGGGACATTTTGTCAACGAAAACGCTCACAGATCCTTCGTGATATTGTCACCGACGATAATCGATAAGTCTATTAATTCGACTGACACTTACTGGCTCGTAAATTTATGTTCGTCGTGAACCAAGATCCATCGTCGCAACGCATAGGTACTTCGTGAAACATTGACGGTTTGGTCGATGATCCGGGCTCTCTTCTACATTTTTAAGGAAAACATTGCTGATTGACAGGGACGTACGTTTCCACTCGGGGGAAGTGCGTTTTCACTTCTCTCAGATACTGTTTACAGTGCTATAATGCGGAAACGTAACAGCGAATTCATTCTTTATAGACGTGCGGACAGTCTAGCGAACGAACCTCATTGGCGGGAAAATGTGGTAAGGGGAGGTTTCTCCCACTTCGTCAACTCTCTTCGATTAGCTTCTTTGATATTTATATATTCTTTTTTCTTTCATTTCGACAATGGGGATATAATTTTAGTGTAATATATTGGGTTGGCAAATAAATTTAGTGAGGAATATTTGATTGTTTTTAGTGAACACAGGAAGGTAATTTTTAATAGAATTTCGGTTTCGAATATTCGATTATCAGCTGCAATTCACTAGTTCTCGATGTAACTGGCGTGTAATCACAGTTAATGGAAATGGGCATTCAATTATAGGCTGGATCGATGAGTGAATGAGTTATTGAATCGTGAATTGATTCGTAGCCATTGAAATTGTCTTCATTGAGAAATGAGAAATGATTTTGTTAGCGACCTCTACGCCGTTTCGCATAGTTCCTGTATAAGAATGAAGTAAATACAACAATTGTTCTGAGCAATTATATAGTGATAACCTCTTCTTATCGAATGAAAAATTAGTACTGATTTATGCCCAACTCCGTCTAGACTGTTTTTCGTGGTATCGTTTGCAAGGAGAACTACACCGTGATGTTTGTAATGCATAGAAAATATATTAAATAAATAATAAGCAAAGATCATAAGATTTTCTTTGACGTTCTCGTTGATCAATGCATTTCCATCTGCTTCCTGCAACAGCTGCGCGTGCACCTACCTTCGAACGTAACCGGCTAAAATGAGTCAGACGATCGCATGCGTGGAATAAAGAATTTATTGTAACGTTACCATAGACTGGAAAATGTACAAGTTTTAACACAACGTTTACGATTTAAGTAGTCTACATCTTGGCCTTTCGAACACGCGGAAAACGCGGTTCGTCTTTGGTACCGAACATAACTGCAATATAATATGGAATGATGTTGTTTGTTTGTTGACTGTTTGTGGTAGGCTGCAAAGTTGACGGGCAACAAACGATTATATATATACATATATATATATCCGATTCGTTTATTTCTCGTTGACCTGTTCCTTTAGAATTTCGGTCGAATTTCACAAACAATAGTATTCGTCCCCGATCGTTGTTTCAACTATTTTATTCTCCGGTCGAGAGGTCAATCGATTAGAAAAATCAATTTCGAAAAAGAAAAACAGGCCAAGGCTCTGCTCGAAAAATGGTCTGATTGTCTTTACAGCGGAACAAGAAGCGATTGCAAAAATGACACGCGGACGCCGTTTTTTCCTTTTAACATTGTTGAAAAGCTTTATTGAACCCGAAGTCGCGCGGCTACTCAGAAGAATTTTTTCAACGCATCCAGACGTACTGTACATAGGAACTGTGATAAATGAAAAAGCGAACAATCGTATACAGGTGGATCGTGGATCGCGAGAGATCGCTCTGCTCGAACCGGCGAATGCACAAAACAGGTTGCAACCGTTCAATAAAACCTTTTACTCTCTTTCTTTTTTGGTCTGTCGCGTGTTCTTTCTTCTTGCCTCTTTGTTTTTTTTTCTTCCCTCTCGGCTTTTCTCATATTCTTTTTTTGGTACAGGCGAGTCTCACGCGCTTAACAACAAATCGAACTTGACACCGTTAAAAAGCTAAATGCTGAGAAAAGTCGCATCTCGCACGCGCTCCGCTACAGGAGTTTACCGCGAAAGTGAACTTTTGTGAGCACGAAGGTACGTTGTATAAAATACGACTTACGTCTATGTTACAATATGCACATATATACAGGTTGCTCAGTCAAATAAATATCTCCTCAAAGGTTCGTTTGTTTCTTGTAGAGTCTTTCCATTTTTGTTGAATCCAATGGCGCTTTCTTTGGAGCTCGTCGGAACTTGCAGCGGATCTTGCGGCACCTAAAATAAATGCATTAATCGTCGCCGGACAAACAAACACGGGACGCCGTGTTCGCAGTTTTATTAGGCACTCTGTCCTGTTCTTTCCGAGTCGTTATGCATTGCTTCGTCGAACCTCCAAACTCAATGGAACTCGAAAAGCAAAAGAGACCTCGCGGTTGCTCTAACGAATCTTCAGAACTCTCACAGGTTGTCGAAGAAGTGATTTCCTGTTCTCGGAGACTGGGGAATCTAACGCTTAGTCTTTGGAAAGGTGCAGAGCTCTCTTCGATATGATTTTTGTCTCGAAACTAATCCGCTCTTGAAAACTCTATCTTTATAAAACGATAAATTTTGGTCGAGCGTCTCTAATCTGCTATCTTCTCATTTTTATTTCTTTCGACAGGTTGACTGCCACATCGTTTCTGTTCCCATCAGGTTCAGAAAGACTTCGTTTAAGGCCATATAAGGCGAGGGGTTAATTTCGTGAATTTCTTCTATGCAAATGAGAATCTGAGTTAGTAATTAACTGAACAATTAGCAGAACACGGTATTCGCTCGAAATGGTAATTGTGGGATCACGAGGGTTCATTTTTATTGTATGTTCGAACAGCATTTTGATCAGCATTCCTAGGGAATGGCGAAATGAGCAATCACCGTGATCAATTTGAAAATTACTTTGACTCTTTACGGAATTGTTCGAGACCACGATTTGGCAGTCAACGTGTCATCAGTCATCACCCACGCAGGGTGCAATGTTTCTGTGCTATTTTTCCTTCGTTACACGTATATCACAGAGTTGAAGAATTTCTCTCGCGGGATTTCTTTTGAAAATAAATCGTTGCTTATTTAGTCATCTCGTTCCTTAAAAAATTCTCTCACGAACAAACGTGTTCATCGGTCGTTAGTGTTGCACGTGGTTACAGGTGATATGTCTACAAAAAATATTAGAATTTTTAAGTAGCTACTATGTACACCGGTAGTAGATACAAAATGTTCCGGAATACGATTTTCTCGAGAAGTATTCCGGCCACATTTTGCACGCTGCCTTTACGAGCTGCTGTCGGAACGAGACCGAACACCTCGATCCGGCTACTCTAAACTGGCGAGGACCCTAACCTATACATCGATTTCGATGAGCCTTTGTACAATGTTCAAATATAAGCCCTTAATGATGCTTATGGAATACTAGCTGCAATTATTTGATAGCTTTGAAGACATGAATAATCGAAGTTTCATTGTTACGTACATAAATTAATTCGTGGCCTCCATATTCGTGAATTCATTGATTATTTACAAACAATTAGAATGCATTCTATACTCCAAAATAGTCTCCACTTTCTATGCATTTACTTTATCTTACAAGTACAATAGTTCATCTCCAATACGCTGGTTGAAAGATTTAAATACAAAATAAGGTCACAATTGATTCACTGCGAGAGCCAAGAATTAATTTGTACGCTTAATAATCTAGTAGCCATTTGGAGCAAGTTCCAAACTTGATGAATTAAATGAATCGTAGTACATCATCAGGGGCTCGCAGACTATCAACGCTGAATCAGCAGCTCATGAAAACCGATGGGCCCCGCCTCACAAGAAGTCCGTCATAATATAATCTACACGTCCTCTTTCACGTCATCGCACAGTATGCACGAGCACCTGAAGATCCTCAACCAATCTCGTCCTAGAAACACAGTTCTCAGCTCCTCGCGTCCACGACAAGCGAGTCGCCGACAGACTAGATTCATTTCGCTTAGATCCGATCCTGGGGGATCTACTTTTTCGCATCGGCGACCTTCGCGAGTGTCCTTTTGTGCACGCCGGCGACCATCGTCCTGGTCGCGTTCACGTTTTTATTAGCCTCGAACTTCTGCTGAAGCGAGGCAACGTTCGACTTCCCAGTGGCAGCTCTTTGGACCGCGTTGGCCTTGGTCTCGGTCTTCGCCTCGGCCTTCGAGGCTATCTTGGCCTGGGAGACCTTGGAGACTGGCTCCTTTGGGGTCAGAGCTTTGCCTAGGTTCGCGTTCCCGCTGGTCGTCGGCGACTTCTTCCTCTCCGCAGGGGCAGAAGTCGTCTTGGCGATGGCGAGCGGTTTCGGTCCAGGTCCTTCTTTCGTCGTAGGACTCTTCGCCGCTCTGGGCAGCGTTGGCACCTTCTGTTGCACGTTCTTCGGCTGGAAGCTGAACTTCCCGCTGCTGCTGAGCACGTCCGGCGACTTTGTACTGATTTGATTCGAGGTCGAACAGCTCGACACCACGTCTGGGCTATTGAACTTACCCCCGCTATCCTTAGGGCTACAAGGCACAGTTTTCGAAGATAATCTATTAGAGGAGTCCGTCGATCCTTTCGAACTCGCATCGGAAGACTGTTTAGTCTTCGACGCGTTCTCGGGACCCTGTCTGGCATCCTTCGACCCCTTCACGATACCAGGAGGCGTCTTCGTGCGGCCAAGAACAGGCTTCACCTGCTCCTTCCCATCCACAACATCCTCTCCAGTCTTTGCGTTCGTTGCAACTCTCTGAAGCGGCCTGGTCTTCAACGAAATCGCCGGCTTAGAGGGATCAGCTTTGCTACTCGGCTTCATACCCAACTCCTTCGATATGTCATCGTTCAAGTTAGGGTTCGACGAGTTCAAGGCCATCAGCTTGGTCTTATCAACCGGTTTCGACTCGACTTTTTCGGGCTCCTGTCGTGGGACGTTCAACACCGAAGGATTCAGGTAGCCCGAGCTAGTCGTGGAGCTAGAAGAGTTGAACTTCCCAGATGCAGAGTTGGAATAGATGCTACCGGGCGATTTATAGTGAGCGGAGTTCACGTAGGCTCCCAGAGAACTGTTCGAGCCCAGCTCTTCTGGGGTTTTGTCCGCTTCCTCTTTGTTCTTCGACTTTCTGGAGAGAGTGGCTGTCGAGTAGATGGAGTCGAAGTTGCGGTTCGATATCTCCGAGACGATCTCGGACAGGAGACCCATCGATTCGACGTTGGCAGTGTTCGCAGACGGTTCAACCGGCTTTGGTAGCTTGTACTCGTTGTCCACTCGCTCTGGCAGGGTCTTCCTCGCTTTTTCCGGGATCGTCTCCTCAATGACCGCGTAGATATTGTCACTGGTAGGCGACTCCTCTGTAATCTTCGTCAGGGAGGACTCAGGGACCAGGTTCATGCAGTCGTCGTACGCGTCGTCGACGATTTTCGAACTTTTCACCTGCGGTGTCTGATAACCAGGCAATCCTGGGATCTTTCCGGTTTCGTTCATCTTCTCAGGATTGGGGACAGTTGGAGGCCCAGGTG